>NC_135890.1:305000-967095 GCF_964194155.1 Cetorhinus maximus
ATCCTTACTGGCTCTCCGTCCCCTGTAGAATTTTAGGGATTTCTACAGCTTTCTGCAGCTGAGCAGGATTTTGCTTCCTCCCTCAAGCATCCCCAGTCTCCATGGACTGCTCTGGATGCTCTGGATACAATACTGCGTTTCTGGCTAAGTCACTGCCCAGCAACAGCTCAACCCCTGCATTGGTGAGCTCGGGACATAGAAACTTAGAACAACATAGAAAATAGAAGCAGGAGTAGGTCATTCGGCCCTTCGAGCCTGCTCCGCCATTCAATATGATTATGGCTGATCCTCTATCCCAACGCCATACTCCAACTCTCTCCCCATGCCCCTTGATGCCTTTAGAGTCTAGAAATCTCTCTATTTCCTTCTTAAATATATTCAGTGACTTGGCCTCCACAGCCTCCGTGGTAGAGAATTCCACAGGCTCACTACCCTCTGAGTGATGAGGTTTCTCCTCAGCTCAGTCCTAAATGGTTTACCCCGTATCCTGAGATTGTGACCCCTTGTTCTAGACCTCACCCCAGCCCGAGGAAACATCATCCCTGCATCCAGTCTATCCAGCCCTGTGGGAATTTTATATGTTTCAATGAGATCCCCTCACATTCTTCTAAACTCCAGTGAATACAGGGCCTAGTCGGCCCAATCTCTCCTCATACACAATCCTGCCGTCCCTGGGATCAGTCTGGTGAACATTCACTGCACTCCCTCAATGGCAAGTATATCCTTTCTTAGGTAAGGAGACCAAAACTGCACACAATACTCCAGCTGTGGTCTCACCAAACCCTGAGCAGCTGCAGTAAGACATCCTTGCTCCTGTACTCATGTCCTCTCGCAATGAAGGCCAACATACCATTTGCCTTCTTAACTGCTTGCTGCACCTGCATGTTTGCTTTCAGTGACTGGTGTACAAGGAAACTGAGGTCCCTTTGTACATCAACATTTCACAATCTACCACCATTAAAATAATAATCTGCTATTCTGTTTTTCCTACCAAAGTGGATAACTTCACACTTCTCCACGTTATACTGCATCTGCCATGTATTTGTCCACTCACTCAACCTGTCTAAATCACCTTGAAGCCTCTTAACATCCTCCTCATCGCTCGCATTCCCACCAAGTTCTGTGTCGCTTGTTTTTTGACGACCATAACCGTCATTAGCCAGGGCATCAACTTACTCTGCAGGTAAATTTTTACATAGGTGGCCTTCAAGAATTTGCCAGTAAGCCCTTTTATCAACACGGTGGTATTTGTTCTGCTTTCAGGTGGCATCTCTGCAACCTTTGCTACAAGTAGGGTTTGAAAACAGCCAATGTCCCTAAGGATAGTTATCCCTTTTTTCGGGAAATGGAATACAAATGGTGTCATTTTCACTTTGTGCAAAAACTGTTAGGTATCCTGGTACCCCTGGCTACGTTTAAGCTCCAGAATATGCTGATCTCAGAAACTATCCCCAAAACATTCTATGACCTCCTCATCTATGCTACCTTTGCCCATTTGATTTTTCCAGTCGATATGTAGATTTAAATCCCTCATGATTATTGCTGTATCTTTCTGGCAAGCTCCCGTTTTCTTTCCTTAATATTCTGTCTTAATGTGTAATTCTGGGGCCTGTGCACCACTCTCACAAGTGACTTCTTGCCTTTATCGTTCCTCATCTTGACACACACCACTTCTACATCCTGGATTCCTGAAGTTAGGTCATCCCTCTCTAATGTGCTAAAACCATCATTAATTAACAGAGCCACCCTCCCACCTTTTCCTAACTTCCTGTCCTTCCCAAATGTCACATACCCTTTAATATTCAGGTCCCGATCTCTGTCATCCTGCAGCTATGTCTCTGGAATGGCCATCAGATCATACTTATTCATTTCTATTTGCGCTATTGTTTCATCTGTTTTGTTTGGAATGCTGCGCGCACTTAGAAACAGAGCCTTTAGATTTGTCTTTTTATTATTTTTGTAGTGTCTAGCCTCATCTGCTGATTTACTCTTAGAATTGTACTCTCTGTCCCTTCTTGTCACAGTCTGTTTATCATTTCCCATATTAATACGTCTCTCTCTTGACTTGTCTCTACTCTTTGGTTTCCACATCTTCCCAAATTTGATCCCTTGCCCCTGCTATTCAGTTTAAAACCCTCTCTACTTCCCTAGTTAGGCAGCTCGCGAGGACACCAGGCCCAGCATGGTTCACATGGACTGCAGTGGCTCAAGAAGACAGCTCACCATCACCTCCTGAAGGGCAACTAGGGATGGTCAATTCAAATGCTGGCCCAGCCAGCGGTGTCCATGTCCCATAAAAAAATCTTAAAAAGTGACTCCAGACCCACAGCAATCTTGTTGACTCTGAAATGGCCCAGCAAGTCACTCAATTCAAGGGCAATTAGGAATGGACAACAATGCTGGCCTTGCCAGTGACTCCCACATCCCATGAAAGAATACATTTTTAAAAAAGCCCTGTACAATTGTAGCAAGACTTCTTTATTCCTTTACTGCAATCCCCTTGCAATAAAGCCAACATACAATTTGCCTTCTTAATTGCTTGTTGTTTGTGTTCCTTGCACAAGTGTATCCAAGCTTCTCTGAACATCAACTTTTACGAGTTTCACACCTTTTAAATAATATCCTGCTTTTCTGTCCTTATGACCAAAGCGAATCATCTCAAACTTGCCCACTTTATACGCCATCTATCATCTTGTCGCCCATTCATTTAACCTGTCTCTATTTCTCTGCAGCCTCTCAGTGTCCTCCTCGCAACTCACATTTTCACCCAGCTTTATACTGTCAGCCAACTTAGATATAACAGATTATCCACATATTGGAGATATGCGGGGGTAGGGAGTTAGGTGTCATTCCTTTGAAGGCATGTTTCTCACGGAACTCAACAAAGATGTTTGTCAGAACTGGACCTAGAGGGGATCCGATGGCAACACCATTTATTTGGGTATACATGGTGTCATTGAAACTGAACTCAACTGTGCGCGTTGCCGAGTTTATAAGCTCAATGTATACTGCTTCACGCAATGGTGGTGGGTCTAGATTGCCATGATATAGTGTTGTAGCGCAAATCCTTAAGTGGAACATTGGTGAATAGGCTAGCAATGTCAAATGAGCGCATGGACACAGTGTTGTTTTCTTTTTTCAGCAATACTCAAGTTCTGTACTGCCAAACGATTATTTATTCACAACCTGCTAACCTGAAAATTCTTCGTTTATGCCCACTCACTGTTTCCTGTCCATTAACCAATCCTCTTTCCATGCTAATATATTACCCCAACTCCTTAAGCCCTTATCTTGCCTATTCACCTTTTCTATGGCACTTTATCGAATGCCTTTTGGAAATCCGGGTATACGACATCTACTGGTTCCCCTTTATCTACCCTACTAGTTACATCCTCAAAAACCGCTAATAAATTTGTCAAACCCAATGTCCCTTTCCTAAAAACCATGTTGACTTTGCTTGATCAGACTCTGATTTTCTAAGTGCATTGTTAAGACGTTCACAATAATACATTCCAGTACTATCCTGAAGACTGATATCAGGCAAATTGGCCTTTGGCTCCCTGTTTTCCCTCTCCTCACTTTCTTGAGGGCGCCTTTTGCACTCTCACAACTTTGGTAACCTAAAATAAAGAAACCATTTAAAAACTTCAACATGCAGATATTTTAGGTTAAATATTTCTTTCTCTAGCATTTCAGGCTGTTTGGCAGTTGCATCAGTTTTCTGACCTATTACCTGAAAATAGCATCCATTCAGCACGAGCAAACTGATTGGAAAATGTGTGAAGCAGAAAACATCTGGAACAGTACCACTTAAATCCAGTGTGCTAATGTTGATTTAGGAAAAAGCACAAATGTGTGCCTTGATTTCTATGCAAATGATGGATGCTGATGAGAAGCACAATGGACCATGTAATGATTACAGCTGTTAGTTCAACCAAAAATTCAGAAAATCTCAGGTGAACCGCACAAGCTAATCTGGAGGAAAACAAATAAATTTTAAATAAATAGTTGGTGGGCTGTTTTTTTCACCCATTCATGGGGTGAGAGAGTCACTGGCAAGGTGTGCATTTCTTGTCCACCCCAATTACCATAAAGAATGTGATGGTGAGCTGCCATTTGAACCACTGCAATGCGCGGTGTGGAGGTACGCCAACAGTGCTGTTAGAGAGAAAGCGGCTCTCCCACTGATATTTGATCCACTTGGGCCAACTCAGTCCCCAGAACTAGGTCCAACAGTGCCTGACCTCTCATTGGACCGGAAACATACTGCTACAGAAAATGATCTTGAACACATTCCAGGAACTCTTGCCCCTCTTGTCCCCTTGTACTATTCCTATCCCAGTCTATATTTGGATAATTGAAGTCCCCCATTATGATTACTCTATAATCCTTGCATCTCTCTGTGATTTCTTTGCAAGTTTGTTTCTCTACATCCCTTCCACGAGTTGGTGGTCTATATATTACACTGATCAATGTTATCACACCCTTTTTATTCCTTACCTCTAGCCAGAGAGATTCTGTCCTTGACCTCTCTGGAACATCCTCTCTCTCCAGTACTGTAATGCCATCATTAATCAATACTGCCACTAGCCCCACATTTTCTTACTTTCCTGTCCCTCCTAAACAACTTGAATATTTAACACCCAGTCCTGCCCTTCTTTGAGCCAGGTCTCGGTTATAGCAATAATATCATAATTCCATTTGTCAACCTGTTCCTGCAGTTCACCAATCTTATTAACCACACTCCGTGCATTCACACACATGCACACTAATCCTGATTTAGGCTTTTTTACTTGCACGCTTATTCTGACCCCATCTAATGACTTACCATAGTCTCCTCTATTCCTATCAAACTCTCCAAGTATTCTATTTACCATGATATATATCTCTGATATATCCTTGCTATCAGTTGATACTTCTCTACTTCCCATTGCCAGTTCGTCTGCTCTCCGCTCTGAATTTCCCCTCAGGTTCCCATCCCCCTGCAAATCTAGTTTAAAACCCCACAAAAGCACGAGCAAACCTCCCCAGAGGACACTAGTCCCTGTCCTGTTAAGGTGTAACCCATCCTTCTTGTACAGGTCCTACCTGCCCCAGAATCGGTCCCAATGCCTCAGAAATCTAAAGCCTTCCCTCCTACTCCATTTCTCCAGCCAAGTGTTGAACTGTTCAATCTTCCCATTCTTATGTTCACTAACACGTGGCACTGGGAGTAATCCTGAGATTACTGCTCTTGAGGTTCTGCTTTTTAATTCCCTTCCTAACTCCCTAAAATCTGCTTTCACGACCTCATCTCTTTTCCTACTTATGTCATTGGTCCCAATGTGGACCACAACCTCTGACTGTTCACCCTCCCCCAAAAGAATGTCCTGCAGCCGCTCTGTGACATCCTTGACTCTGACACCAGGGAAACAACACACCATCCTGGCTACTGGTTACAACTTTGCCATAATATACTAATGTCCTTTGACACAAGGAATGGTCGGGGCAGGTATGAAAGGATCAAAAAAGCAATAGGTCCATCAGTGAAGAAAACAGTTCCATTGAAAACAAAGGCAGGGGAGGTCATCACTGACTGCAATTAACAGTTGAAGAGATGGGCAGAACACTATCTTGAGTTGTACTCTAGGGAGAACACAGTCACCGAGGAAGCCCTGGACACCATAGAAAGCCTGCCTGTCAAAGCAGAGCTGGATAGCGAGCACACAGTGGAGGGGCTTATCAAGGCCATTGACTCACATGCGATGGGCACAGCTCCAGGTGCTGATGCTATACTGTTTGAACTCATCAAGCATGGAAAACTGGAATTCCTGCACATCTACACAAACTTCTCTGTCTCTGCTTGAGGGAGGGGGCAGTGCCCTAGGACATGCATGATGCAAAGATTGTGACCCTGTACAAGAACAAGGGCGACCACAGTGATTGCAAGAACTATTGAGGCATCACCTTGCTGAGCATAGTGGGAAAAGTATTTGTGGTATTGCCCTTGTCAGAATGCAGATCCTGGCTGAACACATCTACGCTGAATCCCAGTGTGGTTTTAGAATTGGAAGACCTACAATTGACATGATCTTCTCAGCCCAGCAGCTGCAGGAGAAGTGCTGTGAACAAAGGAGACCTGCTATATATTACCTTCATCGGTCTCACCAAGGCATCGACCATGAGAGCAGAGGCAATCTAAGCCGCTAAAGAAAACTGGCTGCCCACCAAAGCTGCTCAATGTGATCTCCTCTTTCCAAGACAACATGATGGGTAGGGTCAGCTGTGATAGGGCGACATCGGAACCCTCGGAGGTCTGCAGTGGGGTCAAACATGGTTGTGTTCTGGTGTCAATGCTCTTTGGCATATTCTTCTCTTTGCTGCTGCCCTGTGCCTTCAGGTTATCTACAGAGAATGTCTACTTACATATCAGAACTGATGGAAAGCTGTTCAGCCTTGCTTGCCTGAGATCCGAGACAAAACATCAGAAATTTGCTCTATGCTGATGATTCTGCACCAAAATTCAATACTGAGGAAAACTTCAGCATAAAATAGACATCTCTCATGTCTGTAAAGAGTTTGGTTTGACCATCAGCATCAGGGGAAGACAGAATTTTCATGGGGGGAGGGGGGTGCGGGCTGCAGTTGGACCAGCTGATGCAGGAAAGAGTTTGGAGGCAGCCTTAGGGGCTGTCAAGTGTCGAAGTGGGCTCTTTAAAAGTCCCACCTTGGTGCTTTAGGACTTTGTCCCAGTTATAATGAAAAATACAAGGCCCTCTAGCCCTTACCCTCACAGCCCCTCACACCCACACAGTCCCATGCCCCATCCATGCCACCTCATGACCCTCCACTCACCTCCCCCCCCCCCATTGGCCCCTCATACCCCTCAAGCCAAGCTATGTCCCTTCACCCATCCCCCTTGGCCCCTCATACCTCCATGCCAAGCTAAGCCCCAGCCACCCACTTTGGTCTCTCATGCCTTCCATGCCAAACTCTCATGATACTGCCATACTCATTCACCCATTATACACTGTATAGAAACAGTGAACCCTATAGTGGCAATAGGATGTGTAAAAAGAGCCTTAAAAAAGTCATTCATTCATTCATAACTTTCTGCTTTCTTAAAAAAAAATCTTTTACTATAGGCCAATATACATGTCAATCATCCAGGACCTTTAAAGCGTCCATTGCTAAAACTGCAAGCACTTGAAACCTCTTTATGTTGTGTAAATAAAAATTGTGCAATTGACAGAAGAGATCAGAGGGCCTGGAGCTCAACTATTTGTGGGCTCTCAGCCAAGATTCAATGTGCATTCTTGACTAGGATATGCTTATCTGTGCAATGGAGTCAGCCAGGTCAGGAATGCAGGGTACGGACTTGCAACACAAGCCAGCTTGCGCCCTTAAAAGGCCCTGTTGAAAATCAGAACCCCCCCCCGGGAATGGGGTCAGGAATCCGGGAATCAGGTTATGGTTGCCATTTCTGCCACTTCCTTCCTCCATTTCCTCCCTGACTCCATGAGAAGCCAGGCTGCAAAATCAGATTCTCTCATCAGTGTCAGATTAGAGTGAGTTTGTTTTAGTTAGTAGTAGTTTTGCCTCCATGTCAGACTTCTGGTCAAGCTGACTACAGTCTCTGGCTTTGTAATAATGAGAGTGGAACTGTCAATGGTTTTGCTGCCATTACTTACCTGAAACTGACAGCAACTTGAGTCTGTCCATGTGCAGCTGAATGTGGAAATCCAGAAGTTGCTGTCAGTGATTCTAAGCTTCTCCACACAGTGCATTAAAGGGATGATAAATGCTTGTAATGAAAAATATTGTTTAATAAAGATACTAGGGATTGCAAGAGTCAGTGCTGTGTGCATGGAACTGTCCTTAGATTCAATTCGAGGTGTATCGGTGGTAATATAAGGGGTGTATTGCATTGAACTTTCTAAAGTCTCACTCACAAAATTGGAGTTTTTGATGTACCTTTTTTGACCTATTGAACCTTCCATATTCTTTGCTTTAAAGATTATTAAGTCATTTAAAACTGTGAAGAAATGATAATGATGCAATTAGACTTATCCATATCTGTGTATATCCATGAAGCAGCCTATTATTGCAATGCTGTTTATTGAAAATATCAAATTGTCAAACCTCATGTCTCTCGGTAATGCAACCTACAAAATCACCAGTGCACTGGCTGTTCCAATGTTTGTCACTACACAATTACTAACTATTTATTGCAACAAAATATGATACAGTTGTATCATATTTATTGATTTATGCATTTATTGATTCACAGTCCTTTGTATTTATGGCCATTAATTGTCATTATTCTTGTAAGGTTAATGAATTTAGAATAAATCTGAACAAAATTGGAGAAACTACTTTGTTTTCTTAAATATACCATAATCACTGCTGTTACATAATTGTCTACATTAAGTTACAAATACAAAATGCGTAAATGTTATGTGTTATAGCCAAAGCACGGCCTGAATATCTTAATGATAATAAATACAGCAAATTACCTTTTCGAAGGAAAGTTAATTTGGCTCCTTTGTTTTCATCTTACCTCCATTCTTTCATCACTTTTCACCAAAGATAATGGAATAACGCTCATCAATCCCTTTATATTGCAGTCTTCCAAGTTTGCAATTGTTAAAAGACTACTTTTATGGATGAAATGGGCAGATTTAACTGTATCAGCACATTTTTGGATACTTTATTGAACAACACACTTGGCTTTCCATTGGACTGTTCTATTTTAAGAAATGGGCATCATAGCTCCTTCAGCATAGGCCCAACCTTCTCAACCTTTCCTCATTAGGTGATCACGTTTTTGTAAATTTGCAACATAACTGTAATGTCATTGGTGAAACTTGACTGAAACCTCCTGCCTAGCAGTAACTAAATGTTTCTCAAGCCACAAATGTCAATTAAAATAGTTTCTTCCCAATAAGGTTACATAGGGAACTTGATGTAGGAAGAAACTTATGAACAAATATATGAACAAGGAGCAGGAGTAGGCCATTCAGCCTCTCTAGCCTGCTCCAACATTTAATAAGGTCATGGCTGATCTGATAGTAACCTGAAATCTGCATCCCACCCACCCCCGATAACCTATTGCCCCCTTGCTTACCAAGAATCTATCCACCTCTGCCTTAAAAATATTCAAAGTCTCTGCTTCCACCACCTTTTCAGGAAGAGCGTTCCAAAGACTCATGACCCTCTGAGTGAAAAAAATTTGCCTTATCTCTGTTTTAAATGAGAGACCCCTTATTTTTAAACAGTTCTAGATTCTCCCACAAGAGGAAACATCATGTCCACATCCACCTTGTCAGGACCCTTCAGGATCTTAAATGTTTCAATCAAGGCACCTCTTACTCTTCTAAACTCCAATGGAAACCAGCCTCGTCTGTCAAACCTTTCCTCATAAGACAACTCACCCATTCCAGGTATTAGTCTGGTAAACCTTCTCTGAAACCTTCTCTTGAAATATTAAGAACATTGTAACTTTACATGATGGAAGGACTCTACCTTTGGTTTTAAAGGCTATTAACAGAAAAATAATAGAGATACGTTCCTGATATTGCAGCCAAATATCTTAACTTATAGTTTCGATATATGTGTCTCAAGTGAAAATGCAATAGACAACCAAATGATAGCATGACAAACAGGGCATGAAGGGAGTCATTGGAAAAAGACACACAGAGGAGGAGGAGGGAGAGAAGGCAATGTTCATCTACCTGATACTGTCTGGTCCTTTAGATCCCTTTGAAGTTTGACCCGAGCATGTGGAAAGTTGTACTGAATAGGCTTCACACCAACCTAGAAAATAAGAACCAATTTTTATGCTTTAATGCATTCTTCTTAAAATACATTCAACAATTTGGAGAAAGATTTGAACACAAGGAAGAAAAATGTTTGTAAAAATAACATTGTGTATTTATATTGCGCCTTTACGTAATAAATGTCCCATGATGCTTCACAGGAGTGTTATAGAAGATAAATTGACACCGAGCTACATAAGGAGGTATTAGGGCAGATGGTCACAAGCTTAATCAAAGAAGTAGATTTTAAAGAGCATCCTAAAGGATAAAAGTGGGGTAAAGAGGTGCATAGGTTTAGGGAGGGAATTCCAGAGCTTAGTGCTCAGGCAGCTGAAAGCACAGCCATCAGTATTGGAGCAATTAAAATTGGGGTTGATCAAGGGACAGAATTAGAGCAGCACAAATATCTGGGAAGGTTTTCAGGCTGGAGGAGATTACAGGGATGGGGATGGTGAAGCCATGAAGAGTTTTGAAAACAAGCAAAATAATTTTAATATCAAGGCATTAACCAGCGAGCACAGGGGTGAATGGAACTTGGTGCGAGTTAGGACTTGAGCTGCAGAATTTTAGATGTTCTCCAGCTTATAGAGGGAAGAATGTGGGAGGTCAGTCAGGAGCATGTTGAAATAGTCAAGTCAGAGGTAAGGAAGGCATAAATGAAGGATGCAACAGCAGATAAGCTGAGGCAGGGGCAGAGTTAGGCAATGCTGCCAAAGAACAACATGTCGATGAGAAATGAGAGGGGACGAGGATAGATCCTTGATGGACATCAGAGATAATGGTGCAGGAATGAGAAGAGAAGCCATTGCAGGTGATTCTCCAGCTATGATATAGAGGAGCCAGGTTAGTGCAGTCCATGAGCTCGATGATGGTTGAGGGGCATTGGAGGAGGATGGTGTGGTCAAATATGTCAAAAACTGAAGACATTCAAGAAGGACAAGAGGGATTGTTCATGAAGGTGTAGACCATCATGTCTTCCTGAAGAAATGACAACCAATTAAGCTCAATCAATAAACCACAACACATATATAGTTCTCCAAGGGAAGCTATTGCTGCACCATATTGATTTCCATCACAAAGCCAGTTAAATATTACTTTTATCAAATACTCTTTATGTCTACCGTTTAATGATAATCTAAACCCATCAAGAGATGGAAAAATAGAGAAAAAAAACAAATGTAAATACATTCACAATAATTTATTCAAAAGTGATGGAATGTTTCTTTAGGAACTAACTCGTTGCAATATTTTTCCAAAATTTCCTAGATTCTGTAAAGGTCCCAATGGATTGGAAAACTGCAGATGCAACACCTCTGTTCAAGAAAGGGGGGAGACAGAAAGCTAGAAACTATAGGTCAGTTAGCCTAAGGTCTGTCATTGGGAAAAAGCTATAATTTGCTATTAAGGAGGCAGGACATTTAGAAAATCATAATGGGATCAGGCAGAGTCAACATGGTTTTGTGAAAGGGAAATCACATTTGACAAATTTATTAGAGTTCTTTGAGGATGTAACACGAAGGGCAGATAAAGGGGAACCAGTAAATGTAATGCACTTGGGTTTCCAAAAGGTATTTGGTAAGGTGCCACATAAAAGGTCATTGTACAAATTAATAGCTCATGGTGTTAGGGATGATGCATTATCATGGATCAAGGGTTGGCAAACTAACAGGAAAGAGAGAGTCAGGATAAATGGTAAACTGTAACTAGTGGAGTGCCACAAGTATCAGTGCTGAGGTCTCAACTATTTACAATATATATTAATGACTTGGATGTAGAGACCGACTGTATTGTGGCTAAGCTTTCTGGTAGTATAAAGATAGGTAGGAAAGCAAGTTGTGAGGAGGATAAAAAGAGTCTCCAAATGGATATAAATAGATTGAATGAGTGGGAAAAACATTGGCAGATGGAATATAATGTGAAACATTGTGAGATTGTCTTCTTTGGCAGGAAGAATACAAGAGCAGAATATTATTTAAATGGAGAAGGACTGCAAAATGCTGTAATACAGAGGGATTTGGGTATCCATGTACATGAATCACAAAAAGTTAACATACAGGTGCAGCAAATAATTAGGAAGTCAAATGGAATGATGGCCTTTATAGAGTCTAAAACAAGTCATGTTACAACAGGGCATCAGTGAGACCACACCTGGAGTACTGGGTACAGTGTTGGTCTCCTTATTTAAGGAGAGATATACTTGCATTGGAGCCAGTTCAGAGAAAGTTCACTTGGCTGATTCATGGGATGAAGGACGTAGAAAAGTTGGGTCTCTACTCATTGCAGTTTAGAAGAATGAGAAGTGATCTTATTGAAACATATAACATCCTTAAGGGGCTTTACAGAGTAGATGATGAGAGGATGTTTCCCTCGTGGGAGAATCTAGAACTAGGGGACACAGTTTCAAAATAAGAGGTCTCCCATTTAAGACAGAGGTGAGGAGGGACTTAGTCTTTGGAATTCTCTTCCCCAGGGAGGAAGGCTGGGTTATTGACTATATTCAAGGCCGAGTTAGACAGATTTTTACTCAACAAGGGACTTAAGGGTTATAGGGGACAGGCAGGAAATTGGAGTTAAGTCCACAATTAGATCAGCTATGGTCTTCTTGAATGACAGAGCAGGCTCGATGTGCCAAATGGCTACTCCTGCTCCTAGTTCTTATGGTCTTATAATATTGATGGTAAATTATCATTCTCTGCCAGGGAGTTTGGATTTGTTAATATGTTCAGCATTTTTGCCCCAGAATGAAATGTGTTGGGATGCTAAGCCATTGGGTTCTTATTCCTTTTGCTGTATTTTCTCACAGTGCGGTGCAGACTCCATCCAGTGAGGCTGCACTTCACATTTTCCTTTAATACAGACTAAAGAATATTTTGCAAAAAATCTGCACCCACACCCCCCAGCCTTTACTGATATCTCCCCACAGGGATATAATTTTATCCAATTTATTCTTGGAATGCAGTGTCTCTGGTAAGGCTGCTAATTATTCCCATCTTCTTGCCATGGGAAGGTGATGATACAAGTGGTTTGCCTGGTCACTTCAAAGGGTATTTCAGTGTGAGGCTAGAGTCACTTTTCGGCCAGGCTGGGTAAGGGTGATAGATTTCCTTTCCTACAGGACATCAGAGTTTTTTTGACAATCCAACAGCCTATTACTTCCAGAACTAAGTGCCAATTCTCAATCTGCCATTGTGGTATTTGAATTCACATTGTCTGGTTTATTATTCCAAGCCCTAGCTTACTGGTCCAGCAACACAACCACTACCCTTTATTTATTTTAGATGAGCAGAGGAATATCATATTAATATGTTGGGAAAATTATACTAATGCTGCTATTGGTAAATTCTAGGCTAAAATATTGGATTATATTGTAAAAGGATCAAGAACGAGAGGGCACAGATTTAAAGTGATTTGCAAAAGAAGCAAATGCGAGGTGAGAAAAAACTTTTTCACACAGCGAGTGGTTCAGGTCTGGAATGCACCGCCTGGAAGTTTGGTGGAGGCAGGTTCAATCACGGCATTCAAGAGGGCATTAGATGATTATTTGAATAGAAACAATGTGCAGGGGTACGGGGAAAAGGCAGGGCAATGGCACTAGATCGTAATGCTCATTTGGAGAGCCAGTGCAGACAAGATGGGCCGAATGGCCTCCTTCTGCGCCAATAGAATTCTGTGGTATAATATTTTCTAAATATAATAGTCTATCATCCATTAGGATCTTTCATACAAAACTGCAGAAAGGTAGATCAATCATACATTGTATTTTCAATGGGAGCTGCAAAATTAGCAAGAATTCTTCTAATTCATATTTAATCATGAATAGTAAGGATCAATGCAAAGGTTAAAACTACAAAATGGTTTCTCACTTCTGTAGACTGCTGTTCAGATTGCCTTGAGTGGGTTAACTTCTCTGGAAGTTTGCGATTTATGGCAGGTGCTTCATCAAGGCGAGACTCACGTGGCTTGTCAAACCAATCTGTTTCTTCACGACGCAGATGATATGCTTTGAAAATCAAGGAAATGTCAGTTCTCCATGTCAGGCAACAGGAGTTCAGGATTGCAGCTTGCTGCCAGGAAAGGACAGCATATGTGCTATTTGGCCACTGCAGCATGCAAGTCTATGCATTTTTCAATACGTTCATGCAAGATTACAACCAGACTATGACAATCCATAGAAAGTGCAATTGAAGAGTAGGAAGGCAATTTGTAAACATATCACAGATTTATTAACTAGAGGCTAAAGGTGTGCAAACCATCTGATGTTGAAATCATTAGATAGTTTTCTGAACTTTAATAGCAGGAATACTATGAATGCCCCATTATTTCTACTTGTCAAATTTTTGCGTGAAGGTTGTTTTTTAAGAATGAATTATATAGCTAGCTGTAAAATATAAAGTCAAAGCTAAATAAAAAAGAACCTTCATCATCTGGGGTTACAGCCATGTTAGTTGGCCTAAAATATCTTAATTGAGTCAATCATTTTCAGAGCCGTGAGGAAGAAATAGAAACTAATCAAGACAACATAAATTTTGCCATAGATTCTGGGAAACATGCATTGTTTAGTTTCAAAACCAAGGGTCAAGAAACTGGACAAGATAAGGACATAATAGTTGGAATGAAAAACGGCTGGTTAGCTCGCTTCTTCTATTGGTCCATATCGATTTGCAGGATCATAGACTTTGCCTGACTGATCAAGGGCTAGATCTTCCACTTATTGACACTGAGTGTGAGAAATCTGCCCCAAACCTTTTGAGGGAAATTATTTTACAGAGGTCAGATCTCAAAAACCAGCTCTATGCCAAGAAATTGGACAACATACTAATAGAGTTTGGTTTTGGATTTACATTTGTCCATCTGAAGCTGTTAAATCCTCAGTTATAACATGAAGCATCTTAATTGTTGAGATGAACAGCTGAAATTAAAAGCCTAGCAACAATAATACACATAGGTTTGCCTTTTGTTTCCTGTGGTATTTTTAATATACAAATCTTCCCAAGAACCAGTGACCATGCCTTGTAATGTCACTCAGTGCTCCTTCAACAGTTAGCAAACTCAATTTAACAAAGCTGAAAGTCCAACCAAATCATTCAACTCACAATTCATTTCAATGAACTTAGTTTGGTTGGGCTCAGTTAATTGTTTCAGTGCTGTGCACACCCCTGTTTGATATAAAGCAAGAGAAGGGAAAAAAGAAAGAAAAAAAGCAATATCAGAATAGTTTGGTTTCTCAGATAATCTTGTTTTTATTTATATGTGATGAAGGACATCAAGAATTCTAATTGCAGTGACCCCTTCTGAAACCAGTTAGCAGCAGCATCTTTAAACTAAAATGTATTCACAACAAAATTAATCAGAAATCTATAGAACTCTTTTTTGGACAATAATCTTTAAATTGAAAAACAAACTTTGCGTGTCTCTGTACTCTACTTTCTCATTCATACTTTTAAAAAAAAATATTTGTTCACGAGATACGGGTGTTGCTGGCTAGGCCAACATTTATTGCCCATCCTCAATTGCTCTTGAGAAGAATATTTTGAGTGGAGTTTTATAATAATTAAACATACACAGAGATTGTGACATTGATAATATTGCCAGAACTGTGGTGCAGTGGGTAGTTCCCTGCCTCTGAGCCAGAAGCTCCAAGTTCAAGTCCCACCCCAGGACTTGATGATCGAGGAAAGCTCATTCTTAATGCAGCCCTGCAAATCCTTCCAACACATGCCAATGGTGGGTGGTAAGAGCAGGAGAGATTCCTGATCAGCCATGTGATGGAAAGAACACTGGAGCCTCTACCATCACTATCCATAGCTCCAGGCTACAACATGCATGAAAAAGTGTATACTGCCACAGCAACTTGGACTCCTTGAGTAAACTGTAACACAACAGCATCACCCACTGATGCCATTCACTGTTGTATACAGCTACCATGCTAAAACTATAGCATAGAGAGCATTACTTATTTGAGAAGTCAGACACATTTGTGTATTCTATTTGTTTTAGCTGTTAGGCACTGCACATAGGCATCTCCAGGGTAGCCAACTCCAAAATATAAAAATAAATAAATGAGAAATAAATTGACAGAATCTCATCTTCGTTAGCCTAGTTAAACTGCAATTCAAAATGATCAAAACACAACTCTCCCAACATTTTCTAATTCTTCATCATTTGTTTAAAAGAAATATTGTAGAAAGTTTTTAAGACAGCTTCCCCATTTTTATTAAATTATCATATAGGAGTAAAAGAAATCCTGACATCCTACAGTACAGACTGATATTACAGTAATAATGCTACTAATTTCCTTATGGCTGCACAATACTTGGGCTAATAAGTGGGAATGGTTTTAACAGCAATGAAATGTCGACTGTTTCACATACAAAAAAATGAAATTATAAATGAAATTGAAAAAAAAATGTTCCTCACAAAATCTTTCCAGGTAAGCAATATCATAGATTAAATAACATCATACACATTCAACTGAAAGAAATGTTCACAGTTCATTAACATTCTAACTTCCTTACTTGAAATGGTTGACAGGAAATCCTCAATGTGAAATGAAATCTCTAATGTTTGTAACATGCTTGCATGAGAAAACATTTCTCTGCAGAGATACGCACAAATACACAAATGAAAATAAAGTACAAGCAAGAACAAGAGAGTCCATAAGGAATGAACAGAAATTATATACATGCATAGAAGGGAAATTCTGTTGATGATAACACAACATCCTGAGTCCCATTTTACCTTCACTGTCTGACATGGCATGTTGGAAGTCATCCATAATAAATGCTATGTCACGGTCATATCCACGTGTCCGTGACTCCTCTCTCATGTGTTGTTGTACTTCAGGCAGTGAGTGGCTTGAACCAAACTGTTCCCTTGTATCAGCAGATATTGGTGGCAATGGGCCTGCTGCTGCTCGAGCCATTCCCATTGGCTGTCCAACAGGACTTAAGGGGCTTTCTTCCTCTGAATTCTGGGCTACTATGGGAATTCTCCCTCTACTGTGACTAATAGGTAAACTGGATGGCTTTGTTCGTACAGAAGGAGTACTATGTGCATAGGCAATATCTAATGGATCAGTTTCCTGACCTTTTATCCGCAGAGATGTATTGGAAGGGTCTCTTTTGATTGTTAAATCAAGTCCATAAACTGATGAGGGCCTGCATCTGGTTCCACTGGTGTATGCTTTGTCAATTTCATCATCTAATGTAGATCTGATAGTTGGCCCAAGAAACTTCTGCTGGTCACGGATATTCTTTCTTAGGCTAAATGTTATGTCATCCTGAATAAGCCTTGCTCGGGAGGTAGAGCCAGTGACTGCTGATGTAGTTCCCATGTAGCTAGTAAAGTCAGCCTCTACATCTCTGGCTTCTTGAATGGGCATAAACTTGGAGAATTTGGGGTCCAGCAACTGTTTTTTGTGTTTGCTTTGCTTTTGGTAAATAATAGATGGCGGCAATTGCTTTGCAGCCTGCTTTTCAAGAGTAAGCCTGCCTATGCTGTACTTTTCAGACTTTGGAAAGTGCCTGTAGCTGCTATCGCCATGGTAGTATTGGGGAAGGCCAGGAAGATGTTCCAAACCTTCAGTGCCTCTGCGGAATTCTTGTTTGATTTGTTGCTTTAACAGCTTTAGTTCATAAGGATCCTCCATGGTATCTTCATCTGCTTTTCCATAGGAGTGTAACCGTGTTGAGCTCTGCAATGGCCCAATAAAATCTTTCACGTCCCCAGTTCTGCGTGCTTCACTTGCGCGAAGCAGACGCTCGTTCTTTTGTACTTCCTTTTGTAAATCGTGAAGACTGAATCCAGTAGTAAGGGAACTAGATCCTTTAGTGAGTTCACCAATGTCATCAATCAGAACATAATTCCGAGGTGCATGATGCTCTAGATCAGCATAATAAGATTCTGCAGAAATGCTTGACATTGGGCTGCTTGCCATGGTGCCCCTTTCATCCAGCCCTATTCTAAGATCTAAATTACTGTACTTACTACTCAAGTGAGGTACTGCATATGTGCTGTCTGCAGAAGTGGAAGCCATCAGAAGAGATTGATTATGGATCACCTCATAGTTCGTAGTTATTTTGGGCTCAAGGTCAACAATTGTTGCCGGCCTTGGTTTTTGTTGAATCAGCATCATTTGTGATGGATGTGGATAGGCTGTTGGCTGGGTTTGCGAAGGGGAGGGCTGCTGTTGATAAGTGATAGTGGGGACAGCCTGATATGTAGGTTGGGTTTGATAGGGAGAAACTTGTTGATGATACAAAGCCTGTTCTTGGTAAGGAGACTGCTGTTGGAATGGAGTTTGGGTTTGGGTTGGTTGAGGAGTAGAGTACTGGTACTGTGTATAATGGCTTGGAGTGGTTGCGTACTGAGGCTGTGACTGGGTCTGAGGTGACAGAAACTGATCATAATCAGGCTGTGGTGCAGTTCTAGGTCTCTCTAATCCACACTGTCCATCCATTCTGGTCTCCCTTATGTTGCTTACTTCACTGTCTGACATATAATCTCTTTCCTCAGCCACACCCTGCAAATAGGCACGCTCCCTTTTCTCCCTCTCCTTCAACAAAGCTTCTTTTCTTCGATTGATGCCCATTTCCAAATATCGTAATTTGGCATCAATTTCTTTTTCTTCTTCATCTAGTTCTGCCTGTTTTTTCCTGAGTTTGGAAGATTCTCTCTCCACAAGTTCCAATTCCCTGTCAATGTCCTGCAGAATTTTAGCTCTGGCCATGGTGTTGGTCCTGCAAACTCTCCTGCGGGAAACAGAGCTGACGGTGGAAAATGTTGCTTGGCTCCCAGTGACACCAACCTCCTCTGGAGGAGGATTAGGAAGAGTTCTCTTCACTTTTTTCTGAGTACCAACTGGTGTAGTGTTTTGAGAACCTTTGGCCTGAAACAAAAATGAAATACTCAGATCAATATTGTTTGTAATGGTGAAGAAATTGCCACCAAAAGATTAAAATCCAAGCAAAAAATGATAAAACCGTACACTTAAACCCAACAAGCACCAAAAGTACATTTAATGCTTGTTCAGGTGAGTGTTGAGCATATCCTTACTTAAGCAAAGGAAAAATACTGTGGATGCTGGAAATTTGAAATAAAAACAGAAAATGTTAGAAATATTTAGCAGGTTCAGAGAGAAACAAAATTCATGTTTCAGATCATAGAGCCATAACTGAACAGGAGGAGGCCATTCAACCCATCGAGTCCATGTTGTCTCCCTGAAGAGCAATCCAATGGGTCCCATTCTCCCATTCTACCCCCGTAGTCCTGTAAGTGCTCAAGTGCCCGTCCAATTTCTTCTTGAAATCATTCATTGTCTCCATTTCCACCATCCTTGTAGCAGTGAGTTCCAGGTCACACTGAGTGAGGCAATTTCAAGGTCATTACCACTCACTGAATAAAAAGTTCTTCCATGCATTCCTCCCTGGATCTCTTGTCTAACATTTGAAAGTCTGTCCCCTAGTTCTTGCCCCATCAGCTAATGGCAAGAGCTTTTCTTTATCCACCTTATTCAAACCAAAGGTCTTGTGCACCCACATCAAATCTCCCCTCAATACTCTTTACTCGAAGAAGAGCTCCCCAGCTTCTCCAGCCTAACTTTGAGATAAATTCCCTCATCGCTAGAAACTGTCTGGTAAATCTCCTCTGCACCCTCTCGGGGTCCCTTATCTCATGCTGAAAGTGTGGCGACCAGAACTGGATGGAGCACTCTCGTTGTGGCCTAATCAGAAATAGGGGAGGGTTGGAAAAAAGCATGAGGGAAGGACAGTTAAAAGGACAATGTCACAATGGTATGTCATGTACACTGAGAAATATTAATCTTTAATTTAAATTGACTGGTCAGATATATATTCAACATCTTTAAATGGACCAAGCAAAGACACTGGGCTGAATTTCCCCCCCGTTGGGGGAGAAGTTGATGGGTGGGTGCACTTCCAATCGGTGCCCCTGATCGGAGGCGCGACACCATTTTACGTGGGTGGGCCAATTAAGGCCCACCCAGCGTGATGACCACAGGGAAGCGCAATGTGCTCCCTGTGCGGGCGGGGGGGATTCCTAAAATCGAGAGTGCGCTCTTTCACGCACTCACCTCCCTGAGGCTAAGTGCAGCCTCAGGGAGATTGGCTGTACATTAAAAAATATTAAAAATAGAAAAATAAAATTTACCTTACATGTCCCCTCATGTGATGATGTCACATGAGTTGGGACATGTTCATAATTTCCAAAAAAACTTTATTATAATTTTTAGAACCCTACATGAAACCTCATCCCTCCGGCGGATGAGGTTTGATGCTTTATCTAATTCCTGCCAGGGCTCCTGACCTGCGACCTTAAGGTTGGACAGGCAGGTCCACTAATTACTTTAATTGCTCTGTCAATGGCCTCAATTGGCCATTGACAGGTTGGCGGGCACACAGCTGTTTTTGCTGCGTCCCCACCTTCCTGAAAATTTAAATGGGGCGCGGTGACGTCGGGAGTTCCGCCCAACATCACCCCGCGTCATCCAGCGTCATTTTACGCGTCAGCGAGCGGACCCCAGCCCCCGCTCGCCTATGGTAAAATCCAGCCCACTGACTTTTTAAAAAAAAGCAGTTTCTAATTTGCATCACCGTGTGACCACATTCCATTCCATAGAGTTGAAAGATCAACACAGGCAACAGGTTAGGAGAGGTGCTGATGAGTTTCTCCTTATTTTATCAAAGGTCCCACCTTGGAAGATTGACGCACTCAAGGGTTGATTAGCTGAAGCATTAACATTCAATCACTTTATGACTGGCCCTATGGCTAAACAGGATGAAGGAGATTAGTTGCCTGTCCTGTGGGAGACACCCCTTGATATTTGGAACTTAGTCACTATCTGATGGGTAAACCTTATTAATTTTTGTCGTTAGACCATGACTTAGCAGTGAAGGCTAGTCACATAACACAGTAGCCATCTTGCCTTCTGCCAGAGATATAGAAAAAGCAAGTCTAAAGAAAGTGACATCATCTCTCCCTCTCCCTGCTATTCTTAAGTTCGGGGCCCTATCTTTGTTACATTTTGGGATACGTTACAGAGATAGAAAATTTTGATAGAAAGGAAATTCAAGTGTCATAACATTAACTTTGGAAAATGACAGATTACAGTTTAAAAGAGATGGTCTCCGGGAAAATAATGAGCTTACACCGCCGCAATCCCACTGGAATTTCAAGACCAAGAAAGGAATATTGCGATGTATATTTCTGTTTTTTTTCTGGGCTTTAACTCTTATCAATTCCACCTCCCCCACCCTGTAGCTTGGTCTGTTTTGCATTCTAATGTGTGTGCATATGGATTCTGGATTTGTTTTTACTATTTCTTACACTTTTACTTAGTGAGTTTTTAACAATAAAACTAACTCCTTACTTGTTAAATGAAGAGATCTGGCTGGCTTATTTCTTCATACAGCTTTCAATATAGTCAAGTACACACAGACTTGGAAAAAAATCACAAGTTTTTAAAAATTCAAACTCTGTTATAGCCAACCTCAGGGGTAGAATATTCCCCTCATTGGGGGGGTGTTGTGCAGGGGCCAGCACGGACCTGATCAGTGCCCCCAATCGGGTCCACGCCGCCATTTTACATGGGTGGGCCAATTAAGGCCTGCCCAGCGGGACGCACGCCCAGAAGCGCTGTGTGTTCTCTATGCAGGTGGGGAGGGGTGGATTCCCTGAGTCGGGAGTGTGCTCTTTTGTGTATGCACGTGAAAGAGCGCGGAAACCTCCCTAAGGCACAGAGCTGCCTCAGGGAGATTAGTTTCACTTTTCAAACATTGATTAAAGATAAACAAAGCATTTTAAGGACAAGTCCCCTCATGTGAAACTGTCACATGAGTTGGGACATGTCCACTAATTTTATTAAAAACTTTTAAAACAATAAAAATGTTCATGAAACCTCATCCCGCCTGTGGATGAGGTTTCATGAAAAATGCGAAGGCCGCCCGGGCTCTTCACCTGCTGCCAACCTTAAGGTTGGATGGGAAGCTCAGAACAGCACCTCATCTTCCGACTAGGCACTTTACAGCCTTCTGGGCTGAATATTGAATTCAACAACTTTAGATCTTAAA
Organism: Cetorhinus maximus; assembly: GCF_964194155.1. Classification (NCBI taxonomy): domain Eukaryota; kingdom Metazoa; phylum Chordata; class Chondrichthyes; order Lamniformes; family Cetorhinidae; genus Cetorhinus; species Cetorhinus maximus. The sequence goes on from NC_135890.1 coordinate 326,884, forward strand.
CCCCCCTCCCCCCATCCCCACCCCGTTTCTTTTCCCCCCCCCCACCCGCCTTTTTTTTCAATAATTTATATAGATTCTTCTTTCCCCACCTATTTCCATTATTTTTAAATCTAAAACTAAAACCTTTAGTCTTTCCACCCCACCCCCACTAGAGCTGTACTTTGAATATCCTGTCTTGCATTCTTAATTAGCACTTTTCTCAGACAAAGACCACCACCTTCAACACCTCTTTGACCCTTTTGTCTCTGACATCTTTTGATTATCTGCTCACACCACACCCTCAATGTGTCTCTTCCCCCCCACCCACCTTAAACCAATTTATATTTCTCCCTTGTTGAAACTATGCTTCAGTTCTGTTGAAGGGCCATGAGGGCTCGAAACGTTGACTGATTTCTTCTCCGCCGATGCTGCCAGACTTGCTGAGTTTTTCCAGGTAATTCTGTTTTTATTTTGTTTTGGATTTCCAGCATCCGCAGTAGCTTTTAGCTTTTTGTTTTTAGCTCAGTTTATTAGTTTGATTGATGTGTAAATGGCCTTAATAGGCCTCTGACAGTTTGGCAGGCGCGCAGCTGACTTGGCTGCTCACCCGCCGAACTGAAAATCTAAATGATGTGCGGTGACATCACTCCGCGTCATTTTACACCTCGGCGAGTGGGCCCCACCCCCACTCTCCGAGACAAAGTTTCTGCCCCAGGAGTAGGAAAGGGGAATTAATTTACCCCTCTGGGATTGGTCGTAATAATGGAAGATGGAAGACATTAAATGACAAAAGAGCTGGCGCTGAAGAGCCAAAGAGAGTGGTAATGGTACAACTAAGGAGAGACCTTATTGGGACCAGTGTCCAGCTGAATCGACTAACTAGGGCTGTAGGGGGGGAGGAGGGGGGGGGGAGGGGGGGGGGGGGTTTAAACTAAATAGTGGGGTGGGGGGTAGGATTCTGGAAAGGGGATATATAACCTTACAAAGCAAAAGGCTAAGGCAGCATTGCAGGGCAGCTACTTAGGTAATGATACCCAGAGTGTGACAGGAAGGGACAGAGTGTACAAACATAAAAAAAAGCAGCAAATAGGGTCAAAGGAGGAAAAACTAGTAAAAAGGCAAAGTTAGTGGCTCTCTACTTGGATGCACCTAGTATTCAGAACAAAATAAATGAATTAACAGCACAAATAGAGGTTAATGGATATGATCTTATACCATTATGGAGATGTAGTTACAAGGGGATCAAAGGTGGGAACTAAATATTCAGGGGTATGTGACTTTTCGAAAGGACAGGTAGGAAGGAAAGGGTGGTGGGGTAGCTTTGTTAATATCAGATGGAATAAGTACAATAGCAAGAAATGATCTTGGATCAGGAGATGTAGAATCGATGTGGGTGGAGGTTAGAAATAACAAGGGGAAGAAGAGACTGGTGGGAGTAGCCTATAGGCCCCCTGACAGTAGCTAGACTGTAGGTCAGGGAATAAATCAGGAGATAATGAGGGCATGTAAAAAAGGCAGTTCATTAATCATGGGTGACTTTAATCTTCATGTAGATTGGGAAAATCAAACTGGCAGAGGTAGACACAAGCCAGGATTCATAGAGTGTATTTGGGACAGTTTCTTAAAACAATAGGCTGTGGATTCAACCAAGGATCAGGCTATTTTGGATCTGGTAATGTGTAATGAGGCAGGTTTAATAAGTAATCACAGAGCAAAAGATCCCTTATGAAACAGTGACCATAACATGGTAGAATTTAGCATTCAGTTTGAGAGTGAGAAACTTGGGTCAGAAACAACTTTGCTAAATTTAAATAAGGGTAATCACAAAGGAATGAGGGTAGAGTTGGCTGGAGTGGACTGGGAAAGGGGTTTTGCAGAAAAGACGGTTGATGAACAATGACAGACATTTAAGAAAACAGCTCAAGACTCACAACAAAGATGTAAGCCAGTGAGGAAGAAGGATTTGAGGAAGGGGATAAACCAACCATGGATAACCAAGGAAGTTTTCTTTAATCATTAACGGGATGTGGGCTTTGCTGGCTGGGCCAGCATTTATTGCCCATCCCTAGTTGCCCTTGAGAAGGTGGTGGTGACCTGCCTTCTGGAACCACTGCAGTCCCTGTGGTGTAGGTACACCCACTGTGCTGTTAGGAAGGGAGTTCCAGGATTTTGACCCAGCGACAGTGAAGGAACGGTGATATATTTCCAAGTCAGGATGGCGAGTGACTTGGAGGGGAACTTCCAGCTGGTGGTGTTCACATTTATCTGCTGCCCTTGTCCTTCTAGGTGGTAGTGGTCATGGGTTTGAAAGGTGCTGTCTGAGGACCCTTGATGAATTTCTGCAGCGCATTTTGTAGATGGTACACACTGCTGTTACTGTGCATTAGTGATGGAGGGAGTGAATGTTTGTGGATGTGGTGCCAATCAAGCGGGCTGCTTTGTCCTGGACAGTGTCCAGCTTTTTGAGTGTTGTGGGAGCTGCGCTCATCCAGGCAAGTGGAGAGTATTCCATCACACTCCTGAATTGTGCCTTGTAGTTGGTGGTCAAGCCTTGGGGAGTCAGGAGGTGAGTTACTCGTCGCACGATTCCTAGCCTTTGACCTGCTCTTGTAGCCATAGTATTTGTATGACTAGTCCAGTTCAGTTTCTGGTCAATGGTAACCCCGAGGATGTTGATAGTGGGGGATTCAGTGATGGAAATGCCATTGACCATCAAGGGGAGATGGTTGGATTCTTTCTTGGTGGAGATGGTCATTGCCTGACACTTGTGTGGCGCAAATGTTGCCTGCTATTGTCAGCCCAAGCCTGGATATTGTCCAGGTCTTGCTGCATTTGGACATGGACTGCTTTAGTATCTGAGGAGTCATGAATGGTGCTGAACATTGTGCAATCATCAGCGAACTTCCCCACTTCTGACCTTATGATGGAAGGAAGGTCATTGATGAAGCAGCTGAAGATGGTTGGGCCGAGGACACTACCCTGAGGAACTCCTGCAGTGATGTCCTGGAACTGAGATGACTGACCTCCAACAACTACAACCATCTTCCTTCGTGCTAGTTAAGGATAATATCAAATTGGAAGAAAAAACATTTAATGTGACAAAGGTTTGTGGTAAACCAGAGGATTGGGAACGTTTGAGAAACCAACAAAGATAACCAAGAAAATAATAAAGAGGGAGAAAATAAACGTTAAGGGTAAACTAGCAAGTAACATAAAAACAGACAGTAAGAGCTTCTTTAAATATATAAAAAGGAAGAGAGAAGCCAAAGTGAACATAGGACCCTTAGAGAATGAGGCTGGAGGAATAATAAAGGGGAGTCAGGAAATGGCAGAGGAGTTCAATAAATACTTTGCATCAGTCTTCATGACAGAAGACACTAATAGCATTCCAAAAATACTAAATAATCAAGGGACAAAAGAGGGGAGAGGAAATAAATACAATAACTATCACTAGAGAAAAAGTACTAGGGAAACTAATGGGGCTAAAGGCTGCGAAGTCCCCTGGACCTGATGGGTTGCATCCTAGGATATTAAAGGAAGTAGCTACACAAATAGTGGATGCACTGGTAGTAATCTTCCAAAAATCCTTAGATTCTGGAAAAGTCCCAGAGGATTGAAAAGCTGCCAATGTAACACCCTTATTCAAAAAGGGAGAGAGACAAAAAAACAGGTAACTATAGGCCAGTTAGGTTAACACCCTTCACTGGGAAAATGTTAGAGTTTATTATAAAGGATGTAATAGTAGAGCATTTAGAATTACATAATATAATCAAGCAGAGTCAGCATGGTTTCGTGAAGGGGAAATGATGCCTGGCAAAGTTACTAGAATTCTTTGAGGGGGTAACAAGCAAGATAGTTAAAGGGGAGCCAGTAGATGTAATATATTTGGATTTCCAAAAGGCGTTCGATGAGGTACTGCACATAAGGCTACTTAATAAGATAAGAGCCCATGGTGTGGGGGTAGTATAGAAACATAGAAAATAGGAGCAGGAGTAGGCCATTCAGCCCTTCGAGCCTGCTCTGCCATTCATCATGATCATGATTGATCATTCAACTCAATAGCCTCCTCCAGTTTTCTCCCCATATCCTTTGATCCCTTTCCCCCCAAGAGCTATATCTAACTCCTTCTTGAAAACATACAATGTTTTGGCCTCAACTACTTTCTGTGGTAGCAAATTCCACAGGCTCACCACTCTCTGGGTGAAGAAATTTCTCCTCATCTCAGTCCTAAATGGTCTACCCCGTATCCTCAGACTGTGGCCCCTGGTTCTGGACTCCCCGACCATCGGGAACATCCTTCCTGCATCTACCCTGTCTAGTTCTGTTAGAATTTTATAGGTTTCTATGAGATCCCCCTCTTTCTTCTGAACTCCAGCGAATATAATCATAACCGACTCAATCTCTCCTGATATGTCAGTCCCGCCATCCCAGAAATCAGCCTGGTAAACCTTCACTGCACTCCCTCTATAGCAAGACGGATAAGGAGTCCAAAACTGCACACTGCACACAATATTCCAGGTGTGGTCTCACCAAGGCCCTGTATAATTGTAGCAAGACATCCCTGATCCTGTACTCGAATCCTCTGGCTATGAAGGCCAACATACCATTTGCCTTCTTTACCGCCTGCTGCACCTGCATGCTTACCTTCAGCGACTGGTGTATGAGGACACCCAGGTCTTGTTGCACATTCCCCTCTCCCAATTTATAGACATTCAGATAATAATCTGCCTTCCTGTTTTTGCTACCAAAGTGGATAACCTCACATTTATCCACATTATACTGTATCTGCCATGCATTTGCCCACTCACTCAGCTTGTCCAAATCACACTGAAGCATCTCTGCATCCTCCTCACATCTCACCCTCCCACCCAGCTTTGTGTCATCTGCAAATTTGGAGATATTACATTTAATTCCCTCATCTAAATCATTAATATATATTGTGAATAGCTGGGGTCCCAGCACTGATCCCTGCGGTACCCCACTAGTCACTGCCTGCCATTCGGAAAACGACCCGTTTATTCCTACTCTTTATTTCCTGTCTGCCAACCAGTTTTCTATCCATCTCAATATACTACTCCCAATCCCGTGCGTATATTAGCATGGATAGAGGATTAGCTAACTATTTGAAGACAAAGAGTTGGGATAAGGGGGACATTTTCAGGACAGCAACCTGTAACTAGTGGAGTGCCACAGGGATCAGTGCTGGGGCCACAATTATTTACAATACATAGTAATGACTTGGATGAGGGAAATGAATATACTATCACCAATGGAAATCACAAAAATAGGTGGGAAGGCAAATGGTGAGGATGACACAAAGAATCTACAGAGGGATATCGACAGATTAAGTGAGTGGGCAAAAACTTGAAAGATGGAATCTAATGTGGAAAAATGTGAGCTTATGCATTTTGGCAGGAAGAATAGAGGAGCTGAATATTATTTAAATGGAGAAAGACTGCAGAAAGCTGCAGCACAGAGGGATTTGGGAGTCCTCGTGCATGAATCCCAAAAAGCTAACATACAAGTTCAGCAGGTAATAGGGAAGGCAAATGGAATGTTGGCCTTTATTTCAAAGGGTATGGAGTATAAAACTAGGGAAATCTTGCTAATACTTTGCAAGGCACAAGTTAGACCATACCTAGAATACTGTGAACAGTTTTGGCCCCCTTATCTAAGGAAAGATGTACTGGCATTGGAGGCAGTCCAGAGAACGTTCACTAGGTTGATCCCGGGTATGGAGGGATTTTCTTATGAGGAGATGCTGAGTAGGTTGCGCCTGTACTCATTGGAGTTTAGAAGAATGAGAGGCGAGCTTAATGAAACACATAAGATTCTTAGGGGGCTTGACAGGGTAGATGCTGAGAGGTTGTTTCCCCTTGTGGGAGAGTCTAGGATCAGAGGGCATAATCTCAGAGTAAGGGGTCACCCATTTAAAACGGAGATGAGGAGGAATTTCTTCTCTCAGAGGGTAGTGAATCTGGAGGGCTGTAGAGGCTGGGTCGATAATATTCTGGGCAGATAAGTGGCAGATGGAATTTAACCCTGAAAAGCATGAGGTGATACACTTTGGAAGGAGTAGTTTGACAAGGAAGTATTCAATGAATGGCATGACACTAGGAAGTTCTGAGGAACAAAGGGACCTTGGCGTGTGTGTCCATAGATCTCTGAAGGCGGAGAGGAATGTTAGTGGGGTGGTGAAAAAGGCATTTGGGACACTTGCCTTTATCAATTGAGGCATAGATTACAAAAGTAGGGAGGTCATGTTGGAGTTGTATAGAATCTTGGTGAGGCCACAGCTGGAGTAATGTGTGCAGTTCTGGTCGCCACATTATAGGAAGGATGTGATTGCACTGGAGTAGGTGCAGAGGAGATTCAGCAGGATGTTGCCTGGGATGAAACATTTAAGTTATGAAGAGAGGTTGGATAGACTTGGGTTGTTTTTGTTGGAGCAGAGAAGACTGAGTGGCGACCTGATCGAGGTGTACAAGATTATGAGGGACATGGACAGGGTGGATAGGGAGCAGCTGTTCCCCTTAGTTGAAGGGTCATTCACGAGGGGACACAAGTTCAAGGTGAGGGGCAGGAGGTTAAGGGGGGATGTGAGGAAAAACTTTTTTACCCAGAGGGTGGTGACGGTCTGGAATGCGCTGCCTGGGAGGGTGCTGGAGGCGGGTTGCCTCACATCCTTTAAAAAGTACCTGGATGAGCACTTGGCAATGGGCCAAATGCTGGTAAATGGGGTTAGGTAGGTAGGTCAGATGTTTCTTACGTGTCGGTGCAGACTTGCTGGGCCGAAGGGCCTCTTCTGCACTGTGATTCTGTGATAAGTATATTTAAGGCTGAGATAGACAGATTTTTAATCAGTAAGGGAATCATGGGGTATAGGGAAAAGGCAGGAAAGTGTTGTTGAGGGTTATCAGGTCAGCCATGTTCTCATTGAATGGCAGAGCAGACTCAAATAGCTGAATGGCCTACTTCTGCTCCATACCTGCTTATGGTATTATGGTAAAAGAAGCCTCAAGAGGAGGTATGACTGGCAGAGTGATGAACAGCTGCCATCCAAAAGCAAAAACAAGTGTAAGACTGAAACATACAAAGAAAAGGAAAGAAATGGGGCAGAGATTATGGTCTGAGAAAGAGAAGGGAAAGAGTTTCCCTTTCCTTATGCTCTTCTGGTTTTAAATTTCTCTCATGCTTAAATGTGAACAATTGCTGTCACAATTGAGCCCTTTCTTCCTACAAAAGCGACTATGAGATTCACACAATATTTGGTAATGTATTATTGCCTAGATATTGAATAGAGACCCTTGTTTGTGTAATTAGATCACTGAGAGTTGGCACAAATCCTCTTGTATCTCCTAGACTTTTGACAGCAGAAGAGTAAATACTTTACCATGCAATGTGATTCAGGCTATAGAATACAAACAAGGTTTATTAAAGGTAAGACATAGACAGCAGCAGAAAATCAATACAGCAGATTTCAGCATTGTGAGATTTTTAAGGAGATGTTTCCGATACATTCCAGCAAGAGGGAAACGTAGAGAAACCAAAGCCAGGGCACCTCAATGAGAAGGGAAATGGAAAATATGATGAAACATCTCCCGGTTTGGTATCATCAACAAATTTTGAAATTTTACTCTGTATTCCAATATCCAAGTCACAATGATCCTGGCACAGAACCATAGTGATCACCACTATCTACCCTCCTTAAATCTGAAAACTATGCATTTACCACAACTCACCCTTTTCTGTCCTTCAGGCGATTTTTATCCAAGCTGACATTGACCTGCCTCATTACATAAGCATCAATTTTGTTAACCAACCTTCTATGTGGTGCTTTCGTAAAATCCACATAATCCATAGCTTTCCCTTCATGATCAACCTTCTCTCTGTTACATCATCAAAATTTAATAAGACTAGTCAAACTCAATCCTCCTTTTACAATTCTGTGCTGGCTCTCCTTGATTAACTTAAACCTCTCCAAATGCCTGTTGATTTTTACCCTGATTATTGTTTCTGAAACCTTATCCAACAGTGATGTTGTACTGACTGCCTTGTACTTATCAGGGATACCTTTACTTCTTTCTGGCATAAGGGGGGCATATTTGTCACTCTCCAATTCTCTGGCACCTCCTCTGGATGTAAGGAAGATTGGAAGATTAAGGCAAGTCCTTCCGCTATCTCTACCCCCAATATCTTCAGCAAACTGGGATGCAAGCCACAAGGACAAGATGACTTATTCACATCGATAGTTCAGAAAAGTTTCACTCAACTCATCAGGACTTTTTTTTTGTTTATCTTATGCACTTTAACTTTTATCAATTCCATCTCCTCCAGCCTGTAACTTGTTCTGTTTTGCATACTAGTGTGTGTGTGCGCATGTGTATGTTGTGGGACTCTGGACGTGCTTTTACCTTTTTAATACATCTTATACTTTTATCTGAGTGAGTTTTTAACAATAAAACTAGCTCCTTGACTGTTAACTCAAGAGAACTGGCTGGTTTATTTCTTCAAACAACTTTACATATGGTCAAGTACACATTGGATTGAAAAAAGCCACAACTTTAAAAAAATTCAAGGTCTGTTCTAGCCAGCCTTATCGGCAGAATTTTACACCTCATGGGCAGGATTGTGCCCGACCAGATCCGGAATGAAATAGCAGGAGAAGACATCGGCCGAGCGTCCCAACGTCATCCTGCACGAGCGCAATCTTCAAGTCAGGTCGGATCTGCGCCCACCATCAACTAAGAGGCCAATTAAGGCCATTAAGAACCCAATTGATCCGGATTTCACCTTGTACGTGCGATTTCACACTCGTCGCTGGCGGGCAGCCGGACAGCCCACATTTTACAAAACCTCATCCAAGGGCGGGATAAAAAGGGTCAGCAGCATTGCCAGTGTGAGTAGTGAGGAGTTTAGGAGATAGTTTGCTGCTATTGCTTATTTGAACTTGACAGCTTCATCTCTGTCCTGAGCTTCATTCTTAGTATTTCCAGGCTTCGTTTCAGGACTCTTGGTGTTTCCAAGGCCCCTGGAGGATTCAGGCTGTTTGGACCTTTGCAGGTGTCAGACAGACTTCCGTTGCCCTGGTAATGGGGATTGTGGTCTCCGCTGGAGGCCCCTCCTCCTCTGAGGAGGAAGAGAGGGGCAGAAGGGAGAGGAGGCCAGGTGTCCCAATGCAGCCTCCAGGGGAGGGACCTGTGGGAGGAGAGACGCAGGCACAAGGGGCGCAGGGTCAGCAGGTAGTCCAAGGCGGAAGGGGCCTCAGAAGACGCCACTATCCTGCTGCCAGGGTTTACAGGCAGCGATGCAGCTACCTCAATATGTCTGAGGTGCAATGCCGAATGAGACTCTGTCTCTCCAGAGAGACTGTGACCTCCATTTGTCAGAGGATCAGGCCTGAGATCAGCTCCGACTGTGTGGGTGGACACCCCATGCCAGTAGCTCTGAAGGTCACAGTGGCCTCAACTTCTCTGCCTCCGGCTCTTTCCAGGGCTCAGTGGGGAATCTGTGTGGAGTCTCCCAATCAGCTGTCCACAGTGGCATCAAGCTGGTGACAGAAGCTCTGTTCAGGTGGGCACTGACCTTTATTCATTACCGTATGGACAAGACCAGCCAGGTTTAAGGGGAGGGGATGGTGTAGTAATATTATCACTAGACTAGTAATCCAGAGACTCAGGGTAATCCCACCACAGCAGATGGTGAAATTTGAATTCAATAAAAATCTGGAATTAAAAGTCTGATGATGATCGTGAAACTATTGCTGATTGTTGTAAAAACCCATCTGGAGGAAATCTGCCGTCCTTACCTGGTCTGACCTACCTGTGACTCCAGACCCACAGCAATGTGGCTGACTCTGATAAAAAATTCCCCCTAAAATGGCCTCTCAGTTGTTACCACCTTCTCAAAGGCCATAAATGCTGGCCCAACCAGCAAAGCCCACATCCCGTGAATGAACACAAATAAAGGGCCAGCGAGCCAGAGGCTTCGCGGCCATTGCTGGCTTCCCCCGTGTCCAGGGTGCTATAGACTGTACACATGTCACCATCAAGGCGCCAGCGGGTGAGCCCGGTGCCCTCGTCAACAGGTGGAGCACTGCAATACCCCCCCAGAGTGTGTGTCACTGATAGTGGTTATATGCTGCGCTTTCCACAATCTGGCACTGGCAAGGGGGGACCCACTGGAGGAAGAGGATCTTGACACAGCTCCATAGGCCACAGAGGATGAATCCAGTGGTGAATCAGAAGAGGAGCACGGTGAGGAGAATGCTGAGGATGTGGAGGCGGATCTCCGTATCCTCCAGCGAGGCAGGGACACCAGGGATGCCTTGATCCAACACTCCTTCAGCCAGGCTGCCAAAGACCTGCTACCACCTCAGGCCAGGGCTGCTGCCTCCATCCCGGTGTCTGAAATGAGCCTTTCATTTGGACCCAAAGTCAACTCAGTGCCTGTGCAATAAAGTTTAGAGTCATACACGTCCAGCATTACACACTGGCGTACCCTGCACCAATAAAATAAAAAGGTGAAGCGTACTCAGGCCATTAGGACATAAACAAAATTTATCTCATTTTGACAATCCAAACAAATTAACATAATCTTCTCTGCTCTTAATTCCCAGATCAGAAAACCTAAACAAAACATTACAGAACAGAAGATCACCCCTGAACTGTCCCTCTTGTGCTCATGGTGCCTTAAACTTACATTTACGGGTGCTACGTCATGGGTGCACCCCCTCACTGGCACCGGCATTGGGGACAGGCTGCTCACTCTGCTGTCTTGTTGGCCTTGATGACCTTGGTGGTCATCCTCTGGCCCGTGGAGACTGTGCTGGCCCCGCCTGGGAGGGAGTGGCCAGTACCATGGCTGGCATCTCCCCAGTCACCGCAGCCTCATCAGATGCCACGGTCACTGGCAGAGGGGCAGAGGAGCTGCTGCCATCATCCAGAGCGCCCTGAGAGTAAGCCGCAGAGACGACAGGCAGCTCGTGCACCAACGTGAGGTCGATCTGGACTCCCCCACTCACCATTGGTGGACAGGCACCTAGCTGGGACACTGGGTGCCTCATCCATCTCCCAGACTGATACTGACCACCTGAGGTCAGTGCCTGTGTGAGGGCTGCAGGTCTGAGCGCATCCCCAGGAACCCCTCATTCTGTCCCTGGAGCTGCCTCTCCATGAGAATCGCCACACTCTCACAATGCAGGAGGCATTGCGCTCGGCCATGAGGGTCAATGCAGTGCTCATGCTCCGCATGGACTCCTCCACAACTGAGTCCATGGCACGCAGGCCCTCGTGGATTTCTGCCAGATTCTCCCACACACCTCACTGGACATCCAGCATCTGCCGCCTGATGGACGACTCCAGGGGCTCATCATCAGCCTTCGACTCAGCCTCATCCTGGTCTCCAGCAGTCCTCTGACTGCCGGCGCCCTGGACACTCTCTGCCTCCACCTGCTCCTCAAGCGAGTGTGAAATGCCCTCACTGCTGTTCTCCAACATTCTAGCCAAGGATCTAATGCCCACCAAGGTGCTGGTATCTGCGCTGGTGCCTGGTTCAGAGAGCGGGTGTGACGCAGATGCATCTGGAGCCTGGTGGTCCTCTGGCATCAGGGGTGGTTCTTCGGGGTCCTGCAATTGAGTGTGTGCTGGCGAATCTAAGGGAGAAGAAGGACATGTCATGAGTTTAAGTCATCACACTGTCACTATGCATGCCAGGCGCCCTGGTGAGACAATGGAGATCTCAATCATGGTGCCATCATCTTTCAATGATCAATGGGGAATCCAGTTTTGAGGCTCCCAGCAATGATGAGACTACACAAGAATGTTTGCACCATCCGAAACTCTCACCTCTGTGCACTTCACTCTTTCCTTCGTCTGACACCCCAGCCTCTCTGTGGCTGGTTACCGAGGTGCGCGGTGCCTCTCCAGCTCCAAGGCCTCCTGCTCGAATCTGGTTACGATTCGGAGGTTTGGAGGGTCTTTCTGTCCGCGGCTTCTCAACGTTGTTATAGGCCGTCTTCTCCTGAAAGGACAGTGGAGCATTGACTAGTCCATTCTCTGCCTGCAGCGCCATTGCAGCCTGGCCAACCACAGATGAGGAACACCTGGCAGAGCACATCCGAGTCGAGGCCCTCGAGCCCCAAGGCACTCAGTCCAAGCAGCCAGAGCTCACCCCCTTGGCCAGCTCCGGCGTCATTGACAGTTGGCACTCAGACTCTAACACCCCTGAGCCCCACAGGGGGACGGCCAGACCTTAATACTTCACCACACTGCTCCATGCCAACACGGTACTCACCCTTCCCAAGCACAGCAGTTCATTAAACCTTTCACAGCACTGCACCCATGTGCGCCGCACAACATTGTGGCTCCTGACCTGCGCTACCATCTCCTCCCAAGCTCTTTTTGTGAGGTTGGTGGCCTCCTCCTCCCACCTCTGGGGACAAGGGTGACCCTCCTGGCAGCCACCTCCTCCAGGAGGACCGCGAGGCACTCATTCGAAAACCGGGGAGCCGAGTGCCCACCCGACCTGCCCTCCTGCCTGATGTCTTCAGCCGTACTTGAGGCCATAGCTTCGGTGTTTGCAACACAGAAGATACGTTCTTCCCTGGCAGACTTCCAGGAGCTCCCTGTGTCATTTTTAAACCAGCCACCAGGTCACCATTGGACCCGGCGGCCGACACGACCCCGCCCCTGCCCAGCCATTGGAAGGATGCGTTTCACTGTATTGGTCTCCTTATTTAAGGAAGGAAGTAAATACGTTAGAAGCAATTCAGAGAAAGTTTACTAGGCTAATACCAGGAATGGGTGGGGTGTCTTATGAGGAAAGGTTGGACAGACTAGGCTTGTATCCACTGGAGTTTGGAAGAGTAAGAGGCGACTTGATTAAAACATATAAGATCCTGAGGGGTCTTGACAGGTGGGGGTGTCTTAATTGGCTAGCCAACGTGAAATCGTGGTCAGGGACTGATCGCAAGCAGCAGCGTGTGGTCCAACCGATCCCGCCCGCCTGCCTGGGGTAAAATTCCAGCCTATGAGTGGGGAAGAGGAGTTTATCCACCTCTCCAGGCTTAGTTGTAATAGATATTGGGGGGCTTACATCGAGACTTAAAACCACAGACAACCAGTGGAATTGGAAGTAGGAGCTAAATTACGAACATACAAACATATGAATTAGGAGCAGGAGTAGGCCACTCGGCCCCTCGAGCCTGCTCCCCCATTCAATAAGATCATGGCTGACCTGAATGTAACCTCAACCCTACATTCCAGCCTACCCCCAATAACCTTTCACCCCCTTGTTAATCAAGAATCTATTCAGCTCTGCCTTAAGAATATTCAAAGACTCTGCTTCCACTGCCTTTTGAGGAAGAGAGTTCCAAAGACTCACGGCCCTCTGAGAGAAAAAAATTCTCATCTGTCTTGAATGAATGATCCCTTATTTGTAAGAAGTGACCCCTAGTTCTAGATTCTCCCACAAGGGGAATCATCCTCTCCACATTCCCCCTGTCAAGACCCCTCAGGATCTTATATGTTTTAATCAAGTCGCCTCTTACTCTTCCAAACTCCAGCGGATATAAGCCTAGTCTGTCCAACCTTTCCTCATAAGACACCCCACCCATTCCTGGTATTAGTCTAGTAAACCTTTTTATGAATTGCTTCTAACATATATACATCCTTCCTTAAATAAGGAGACTAATACTGTACACGGTTAATCTCTAGGTGATTATTTTGTTCAAACACTTCTCTAGTGGTTCACAGCATTACTAAACCAACCAAAATTACCGTAATAATTTGGGATAGTTTAAGTGCTCTATCCTTCGAAGAGTTAAAGAGTGTAACAGTTAGAGTTAGAGTTCTGCCCCAAAGCCAGGGAAGCTAAAATAGACTTATCTCTCAACTGCAATCCTATCCTTTTTCAATTAAGGAGTCCAAAACTGTATACAATACTCCAGATGTAGCCTTACCAAGGTCCTGTACAACTGGAGTAAAACTTCCCTACTTTTATATTCCATTCTCCTGCAATAAATGATAACATTCTATTTGGCTTCCTAATCACTTGTGTTCCTGCACATAAACTTTTCATGATTCATGGACGAAGGCACCCAGATCCCTCTGGGTTCTGCAATCTCTCCTCAGTTAAATAGTTTACTGCTTTTCGATTCTTCCTGCCAAAGTGGACATGTTCACATTTTCCTACATTATACTCCATCTGCCAAATCTGTGCTCACTTGTTTCATCCATCTACATCCCTTTGTAGACTCTTTTCCTCCTCTTAACAACTTACTTTCCTACCTAACTTCATGTCATTGGCAAATTGATTAGGCACTTTACAGTCTTCTGGAATTACCTTTGAGTTCAACAACGTCAGGCCATGAACTCTGTCCTCTATTTTGATGTTTTCCACCCTTCTCCCCTCCCCACTACCCCACCCCCCCCTCCCCCCCACCTTTCACGAGCCAGTCTACAAATCAGGTTTTGCTTTCAGAAAGCGCTGACCCTTGTTCTGCTATCTGACCTTTAAGAAAGAACATAAGAAATAGGAGCAGGAGTAGGCCATTCGGCCCCTCAAGCCTGCCCTGCCATTCAATAAGATGATGGCTGATCTGCCCCAGGCCTCAACTCCTCTTTCGTGCCAGCTCCTCATATCCCTCAACTCCCCAATATTTCAAAAATCTATCTACCTCCTCTTTAAATACTTTCAGTGATCTAGCCTCCACAACTCTCTGAGGTAGAGAATTCCAGACATTCACTACCCTCTGAGAGAAGAAATTCCCTTGCATCTCAGTTTTAAATGAGTGTCCCCTTATTCTGTAACTATGGCCCCTAGTTTGAGATTCCCCCACTAGTGGAAACATCTTCTCAACATCTACCCTGTCAAGCCCCCTCAGAATCCTATATGTTTCAATAAGATCACCCCTCATTCTTCTAAACTCTAATGAATAAAGGCCTAACCTGTTTAGCTGTTCTTGATAAGTCAACCCCTTCATCCCAGGGGTCAGCCTAGTGAATCTCTTTTGAACTGCCTCCAATGCCGGTATATCCTTTCTTAAATACAGGGGCCAAAACTGTACACACTGCTCAAGGTGTGGCCTCACCAACACCCTATACAGTTATAATAAGACTTCCCTATTTTTCAATTCCAACCCCCTAGCAACACAGGCCAAAATTCCATTTGCCTTCTTAATTACTTGCTGCACCTGCATGTTAACTTTTTGTGTTTCATGCACAAGAACACCAAGATCCCTCTGTGCTGCACTTTTTGGAGTCTCTCTCCATTTAAATAATAATCTGCCTTTTAATTCTTCCTACCAAAGTGCATGACCTCACACTTTCCTACATTAAACTCCATCTGCCAAGTTTTTGCCCACTCACTCAACCTATCAATATCCCCTTGCAGATTCCTTATGTCCTCATCACAACATGCCCTCCCAACTATTTTTGTATCATCAGCAAATTTGGATACATTACACTCTGCCCCCTCCTCCAAGTCATTAATGTAGAGAGTAAATAATTGAGGCCCTAGGACTGATCCTTGTGGCACTCCACTAGTTACGTCTTTCCAGCCTGAAAAAGACCCATTCATCCTGACTCTCTGTCCTTTGAGTGTTAACCAATCCTCAATCCATGCTAATACATTACCCCCAATGCTGTGAGCTCCTATCTTGTGCAATAACCTTTTATGTGGCACCTTATTGAATGCCTTCGGGAAATCCAAATACACTACATCTACTGGTTCCCCTTTATCAACTCTGCTTGTTATATCCTCAAAGAACACTAGCAAATTTGTCAGACATGATTTCTCTTTCACAAAACCATGTTGACTCTGTTTGGTTGCATTAAGCTTTTCTAAATGTCCTGCTATTTCTTCCTTAATAATGGACATTTTCCCAACGACAGATGTTAGGCTGACTGGCCTATAGTTTCCTGCTTTTCGTCAACCTCCCTTCCTGAACAGGGACATCACATTAGCGGTTTTCTAATCCACTGGGGCCTTCCCGGAATCCAGTGAGTTCTGGAATATTTCGACCAATGCCTCCACTATCTCTGCAGCCACTTCCTTTAAAACCCTTGGATGCAGGTCATCAGGTCCTGGTGACTACTCTGCCTTTAGTCCCATTAGTTTGTCAAATACTTTGTCCCTCATGATAGAGACTGTTACAAGATCTTTCCTCCCATTAGCTCCTTGCTTATCTGATATCTTTGGGATGTTTATAGTGTCCTCCACCATGAAGACCGATGCAAAATATTGGTTTAAATTATCTGCCATTTCCCTGTTCCCCATTATCAATTCTCCAGTCACATCCTCCAAGGGTCCCACGCTCACTTTAGTCACTCTCTCCTTTTATATACTTGTAGAAGCTCTTGCTGTTTGTTTTTATATTTCTTGCCAATTTACTTTCATAATCAATTTTCTCCCTTTTTATTAGTTTTTCAGTCATCCACTGCTGGTTCCTAAAAAATTCCCAATCCTCTGATTTACCACTAGTTTTTCGCTGCTTTCTATGCATTAGTTCTTGACTGGATAATCTCCTTGACCACCTTTGTTAACCACGGGTGGCTCATCCTTTTCATCAAGTGCTTCTTTTTGACCGGGATAAATTTTTGCTGAGCTTTATGAAATATTTGCTTAAATGTCTTAAATGCCACTATTAACAAAAGCCTTAGTCTTTAACACTATCATTACCAGTCCTTGTGTCTTGTGTCCATGACATCTTTGTCTTTTAATCTCTCCTGAGTGTCAATCCTTCCCTGACCTTCATTTCTGCTCCACCCCTTTTCTTCAACAGTGTAAATCCCATCATATTTCTACCTCTCTTCAGCTCTGAGAAAGAGTTGTACAGGCTTGAAATGTTAAATCTGTTTCTCTCTCCACAGATGCTGCTAGGCCTGCTATTTCTCTCTGTGTGTTTGTTCATGACACTTCACTCAGTTTTGACCTTGTAGGGTAATGTTGGGTCTGAGTTTATATTGCAATGAACGGAGTTGAGTCTTTAACCTTCTGCCCATCAGCAGTTCTACTGGCAAGAAGCCATTCTTAATGGTATCGCCCTGTAATTGAATTAGGAAAACTCTAGCTCTTTATCAGCAACAATGTGATGGCTTTTGCACAGGAGGTTTTAACAAGAGTGAGTGGAAAGAGGACCTGGCAGCAGTCAGCAGAACCTAGAAGAGCTATCCAATCCAGTCCAGTCCAGTCCAGTACAGCCCAATCCAGTCCAGTGCAGCCCAATCCAGTCCAGTCCAGTCCAGTACAGCCCAATCCAGTCCAGTACAGCCCAATCCAGTCCAGTCCAGTCCAGTACAGCCCAATCCAGTCCAGTACAGCCCAATCCAGTCCAGTACAGCCCAATCCAGTCCAGTCCAGTCCAGTACAGCCCAATCCAGTCCAGTACAGCCCAATCCAGTCCAGTACAGCCCAATCCAGTCCAGTCCAGTCCAGTCCGGTGTAGTCCAGTCCAGTACAGCCCAATCCAGACCAGTACAGCCCAGTCCAGTCCAGTGCAGTCCAATCCAGTCAAGTCAAGTCAAGTCCAGTCCAGTCCAGTCCAGTCCAGTCCAGTCCAGTACAGCCCAATCCAGACCAGTACAGCCCAGTCCAGTCCAGTCCAGTGCAGTCCAATCCAGTCAAGTCAAGTCCAGTCCAGTCCAGTCCAGTCCAGTGCAGTCCAATCCAGTCCAGTCCAGTGCAGTCCAATCCAGTCAAGTCAAGTCCAGTCCAGTCCAGTGCAGTCCAATCCAGTCAAGTCCAGTCCAGTCCAGTTCAGTCCAGTCCAGTGCAGCCCAATCCAGTCCAGTCAAGTCCAGTCCAGTCCAGTCCAGTCCAGTTCAGTCCAGTCCAGTGCAGCCCAATCCAGTCCAGTCCAGTCAAGTCCAGTCCGTTCCATTGCTCCAGAGTGAAGGCGCCATGTTCTCAGAGAAATCAAAGTGTGACATCACAACAAAACATAAAAGTTATTGGTTGGTGAATATTTTGCTAGTTTATCTTCAAAACTCATGTAATTTATCAGTGGTTGTGGTAAGGTTTTATTAGTTGTAGTAAGGTTTATTAGCGGTAGTAAAGGCTATTGGGAGTAGCAGCTTTAATTAATTATAAATTAATTAAGAATTAATTAATTAACACATACAGCAGAAGCTTGCCCTTGTTGGGTGGGCTTGGTGGTCAGGAAGCCGACCACTGCCCGCGATTGAGGCCGGAAGGCGATTTCACGCTGACCGGCCAATTCCGCTGCCTGTGCGGGCGGGAGAGGAGGGCGAGTGCGCACTTGATAATCTCCATGAGGCACAAAGCTGCCTCAGGGAGATGAAGGGTTTTTTAAAAAATAAAGAAATTAAAATGTTATAAAACATGTCCCCTCGTTTGTGACTCTGTCACATGTGCAGGTACATTTCATTAAAAAAATCTAAAAATGTTTATTTTATTTTTATTTGCCTTAGGAAATCTCATCCCATCCGTAAGGTTGGATGGGCAGTGAAAAATTTATTTTACCTACCTTGTTAATGGCCTTAACAGGCCTTTTCATTGTTGGCAGCTGTGCTGCCGACTCCAGCACATGCCCACCAACCGAAATATCACGTGACTGCGCATTGACGTCGGGACGCTCGCTCGTGTTATTTTACGTTTGAGCGTCGGGCACATGCCCACCGATTCAGTGGAAAATTCGGCCCATAATAAAGATGACAAGTGACATGCTGCAACTGCAGAATGTGGGAGTTGATGAACACCAGGGTGATCCAGGACAAACACATCTGGGCAGAAAGTGTCTGCGGCTGGAGCAGTTTTGAGTTCGAGGCCGAGCTGCAGACACTGCGATGCATAAGGGAGGCCAATAGCTATCTGGACATTTAGTACCAGGAGGCAGTCACGTTCCTCAGAATAGGATCTTCTGATTTGGTCAGTGGTCAGGGACATGAAGTTGTGACTGCGAGTCAGGCAGGTATGGCAACCCAGAAGGTAGAAGTAGAGGAGCCTCAAACTTTGCAATTGTCCAACTAGTTTGAGGTTCTTGCAGCCTGTCTGGATGAAAGTGGTGGCTGCAGGGTGGACGAGCAAACTGACCATGGTGCCATGGTACAGGAAGCCATTCAAGCAGGGGGCGCTAACGTGAATGTAATGCTGGTTGCGGAAGGTACGATTGGGGGTTAGAAACAGTTCCCCGCAGCCAAAAGCAGGAGTGGTGACAGCTGTGTTGGTTGTCGGGGTGCCAGGGTTTGGGACACAGCTGGCTAAACTGAACTGGGAAATTAGGTTAAGGGATAGGTCAGTAGAGATGCAGTGGCAGACATTTAAGGAGATATTTCAGAATACTCAAAGAAGATACATTCCAGTGAGAAGAAAAGACTTTAAAGGAACAACACACCATCTGTGGCTAACTAAGGAAGTTAAAGATAGTATCACATTGAAAGAAGAAGTGTATAATTCAGCAAAGAGGAGTGGCAGGTTAGAAGATTGGACAGACTATAAAACACAGCAAAGAATGATTAAAAGATTAATGAGTAGGGAGGAGTACAAGAGAAAGATAGCTAGAATTATAAAAAAAATCAGATAGTAGGAGTTTCTACAGGTCTTTAAAAAGATCGGAGTAAGTAAAGTGAGCATTGGTCCTCTAGAGAGTGAGAATGGGGAGTTAATAACGGAAAATTAACTGAATTCCCGAGGAGAGGTGAGAGTGACTGCCATTGACATCGAGGCAGAAGTTTACCGAGTGTGGCATCAAGGAACCCGAGCAAAATGGGAATCATAGGGAAAGCTCTCTACTGGTTGGAGTCATACCGAGCACAAAGGAAGATGGTTGTGGTTGTTGGAGGTCAGTCATCTCAGTTCCAGGACATCGCTGCAGGAGTTCCTCAGGGTCGTGTCCTAGGCACAACCATCTTCAGCTGCTTCATCAATGACCTTCCTTCCATCACCCTGATGATTGCACCATGCTCAGCACCATTTGCAACTCCTCAGATACTGAAGCAGTCCATGTACAAATGCAGCAAGTCCCGGACTATATCCAGGTTTAGGCTGACAATGGCAAGCAACATTCATGCCACACAAGTGTCAGGCAATGACCATCTCCAACAGGAGAGAATCCAACCATCGCTCCTTGATATTCAATGGCATTACCACTACTGAACCCCCCACTATCAACATCCTAGGGGTTACCATTGACCAGAAACTGAACTGGGCTAGCCATATAAATACTGTGGCTACAAGAGCAGGTCAGAGGCTAGGAATAGTGCAATGAGTAACCCACCTCCTGACTCCCCAAAGTCTATCCACCATCTACAAGGCACAAGTCAGGAGTGTGATGGAATACTCTCCACTTGCCTGGATGAGTGCAGCTCCCATAACATTCAAGAAGTTTGGCACCGCCCAGGACAAAGCAGCCCACTTGATTGGCAACACATCCCAAACATTCACTCCCTCGACCACCGACACACAGCAACAGCAGTGTGTACCATCAACAAGATGTGCAGCAGGAATTCACCAAGGCTCCTTCAACAGCACCTTCCAAACCCACAACCACTACCACCTAGAAGGACAAGGGCAGCAGACACATGGGAACACCACCACCTGGAAGTTCCTCTCCAAGTCACTCACCATCCTGACCTGGAAATATATCGCCGTTCCTTCACTGTCGCTGGGTCAAAATCCTGGAACTCCCTCCCTAACAGCACTGTGGGTGTACCTACACCACATGGACTGCAGCGGTTCAAGAAGGCAGCTCACCACCACCTTCTCAAGGGCAACTAGGGATCGACAACAAACACTGGCCTAGCCAACGAAGCCCACATCCCATGAATGAATAATAAAAAAAATAAGAAAATGGTGTATCAATTGAACAGATATTTTGTTTCTGTCTTCACTGTCAAGGATATAAATAAAATCCCAGAAATAATTGTGAATCAGGAGGTGAAAGGGAGGGAGGAACTTAAAACAATTACAATCACCAGGGAAAATTATTTAACTAAAAGCTGGCACGTCCCCAGCTCCTGATGAACTGCATCCTAGGGTCTTAAAGGAAATTTCTGCTAAGATAGTAGATGCATTTGTTTTAATTTTCTAAAATTCCCAAGATTCTGGAAAGGCCCCAACAGATCAGAAAATAGCAAATGTGACTGCTCTATTCAAGAAAGGAAGGGGAACCAGAAATCAGGAAACTACAGGCAAGTTAACATATGTTAGCGGGAAATTGCTAGAATTTATTGTTAAGGAGGTTATAGCGGATACTTAGAAAATATCAATGCAATCAAGCAGGTTCAACAGGTTTTTGTGAAAGGAAAATCATGTTTGAGTAATTTATTGGCGTTCTTTGAGGAAGTAACAAGCAACATGGATAAAGGAGAACTTGTGGATGTGCTGTACTTAGATTTCCAGATTTCCAGAAGGCATTTGACAAGGTGTCGCATCAAAGGTTACTACACAAAGTAAGAGCTCGTGGTGTAGGGGCTAACACATTAGCATGGATAGATGATTAGTTAGCTAACAGGAAACAGAGAGTAGGTATAAATGGGTCATTTTTGGGGTTGACAAGACATGATCAGTGGAGTGCCACAGGGATCAGTGCTGAGGCCCCAACTATTTACAATTTATATCAATGACTTGGATGAAGGGACCGAATGCATGGTGGCTAAATTTGCTGATGACACAAAGATAGGTAGGAAATTAAATTGTGAAGACATAAGGAGTCTACAAAAGGAACATAGATAGGTTAAGTGAGTAGGCAAAAATGTGGAAAATGGAGTATAATATGGGAAAATGTGAAATTGTTCATTTTGGCAGGAAGAATAGAAAAGCAGCATGTTATTCAAATGGAGAGAGATTGCAGAACTCAGTGGTACAGAGGAATCTGGGTGTCCTGGTACATGAGTCACAAAAAGTTAGTATGCAGGTGCAGCAAGTGATTAGGAAGGCAAATGGAATGTTGTTTTATTATAAGGGGAAT
This sequence comes from Cetorhinus maximus, assembly GCF_964194155.1. Taxonomy (NCBI): domain Eukaryota; kingdom Metazoa; phylum Chordata; class Chondrichthyes; order Lamniformes; family Cetorhinidae; genus Cetorhinus; species Cetorhinus maximus. Next base: position 348,791 of record NC_135890.1, read on the forward strand.
GGAATATAAAAGCCGGGATGTTTTGCCACAGTTGTACAGAGCACTGGTGTGACCACATCTGAGGCACTGTGTACAGTTTTGGTCTCTTTATTTAAGAAAGGATATAAATGCATTAGAAGCAGTTCGGAGAAGGTTCATTCAGCTGATACTGGGAAGGGGTGTGGGGAGAGGGTGGTTTCTTAAGGAGAAAGGCTGGGTCTGTACCCATTGGAGTTTAGAAGATTGAGAAGTGATCTTATTGAAACATAAACGATCCTGAGGGGACTTGACAGGGTGGATGCTGAAAGCATGTTTCACTTTGTGGGAGAGACTAGAACTAGGGGACGCAATTTAAAAATAAGGGGTCTCCCATTTAAGACGGAGATGAGAAGGATTTTTTTTCTCTCAGATGGTCGTGAATCTTTGGAATTTCCTCCCCATAGACCAGTGGAGGCAGGGTCAATGAATGTTTTTGAGACAGAGGTAGATAGCCTTTGACTCCCTTGTTTGTCAAAAATCTACCGGAATAGGCGGAATGTTGAGTTGAGGCCACAAACAGATCAGCCATGATCTTATTGAATGGTGGAACATGCTTGAGGGGCTGAATGGCCTCCTCCTGCTCCAATTCATATGTTTCTATGTTCCCCTTTTCTCCATTAGCCTGTGATGCTGTGCCAAACTGGTCACATGTTCCGCTGCGAGTTGTCGGGAATGTTCATTCAGAAATTGTGAACCATTGTCAGAGAATACTTCATCTGCAATACCATGGGGAGAGTAAATTTGTTACAAAGCTCTTACCACAGCTTCTGCAGTTGTGGTATGGAGTCTGCTGATTTCTAACCAGTGACAGTAATAGTCAATGATCACGAGGTAGATTTTCCCTCTGATGTCAAACAGATCCACCTAGCCTTTGCCAAGGTCTGGAGGGAATGTTGATGGTAGTAAAGGTTCCTTTGATTCTTGGCTCTTGGTGGCTCAAGTCTGGCACGTTGAAATAAGTTCTTCAATGGATTTTAAAATTCTTGGGCACCATACCAATTGTGGTGCCAGTGCTCTGTATTTGGTAATAACCACTGTGGAGTTTTTGGAGAATGTCTTCTCACATCCCTCTTGAGAGATTATTAACCCATCATTGAAGACTAGAAGGCCATTGACAATTGTCAGATGTTTTTGTTATTCATGGTATTATCTTAACACCTGTTTGCTTGGGACATATTCAGGACAACCATCTTGGCAGTATGTTCTGACCTGGCTACATTCTGTGTTCTTCAGTTGGGCTTCTCTGATCTCTCTGAGATTGCTTGCAGAGGCTGGTAGGGTACTTGTTATTGATGAAGAATATGCTTCCACCTTAGAGGTGAATGTCAAGTGATGTCAAATGGTGTTGGGGAAATTGATGGGATTGAAGGCCGATAAATCCTCGGGGCCTGGTAATCTACATCCCAGAGTACTTGAGGAAGTGGCCCTAGAAATAGTGGATGCATTGATGGTCATCTTCCGAGATTCTATAGACTCTGGAACAGTTCCTAGAGATTGGAGGGTAGCTAATGTAACCCCACTATTTAAAAAGGGAGGTAGAGAGAAAACAAGGAATTATAGACCAGTCAACCTGACGTCGGTAGTGGGGAAAATTCTAGAGTCCATTATAAAAGATTTAATACCTGAGATCTTGGAAAACAGTGGCAGAACCGGACAGAGTCAGCATGGATTTATGAAAGGGAAATCATGCTTGACAAATCCACTGGAATTTTTCGAGGATGTAACTAGTAGAATTGATGAGGGGGAGCCAGTGGATGTAGTTTATTTGGACTTTCAGAAGCCTTTCGACAAAGTCCCACATAAGACATTGGCGTGTAAAATTAAAGCGCATGGGATTGGGGGTAGTGTATTGAGATGGATAGAAAACTGGTTGGCAGACAGGAAACAAAGAGTAGGAATAAACGGGTCTTTTTCCAAATGGCAGGCAGTGACTAGTGGGGTACTGCAGGGATCGGTGCTGGGACCCCAGCTATTCACAATATATATTAATGATTTAGATGAGGGAATTAAATGTAATATCTCCAAATTTGCAAATGACACAAAGCTGGGTGGGAGGGTGAGCTGTGAGGAGGATGCAGAGATGCTTCAGTGTGATTTGGACAAGCTGAGTGAGTGGGCAAATGCATGGCAGATACAGTATAATGTGGATAAATGTGAGGTTATCCACTTTGGTAGCAAAAACAGGAAGGCAGATTATTATCTGAATGGCTATAAATTGAGAGAGGGGAATGTGCAACGAGACATGGGTGTCCTTGTACACCAGTCGCTGAAGGTAAGCATGCAGGTGCAGCAGGCGGTAAAGAAGGCAAATGGTATGTTGACCTTCATAGCCAGAGGATTCGAGTACAGGAACAGGGATGTCTTGCTGCAATTGTACAGGGCCTTGGTGAGACCACACCTGGAATATTATGTGCAGTTTTGGTCTCCTTATCTGAGGAAGGATGTACTTACTATAGAGGGAGTGGAGTGAAGGTTTACCCGACTGATTCCTGGAATGGCGGGACTGACATATGAGGAGAGATTGAGTCAGTTAGGATTATATTCGCTGGAGTTCAGAAGAATGAGGAAGGATCTCATAGAAACCTATAAAATTCTAACAGGACTAGACAGGGTAGATGCAGGAAGGATGTTCCCGATGGTGGGGAGTCCAGAACCAGGGGTCACAGTCTGAGGATGGGGTAGACCATTTAGGACTGAGATGGGGAGAAATTTCTTCACCCAGAGAGTGGTGAGCCTGTGGAATTCGTTACCACAGAAAGTAGTTGAGGCCAAAACATTGTATGCTTTCAAGAAGGAGTTAGATATAGCTCTTGGGGAAAAATGGATCAAACGGTATGGGGAGAAAGTGGGAACAGGCTATTGAGTTGGATGATCAGCCATGATCATAATGAATGGCAGAGCAGGCTCGAAGGGCTGAATGGCCTACTCCTGCCCCTAGTTTCTATGTTCCTATGTTTCTATGATTTTGTGTAGCCTGGTTGACTAGCCCTCGACAGCGTGTTGGCAGTTGTCTGACTTTCCCTTGGAATGTAACCTATTGTAGAGTTATACTGGAATCTTAGCCGGAAACGCTGTATCCTTTGCGGAATCTTAGCGGTTGTCTGATAAGACTGTGAACCCAGCCCGTGCTCCAGTTTAAATTCCGTTCTGTATCCTTTGAATTCCAGAACTGCTTATTGAGATCTTTTATTTTTCCTAGGAAATCTTTATGATGAATGTCTGTATTTCCAGTTTCCTGTACTTTAGACTGGTTAGAAGCTTGTTCCCGGTCTCTTCTCTTTAATTGTGATTTAGATCTGTAGAATCATATAAAATGTCTGGTCTTGCCACAGTGAAAGCATTCAGCTTGCACTGCTGGGTAATCTCCATGGCAACGCTGCTTGCTGGCACTGCATCTGGAACATTTTAGAATAGGTGGAAAGGTTCTTCCCTCCCCTTTGGTGGTTTTGGCAGGCTTTCTTGCGGGCTTTTCAGTGGGCAGGGCTCCTGGGATTGGGTCTTTATACTGGATCAATTCTTCCCGAGCTGCAACATCTCCCCAAAGTACACCATGATTCTGCTACTGCAACTCTGCCTGCCTTGCAAACTGTTCGACCTTCTCTAATGTTAAATCCTCCTTGTTTTGCAAAAGGTCCGATATCACGTCATCGAGCACGCCAAGTACAGTGTGGTCGCAAATTAACTCATGTTTTAAAGCTGTATAGCCACAAATACTGGCCAGTTGATACAGATCGTTAATAAATGACTCAATGGTTCACCCGGCATTTGACTCCTTTGGTTGAATCTCGCCTGTTCAATGACCAGATTTCTCTTAGGGCTGAAATAAGCATCAAAAGCCCTCAACCTCCTTGTAGGATGCCAAAGTCTCCTCGGCTCCTTGTCTCACCAGAACATTATCAGCTATGGCCCCAATTGTGTATAAAAGGGTACAAACCTGGTGTTTTTGTGCCCTCACTTGTAAACCTGAAGCTATTTGGTACCCTTCAAATTGTCGCCTCCAGAACTCCCATTGTTTCCTTGCTGCAGACCCTTGAGGTGCTGGAGGGGCTGTGGAAAGGGTAGTGGCTGATCGATTGCTGCTGACATCATAGATGGTTCACTGTCCCCTTCCAAGGTACATTTTATTTTTGTCCTTCTTCATTGTGAAGTTGAACTGTTCCAAAGTCTTCACCTGTGGGTTACCAATCTGTGGCCTCAGTTTCTTAAGCTCGGCCTCCAGCGCTGCCACCATATTTTGATGGGGTTTCACTTACTCTATGAGTGACATGGTGATAGTCGGTATATAGCTTTTCCTGAATCTATTTATTTTTACTATTTACAAAGACCTCATGGTAAGTACGTTGTTCTCTGGACACAAGCGGTTCTGTGCCTTTTTCTCTTGTAGCCTCTTGGTCATCTGACCTTGTTGTGATGTTTACTTCATCATTAACATCATTGTCTGATTAACATAACCATTAACCCTTTACTCTGCACCAGGAGAATGCAGAGAAGTTAAAACTGGAAATAAATATTCTGAAAGCATATTGAAAATGACAACAGGGTTAAAAGTAGAAAAGTCAGCAGGCCCACATGTTATGCTTCCAGACTACTGAAGGTGATTAGGAGGAAGATTCCAGAGATGCTAAACATAATTTTCCCTAAGTATTCATCAATGAGAAATCAGCCAACAAGTTGGAGGGTGGCAAATATCACAGTCCTGTTCAAGAATGGGAGAAGAAGCAGAGCCAAAGCTGCACTTGAAGAATTGAATAAGCACTTGAAAGAGAAGAATATTAAGAAAAGGATAGGAAAATGGGACTGGAGTAGATAACTGCCTGTGAACAATTCTGGCACAGGCCCAGTGTGATAAATGACCTCCTTCTTTGCTGTAATGTTTATAATTTCTGGATGAAGCTAAAGCCACTTATCCTCCACTGATTAATGAATCTTAACAGACACTAATGAGAAGATACTTCCAGCTTATTGTCATGTGCTGGATTTGAGCCCAGTGCATCTTCAGAATGAAGAGAATGTAATCAACGTATTTGACAGTTCTTACCCACAGATTATGAAATGACCTTTCTTTCAATTAGTACATGGGATGTGAGCATTGCTGGCAAGGCCACCATCAGTTGCCCATCCCGAGTTACCCTTGAGAAGGTGGTAGTGCAATGCGCTTAGCAAGTCACAAATAAGCAACATTAAGAGAGTTATCAACTGTGATTATTTACATCTTCTCATTTCATCCTTAAAATATATACAGCACTTGAGTTATTCTGGACAATTTTCTACCAATATGGCATCTCCGTTTCAGCTGAGGCCACCCTAGTAATGTGCTTCCCTTTGAAAACTATGGGGTGAATTCCCAATTCAAGATTTGGGCACAAAATTTAGGCTAACACTTGTCATGAAGCTATTAATGTATATATTATTTTGGAAAATATTTTTCTTTTAAAATAGAGGTTTAGTCTGCGGATGTGTTTTAATTGGATTAAAGCCAGCTCGTCTGGGTGCTTTGATATGTACTAGTATTGATATGTTGATAGAGTGCATTTGCATTTTTTGAATAGAGCATTCAAGAAGTGGGGTGAAAACTGACGCCTTTCAAGCAGTTATTAAACAATATGTTTATATTACTAATAAAATTGGTACTATGAAAGGGGTTTAATTGTTAGAGAGGTTTAGTTCGGAGCGTGTTGCTACAATGAGAATTAACATTCAATGGGGCTGGTAAGTGTAATTTCAGCAGTTTTCGGGTGTGCAGGGCGGAGGCAATGTGAGATCAGAAGGCAGCTGTAAGTCTCCAACTGGCACCACAGGAACCAAAGTGAAAAGAACCTTATTTTGAATTTGTAAGATGAAAATGCTTTGCCTGGTGTTTGGTTAAGTCTATGGGTTGCTGTTGCCTTAATGGAGATTAGTTTGGCGATTTGTTAAAAGTTATGATAATAGCAATTTGTAGCATTGTGTATATATATGTTAATCTGTGTAAATTAATAAAATGTTTCAATTAGTTTAATGTAAAGCCTCAAGAGCTGGTGCTCTGATTCCTGAACTTAGAGTCGCATCACAAACACAACACTTAAAATTATAGGTTATGACATTTGTTTAAAGTTTCCCTCTGGGATTTTTAAATAACTCTGCTTTACCAACTGCATCAGTCATAACACACTTTAATCTAGTACTGAAGGAGTGCTATATTGTTCAAGATAATGTCTTCTGAATGCAATATTAAGCCAAGACCCCATTTCAGTAGTTTAAATAAATGTTTATTACCTTAAAAAGAGAAGTGAATTCTTTTGGTGCCCTAACCGATATTCTTAACTCAATGAACACCACTAAAAGTAGATTAAATGATCAGGGTGTTACACTTGCTTATAAAACTTCAAAACAATTCATTGCACCTAAAGTGCTTTGGGGTGTCTGAGAAACATAATATGCTTTATTAGTTATCTTTTCTTAAAATTAACATGAAGAGCCCTTTAATTTTCAAATGCTAAAACAGTACATCTGGCAAAGCCAAGTAACTCGAGTGTAAGTGGTTGAAGAGCTGGGGATTACCCTTGAACCTGGATTTGCATCAACTCAGCCTCACACTGGAGTTAAGACTTGCAAAACTTCCACACATTCCAATAAGATCAGTGACTTGGGGTCTCCTTGTACCAGCACCTCTACCTATGTCATCTTTCCGTAGCTGCATGAAACTACAATGGTCTAATGGTGGATGTGAGCCACAGGCCTGGGCTACCTGGACCCATGTGGATTCAAGAAAATGTTGTTTTTCATTTGCAGCTGGGTCCCTTCACCATGTGGATTAAGGGACACCTCTTTTGCCTTTCCAGACAGGCAGGGAGACCCAAACCACCACCTTACCCACTCCCAATCCAAACTGCCAATAAGTGCTGTGGTTTACAGCCTCTGTGGGTGGGTAATTTTTAAAAATTCGTTCATGGAATGTGGGATTCACTGGCTGGGCCAGCATTTCTTGCCCACCCCTAAATGCCCTTGAGAAGGTGGTGGTGAGCTGCCTTCTTGAACTGCTGCAGTCCATGTGGTGTAGGTACACCCACAGTGCTGTTAGGGAGGGAGTCCCAGGATTGCCTCAGATGTGTCCCGAGCAGCATGAGTGTCCATTGATAGGGTAATGAGGAACTTGTGACCCTTAAAGGTTCACCATGGTCAGTGGTTGAGGTTTCCAGTGGGTAGATTGTGGCACAATGTGCCAATATAATGATTTGTGTCCAGCTCAGATTTTTAGCCCCATATTGTCAACACTCTTTAATTAGGCCAGTCTAAAACCAGTAGGTGCAGTAAACATTCATCGGTCATATTCCTTTACCTTTGACCCAAGAGCTTATAGTGTAACAAATCAACTGAATAACTGGAAGGAGCTAATGTATATTAAGTTAGTTAAGGTATTGCTAAGAGCTGCTGACTGATCAGCATAATTATTTGATCAACACACAACTACAATGAAAAGATTTTCTGCAAGTTTTGTTAATTTTAACTTTTTGACTACAACTAAGCATTTTAATATTTCTGGGGCCGGTATTGGACTGAAAAGAGTCAATCGCATTCCACAAAATAAACTGTAACATGTGAAATCTATTGTAACATTGACCCCCTACCTGTATCAATTAAACACCCACCAATTCAGCATGTGAGTGGTATTTTTACCTGGTATACATGGGGTATTTAAATCATGAAATTACACCATGGGATTGGAGGATAGTTTCAGCACTGAAGTACTTATTTCAATGTTAATGTGCGGCAAAATAAAATAAAGGAAATAGAGGCATAGAAATGGTGTGATATCTATGACTAAAAGAGGTATCAAACCAATCCATAATTAAAACCAAATAAACTAATTCCCATATAGAGAAAATGTAAACATGAATACATGAAGGGAACAGAATTTAAGGAAGTTAGCTGCAAAGGTGCCTTCGGTCTCCCCAATTTAATTTAATCCTTGTTCTCATCAATAAGTGACTTGCTGATGAATTTGGGCCATCAAGCAGAAAACTGCTTTCTCATCACTGCACAGCAACATTCGAATGCAATTCATTTGGTGCTTTCTATGGTGCAATTGATTTTTTTGCTTCCTTTCCATATCTTTCTCTGGTGTCCTCCATTAATATTAATCTGCAGAATTTCCATAATGGAATCCTGGGCTTAAAGACCTAAGGATCCTTAGCTATCTTAAGATAAGAAAAGTGAAATTATACTTATCTTATAAAGACATTAAGAATCGACATTATTAACGTTAAACACAAAATGAGAACATAGCAAACAGGGTTATAAGTTACAAGTTCAGTTATTGGTGGAAAACAGACAATGCATATCAATGTGTCTATCCAAAGTATAGACTATTAACTGATTTAGTTCATTTAATTTTAAAAGTCAAATAGCAACTGCTAAACAACAAATACCGGTAAAACACCAGCGATGTTCTGACTTTGTATTACCAGGAAAGCTTTACCAGACTGCAGCACAGGTCAGAAAATAGTGCCCCACCAGCTTCTCGACAAAAACAACAGCTGGCCAAAATCAGGCACAGAAAATATTGGAAATGCATGGTCGACTTGTCAACATCTGCAAAAAAGAATGGGCCGATGTTCTAGGTTTAAACTCTTTACGAAAACCTATTTTCAGGATATCTTTGTGCAAGGTTTTACACTTGGAACAATAAGAATAGCAAACATTCTTATATCCACAGAATCACAGAATTGTTCCAGCACAGAAGGAGGCCATTTGTCCGTCATGTCTGCACTGGTTCTCCAAATGAGCAATTCTATTCCCCCACCTACTCCCCACAATTCTGCACATTTCTCCTTTTCAAATAACAGTTTAATTCCCTTTTGAATGCCTCGATTGAACTTGCCTCCACCACACTCTCAGGTGGCCGAGTGGTTAAGGTGATGGTTAGGAAGCCATTGGGGTCTCCCTAGGTAAGTTTGAATCCTGTTGACTGCATTTCTCATTAGATCTGATTTTGGAGCCAGTCGGAGCAGCAAGTGGGAGCGAACATGGGGGTGAACGGCACCAGCGCAGCTTCTCAACAAAAATCTGAGGGTCAAGGCCCAGATCGAGTCAGTTGGAACAGTAGCTAACCCCAACAGGAACCCCACCTGAATTCGAAAAGGCTGACGAAGGTGACGTCAGCGCAAGCAGAGAGCTGATTGGTAGGTAGTGCGTAAGTTGTTTTTCTCCACTTTAAAGCTACATTAAGGAAAGGTAAGAGCTCTAGCTTCTTTTTTTTAAAAAAGAAACTTAAATAATTTTCTACTTGGCTTAAATTTAGGTTAAGAGTATTTTAACTAAAGGTATGGCAGGGGATCTCAGTCCCGTGTGATGCATGGCCTGCAGTATGTGGGAAGTCTTAGACGCTTCTGGCAGTCTGGATGACCACATGTGTAGGAAGTGCCACTGGTTTTACCAGCTTGAGCGCTGGGTTTCAGAGCTTGAGCATCGGCTGGAGGCACAGCAGTGCATCCGCGAGGCTGAGGGTTATGTGGTTAGCATGTTTCTAGACACGGTCACCCTGCAACTTAAGGAAGTACAGTCAGAGAAGGAATGGGTGACATTAGTCAGGAGAAGGGAAGCAGGCAGGCAGGAAAGCCCTTAAGTGCATCTCACTCAAGAACAGTTTTTCTGTGTTAGAAAATAGTGAGAGTGACAGTTCCTCTGGGGAGTGCAGCCAGACCCCAGCTGCACAAGTGGGGAGGAGAATGAGAGAAAGAGCAATAATGTTAGGAGACTCAATAGTGAGGAGTACAGACGGGTGCTTCTGCGGCCGCAGACGTGACTCCAGGATGGTGTGTTGCCTCCCTGGGGCCAGGGTCAAGGATGTCACTGAACGGCTGCAGGGCAATTCTGAAGGGGAAGGGCAAACAGTCAGAGATTGTGGTTCACATTGGTACCAACGACATAGGTAGAAAGAGGGATGAGGTCCTGCAGCAAGAATTTAGGGAGCTAGGTAGCAGATTGAAAAGCAGGACCTGAAAGGCTGTAATCTCTGGATTATTCCTGGTGCCACGTGCTAGTGAGTACAGAAATAGGGAGATAATGCAGATGAATGCGTGGCTGAAGAGTTGGTGCAAGGGGGAGGGCTTTAGATTCCTGGATCACTGGGACCGTTTCTGGGGACGGTGGGACCTGTGCAAGACTGAAGGGTTACACCTGAACCAGAATGGGACCAACATCCTTGCGAGGGGGTTTGCTATTGCTGTTGATGGGGGTTTAAACTGATTTGGCAGGGGGATGGGATATGGAGTGGAGGGGGTGATGCACCTTCAGTATAGGAGGTGGTGCACAGACAAGTATAGAAGATAAACCAAGTCAGTCTGGAAGGCAGAGTGTATATATTCAAGTTAAGACACAAGGGAGCATGGCAAGGCTGGGTGGCATTTATTTTAGTGCAAGGAGTCTTGCGAGTAAGGCAGATGAGTTGAGGGTGTTGACTAACACATGGAGATACGATATCACTTCTATCACAGAGACATAGTTGAAGGAGAGGCAGGACTGGCAGCTCAATATTCCGGGGGGGTGGGGTTGTGGTGTAAATGAGGAGGTGGCATTGCACTATTGATCAAGGAGTCAATTACTGCAATAAGGAGGGGTGATATCTTAGAAGCTTCCTCAAATGAGGCCATATGGGTAGAAGTTAAAAACAAAAAGGGGACAATCACATTGCTGGGAGTGTATGACAGACCCCCAAACAGTCAGGGAGAGATAGAAGGGCAGATATAGAGAAGTATAAAAATAATAGGGTAATAATAGTCGGGGATTTCAACTTCACCAATATTAACTGGGATAGACAAAGTGTGGAAGGCTTAGAGGGGGCGGAATTCTTAAAATGAATCCAGGGGAGATTTTTAAGCCAGCGCATAGAAAGTCCTACAAGACAGGAGGCAGTGCTGGACCTAATTTTAGGGAAGGAAGCTGGGCAAGTGGTAGAAGAGTCAATGGGAAAGCATTTTGGTGATAATCTCAGTAAGGTTTAAGGTAGTTATGGAAAAGGACAAAGATGGACCAGAAATAAAGGTCCTGAATTAGAGGAAGGCCGTTTGCAATATGATAAGACAGGATCTGGCCAAAGTGGACTGGGAGCAGCTACTTGTAGGAAAGTCTACATCAGAGCAGTCGGAGTCATTCAAAAGTGAAATAGTGAGAGTTCAGGGCCAACATGTTCCCGTAAAGGTGAAGGGGAGGACCAACAAGTCCAGGGAATCCTGGATGCTGAAGAATGTACAAGGTTGGATAAGGAAAATAAGGGAAGCTTATGGTAGATACTGAGGACACAAAACAGCGGAAGTCCAGGAGGAGTATAGAAAGTGCAGGGGGTTACTTAAGAATGAAATTAGGAGAGTGAAGAGGGGGCATATAAAAACGCTGGTGGGTTAAAGAAAGGAAAATCTAAAGGCGTTTTATAAGTATATTAGGGGCAAGAGGAAAGAGTAGGGCCCATTAGGGACCAAAGTGTGAGGAGCTGGAAGACATAGGTTAGGTTTTAAATTAGTGTTTTGCATTTGTATTCACTATAAAGAAGGACGATATAGATACAGAAATCAGGGAGAGGGATTGTGATATACATGAACAAATTAGCATTGAGAGGGAGGAGGTAGTAACGGTTTTAATGGGCTTAAAAGTGGCTAAATCCCGAGGGCTAGATGAGATGTATCCCAGGCTGTTGTGGGAGGCAAGGGAGGAGATTGCAGGGGTCCTGACACTAATTTTCAAATTCTCCCTGGCCACAGGAGAGATGCCAGAGGAATGCAGGACAGCGAATGTGGTACCATTACTCAGAAAGGTGGTAGGGATAAACCAGGGAACTATAGGCCAGTGAGTCCAATGTCAGTGGTAGGGGAACTTTTGGAAAAAATTCTGAGGGACAGAATTAATCTCCGCTTGGAGAGGCAGGGATTAATCATGGATAGTCAGCATGGCTTTGTCAGGGGGAGATCAGGTCTAACAAATTTGATTGAATTTTTTGAGGAGGTGACTAGGTGTGTAGTTGAGGGTAGTGCAGTTGATGTAGGCTACATGGACTTCAGTAAGGCTTGTGACAAGATCTCGCATGGGAGACTGGTCAAGAAGGTAAGAGCCCATGGATCCAGGGCAAATTGGATCCAAAATTGGTTTTGTGGCAGGAGACAGAGGGTGATGTTCGAAGATTGTTTTTGTGACTGGAAGTCTGTGTCCAGTGCATATTGCAGGGATTGGTGCTGGGTCCCTTGCTGTTTGTAGTGTACATTAATGATCTAGACATGAATGTATGAGATATGATCAATAAGTTCACAGATGACACGAAAATTGGTGGTGTGGTAAATAACAAGGAGGAAAGCCTTAAACTACAGGACAATATAGAGGGGCCAGTCAGATGGGCAGAACTGTGGCAAATGGAATTTAACCCTGAAAAGTGTGAGGTGATGCATTTTGGGAGGACTAACAAGGTGGTAGGACCCTAGGAAGTACAGAGGATCAGAGGGACCTTGGTGTGCATGTCCATAGATCCCTGAAGGCAGCAGGACAGGTAGATAAGGTGGTTAAGAAGACATATGGGATTCTTGCCTTTATTAGCTGAGGCATTGAATATAAGTGCAGGGAGGTTATGGTGGAACTGTATAAAACATAATGTTTAGAGTCCATATGACTGTACTGATGAAGAGTCATACGGACTCGAAACGTTAACTGTCTTCCTCTCCGCAGATGCTGTCAGGCCTGCTGAGTTTTTCCAGTTATTTTTGTTTTTGTGTAAAACATTAGTTAGGCCACATCTGGAGTACTGTATGCAGTTCTGGTCACCACACTATAGGAAGGGTGTGATTGCACTAGAGAGGGTTCAGAGGAGGTTCACCCTGAACAATTTCTCCTTTAACTCCTCTCACTTCCTCCAAATAAAAGGTGTGGCTATGGGTACCCGCATGGGCCCCAGTTATGCCTGTCTCTTTATGGGGTATGTGGAACATTTCTTGTTCCAGTCCTACTCCGGCCCCCTCCCACAACTCTTTCTCCGGTACATCGATAATTACTTCGGTGCTGCTTCATGCTCTCGTCTGGACCTGGAAAAATTTATTAATTTTGCTTCCAATTTCCACACTTCCATCATTTTTACATGGTCCATCTCTGACACTTCCCTTCCCTTCCTTGACCTCTCAGTCTCAATTTCTGGTGATAGACTGTCCACCAATATTCATTACAAGCCTACCGACTCCCATAGCTACCTCGACTACAGCTCCTCACACCCCGCTTCCTGTAAGGACTCCATCCCATTCTCTCAGTTCCTTCGCCTCCATCGCATCTGTTCTGATGATGCCACTTTCAAAAACAGTTCCTCTGACATGTCCTCCTTCTTCCTTAACCGAGGTTTTCCACCCACGGTGGTTGACAGGGTCCTCAACCGTGTCCGGCCCATCTCCCGCGCATCCTCCCTCACACCTTCCTCTCCCTCCCAGAACCATGATAGGGTCTCCCTCGTCCTCACTTATCACCCCACCAGCCTCCGCATTCAAAGGATCATCCTCCGCCATTTCCGCCAACTCCAGCATGATGCCACCACCAAACAAATCTTCCCTTCACCCCCCCCGGCGGCATTCCGCAGGGATCGTTCCCTCTGGGACACCCTGGTCCACTCCTCCATCACCCCCTACACCTCAACCCCCTTCCAAGGCACCTTCCCATGTAACCACGGAAGGTGCAACACCTGCCCCTTTACTTCCCCTCTCCTCACCATCCAAGGGCCCAAACACTCCTTTCAAGTGAAGCAGCATTTCACTTGCACTTCCCTCAATTTAGTCTACTGCATTCGCTGCTCCCAATGCGGTTTCCTCTACATTGGAGAGACCAAACACAGACTGGGTGACCGCGTTGCAGAACACCTTCGGTCTGTCCGCAAGCATTACCCAGACCTCCCTGTCGCTTGCCATTTCAACACTCCACCCTGCTCTCATGCCCACATGTCTGTCCTTGGCCTGCTGCATTGTTCCAGTGAAGCTCAACGCAAACTGGAGGAACATCACCTCATCTTCCGACTAGGCACTTTACAGCCTTCTGGACTGAATATTGAGTTCAACAATTTTAGATCATGAATTCTCTCCTCCATCCCCACCCCCTTTCCGATCCCCCTTTTTTCCAATAATTTATATAGATTTTTCTTTTCCCACCTATTTCCATTATTTTTAAATCTATTTCCATCCATTGTTTTATCTCTACCTTTCAGCCTATTTCGATCCCTTCCCCCCACCCCACCCCCACTAGGGCTATCTGTCCCTTGCTCGTCCTGCTTTCAACCCTTAATGTCACCTTTTAGCACATTTATTAGGTAATATCACCACCGTCAACACCTCTTTGTCGTTTTGTCTGTGATATCTTTTGGCTATCTCCACCTATCACTGGCCCTCTATCCAGCTCTACCTGTCCCACCCCCCTTAAACCAGCTTATATTTCACCCCTTTTCTATTTTTCCTTAGTTCTGTTGAAGAGTCATACGGACTCGAAACGTTAACTGTGTTCCTCTCCGCAGATGCTGCCAGACCTGCTGAGTTTTTCCAGCTATTTTTATTTTTGTTTGACCGGGATGTTGCCTGGGCTGGAGCATTTCAGCTATGAAGAGAGGCTGGATAGGCTGGGGTTGTTTTTCTTATAATAGAGAAGGCTGAGGGGGGGCCTGATTGAGGTGTACAAAATTATGAGGGGCATAGATAGGGTAGGTAGAAAGAAACATTTCCACTTAGTGGAGGAGTTAATAAGCAGGGGGCATAGATTTAAGGTAAGGGGCAGGAGGTTTAGAGGGTAATCGAGGACATTTCTTTTCACTCAGAGGGTGGTTGGAATCTGGACACTGCCTGAGGGGGTGGTAGGGGCAGGAACCCTCACAACGTTTAAGAAGTATTTAGATGAGCACTTGAAACACCATCGCATATAAGGCTATGGGCCAAGTGCTGGAAAATGGGATTAGAATAGATAGGGGCTTGACAATGTCACACGAGATGGGACATGTTAATAAGAAGCACATAAACTTTATTAAAGTTTTTAAAAACGAACATGAAACCTCTTCCCACCAGTGGATGAGGTTTGATGTATTATCAGAAGCCACTGGGGCTCCTGGCCTGCCCACCAGCCTTAAGGTTGGACGGGCAGGTCTTTAATTATCTTAATTATTCTGTCAATAGCCTTAATTGGCCATTGACAGGTCGGCGGGCGGACAGCTGATTTCGCTGTCCGCCCGCCTTCCTCAATATTTAAACGGCCCGGGATGATGTCGGGGATTCCTCCTGCCGTCATCCCGCGTCATTTTCCCATCGGCGAGCGGGCCCCGCCCCCAAATCACCGACGGGGAAAATTCTGCCCCATGACTCTGTATCCCAGGCCTGAACCACCAGCTGCATGAAAACATTTTCTTCTCATATCACCTATGCTTCTTTTGCAGATTACTTTAAATCTGTGCCCTCTCATTCTCAATCCTTTCAGGAGGTGGGAACAGTTTCTACCTATCTTCTCAGACCCCTCAAGATTTTGAATCCCTCTATCAGATCTCCTTTCAGCCTCCTCTTCTCCATGGAGAACAATCCTAACTTCTCCAATCTATCTATGCAACTGAAGTAAGGGATGAATTTTATTGTGACTGCAAAATATACAAGGCTCAATCATTCATGTGCAGTAGAAGTAAAGAGCTGGTGTGACTGTGAAACAAGTATCAGGACTCACCATGTATAAGGGATTCTGCAGCTTAGTAGGGATTCTACACACTGTACCTCTGTTCTAGGATCACACCTCACTCCAGCCAGCAGACATTGGGCCCCGGTAAGATCGTTTGAATTTGGGACAGCTTAAATAGTAAAAGTCTATCTGCTGTGAAGTTTAAGCAGGAACAGAAATTAAACAGCAGACTGCAGTTGGCCTCACTTTAAACTCCACAGACAGAAGAATTCATTCCTGTTAAAGCTGCAGTCTGGGCTGGGAGTAGAATCTATCCAGTAACAGCCCTAACAGCTAGAAGTCTGTAAAAATGTTTTTTTTTTTACCTTTTGTTTTCATTTTTGATGTCTGCAGCCATTTTCCTGTCCAAAACATTGTCTCATGGGTGAAGCATTGAGCTAAAACTGGGAAAAATCAGATGGAGCTCAACAGCACCACCACTGCTGTCAAATAGTAACCTGAGGCCAGCTAAGGCAGTGGCCATTAAAGGTAATGCAACTCAGAGCTAAATTCACCAAAAGAGCTGGAGGAAATTTGCATTGATGTACAAAGTTCCAGACAGCATTAAAAATCCTGCAAGAAGTTAAAGAGCGACCGCAAAATTTCTAACACTGAATTGGAAGACAACGGATCTCCGATCTGAATTTACCTTGTTACAACAATATATTGCTGTGTTTTCTGAACCTCAATATCCCCAAAGCAGTTAATTACACTATTAAAATTAAAATTCCTGAGGGTAATGAAGGCCTCAACAGACTGAACACATCAGTTAAAAGCTCTGAAGAGTCATATGGACTCCCAACATTAACTCTGTTTCTCTCTCCACAGATGCTGCTAGACCTGCTGAGTTTTTCCAGCATTTTCTGTCTTTGTTTCTGAACACATCAGATCTGTCCAATAATCATCTGAAAAATCCAGAAAAGATATGGTCAGCCCAAAGGTCAATTACAAGTGAAGCTAAACCTCTGTACTGCAGTGAGACCAGGACTGTGTAACAGCGTCACGACAGAGGGTTAGAGAAATTCCATCAGCAATGTCTCCATACTGGGAAAGTGGGAGGTGTACTGTTGGGATGGTCTTCACCTGAAGTGTGCTGGGACCAATGCTTTGGGTGGGTTGTATAACTAGGGTGGTAGAGAGGGCTTGAAACTAAGTAGTGGGGGGTGAGGGATCAGGATTGAGATGATGTGATCAATTAAAAAGAGAAGGTAAGGCAAAATAGCAAGGTAGCAATAAGGGAAATGATGATCCGAGTGTGGCAGGAAGGGGCAGAGTATCTAAACCTAACAGTGCACCAGCAGAGGTTACAAGAATACTAAAAAGACAGAACTAAAGGCTCTGTATCTGAATGCATGTAGCATTCGTAGCAAAACAGAGGCATTGCCAGCACAAAAAGAAGTAAATATGCATGATCTGATAGCCATTACAGAGACAATACTGAAGGGTGACTGGGGCCTGAATATTTAAGGGTACATGACATTTAGAAAGGGCAAGAAGCTAGGAAAAGGTGGAGGGGTAGCTTTCTTTCATTCATTTAAGAGATGTGGCGTTGCTGGCTAGGCCAGCATTTATTACCCCTCCCTAATTGCCCTTCAAATGGTGGTGGTGAGCTGCCTTCTTGAACCACTGTAGTCCATGTGGTGTAGGCACACCCACAGTGCTGATAGGGAGGGAGTGAAGGAACAGCGATATATTTCCAAGTCAGGATGGTGAGTGGCTTGGAGGGGAACTTCCAGGTGGTGGTGTTTCCATGTGTCAGCTGCCCTTGTCCTTCTAGATGGTAGTGTTCGTGGGTTTGGAAGGTGCTGCCGAAGGAGCCTTGGTTAATTTCTGCAGTGCATCTTGTAGATGGTACACACTGCTGCTACTGTACGTCGGTGGTGGAGGGAGTGAATGTTTGTGGAAGGGGTGCCAATCAAGTGGAGCTGCTTTGTCCTAGGCAGTGTCAAGCTTGAGTGTTGTTGGAGCTGCACTCATCCAGACAAGTGGAGAGTATTCCATCACACTCTTGACTTGTGCCTTGTAGATGGTGGACAGGCTTTGGGGAGTCAGGAGGTGAGTTACTCACCCAGGATTCCCAGCCTCTGACCTGCTCTTGTAGCCACAGTACTTATTTGGCTAGTCCAGTTCAGATTCTGGTCAACAGTAATCCCCAGGATGTTGATAGTGGGGATTCAGTGATGGTATTGCCATTGAATATCAAGGGGTGATGGTTAGATTCTCTTTTGGTGGAGACGGTCATTGCCTGGTGTGAATGTTACTTGCCACTTGTCAGCCCAAGCCTGGACATTGTCCAGATCTTGCTGCGCTTGGACATGGACTGCTTCAGTATCTGAGGAGTCGCAAATGGTGCTGAACATTGTGCAATCATCAGTGAACTTCTGACCTTATGATGGAAAGAAGGTCATTGATGAAGCAGCTGAAGATGGTTCGGCATGGGGCACTACCCTGAGGAACTCCTGCAGTGATGTCCTGGAGCTGAGATGACTGACCTCCAACAACCACAACCATCTTCCTTTGTGCTAGGCATGACTCCAACCAGCAGAGAGTTTTCCCCCTGATTCCCATTGACTCCAGTTTTCCTAGGGCTCCTTGATGCCATGCTTGGTCAAATGCTACGTGGATGTCAAGGGCAGTCACTCTCACCTCAGCTCTTTTGTCCATGTTTGAACCAAGGGTGTAATGAGGTCAGGAGCTGAGTGGCCCTGGTGGAACCCAAACTGAGCGTCATTGAGCAGGTTATTGCTAAACAAGTGCTGTTTGATAGCACTGTTGATGATCCCTTCCATCACTTTACTGATTATCGAGAGTAGACTGATGGGGCGGTAATTGGCTAGGTTGGATTTGTCCTGCTTTTTGTATACAGGACAAGCCTAGGCAATTTTCCACATTGCCGGGTAGACACCAGTGTTGTAGCTGTACTGGAACAGCTTGGCTAGGGGCGCAGCAAGTTCTGGAGCACAAGTCTTCAGTACTATTGCTGGAATATTGTCAGGGCCCATAGCCTTTGCAGTATCCAGTGCCTTCAGCTGTTTCTTGATATCATGTGGAGTGAATCCAGTTGGCCGACGACTGTCATCTGTGATGCTGGAGACCACCAGGGGAGGCTGAGATGGTTCATCCGCTCGACACTTCAGGCTTAAGGTTGTTGCGAATGCTTCAGCCTTATCTTTTGCACTGACGTGCTGGGTTTCTCCATCATTATGTATGGGGGTATTTGTGGAGCCTCCTCCTCCAGTGAGTTGTTTAATTGTTGTCAAGAAAACAAGAAATTGTAATTTTTTTCTCTGGCAATAACCCGGGCATATTTTCTTATGTACTGGAAGTCAGGCTGTAATTGGGTTAAGAACTAGACTGACAGCAAGGGTCTAAAGTCAACAGTAAGAAGTGGTTTTGATATGTTAATGAGCCAAGAGATACTTCAATCAGAGTTTTACATAAAACAATAAGAGGAATAGTTTTGAATTGAGTTGTTTTAGTTCAAACTGGGTAAATGCAAGTTGTAAAAAGCTGTAAGGAAGTGGGGTAAAGATGGGGTAACTTTGATCTTACAGGTCCAAGAGCTAAAGTAAAGAACAATTTAAGCAATTTTGGGAAGAAAGCATTTCTGAAATGACTGGTTGAGATAATAGAGAAATCAAAGTGAAGGAATTCATTTAAGGACATATTGAAGTTTGGCGGCGGGGGGTGGGGGAGTTGGGGGTTAGCTGGTCAGATCTCCCAGAAGCCAGTGTGAACAAGGCCAGACTGAAAGAACCAGGTGCTGTCAGCCTCGGACGACACCCCAAGGAAAAAGCACTGTATGGTAAAAATTACTGGACTTCTATAGATTCTAAAATCTATAAGGATAATTGCTTAGCAGAAAAGGGAAAGGTTAGCTCTGAGGGTAGTTAAGATTTGTGGAATTGTTTTAAAGGACTGTTTACTGTGTGAAGCCATTCATGTGTTTAAATATAATTGCATTTTAATTGTTCTTCTTAATTCGTTTACTAAATGTTTACTATAAAATCATCACAAGTAGGCAGAGATATCACTTCCTGATTTCAGAACCGCTCCTCATACTATACATATTGCAAAAACTGTTATGGCAGCTGTTTCAAGTTTCCCTCTGGGATTTGAGCAGCGAGGCATTCACCATCTGCTGTAACATTGTCCATCCCATTCACGACTGGATGTGGCAGGACTGCAGAGCTTAGAACTGATCCATTGGTGGAGGAATTGCTTGGCTCTGTCTATCACTTGCTGCTTATGCTGTTTGGCGCGCAGATAGTCCTGTGTTATAGCTTCACCAGGTTGACACCACATTTTTAGGTATGCCTGGTGCTGCTCCTGACATGGCCTCCTGCACTCTTCATTGTTCTGTTAATTAAGGATGATGTTGGTACAATAGAGAGAGATGACCTTAGTTCTGGAAATCAAGATGTAAAGTCAGTCTGGGTAGAGATGAGAAATCGTAAAGGTAAGAAGTCACTTGTGGGAGTGGCTTCTCGGCCCCCTAACAGTAACCACACTGCAGGACAGGGTACACAGGACAAAATAATAGGGGCTGAGAAAGATACAGCGATAATCATGGGTTATTTTAGTCTAAATATAGATTGGACAAATCAGACTGGCAAAGGTAGCCTGGATGATGAGTTCATAGAGTGTTGTTGGGACAGTTTCTTAGAGCAGCGCATTTTAGCACACACCAGAGAGCCAGCTATACTAGATCTGGTATTGTGCAATCAGACAGGATTAAACAATGTACTCATAGTGAAGGTGCTCCTCGGTAACAGTGATCATAATATGATTAAATTTCATATTCAATTTGAGGTGTGAAGGGTGAAACTAAGGCTAGTGTTTTAAATTAAATAAGGGCAATTTTGAGGGCATGAAGACAGAGCTGGCTAAAGTAAACTGCCAAATTAGGTTAAGCGATTGGTCAGTGGAGATGCAGTGTCAGGCATTTAAGGAGATATTTCAGAATACTCAGAAAAGATACATTCCAGTGAGAAAGAAAGACTCTAAGAGAGGATGCACCATTCATGGCTAACTAAGGAAATTAATGATAGTATTAATTTGAAACAAAAAACATATAATTCCACAAAGAATTTTTACAAAACTTTTCTTGTCCACTCACCTAAGCTGTCTACTTCTCTTTGCAGACTCATTGGGTTGAATTTTTGGGATCTGCTAGGGGTGGGAATGGAGGCAGATGGGGCCTGAATGCTGGTGCTGCCCATTTTTGCGATGTGGATTTGGGGCTGGCAGGACCACCTGCCCCTGATGGTGATTGGCTGATAAGGCTTGTTAAAAGCTTTGATACATCTTATTAAAGAAGACTGGCTGGAATTTTCCAATCAGACTCCAGTATGAAGAACAATCAGGAGCTCTGGTACTTCACAGCCATGTTTTTTTTTTATTCAGTCGGAATAAAGACAAGAATAGCATTTATTGCCCATCACTACATCCCCTTGAGAAAGTGAAGGTAAGCCTCCTTCTTTAACTGTTGCAGTCTATGTGAATTGTAGATTTTCATGGTGTTTTTACATAACTGAGTGCCTTGCGAGGTCACTTCAGAGGACAGTCAAGAGTCAACCACATTGGTTTGGGTCAGGAGTCACATACAGGCCAGACTGGGTAAGGATGGCAGATATCCTTCCTTAAAGGTGATTTGTGAATCAGATGAGTTTTTTTGCAATCCAGTTGTTTCATAGTTATCATTACTGAGACTAGATTTTCATTCCAGATTTATTTAATTCATTGAATTTAAACTCCCCAGCTGTGGTGGTGGAATCTGGGTCAGCTGTCTGGAATTACTCGTCCAATAGGATAAACACTTCCTGACCGCATACTGAGTACATTGGGATAGTTTCCTAGAACAATTGTTGTGGATCCAACCAGGGATCAGGCTATTTTGGATCTGGTAATGTGTAATGAGGCAGGTTTAATAAATGATTTCAGAGGAGAAGATGCCCTAGGAAACAATAACCATAATATGGTAGAATTTAGCATTCATTTTGAGAGTGAGAAATTTGGGTCGGAAACAACTGTGCTAAACTTAAATAAGGGTAATTACAAAGGAATGAGGGCAGAGTTGGCTGGAGTGGACTGGGAAAGGAGTTTAGCAGAAAAGATGGTTGATGAACAATGGCAGGCGTTTTAGAAAATAGTTCATGACTCTCAACAAAGATATATCCCAGTGAGGAAGGGGATAAACCAACCATGGTTAACCAAGGAAGTTAAGCATAGTATCAAATTGAAAGAAAAAACATACAATGTGTCAAAGATTAGTGGTAAGCCAGAGGGTTGGGAAAGTTTTTAAAAACCAACCAAAGATGACCAAAAAAAATTAGGAAGAAAATAAACTTTGAGGGTAAACTAGCAAGTAACATAAAAACAGACAGAAACAGTTTTCTTTAAATATATATAAAAAAGAGAGACCAAAGTGAATATTGGACCCTAAGAGAATGAGGCTGGGGAAATAAGAATGGTGAACCAGGAAATGCAGAGGAGTTCAATAAATACTTTACATCAGTCTTCACGGTAGAAGACACTAATAGCATTCCAAAAATACTAAATAATCAAGGGGAAAAAGAAGGGGGAGGAAATAAATACAATAACTATCACTGGAGAGAAAGAACTAGGGAAACTAATGGGGCTAAAGGCCAATAAGTCCCCTGGACCTGATGGGTTGCATCTTAGGATATTAAAGGAAGTAGCTACAGAGATAGTGGATGCACTGGTAGTAATCTTCCAAGAATCCTTAGATTCTGGAAAATTCCCAGAGGATTGGAAAACTGCCAATGTAATGCTCTTATTCAAAAAGAGAGGGAGGCAAAAAAACAGGTAACTATAGGCCAGTTAGCTTAACATCTATCACTGGAAAAATGTTAGAGTCTATTATAAAGGATGTAATAGCAGAGCATTTAGAAATACATAATATAATCAAACAGAATCAGCATGGCTTCATGAAGGGGAAATCAAGCCTGACAAATTTATTAGAATTCTTTGATGAGGTAACAAGCAAGATAGATAAAGGGGAACCAGTAGATGTAATATATTTGGATTTACAAAAGGCGTTTGATAAGCTACCGCACATAAGGCTACTTAATAAGATAACAGCCCATGGTTTTGGGGTTGTATATTAGCATGGATGGAGGATTAACTAACTAATAGAAGACAGAGAGTTGGGATAAGGGGGCATTTTCAGGATGGCAACCAGTAACTAGTGAAGTGCCACAGGGATCAGTGCTGTGGCCACAATTATTTACAATATATACTAATGACTTAGATGAGGGAAGTGAATGTATTATTGCCAAGTTTGCGAATGACATAAAAATAGGTGGGAAGGCAAGTGGTGAGAATGACACAAAGAGTCTACGGAGGGATATAGGCAGGTTAAGTGAGTGGGCAAAATCTTGGCAGATGGAATATAATGTGGGAAAATGTGAGGTTATGCACTTTGGCAGGAAGAATAGAGGAGCCGAATATTATTTAAATGGAGAAAGACTGGAGAAAGCTGCAGCACAGGGGGATTTGGGAGTTCTTGAATCCCAAAAAGCTAACATACAAGTTCAGCAGGTAATAGGGAAGGCAAATGGAATGTTGGCCTTTATTTCAAAGGGAATAGAGTATAAAAATAGGGAAGTCTTGCTAAAACTTCACAAGGCACTAGTTAGACCACAACTAGAATACTGTGAACAGTTTTGGTCCCCTTATCTAAGGAAGGATATACTGTCATTGGAGGCAGTCCAGAGAAGGTTCACTAGGTTGATTCTGGGTATGGAGGGATTTTCTTATGGGGAGAGGTTGAGTAGGTTGGGCCAGTACTCATTGGAGTTTAGAAGAATGAGAGGTCTTTATTTAAACATATAAGATTCTTAGGGGCCTTGACAGGGTAGATGCTGAGAGATTGTTTCCCCTTGTGGGAGAGTCTAGGACCAGGGGGCATAATCTCAGAGTAAGGGGTCACCCATTTAAAACAGAGATGAGGAGGAATTCCTTCCCTCAGAGCGTAGTGAATCTGTGGAATTCTTTACCGCAGAGGGCTGTAGAGGCTGGGTTGTTAAGTATATTCAAGGCTGAGATAGACAGATTTTTAATCAGTAAGGGAATCAAGGGTTATGAGGAAAAGGCAGGAAAGTGGAGTTGAGGATTATCAGATCAGCCATGATCTCATTGAGTGACAGAGCAGACTCGATGGGCTGCATGACCTACTTCTGCTCCTACGTCTTATGGTCTTATGCAGTAGTAATCTCTATGTAAGAAAAAGACTGTGGTGTCCAATTAACTATAAAGCATTAAACGCATCGTTAGATTTTAATATTGATGTAATTTGTATCCATGAAACAGGGAATGAAAGCCATTTGATGCTGCTTCGGTGCACAATGTACAGTTTGAGTTCAAGCGCTTCTCTCCAAACTGGTTTGAACCAGCAAATGCACCCAATATATTACTTTTGCAAATGCAGTAAATTTGTAATGAGGTGACCTCAGTAAAATTTAGTGGTATTTTCTTGTTATCTCTGTCACATTGCAGAATGCTTCCCTAATGTTTAATTCCAGGACGCTTGTATGAATGGAGATATGAATGACTTTAAATCAGGGTACTCTGCAACAAAGCTGTCACCAATTACATAACTTTTACCTGATGACAGGAACTGCTATGCAGAACCCCCAATCCATCACACATTCTTTAAATAAATCAGCACAAATCCATGTCAGAAATCCTCTCACTACAGTACCCTGTTTACAAATGATAGTGAAAATTCTCCGATAGGACACAAGCAGGTCTTGGGTGCTTGAAGGGGGTGTCCCAGTATTTTCTGAAGGCCAGTTATTTAAATAATTATGCAGTGCTCCTGATGTTGATTGGGTCATGCACTCAGAGCATCAGGATGTGATTAACGTGGTTAAGTTGTAGACTATTGAAATTGTTTTTTGCTGCAGCTTTAAATATGTCAGGGGAGACGAAGGGCTCAGTTCATGCTCTCTTACAGACAATGGAGCAAAAGAAGTAAAGTTGAAAGAGGCAAGTAAAGAATTTACTCTGCATAGGTTGGAGGGGCTTCCTTAATTCCTTTGCAGGTAGCTTTCCGGGTTGCACTGGAACAGCTGGCAATGCAAGTCAGTGCCGTTCCTGCAATGAGGAGCTCCTCACTGAAGAGGATGAAAAGGTTTAATGCATTGAAGAAGTTTGCCACGATTACCATTCATTGTATTTACCTTTCTCTGCAATGGCAGTACTCAGGCCGGAGTTTTATCACAAGGTAAGTTGAAAGTGGGAACTGGCCCTGCGGGGACAGGTGGCAAGACCCTGGGTAGCATTTTAACAGCAGGAGCCAATCAAGATGACACCATCAAGACTGCCATCCAATTGAAAATGAGACCCCCCCCCCCACCCCTCTCAGAGCTACTGGTCCAATGAGAGGCAGCGTCAGGACTTCACAGTAGAGATGGTCACTGTTGAGGTTCCAGGAATGAGAAGCTGCTGAAGGACCCTCAAAGACAAAGGTTAGATTTTTAATCTGTGCCTGGGCTAGGCAGGCATGCCCTGGTGAATGTAGGGGTGGTGGGGTGGAAGGTGGGTGAACCCTCCAGAAACAGTGCCGTGGCCGCAGGGGTGACCATTGACATGGTGGGGGTGGGGGGCGCCTCCATAGGCCATGGAGCAGCCATAAAGGAGGGTTACCCCACCCCAGGAATTGGCTGGGTCCATTGTCCGAGTTTTCCTGGCAGCGTCTCCTAGCAACGCAGCCCCACTGGATGTATAAACTCCGGAAGAGCCAGAATTAGCCCTTGATTGGGCACTTATCTAGCTGAATTGGCTGTTTGATGGGGTTCCTGCCCCTGGTAACATGGTGGCAATTTAACCGAACTAGTAATTCAGATGTGTCCAGTTCAATAGTCTGGGAACAAAAGGTGGTGGAATTTAAATTCAATGAATTAATATATTTGGAATTCAAAGCTAGTCTCAGTAATTATGACCATTAAATTATCCAATTGTTGTAAAAACCCATCTGGTTTATTAATGTCCTTTAGAGAATGAAATCTGATGTTCTTACCTGGTCTGGCCTACATGTGACTCAAGACCCAAAACAATGTAGGTGACTCAACTTCCCTCTGAAATGGTTGAACAAGTCACTCAGTTATACCAAACAGTTATGGAGAAGTCAAAAAGGATTAAAACTAGATGGCGTACCTGACATTGACCCAGGCACCAGAAATGACAATGGCAGACCCTGCCCAGTAGATCCTGCAAAGCCGTCCCAGACGAGTCAAGGAACAACCTGACATTGTAATACTCACCGAATCATACCTTACAGCCAATGGAGGAGGAGGCCCCATAAATATCCTCATCCTCAGTGATGGGGGAGCCCAGCACATCAGTGCAAAAGATAAGGCTGAAGCATTTGCAACAATCTTCAGACAGAAGTGCTGAGTGGATGATCCATCTTGGCTTCCTCCGGAGGTCCCCAGCATCACAGATGCCAGTCTTCAACCAATTCGAGTCACTCCACGTGATATCAAGAAATGGCTGAAGGCACTGGATACTGCAAAGCTATGGGCCCTGACAATATTCCAGCAATGGTACTAAAGACTTGTGCTCCAGAACTTATAGCCAACCTGTTCCAGCACAGCTACAACACTGGCATCTACCCAGCAATGTGCCCAGGTATGTGCCGTCCACAAAAAGCAGGACAAATCCAGCCCGGCCAATTACCGCCCCATCGGTCTACTCTCAATCATCAGTAAAGTAATGGAAGGGGCCATTCGCAGTGCTATCAAGTGGCACTTGCTTAGAAATAACCTGCTCACTGATGCTCAGTTTGGGTTCCGCCAGGGCCACTCAGCTCCTGACCTCATTACAGCCATGGCTCAAACATGGACAAAAGAGCTGAACTCCACAGGTGAGAGTGACTGCCCTTGATTTCAAGGCAGCATTTGACGAGTGTGGCATCAAGGAGCCCTAGCAAAACTGGAGTCAATGGGAATCAGGGGAAAACTCTCTGCTGGTTGGAGTCATATCTAGCGCAAAGGAAGATGGTTGTGGTTGTTGCAAGTCAATCATCCAGGACATCACTGCAGGAGTTTCTCAGGGTAGTCCTCGGCCCAGCCATCTTCAGCTGCTTCATCAATGACCTTCTTTCCATCATAAGGTCAGAAGTGGGGATCTTTGCTGATGATTGCACAATGTTCAGCACCATTCGCAACTCCTCAGATACTGAAGCAGCCCCATGTCCAAATGCAGCAAGACCTGGACAATATCTAGGCTTGGGCTGACAAGTGGCAAGTAACATTCACACCACACAAGTGCCAGGCAATGACCATCTCCAACAAGTGAACCATCTCCCCTTGACATTCATCGCATTATCATCACTGAATCCGCATCTATCAACATCCTGGGGGTTACCATTGACCAGCAACTGAACTGGACTAGCCATATAAATACTGTGGCTACAAGAGCAGGTCACAGACTAGGAATCCTGCGGTGAGTAACTCACCTCCTGACTCCCCAAATCCTGTCCACCATCTACAAGGCACGAGTCAGGAGTGTGATGGAATACTCTCCACTTGCCTGGATGAGTGCAGCTCCAACAACACTCAAGAAGCTGGACACCATCCAGGGTTAAGCAGCTCGTTTGATTGGCACTCCTTCCACAAACATCCACCCCCTCTACCACCGACACACAATGGCAGCAGTATGTACCATCTACAAAATGCACTGCAGGAACTCACCAAGTCTCCTTAGACATCACCTTCCAAACCCATGGCCATAATCATCTAGAAGGACAAGGGCAGTAGATGGATGGGAACACCAGTACCTGAAAGTTCCTCTCCAAGCCAGTCAACATCCTGACTTGGAAATATATCGCCGGTCCTTCACTATCGTTGAGCCAAAATCCTGGAACTCCCTCTCTAATGGCAATGTGGGTGTACCTACACCACAGAGACTCCACCATTTTCTCAAGGGCAATTAGGGATGGGCAATAAATGCTGGCCAGACAATGACACCCACATCCCATGAATGAATTTAAAGAAATGACCTCAGCACCTCCATTGCCATCCCTGGGTATGCCTGTCCCATCTCACCAGACACTCACCAGAGATAGTGGCCCAGCGGGATACATTTAAGAGCGTTGGAGTCCTCAACATTGACTGCAGACCTCATGAAGTCTCATGGCATCAGGTGAAAGATGGGCAAGGAAACCTCCTGCTGATTACTTACTGCCCTCCCTCAGCTGATGAATCATTGCTCTTCCATTTTAAACACCACTTGGAGGAAGCACTGAGAGTGGCAAGGACATAGAATGTATTCTGGGTGTGGATTTTCAATGCCCATCACCAAGTGTGGCTTGGAGCTGGCCAAGTCCTTCAGTCCATATCTACCAGACTAGGCCTGTGGCAGGTGGTGAAGAGAGACAAGAGGCGGAAAACCTACTGGACCTCACCCTTACCAATCTCCCTCATGCAGATGTATCTGTCCATGACAGTATTGTTAGGAGTGACAACTGCACAGTCCTTGTGAAGACAAAGTTCTGTCTTCAAACTAAGGATGGTGTCCATCGTGTTGTGCACTAACGCCATGCTAAACGGGATAGATTTTGAACAGATCTAGCAGCCTAAAACTGGTTCATCCGTGAGATGCTGTGGGGCATCAACAGTAGCAGAATTGTTTTCAACCAATAGCTGTGATCTCATGGCCCACCACATCCCCTATTCTACCAATACCATCAAGCCGGGGATTGGGACCAGCACCAGGCATACCTAAAAAAGAGGTGCCAAACTGGTGAAACTACAACAAAGGACTACTTGCATGCTAAGCAGCATGCAATATACAGGGCCATCCCACAACCAGCGGATCAGATCTAAGCTCTGCAGTTTTGCTACATCTAGTCATGAATGGTGATGGACAATTAAACAATTAGCTAGAGGAGGAAGCTCCAGAAATTTCCCCATCCTCAATGATGGAGGAGCCCAGCACATCAGTGCAAAAGGGAAGGCTGAAGCATTTGCAACCACCTCCAGTGAGAAGTGCGGAGTGGATGATCCATCTCGGCCTCCTTCTGAGGTCCCCAGCATCACAGATGTCAGTCTTTAGCCAATTTGATTCATTCCACTTTATCAAGAAACTGCTTATGGTACTGGACATAGAAAAGCTATGATTCTGACAAGGTCCCAACAGTAAAGTACTGAAACCTGTGCTCCAGAACTAGCTGTGCCCCTAGCCAAGCTGCTCCAGTACACCTACACTAGTGGCAAATAAACAACAATGTGGAAAATTTCCCAGGTATGTCTTGTTCCCAAAAAGCAGGAATAAATCCAATCTGACCAATTACCACCCCATCAGCCTACTCTCCATCACCAGCAAAGTGATTGACCATGTTGTTGACAGCGTTATCAAGTGGCAGTTATTCAAACCTGTTCACCAATTCTCAGATTGGATTCCACCAGAGCCACTCAGATCAACCTCATTACAACCTTCGTCCAAACCTGGATAAAAGAGCTGAACTCAAGAGGTGAGGGTCTGAACATCAAGGCAGCATTTGACTGAATGCGGTATCAAGGATCCCGGCAAAATTGAAGTCAAAGGCAATTGCAGTCATATCTAAAAAAAAGGAAGAATGGCTGTTGGAGGCCAATCATCTCAGTCCCAGGACATCACTGCAGGAGTTCCTCAGGGTTGTAGCCTAGGCCCAGCCATCTTCAGCTGTGTCATCAATGACCTTCCTTTCACCATTATGTCAGAAGTGGGGATGTTTGCTGATGATTACACAATGTTCAGCACCATTTGTAACTCTTCAGATACTGAAGCAGACGGTCATGAAAGTATAATAATTCTCATAATATTGTTATGATTTATTGAAAAGTAGGTTAATAGTAGAGTTTGTACCAATGACTGTGTGTGTGTGATTTAATTGAATTGGAGACAGTTGGTCTGGAGGCTTTGACTGATCAATAGAAGCTCGGTTTGAAATGTTAAATACATAAACATGGCTGAAGTCTTAGAATGTCAGGTGAGGAGAATTTGCATTTTTAGATGAATCAGGGCAGCTTAAATTTCAAAGAGAAGCAAGGACAAGCAGTGTGTTTATTTTTCCCAAAGGTTACTGACAATATTAGTGTCATGAAAAGATTTATATTTTGAGAAAGGTCACCTATGGGGAGAGCAGTCGGAGAAGAGGACCCTGCGGGAGATACACAGAGCGGGGAGAGAACAAATACAGCCCAGGGAGCATAGCCTGCATCACTCACCTTGGGCAAGAGCAGTGGGAGGGGCTGACCTGTCAGCAGCTCGGGATTGGCCCACGCAGAGTTCAAAAGGAGAGCGGAAAAAAACAAATTGTGACATCACAAGAAAGAAGCAATTTGATTGGTTGGAGAAGAAGCTAGCTGTTTGGTGAGTATCTGGTGAGTATCTAGTAAGTGTTTAAGGTTTATTCATTTCCTAAAGTTTAGAATAAAGTAGGAACTGTACTTTTTGGTAAGGTTTATTAAGTAGGATTTAAAAGTTTAAGTGATTTAAAAGTTTAAGGTTAAGGCATGGCAGGTCAGCTCAGCCAAGTGGAATGCACATCCTGTGGCACGTGGGAGTCATGGACACTTCTCGTGACCCAGACGAGCCCATGTGCAGGAAGTGTCAGCGGCTGCACAAGCTGGAGCTCCGGGTTTCAGAGCTTGAGCAGCGGCTGGAGTCACTGAGGTGCATCCGTGAGGCAGAGAATTACGTGGATAGCACGTTCAGAGAGGTGGTCACACTGCAAGTTAGGGGCAAGCAGGCAGATAGGGAATGGGTGACCACCAGGCAGTCCAAGAGAAACAGGCGGGTAGTGCAGGAGTCCCGCTCACTAACTGGTTTTCCATTCTGGATATCGGTGAGGGAATGGGTCCTTGGAGGAGGGCAGCAAGAGCCAAGCCCGTGGCACCACGGGTGGCCCAGCTGTACAGGAGGGGAGGAAGAAGAGTGGCAGGGCAGTACTGAGGGGATTCTTTAGTTAGGGGAACAGACAGGTGTTACTGTGGCCGTCAATGTGACTCCAGGATGGTTTGTTGCCTCCCTGGTGCTAGGGTCAAGGATGTCACAGAGCGGCTGCAGGATATTCTTGTGGGGGAGGGCGAAAAGCCAGAGGTCGTGGTCCACATTGATACTAACGTAGGTAGGAAGGGGGATGTGATCCTGCAATCGGAATTTAGGGAGCTAGGTAAAAGATTGGCAAGCAAGACCTCTAAAGTAGTAATCTCTGGATTACTCCCAGTGCCATGTGCCAGTGAGGACAGAAATAGGAAGATAAGACAGATGAATGCGTGGCTGGAAAGATGGTGCAGGAGGGAGGGCTTTAGATTCCTGGGACACTGGGACTGGCTCTGGGGGAGATGGCACCTGTACAAGCCGGACGGGTTGCATCTGAACAGAGCTGGGACTGAGTTCCTTGTGGGGCATATTGTGAGTGCTGTTGGGGAGGGTTTAAACTAACTCAGCAGGGGTGTGGGAACCAGGAGAGAATATTAGAAAGTAACACCAGGGTACACGGAATGCTGGGAGAGGCAGATAGCACTGAAATAGAGAGTAAAGAACAAAGAACAAAGAAAAGTACAGCACAGGAAAAGGCCCTTCGGCCCTCCAAGCCCGTGACGATCATATTGCCCGTCAACTAAAACATTTTGCACTTCCGGGGTCCGTATCCCTCTATTCCCATATTAATAGTAAGTTAATAGATGGAGTCTGAGTAAGGGAGCAAGTAATGAAGTCTAAATCAGGGTTACACTGCATGTGTGTGAATGTACAGAGTATGGTTAATAAAATTGGGGAGTTACAGGCACAGATTGCCTTGTGGGATAATGGAGACCTGGCTTAAGGAAGGAAAGATCTGGGTGTTAAATATTCCTGGTTACAAGGTGTTCAGAAAAGATAGGAAAGAGAAAAATGGAGGAGGGGTGATGGTATTGGTTAGGGAGAGTATTGCAGTACTGGAGAAAGAGGATGTGTCAGAGGATTCAAGGGCAGAATCGATTTGGCTAGAGCTAAGGAATAAGAAGGGAGCAATTACATTGCTCGGTGTAATATACAGACCACCAGCTAGTGGGAAGGATATAGAGGAACAACTCTGTAAGGAAATTACAGAGAGGTGTAAACATCATAGAGTAGTTATAATGGGGACTTTAATTACCCGTATATAGACTGGGATAGTGGTAGCGTAAGGGGTAGTGAGGGACAAGCATTCCTGGATTGTGTTCAGGAGAATTTCCTACAGCAGTATGTGTCCAGTCCAACAAGAAAGGAGGATCTGCTAGACCTGGTTCTTGGGAATGAGGTGGACCAAATAGATCAAGTGACAGTGGGGGAACATTTAGGGGATGGTGATCATTGTATCATAAGCTTTAGGGTGACAGTGGAAAATGACATTGGTCAATCCAGAGTCAGTATAATCAACTGACAGAGAGCGAACTTCAATGGGGCAAGAACGGAGCTGGGCCGGATAGACTGGAAACAAAGGCTGGTGGTAAAAACAGTAGCTGAACAATGAGCTACCTTCAAAGAGGAGGTGGTTTGGGCACAGTCAAGGTATGTTCCCTCAAAAGGGAAAGGCAGGACAAACAAATCCAGAGCTCCCTGGATCACAAAGGAGATAGAAATTAAGTTAAAGAAGAAAAATTGTGTTTACAACAGGTGTCAGGGAGCAAATACAATTGAGAACCAAACTGAATACAGAAGGTTCAGAAGGGATGTGAAAAAGCAAATACGAGAAACAAAGAGAGATTATGAAAAAAGACTGGCAGCTAACATAAAAGAAAATCCCAAAGTATTCTATAAGCACATCAATAGTAAAAAGGTGGTAAAAGGAGGAGTAGGGCCGATTAGAGGCCAAAAAGGAGATTGCTATGTGAAAAAATGATGTTGTGCTGATAACAGAGACCCGGTTCAAGGAAGGGCAGAACTGGGTGTTAAATATTCCCGGGTACAAGGCGTTCAGAAGAGATAGGAAAGGAAGGAAAGCAGGAGAGGTGGTGGTATTGGTTAAGCAGAGCATTGCAGTGCTGGAGAAAGAGGATGTCCCAGAGCGTTCAAGGACAGAATCAATTTGGCTCAAGCTAAGGAACAAAAAGAGGGGAATTACATTGCTCGGTGAAGTCTATAGACCCCCAACTAGTAAGAAGGACGTAGAAGAACAAATCTGCAGGGAAATTACAGAGAGATGCAGGCATTATAGAGTAGTTGTAATGAGGGCCTGGAGAATTGCAAACATTACGCCCTTATTCAAAAAACGTTGTAAGGATAAGCCTAACAATTACAGACCAGTGAGCTAAACTTCAGTGGTGGGCAAGATTCTAGAAACAATTATTCAGGATAGAATTAGTAGTCACATGGAAAAATATGGGTTGATAAGGAAGAGCCAGCATGGATTTCTAAAGGGGAAATCATGTTTAACTAACTTGCTGGAGTTTTTTGAAGAGGTAACAGAAAAGATTGATGAGAGTAATGCTATTGATGTGGTGTACATGGACTTTCAAAAGGCATTTGACACAGTGCCACACAACAGACTTGTGAGAAAAGTTATTGCTCATGGAATAAAAGGGACAGTAGCAATGTGGATACAAAATTGGCTGAAAAATAGGAAGCAGAGAGTAATGGTCAATGGATATTTTTCGGGCTGGAGGAAGGTTTGTAGTGGAGTTCTCCAGGGGTCAGTATTGGGATCCTTGCTTTTCCTGATATATATTAACGATCTAGATCTTGGTGTGCAGGGGACAATTTCAAAGTTTGTGGATGATACAAAGCTTGGGAGTGTTGTGAACCGTGAGGAGGACAGTGTGGAACTTCAAGAGGACATAGACAAGTTGGTGGGGTGGGCAGATAGGTGGCAGATGAAGTTCAATGTGGAGAAGTGTGAGATGATGCATTTTGGTAGGAAGAACATGGACAGACAATATAAAATAAGAGGTGAAATTTTGAAGGGGGTGCAGGAGCGAAAAGACCTGGGTGTGTATGTGCATAGATCATTGAAGGTGGCAGGATAGGTGGAGAGAGCAATTAATAAAGCATTTGGTAGCCTGGCCTTTATTAATAGAGGCATAGAGTCCAGGAGCAAGGAGATTATGCTGAATTTACATAAGACACTCGTTATACCTCAGCTGGAATATTGTGTACAGTTCTGAGCACCATATTATAGGTAGGATGTGAACACATTGGAGGTTTACAAGAATGGTTCCAGGGATGAGACACTTCAGCGATGATGATAGCTTGGAACTGTTCTCCTTGGAGAGAAGAAGGCTGAGAGATTTGATAAAGATGGTCAAAATCATGAGGGGGCTAGACAGAGTAGATAGGGAGAAGTTATTCCCATTCGTAAAAGGATCAAGAACGAGAGGGCACAGATTTAAAGTGATTTACAAAAGAAGCAAATGTGACATGAGAAAAAACTTCTTCACACGGCGAGTGGTTTGGGTCTGGAATGCACCGCCTGGAAGTTTGGTGGAGGCAGGTTCAATCGAGGCATTCAAGAGGTCATTGTTTCTATTCAAATAAGAATCTAATGTGCAGGGATGTAGGGAAAAGGCAGGGCAATGGCACTTGGCCATAATGCTCATTTGGAGAGCCGGTGCAGACACGATGGGCCGAATGGCCTCCTTCTGTGCTGTTAAGATTCTATGGTTTACACAGAGAGGCAAGAGGCATGGCTGAGGTGTTAAATTAATACTTTGCATCTGTCTTGATCTACGGGGTATATGCTGCCCAGGCCATGGTGACAGAGGAGGAAACTCAGTCACTAGAAGGGTTTAAAGTTGATAAGGAGGAGGGATTGGATAAACTGCCGGTACTTAAAGTTGATAAGGCACCGGGACCGGATGCGATGCATCCAAGAACATTAAAGGAAGTGAAAATGGAAATTGCAGAGGAGCTGGCAATAATCTTTCAATGCTCCCTGGATTTGGGGGAGGTGCCGGAGGACTGGAGAATTGTAAACATTACACCCTTGTTCAAAAAAGGTTCTAAAAAGGCCCTGCAATGACAGGCCAGTCAGTTTAACTTCGGTGGTGGGGAAACTTCTAGAAACAATTATTCAGGATAGAATTAATAGTCACATGGAAAAATGTGGATTGATTCTGAAGAGTCAGCATGGATTTGTTAAAGGAAAATTGTGTCCAACTAACTTGCTGGAATTTTTTGACAAGGTAACAGAGATCGTTGATGAGGGCAAGGCCATCGATGTGATGTACATGTACTTCCAAAAGGCGTTCGATACAGTGACACACAACAGACTTGTTAGGAAAGTTATAGGTCATAGAATAAAAGGGACAGTAGCAACGTGGATACAAAATTGGCCGAGAGATAAGAAACAGAGGAGGTAGAACTTCAAAAGGACATTGACATATTGGTGGCAGGTGAAGTTCAATGCAGAGAAGTGTGAGGTGATATGCTTTGGTACAAAGAACATGGAGAGACAGTATAAAATAAAGGATACTATTCCAAAGGGGAGCAGAGAGACCTGGGTTTATATGTACATAAGTCATTAAAGGTGGCAGGACAGGTAGAGAGAACTGTTTCTAAAGCATACAGTATTCTGGGCTTTATTAATAGGGGCATAGAGCACAAGAGCAGGGAAGTTATGATGAACTTATATAAGACACTGGTTAGACCTCAGCTGGAGTATTGTGCACAGTTCTGGGTGCCACACTACAGGAAGGATGTGAACACATTGGAGGGAGTGCAGAAGAGGTTTACGAGAATGGTTCCAGGGATGAGAGACTTCAGTTATGAGGAAAGATTGGAGAGGTTGGGACTGTTTTCCTTGGAGAGGAGAAGGCTGAGAGGAGACTTGATAGAAGTTTTCAAAATAATGAGGGGCCTGGACAGAGTAGAGAGGGAAAGACTGTTCTTGCTTGTAAACGGATCGAGAAACAGGGGGCATGGTATTAAAGTGTTTAGC
Source organism: Cetorhinus maximus (assembly GCF_964194155.1). Lineage (NCBI taxonomy): Eukaryota > Metazoa > Chordata > Chondrichthyes > Lamniformes > Cetorhinidae > Cetorhinus > Cetorhinus maximus. The sequence goes on from NC_135890.1 coordinate 384,393, forward strand.
AAAAGAAGCAAATGTGAGATGAGAAAAAACTTCTTCACACAGCGAGTAGTTAGGGTTTAGAATGCACTGCCTGGGAGTGTGGTGGAGGCAGGTTCAATTGAGACATTCAAGAAGACATTGAATGGTTATCTAAATTGAAACAATGAGCAGGGTTATGTGTAAAGGCAGGAGATTGGTATTAAGTTAAAATGCTCAGAGAGCTGGTGCAGACAAGATGGGCTGAATGGCCTCCTTCTACCCCGTAAAAATTCTATAATTCTGTAAAGTTCCAAAGACATATGGGAACAATGAAATTTACATTAAAAGGGAGAAACATGTATAAAGGAGAATGAGTCTGTGTGTCAGGGAAGGCATTGTAAGATCTAATAAAAGTGGGATAAGCCTCTAGTATTTGTGTATTAAGCCTGCTGTCTACAGAAACAGAAGCTGGAAAAAGCCACTTTGAATTCTACTGTCTGGGGTATTGTGTTGATTTGCCTGGATCTGTTTAAAATCCATTTTTTACTATTGCCTTAATGGGGGTGTAACTGGAAGTCAGGTTAATTAAGGATTTTAGGAGTTATTATTGTAGTAATTAGTAAATCTATGTATGTGCTTGGAATCTTTTTCGTTTGCTAATAAATGTTTAATTTAGTTTTCTAAAAAATCTCTGAAGTCTTGTTACTTCATTACTTCTGAATTCAGGGCACGCATCTCGAAATAAATACAAAATGAAAAACAGTTGCAGTAACGTGATCAAGTTCCCCTCAGGATTTCATCTGCCTGGTACTCATCACCTGCCTGACATAACAAATTGGGGGCTGTCTGCAGGATATTTGAAATTCCTTGATTGGTTTGGAGCTGGTGAATCTTAAGGTTATGAAGAAGCACTTTGAATTCAGGAGTCGGTGTGAGGGACTTTTTTTTAAAGTGGTGAGACACAAAAATGGCTGTATCCATGGCTAAAACTTTTTTGGAAGTAGAGGATATAACTCTGTGTTACAAAAAGTATCTAAGGGTAAGTTAACAGAGTTGGTTGATAAGTTGCTGTTAAGGTTACCTGTAGGGGGTGAAGAAAGGAGGCATAATTGAAGTGATGGCGCAGCATTTAAAGTTGGAAGTGATACCTGACAAGAGTGAGTTCGAGCTGGAGGTAGTGAGACTTCAGTTAGAAATGAAGAAGCTTGAATTTGAACAAGCAAAGGAACTGAAAAAAACTTGAATTGGAGGCAGAAGAAAAAGATTGGAACTGATAAGGTTAGAAAGGGAAAAAGAAAGATTATTTCAAAAAGAAATGAAAATGCAAAAACTTGTTCTCTAGAGGGAAAAGTTAGCGATGGAGGAAAGAGAGAAGCACAGGAAAACAGAGTACCAACTTAAAAAGCTGGACTGTGAAAAAAGAGACATCAGACGCTGAGGAAAGTTCTGATGATGAAAAAAACCTATAATCTAAACCCCAGTGGGGAGATGTCTAAATTTGTGCAAGCTCTTCTGAAGTTTGAAGAAAGAGATGTGGAGACATTCTTTATTTCATTTGAGAAGATAGCTAAATGGATGAAATGGCCACAGGAAAACTGGACAGATCCAGGTTGGTGGGTAAAGCACATGAGGTTTATGCTTCACTGTCAGAAGAAATGTCAGTAAACTATGATGTGGTTAAAAAAAGGCTATTTTGAGTGCATCATATGAGTTGGTTCCTGAGGTACACAGGTAGAAAATTAGGAATATAAGAAAACAGCCTGGGCAAACTTATATTGAGTGTGAGAGAGTAAAACAAAATAATTTTGACCAGTGGATACGGACATTAAAGACAGAGACAACATAAGCAGCTCTCAGAGGAGTAATTTTTTTCGAAGAATTTAAACATTCAATTCCTTCAGTAGCGAGAACTCATGTGGAGGAACAGATTATTAAAATGGTAAGACAAGCAGCAGAGATAGCTGATGATTATGAGTTAGTTCATGGATCTAAAACATTTCTTCGTCGCCCTTTTAAATCAGAGAAGGATAGAAAGTGGGAAGGTGAAAGGAAAGTGGGTAGTCAGGGAAGAGAGGGGGTAGGTGGAAATTCCCAGGAAGTTTTTTCTCAGACTAAAAAGGAAGATGCTGAGGGTAGAAGTGACACTCAAAAATTGAGGTGTTTTCATTGTAATAAAGGTGGGCACACAAAGTCAGTGTGTTGGAAATTACAGGGCAAATTTGTTGGAATAACTGGGATGCAGAAAAGTTCTGGAAGTAAGAGTACTGTGGGTTCTGAGATTCAGGTACAGGAAAAAAACAATGGTTTGTGTACAGGTAAAACAGGAAGAATCAGTGATAGGTAAAGAAGTGGCAATGTGTTCACAATTTACCCAAGGCTGTTCTGAGGAGCAGGTTGCAGAAATTTTTTAAGATTTTGTATGTGAAGGGAAACCCTTTCCATGTGTACAGGGTGGAGTAGGTAAAGGTGTTAAAATTTTAAGAGGAACAGGGGCTAGTCAATCCTTAATGTTGTGGGATAGTGATATTTGTTGTTCGGAGGGAGCATTGCAGCAACAGGTGACAATGGGCAGGATTTTTTACACCTGCACACCGCTGGGATCTTCCGATCCTGCCGCAAGTCAATAGACTTCTGGCTGGGGTGTCGCCTCGTCCAAGCTGGGTCTCACCTGTGACGGGGCTGGAAAATACCGGCCAATAAGTGGGGTTCATGGAAATGCTAAATCTATTCCATTGTGGGAGGTAAATTTAAAGAGTAAGTGGAAAACAGGTGAGGTGATTATTGGAGTAGTGGAAAAATTGCCCATTGAGGAGTTCAATTTATTTTAGGCAATGATAAAGCTGGGTCACAGATGTGGGTGATGCCTATGGTAACTGAGCAGCCTGAGGAGGTGTATTCAACAGAGGTGTTGCAGAAAGAGCATCCTGGTTTGTTTCCAGGCTGTGTGGTAACACAATCACAGACTCATAAGTTGAGACAGGAGGAGGGGGAGTCTAGAAGACAGGGAAAAGATGTTGAAGTTCAATTAATTGACACTGTCTTTGATAAGTTTGTTCAGGAAGTAAGACTGGAAGATAATGCAGCTGAGGTATTTAGCTCAAGGCAGTTGGCGGAGTTACAGGAAAATGATCCACAAATAAAAGAGTTAAATCAGACAGCCTACTCTGAAACAGAGGCAGAATGTATTCCAGAATGTTATTACCTTAAGGGTAATGTATTGATGAGAAAGTGGTGGCTGTATCAGGATCCAGCAGATGAAAACTGGATGGAAGTGCATCAGATTATTATCCCATTTGGATATAGAAATAAGATACTGAGAATAGCTCATGAAATTCCAATGGAATTTAGGAATTAGAAAAACATAGGTGAAAATACAAAAACATTTATTATTGGCCTGGATTGCATGGAGATGTAATCAAATTCTGTAGAACATGTCACACAAGTCAGGCAGTAGGGAAACCACAAGCAGTGATTAAACCTACACCTTTAATTCCAATTCAAGCATTTGAAGAACCTTTTACCAGGGTCATGATTGATTATGTAGGGCCCCTCCCTAAGAGTAAAAGTGGAAATCAGTACTTTCAGACAATAATGGGTGTGTCTACCGGGTTTCCTGAAGCAATACCTTTGTGAAATATTACAACAAAGAAAATCATGGAAGGGCTAACTAAAAGTTTTATAAGATATGGTTTACAAAAATAAATACAATCAGATCAGGGTTCAATTTTCATGTCACGGCTTTTTAACGAAGTAATGAACAGTTTGGAGATAAAATAGTTTAATTCAACAGCTTATCATCCTGAGTCACAAGGGACTTTGGAAAGATGGCATCAAACTTTAAAAACTATGATGAGGTCATATAGTCAGGACTATCCACAGGACTATATTTCCTCATCATCCACAGAAACTATTCTCCTGGATTATGTATCAAACTTCAGAGAAAGGTTGGACAGAACTTTTGAGTTAGCTAGGGAACATTTAAAAGTATCGCAGCAAGTGTTGAAAATGAAGGCAGATAAGAAAGCGACAGCTCATAGTATTGTTACTGGGAAGTTGGTGTTAGTTTTGTTACCAGAACTGGGTGACTTTTAAAGGAAAGGTTTAGTGGAAGTTATAGGATTGAAAAGAAATTTACTGAAGTAAATTATTTAATCAGATAGAAGAAAGAAGCAGAGGGTGTGTCATTTAAATATGCTTAAAAAGTACTTTGACAGGGAAAAGGACCAAACGGAGGTATTAGTGGTGGTAGATAAAGAGAAAGAGGTAGAAATGAAACATTCTGAAATTGATTTTCCTCTAATCAAATTGGATAATGAGGGGGTACTTGAAAATTTAAATGTAATATCGAGTTACCTTCCAGACAAGTGTCAAAGTGATTTGGAGAAGGGATTGCAGTCACACAAAGCAATTTGTGGGAATAAGCTGGGGAAGACAAATTTAGCTACACATAATGTGAGTGTAGAAGGTTCATCTCCAAAAAGGCAACATCCTTATAGATTAAATACAGCAAAGTTATCACAAGTACAGAAAGAAATTGAATTCATGCCTCAAAATGACATCATTGAGTCTAGTTGCAGCAACTGGAGTTTGCCTATTGTGATGGTGACAAAACCGGGTGGAACACAAAGGCTGTGTGTGGACTATCAAAAGGTGAATGCGGTGATAAAAGTGGATTAATATCCTATATCATGGTTAGAAGATTGCACTGAGAAAGTGGGACCATCAAACTTTATCTCAAAGATTTACTTGCTGAGAGGATATTGGCAAGTACTGTTATTGGGGAGAGCAAAAGAGATATCGGCTTTTGGGATGCCAGATGGACTATATCAGTTTAAAGTCATGCCATTTGGTATGAAAAATGTACCTGCGACATTTTGAAGACTGACAAAGAAAGTAATTGCAGGACTGAGCAATTGCGCTGTTTATACTGACGACTTGATAGTTTTCAGTCAAACGTGGGAGGAGCATTTACAACATCTGGAAGGATTATTTAGTCAGCTACAAGGAGCTAATTTGGTGTTGAACCTGGCTAAAAGTGAATTTGCAAAAGCGCAACTTACATATCTAGGCCATACCATTGGACTTGGTAAGGTGGCTCCGAGAGATGTGAAAGTCAAGGCTATCGTGGATTTCCCAGTGCCTACAACAAAATGAGGAGTTTTGAGATTTCTGGGCATGAGTGGGTTTTACCGGAAATTTGTACCAAATTCTAGCAGTGTGGTTGCTCCACTGACTGAACTATTAAAAAATAAGAAGTTTCAATGGACACTGGAGTGTTAGGAGGCATTTGACAGTTTAAAAACTGTATTAACTACATCACCAGCTTTGGCAGGACCCAATTATGCCAAGCAAATTAAGTTGGCCATTGACACAAGCGATATAGGCATTGGGGCTGTATTGTTACAAGAAAATGAAACTGGAATTGAGAAACCGATAGTGTATTTTTCACAGAAGTTGGATGTAGAACAGAGAAGATATTCAACGATTGAAAAGGAAACTTTGGATTTGGTGTTAGCGTTGCAGCATTTTGAGATTTACATTGTAAACAATTCATCAGAAACAATTGTTTATACAGACCGCAATCTTTTAAAGTTTCTGGACAAATTTCGAGACCAAAGTGCTAGGCTATTCAGATGGAGTTTATTACTGCAACCACTTAATCTACAGATTACACATGTCGCTAGATGAGAAAATGTAATTGCAGATGTATTGTGGAGAGTTTAAAGCTCAAAGGGAAATTGGACATTTAAAACATGGACACTGGGCTGAAATGACTTCTGTTGATGTCAAGGATATAGCATGCATATGGTAATGTAATAGTGTGGGTATATAGATAAGTATAAGAGGTAGTGTACGATGGGTTAAGAAAATGAAGCCATCTTTTTAAATTATGATGGTTCATTTTCTCGTAAGGTGGGGGTGGAATGAAAATATGATAATTCTCATGATTGTGACTTATTGAAAAGCAGGTTAATAGTGGGGTTTGGATAGTTTCCCTGTGTGGGTGGGATTTAATTGAATTGGAAGCAGCTGGTCTGGAGGCTTTGCCTCATCAAAAGAAGCTCGGTTTGAAATGCTAAATATGTAAACATGGCTGAAGTCTTAGAATGTAAAACTATGAGAATTTGCATTTTTAGATAGATCAGGGCAGTTTAAATTTCAAAGAGAAGCAAGGCCAAGTAGTGTGTTTATTTTTCCCAAAGGTTATTGACAATATTAGCACCATGAATAGATTTATATTATGGGAAAGGTAAAATTCCAAAGACATATGGGAACAATGGAATTTACATTAAAAGAGGGAAACATGTATAAAGGAGAATGTGTCTATGTGTCAGGGAGGGCATTGTAAGATCCAATAGAAGTGTGAAAAGCCTTCAATATTTGTGCATCAAGCCTGCTGTCTACAGAAACCGAAGCTGGGAAAATCCATTTTGAGTTCAACTGTCCGGAGTATTGTGTTGACTTGCCTGGATCAGTTTAAAATCTTTTTTTTACTGTTGCCTTAACGGGGGTGTAATTGGAAGCCAGATTTATTAGGTGTTTGAGGAGTTATTATAGTAATAATTTGTTGACCTATGTATACATGATGGCATAGTGGTATTGTTGCTGGACTAGTAATCCAGAAACATGGATTAATGTTCTTGGGACTTGGGTTCGAATCCCGTGGATTCAATAAAAATCTGGAATTAAAAGACCATGAAACCATTTTCGATTGTCATAAAAATCCTTGTAATTCCTTTTAGGGAAGGAAATCTGCCATCCTTACCTGGTCTGGTGACATGTGACTCCAAACCCACAGCAATATGGTTAACTCTTAAATGTCCTCTGAAATGGCCTAGGAAGCCACTCAGTTGTATCAAACTGTTACAAAGCCTCAAAAAAGGAATGAAACTAGATGGACCGCCCAGCATCAACCTAGGCAGCAGAAATGACAACAGAAAACTCAGCTCTGTCAACCCTGCAAAGTCCTCCTTACTGACATCTGGGGACTATTGCCAAAATTGGGAGAGCTGTCTCACAGACTAGTCAAGCAACAGCCTGACATAGTAATCCTCACGGAATCATACCTTACAGATTATGTCCCAGACACCACCATCACCACCCAGCAGTGGTGGTGGCACAGTGGTATACAGTCAGCAGAGAGTTGCCCTGGGAGTCCTCAACATCGACTCCAGACCCCATGAAGTCTTATGGCTTCAGGTCAAGGAAACCTCCCGCTGATTACCACATACCGCCCTCCCTCAACTGACGAACCAGTGCTCCTCCATGTTGAACATCACTTGGGGGAAGCACTGAGGGTAGCAAGGGCACAGAATGTACCCTGGAAGGGGGACTTCAATGTCCATCACCAAGGGTGGCTCGGTAACACCACTACTGACCGAGCTGGCCGAGTCCTAAAGGACATCACTGCAGGCGTTCCTCAGGGTAGTGTCCTCAGTCCAATCACCTTCAGCTGCTTCATCAATGACCTCCCTTCCATCATAAGGTCAGAAGTGGGGATGTTCGCTGAAGATTGCACAATGTTCAACACCATTCGTGACTCCTCAGATACTGAAGCAGTCCATGTCCATATGCAGCAAGATCTGGACAAAATCCAGGCTTGGGCTGACAAGTGGCAAGTAACATTCGCGGCACACAAGTGTCAGGCAATGACTGTCTCCAACAAGACAGAATCCAACCATCGCACCTTGATGTTCATTGGCATTACCGTTACCGAGTCCCCCCTCTATCAACATCCTGGGGGTTACCATTGACCAGAAACTGAACTGGACTAGCCATATAAATACTGTGGCTACAAGAGCAGGTCAGAGGCTAGGAATCCTGCAACGAGTAACTCACCTCCTGACTCCTCAAAGCCTGTCCACCATCCACAAGGCACAAGTCAGGAGTGTGATGGAATACTCTCCACTTGCCTGGATGAGTGCAGCTCCCACAACATTCAAGAAGCTTGACATCATCCAGGACAAAGCAGCCCACTTGACTGACACCACATCCACAAACATTCGCTCCTTCTACCACTGATGCACTGTAGCAGCAGTGTGTACCATTTAACAAGATGCACTGCAGCAACTCACCAAGGATCCTTTGACAGTCCCTTCCAAACCCAAGACCAATACCATCTAGAAGCAGATACATGGCCATACCACCACCTGGAAGTTCCCCTCCAACTCATTCACCACCCGAAACACATCGCAGTTTATTCACTGTCACTGGAACTCCCTCTCTAACAGCACTGCGGGTGTTACAACAACACATGGACTGCAGCAGTTCAAGAAGGCAGCTCATCACCACCTTCTCAAAGGCAATTAGGGATGGGCAATAAACGCTGGCCTAGCCAGTGATGCCCGCATCCCCTGACAGAATTTTTAAAAAGGAATATGAGCAGGAATAGCCTATTGAGCTGATTGTGCCTGCTCTGCCATTCAATAAGATCATGGCTGTTCTGATAATGACCTTATCCCTAATTTCCTGTCTGTCCCTCATAACCTGTGACTCTCTTGTTGATCAAAAATATGGCTAACTCAGCCTTGAATATATTAAATGACCCAGCCTCCACCCTCTCTGGGGGAGAGAGTTCCAAAGATTAATGAACCTCTGAGAGAAGGAATTCCTCCTAATCTCCATCTTAAATGGGAGACCCCTGATTGTTAAACTGTACCCCCAGTCCTAGATTCTCCCAAAGAGAAACATCCTCCCAGCATTTATCCTCTGAAGTTTTCTCAACATCTTGTATGTTTCAATCAGGTTACCTACTCTTCAAAATTCCAATGACTACAGGCCCAGCCTGCCAACCTTTCCTTATAAGACATAACCTTCACTCCAGGAAGAAGCCTAGTGAACCTTCTCTGAACTGCTTCCAATGCAAGTACATTCCTCCTTAAATAAGGAGACCAACACTGTAGACAGTACTCCACTTGCGGTCTCATCAATGCCCTGTACCGCAGTAGCAAGACTTCCTTACTATTATACTCCATCCCCGTTGTAATAAAAGCCAACAATCCATGTGCCTTCCTCATTTCTTGCTGTACCTGTATGCTAGCTTTTTGTGATTCATGTATCAGGATACCCAGGTCCCTCTGTTCTGCAGCATCCTGCAGTCCCTTTCCATTTAAATAATATTTTACTTTTCTATTGTTTCTGCCAAAGTGGGCAAGCTCACTTTCTCACATTGTAATTCATCTGTCATTTTTTTGCCCACTCATTTAACTTATCAGTATTTTTTATTCTTTCACGGGATCCCTTTGCAGATTCTTTGTATCCTCCTCACAACTTACTTTCCCACCTATCTTTGTATCAAGAGCAGATTTGGCCACAATACAGTTGGTCTCTTCATCCAAGTCATTAGTCTAGATTGTAAATAGGTGAGGCCCCTGTGGCGCTCCATTGATTACCGTTTGATAGAGTTTGCCAACCTGAAAATGATCCATTGATCCTGACTTTCTGTTTCCTGTTAGTTAGCCAATCCTTTATCCATTCTAATAAATCACCCCAAAAACCATGGGTCTTATCTTATGCAGTAACCTTTCTTAAGAAACCCAAACTTACCTTGGAGGTCGGGAACTCCAATTCCCAATGAACATCAAGCCTCCCGCACATGTACCAGCGGGGAACTGGCCGCACATGTGCAGTTCGGATATTTCACGTTCTTCAGGGCCAGGACAGGCCCTGCATGTCTGTGCATAAACCGGGTGTGGAGCACCATAGTCAATAAAGTGTCCCAGGAAAAGGGTCAAGGGAGGGGGACAGTGAGAGGTCACAAGGATGTCCAGAGGCAGGAGCAAGAGACAGGGGTACAGGAACAGGTCCCAGTCAAGTTAAGAAAAGGAGAAACAGTCTCCAATTAAAGAAATAGCTGTGGGGAGCAGATGTTAAGTGAAGTGGGAGAAGCCCTGATAGTCGAAGAGGCTTCAATAGAAGCCCTGGGTTTTGAGAAGGCAGCCGGAGATTGGTGACTCCATTCTGCAGGCCATTGGAGCAAAGGTGCCCCTTTGGAGCAGCGGCGTTCTGCTTGTAAGGTGATTCTTGAGTGAATACTTGGGAATCCACAGGAAAGGAATCTCAGAAGGCAAGACTAAACCCTGCAGGGCGGGCTTTCATTGAAGCTGTCCAAGTGGGAGTGATTTTTGGAGAGAATTCCAAAGTGAGATCTTCAAACATGGAGATTGGAAACCCTTGTGAGAAAGACAGAGTTTCAGTGAGATTATTTGGCCCACAATGTAACAGATGTCTAGGCGGGTTGTTGAGAAATCCATGGAATCTGTTTTGGTTGCATTTGGCATTTACTCTGCAGTGTGCTATATTTGACAACAGTTTGCCTGTTAATTCACATGTATCTCATACTCACCCTGAGTGTTAATGTTTAAGATTAGATATTATAAATTATTTTATCTTTATGAACTTGTAAAGTTTATTTTGTTTGATCAAAACCCGTGGAATCTTGTAACTTTCTTCACTTAGTAAGTGTCTGGATCACAAACTTTGTCTACTTTAAACAAAATATTATTGGTCCCTCACTGGACTCGCCAACAACTTGGGTCTAACCAAGGATCATAACATCTTTTATATGGCACCTTATTAAATGCCTTTTGGAAATCCAAATACACCACATCTACTGGTTCCCCTTTATCCACCCTGCTTGTTATATCCTCAAAAATAACTCTTAACAAATTTGTCAAACATGATTTCCGTTTCACAAAACCATGTTGACTCTTACTGATAGTTAGCGTTTTCTAAATGTCTTGGTACTATCTCCTTAATAATGGATACTCGGATCTGCTCAATGGCAGATGTTAGACGGACTGCCCTATGGTTTCCTGCTTTCTGTCTACCTTCTTTCTTGAACAGCGGTATCACATTATGCTGTTTTCCAATCTGTTGGGGCCTTTCCAGAATTTAAGGAATTTTGGAAGATTACAACCAATGCACACACGATATCTGCAGTTACTTTAAGAGCCCAGGATGCAAGCCATCAGGTCCAGGGGACCTGTCAGTCTTATGTCCCATTAGTTTTCCTAGTGCTTTTTCTATAGTGATTGTATTTGTTTTAAGTTCCTCCCTTCATTTTACCTCTTGATTTTCTACTATTCTTGGGATGCATTTCATGTTTTCTACTATGAAGACAGATGCAGAGTATTTGTTCAAAGTCCCTGCCATTTCCTTGTTTCCTATTATTAATTCCTCAGTCTCGCCCTCTGAGGGACCAACACTCATTTTAGCTATTCTTTTCCTTTTATATATTTGTAGAAGTTTTTACTGCCTATTTTTATATTTCCTGCTGGTTTTCTCTCATCCTCCAAATTCTCCCTCCTTATTATTTTTTCTCTTCACCCTTTGCTGGTTTCTAAAACGTTCCCAATTTTTTGGCCACCACTAACCTTTACAGCATTATATGCCTCTTTAAATTTTAATATACCCTTAACGTTCTTAGTTAGCCATTGATAGTACATCCTTCTTACAGAGCCTTTCTTTCTCAATGGAATATATCTTTGAAATTGTGGAATATGTCATTAAATATCTACCATTGCTTCTCTACCTTTTTCCATTTTAACTTATTTATCCAGCCCGCTTTAGCCAGCTTCATTCCCATATGTTTGTAAATGCCTTTATTTAAGTTCAAGACATTAGTTGTGGATTCACATTTCTTCCACTGTGAAGACAGATACAAAATATTTGTTCAAAGTCTTTGCCATTTCCTTTCTTCCCATTATTAATTCCCCAGTTTCAACCTCTAAGGGACCAACTTTGGCTACTCCTTTTATATACTTGAAGAATCTTTTACTGTCTGTTTTGATATTTCTCGCTAATTTTCTCTCATATTCCATTTCCTCAAATTTTGTTTTTTGTCATCCTTTTCCGGTTTGTTAAATTTTCCCAATCTTGTGGGCTATCACTAATCTTTGCAGCATTGTATATCTTTTCTTTCAATTTGATACCATCCTTAACTTCCTTACTTAGCTTCTTTCTTTCTCAATGGAATATACCTTTGTTGAGAGTTAAGAAATATCTCCTTAAATGTTGACTGCTGCTTCTGTACAGTCTTACATTTTAACCCATTTTTTCATTCCACTTTAGTCAACTCTGTCTTCATACCCTTGTGATTGCCCTAATTTAAGTTTTAGACACAAGTCTTAGACCCAAATTTCTCACCCTCAAACTGAGTGTAAAATTGTAACACTCTTACCTATGTAAACAGGCTTAGTTAAATTAGATTTTAGTTCAACTTGACAACTTTTATACTATATTCACTCTAATAACTAATAGGGTCAAGAAAATTATTTTAACACTAATATGTGACTGAAGAGGCCATTTTGCATCCTGTATAATCTCAGTGTAGTAATCAAATTTTGTATTAAAGTAAGAGACAGTCTTGAAACAGATAATTGTAAAAGTAATAAGCTTTAATTGAATTATAATGAATTAATAATTATAATAAATAATCTGATTAGGACATGTCCTCCTTCTTCCTTAACCGAGGTTTTCCACCCACGGTTGTTGACAGGGCCCTCAACCGTGTCCGGCCCATATCCCGCGCATCCGCCCTCACGCCTTCTCCTCCTTCCCAGAAACATGATAGGGTCCCCCTTGTCCTCACTTATCACCCCACCAGCCTCTGCATTCAAAGGATCATCCTCCGCCATTTCCACCAACTCCAGCATGATGCCACCACCAAACACATCTTCCCTTCACCCCCCCGGCGGCATTCCGTAGGGATCGTTCCCTCCGGGACACCCTGGTCCACTCCTCCATCACCCCCTACTCCTCAACCCCCACCTATGGCACCTCCCCATGCCCACGCAGAAGATGCAACACCTGCCCCTTCACTTCCTCTCTCCTCACCGTCCAAGGGCCCAAACACTCCTTTCAAGTGAAGCAGCATTTCACTTGCATTTCCCCTAACTTAGTCTACTGCATGTGTTGCTCCCAATGTGGTCTCCTCTACATTGGAGAGACCAAACGCAAACTGGGCGACCGCTTTGCAGAACACCTGCGGTCTGTCCGCAAGAAAGACCCAAACCTCCCTGTCGCTTGCCATTTTAACACTCCACCCTGCTCTCATGCCCACATGTCTGTCCTTGGCTTGCTGCATTGTTCCAGTGAAGCCCAACGCAAACTGGAGGAACAGCACCTCATCTTCTGACTAGGCACTTTACAGCCTTCCGGGCTGAATATTGAATTCAACAACTTTAGATCTTAAACTCCCCCTCCCCCCATCCCCACCCCGTTTCTTCCCCCTCCCCCTTTTTTTTCAATAATTTATATAGATTCTTCTTTTCCCACCTATTTCCATTATTTTTAAATCTAAAATTAAAACTTTGTTAGTCTTTCCACCCCACCCCCACTAGAGCTGTACCTTGAGTATCCTGCCTTCCATTCTTAATTAGCACTTTTCTTAGATAATATTACCACCTTCAACACCTCTTTGGTCCTTTTGTCTGTGACAACTTTTGATTATCTTCTCCTATCACTGATTGCTTGTCCCCACAACCACCCCACCCCCAACTTCTCTCTCCCTCCGCCCCCCACCTTCGACCAGCTTATATTTCACCTCTCTCCTAACTATACTTTAGTTCTGCCGAAGGGTCGTGAGGACTCGAAACGTTAACTGATTTCTTCTCCACCGATGCTGCCAGACCTGCTGAGTTTTTCCAGGTAATTCTGTTTTTGTTTTTTCACTGTATCAGTCCCAATCTACTGTATCAATCCATACCAATCCCATATTCATACTTTCAATCCACATCATTCCCATTTCCACTCTATCAATCACATATTCACTGTATCAATCCCAAATTGACTGCATAAATCCCATATCCACTATACCAATCCCATATCCACTGTATCAATCCCATATCTACTGTATAAATCCAAACCAATCTTATATTCACTGTGTCAATTCCATATTCACTGCATCAATCCACATCAATGCATTATTCACTGTACCAATCCAATATCCACTGTATCAATCCCATATTCACTATATTAATGCCATATCCACTGTTTCAATCCATACCAATCTCATACTCACTGTATCAATCCCATATTCACTATATCAATCCACATCAATCCCTTATTCACTGTTTCACCCCCATATTAACTGTATCAATCCCATATCAATCCCTTATTCACTGTACCAATCCAATACCCAGTGTATCGATCCCATATTCACTGTATTAATGCCATATCCACTATATCAATCCATATCAATCTATTATTCACTGTGTCAATCCAATTTCTACTGTATCAATCCCATATCCACTGTATCAAAGGCATACCCACTGTATTAATCCATATCAACCCCATATCCACAGTACCTATCCTATATCTACTAGATCAATCCATATCAATCTCATATTCACTGCATCAATCCCATATTCACTGTATCACTCCCATATCAATCCCATACCCACTGCATCAATCCCATATTCACTGTGTCAATCCCATATTCACTGCATCAATCCCATATTCACTGTGTCAATCCCATATTCATTGTATCAATCCCATATCTACTGTATTAATCCATACCATTCCTATATTCACTGTATCAATTCCATATCCATTGCATCAATCCATATTAATCCTTTATTTACTGTACCAATCCAATACCCACTATATCAATCCCATATTCACTGTATTAATGCCGTATCCACTGTATCAATCCATATCAATCTATTATTCACTGTATCAATCTCATACCCACTGTATCAATCCATATCAATCTGATATTCACTGTATCAATCTCATACCCACTGTATCAATCCCATCTCCACTACATCAATCCCAAATCCATGTATCAATCCAGTATCAGTCCAATATTCACTGTACCAATCCAATATCAATCTCAAATCCACTACACCAATCCCATATCCTTGGTATCAGTCACCTACATTTTTGGAGTGCAAGTTGGCAGATTCCACACTCACAATCGGTAAGACCTGTGTTGTAAAAGGTTAATCAGAATTGTTTCTTTTTTGTTGGTAGATTACTGTATCCAGTAAATTGTCAGTAAACATTTACTGTATTCAGTTCATGAATGCCACAACCTTTAGTGCCATTTTGATAAAATAAATACACATTAAATAATACATACATGCCAACATACATACAAATTAGGAGCGGAATAGGGGTCACTTAGCCCCTCGAGCCTGCTCCACCAGTCAATAAGATCATGGCTAACCTGATTTTAACCTCAACTCCACATTCCTGCCTACCCTGATAATCTTTCACCCCTCTTGCTTAACAAGAATCTATCCAGCTCTGCCTTAAAAATATCCAAAGACTCTGCTTCCACTGCCTTTTAAGAAAGAGAGAAAAAAATTATCCTCACCTCTGTCTTAAATGAGCGATCCCTTATTTTTAAACAGTGACCCCTAGTTCTAGATTCTCCCACAAGAGGAAACATCCTCTCCACGTCCACCCTGTCAACACCCCTCAGGATCTTATATGTTTCAATTAAGTCACCTCTTACTCTTCTAAGCTCCAGCGGATACAATCTAGCCCGTCCAACCTTTCCTCATAAGATAACCCACCCATTCCAGGTATTATTGAGGAAACCTTCTCTGAACCGCTTCCAATGCATTAATATCCTTTCATAAATAAGGAGACCAGCACTGTACACAATACTCCAGATGTGGTCTCAGTAGTGCCCTGTACAACTGAAGCATAAACTCCCTACTCTTGTATTGACTTCCCCTCACAGTAAATGATAACATTCTATTAACTTTCCTAATTACTCGCTGTATCTGCAGACTAGCCTTTTGCAATTCATGCACTGGGACACCCAGGTCCCTCTGCACCTCAGGGCTCTACAATCTCTCACCATTTAGATAATAAGCTTCCTTTTTATTCATCCTGTCAAAATGGACAATTTCACATTTTCCCACATTCTACTCCATTTGACAGATTGTTGCTGACTCACTTAACCTATCTGTATCCCTTTGTAGCTTCCTTATTTCCTCTTCACAGCTTACTATCCTGCCTATCTTTGTATCATCATCAAATTTAATAACTATACCTTCATCCAAGTCATTTATATAAATTGTAAGAAGTTGAGGCCCCAGCACTGGTCCCTGTGGCACACCATAGAAACATAGAAAATAGAAGCAGGAGTTGCTCATTCGGCCCTTCAAGCCTGCTCCATCATTCAATATGATCATGGCTGATCCTTAATCTCAATGCCGTACTCCTCCCGCTCTCTCACCACACCTTTAAAGTCAAGAAATCTACTTATTCCCTTCATAACCATATTCAGTAGCTTGGCCCCCACAGCCTTCTGTAGTAGAGAATTCCACAGGTTCACCATCCTCTGAGTGAAGAAGTTTCTCCTCATCTCAGCCCTAAATGACCAACCCTGTTTCCTGAGATTGTGACCCCTTGTTCTAGACCTCCCAGCCAGAAGAAACATCATCCCTGCATCCAGTCTGTCCCGCTCCGGCAGAATTGTACACGTTTCAATGAGATCCCCTCTCATTGTTCTCAACTTCAGTGAATACAGGCTTAGTCGGCCCAATCTCTCCTCTTACAACAATCCTGCCATCCCAGGAATCAGTCTGGTGAACCTTCGCTGCACCTGCATTCTTGCTTTCAGTGACTGGTATACAAGGACACCCAGGTCCCTTTGTACATCAACATTTCCCAATCACTCACCTTTTAAATAATATTCAGCCATTCTGTGTTTCCTGCCAAAGTGGATAACTTCACACTTATCCAAGTTATACTGCATCTGTATTTGCCCACTTCACTCAACCTGTCTAAATCACCTTGAAGCCTCTTAACACCTTCCTCACCGCTCACTTTCCCACCAAGTTTTGCATTGTCAGCAAACTTGAAAATTTACATTTGGTTCCCTCATCTGAATCATTGATATATTGGGCCCCAAGCACTGATCCCTGCGGTACCCAATGAGTCACCGCCTGCCATTCCCGAAAAGACGCATTTATTCCCACTGTCTGTTTCCTGTCTGCTAACTAATTCCCAATCCATGCCAATATATTACCCACAATCTCATCTGCTTTAATTTTACACACTAACCTCTGATGTGGGACTTTATCAAAAGCTTTCTGAAAATCCAAATACATCACATCCGCTGGTTCTCCCTTATCTATTCTGCTAGTTACATCCTCAAAACAGTCCTGTAGGTTTGTCAAACATGATTTCCCTTTCATAAATCCATGTTGACTGTGTCTAATCCCATTGATATTTTCTAACTGTTCTGTTATCACATCCTTTATAATAAACTCAACCATTTTCCCTACCACTGATGTCAGGCTAACCGGTCTGCAATTCCCTGTTTTATCCCTCCCTCCTTTTTTAAATAGTGGGGTTACATTTGTCACCCTCCAGTCTGCCCAGACTGTTCCAGAATCTAACAAATTTTGGAAGATGAAAACCAACACACCCAATATTTCCATGGTCACCTCCTTTAGTATCCTAGGATGTAGATTATCAGGTCCTGGGAATTTATTGACTTTCAGTCCCAGTAATTTCTCCAGCACTTTTTTTTTCAGCAATTCTAATTTCTTTCAATTCCCCCTTCTCACTAGAACCTTGGGCAGGATTTTTCAGTCGGGTGTGCGTCCTCACCTCATCGCGTTATAGCGCAATGTTTCGTTCGGCGGGCACGCTCCAGAGTCAGCTGCGCGCCGAAGGCAGTGATGGAACTAAGCAATTCCACAACCAATGGATCAGATCTAAGCTCTGCAGTCCCGCCACATCCAGTCATGAATGGTGGTGGACAATTAAACAACTTGCTGGAGGAGGAGGCTCCACAAATATCTCCATCCTCAATGACGGGGGAGCCAAGCACATCAATGCAAAAGATAAGGCTGAAGCATTCACAACAATCTTCAGCCAGAAGTGCCGAGTGGATGATCCATCTCAGCCTCCTCCAGAGGTTCCCAGCATTAAAGATGCCAGTCTTCAGCCAAACCGACTCACTCCATGTAATATCAAGAAATGGCTGAAGGCACTGGATACTGCAAAGGCTATGGGCCCTGACAATATTCCGGCAATAGAACTAAAGACTTGTGCTCCAGAACCTGCCACACCCCCTAGCCAAGCTGTTCCAGTACAGCTACAACACTGGCATCTACCCGGCAATGTGGAAAATTGACCAGGTATGTCCTGTACACAAAAAGCAGGACAAATTCAACCCAGCCAATTACCAATCAGTCTACTCTTGATCATCAGTTAAGTCAAGGAAGGGGTCATCAACAGTGCTATGAAGTGACACTTGCTCAGCAAAACCTGTTCACTGACGCTCAGTTTGGGTTACGCCAGGGTCACTCAACTTCTCACCTCATTACAGCCTTGGTTCAAACATGGACCAAAAGGCTAAACTGCAGAGGTGAGGTGGGAGTGACTGCCCTTGACATCAAGGCAGCATTTGACCGAGTGTGGCATCAAGGAGCCCTAGCAAAACTGGAGTCAATAGGAATCGGAGGGAAACTCTCCACTGGTTGGAGTCATACCTAGCACAAAGGAAGATGGTTGTGGTTTTTGGAGGTCAGTCATCTCAGCTCCAGGACATCACTGCAGGAGTTCCTCAGGGTAGTGTCCTAGGCTCAACCATCTTCAGCTGCTTCATCAATGACCTTCCTTCCATCATAAGGTCAGAAGAGGGGGTGTTCGATGATGATTGCACAATGTTCAACACCATTCATGACTCCTCAGATACTGAAGCAGCCCCATGTCCAAATGCAGCAAGACCTGGACAATATCCAGGCTTGGGCTGACAAGTGCTAAGTAACATTCATGTCACACAAGTACCAGGCAATAACCATCTCCAGCAAGAGAGAACCTAACCATTTCCCCTTGATGTTTAATGGCATTACCATCACCGAATCCCCCATGATCAACATCCAGGGGTTACCATTGACCAGAAACTGTACTGGACTAGCCAAATAAATACTGTGGCTACAAGAGCAGGTCAGAGGCTAGGAATCCTGTGATGAGAATCCTGTGACTCACCTCCTGACTCCCCAAAGCCTGTCCACCATCTACAAGGCACAAGTCAGGTGTGTGATGGAATACTCTCTTCTTGCCTGGATGAGTGCAGCTCCCACAACACTCAAGAAACTTGACACCATCGAAACAAAGCAGCCCATTTGTTTGGCACCACATCCACAAACATTCACTTCCTCCACCACTGATGCACAGTAACAGCAGTATGTACTATATACAAGATGCACTGCAGGAACTCACCAAGGCTCCTTAGGCAGCATCTTCCAAAACCCACGACCGCTACCATCTAGAAGGAGAACACATGGGAACACCACCACCTGGAAGTCCCCCTCCAAGTCACACACCATCCTGACTTGGAAATATATCGCTGTTCCTTCACTGTCGCTGGGTCAAAATCTTGGAACTCCCTCCCTAACAGCACTGTGGGTGTACCTACACCACATGGACTGCAGTGGTTCAAGAAGGCAGCTCACCACCACCTTCTCAAGGGCAACTAGGAATGGGCAATAAATGCTGGCCCAGCCAGTGACACCCACATTCCATAAAATTAAAAAAAAACTAACAACACCACGCCATCTCCTTTTCCTTTTTGTCTGTCCTTCCTAAATATCGAACACCCTTAGATATTCAGTTCCCAGCCTTGGTCACCCTGCAGCCATGTCTCTGCAATTGTAATCATATCGTACCCGTTTGCATCTATTTGCATTGTTAATTTTCCTACCTTATTGTGAATGCTCCATACATTCAGATACAGTGTCTTTAGACTTGTCTTTTTAACATTTTTACATATCTTTTTTGTACAATGGCCCTATTTGCTGCCAGCCCTTGTTCTCTCTGTCTTCCACTTTTGCTTTCTACTTTTCTGTCTTTCATTCCTATCTTTGTTTTCCTCTCTTGTGTCTCCCTGCTCAGGTTCCCATCCCCCTGCCACTCTAATTTAAACCCTCCCCCACATCACCAGCAAATACCCCAGTGTGGATATTGGTCCCAGTCCTGCTGGGGTGCAGCCTGTCCAACTTATACAGGTCCCAGCTTCCCCAGAATCGATCCCAATGTGTCAGGAATCTAAATTCCCCCCCTCCTACACCTTGTCTCCAGCCATGCATTCATCTGGTCTACTCTCCTATTCCTGATCTCGCTAACACGTGCCACTGGGGTGAAAGGGAGATAGAAGTGAAGGGAGAAATAGTGAAAGGGAGATAGAGGAACAAATATGTAGGCACATTTCTGCTTGTAAGAACAAGAGGACAATAATAGTAGGAGACTTCAACTATCCTAATATCAACTGGGATTCAAACAATACAAGGGGCACTGAGGGAGAAAAATTCATGCAGTGTGTCCAGGAAAATTTTTTCAACCAATTAGTGACAAACTCAATGAGAGGAGATGCAATTCTAGACCTAGTCTTGGGGAACGAAGAAGGGCAAGTGGGTGAAGTGACAGTTGGTGACCATATCAGGGACAGAGATCACAATTCAGTTAGATTTAGCATTACCATGGAAAAGGACAGAGATAAGGCAGGAGTAAAAGTCTTGAACTGGGGGAAGGCAAATTTTGCAGAAATGAGATGGACTTGGCTGAGTTGGAGTGGACAGCACTGCTAGAGGATAAAACAGTGGAAAACCAGTGGGAAGCACTAAAAAGCGAGATCCTAATTGTACAAAGTAGACATGTCCCCTACAAAAATAAGAGTGGTACTGCCAAATCTAGACCCCCCTGGTTGTCGAGTGGAATACAGGGGAAGATCAAACAGAAAAAAGAAAGCGTACGATAGACACAAAGAGCTAAGCACTGCAGATAGCCTAGACGGATATAGGAAGTGCAGGGACAAAGTAAAAAAGGAAATAAGGAAATCAAAGAGAGGGCATGAAAAAAGATTAGCAAGTAAAGTTAAAGATAACCCAAAGGTGATTTACCAATACATTAATGCTAAAAGGTTAGTTAAGGAAAAAGTGGGACCTATCAGAGATGAAGATGGAAACTTCCCCCCCACCCCGATGTGGCTGAGCCATTCGTGGTGCCAAGGACTTGGCTCTTGCTGCATTCCCCTGAGAAACCATCTCCCCCAGCAGTATCCAAAACAGAAAATCTGTTGGTGAAGGAGATGAACCCAGGGGACTCCTGCATTACCTGCCTAGTGCCTTTACTCTATCTGGTGGTCACCCATTCACTTTCTGCCTGTGCACTCTTTAATGTGGTGTGACCACCTCGCTGTACATGCGATCCACGAAGATCTCATCCAGCTGCAGCTCCAGCTCCAAAACATGGATTTCAATTAGCTGCAGCTGGAGACATTTCCTGCACACATGGTCACCCTGGACACTGGAAGTGTCCCTGACTTCCCTCATTGCACAGGAGGAGCATTCCACTTAGTCGAGCTACCCTGCCATGACTCATCCTTAAATTACTGCCTTTTCTTTTACTTCTTCTAGTTTTAAGAATATTAAGGGCAGAAGAACCACTGATTACAACAAACAAACTACCATAAGGAAGTTTTTATTTAATCAGCAGCAATATGATACAAGAGGATGTGATTAATCTTAGCTTAGGTTAGATTTGCTTCTCTTATAATCCCTGTCCATCTCAACTCCTCTTGCCGCCACACCCTTGAGGCACTGAATTCAAAATGCCTGTTCCCCATTCACAACCTGTCCTCTCCCTGTATGTGCATCCTCCTCCAATACAACCTGTCCTCTCCCTGTAGGTGCATCCTCCTCCAATACAACCTGTCCTCTCCCTGTATGTTCATCCTCCTCCAATACAACCTGTCCTCTCCCTGTATGTGCATCCTCCTCCAATACAACCTGTCCGCTCCCTGTAGGTGCATCCTCCTCCAATACAACCTGTCCTCTCCCTGTAGGTGCATCCTCCTCCAATACAACCTGTCCTCTCCCTGTAGGTGCATCCTCCTCCAATACAACCTGTCCTCTCCCTGTATGTGCATCCTCCTCCAATACAACCTGTCCTCTCCCTGTAGGTGCAACCTCCTCCAATACAACCTGTCCTCTCCCTGTATGTTCATCCTCCTCCAATACAACCTGTCCTCTCCCTGTATGTGCATCCTCCTCCAATACAACCTGTCCTCTCCCTGTAGGTGCATCCTCCTCCAATACAACCTGTCCTCTCCCTGTATGTGCATCCTCCTCCAATACAACCTGTCCTCTCCCTGTATGTGCATCCTCCTCCAATACAACCTGTCCTCTCCCTGTAGGTGCAACCTCCTCCAATACAACCTGTCCTCTCCCTGTATGTGCATCCTCCTCCAATACAACCTGTCCTCTCCCTGTAGGTGCATCCTCCTCCAATACAACCTGTCCTCTCCCTGTATGTGTATCCTCCTCCAATACAACCTGTCCTCTCCCTGTATGTGCATCCTCCTCTAATACAACCTGCCAACTGACATTTACAGTTTCTCTGACTCTGGCCTTCACTGTAGGTCAACCAACCCCTCAGCCACCTCTTTATTCCACCTTTAGTCACTGAACCTTTAGTTGTCTTACCCCAATAATCTCTTCTTAAACTCCTCTCCTTTATTACATCTCATCTCTCTTTCCAAAGTCTTCCTAAAACGGTGCTTTTCCAATGGCTCGTAGCTTTGTCCCATTCTTTATTGATAATAGAAGGCCATCAAACCCATGCACTCTTGTCCCTTTTTTGCTGGGCTCATTTTCATGTATTTCATGTATTCCTTTCCCTGCTCCATCAACCTAGGCCTTAAAGTTACGTGTAAAGTTGGGAATAATTGCAGTCTGCACTGATGTGATACAATTTCAGTAAATGGGAGTCTTTGTGTTTAATGCACTTCGGTCAATGGGATGATGCTTTGACTACTAATTCCATGCATGCACAAATCCAATTCAAACAATTCTAAAATGTGGGTATTCTTTAAGCTTTGTGTAGTCTGCAGATAAAAATCGCAGAATAAACAAACTGTGCATGATTCTGACATGTGAAAGCTGAAGATATTTTGTACAGCTGCAGTTGCCCTTTGCTCTCTTCCCAGCTCAGTTCCTGCAGCGTTATCAGCCTAGACTAATCCTGGAATCAAAGAATGGTTGAAGTACAAAAAGAGGCCATTTAGCCCATTGTGTTTGTGCCTGCTCTCTGCCCAGGCTGTCTCCTTCACCTTTTCCCTGTAGTCCTGCAAATTTTTTCTTTTCAGATAATTATTCAATTCCTTTTTAAAAATCATGATTGAATCTGCTTCCACCACACTCTCAGGCAGTACAATCCAGATGTAACAATTCGCTGTCCAGAAAAGTTTTCCTCATGTCACCTCTGATTCTTTTGCCAATTACTTTAAATTGGTGTCATTAGTGTCCTCTGCTTCTCTACCCTTCTACCAATGGGAACAGTTTCTATCTACTCTGTCCTGACTTCTTATGATATTGGACACCTCCATCAAACCTCCTCTCAGCCTTCTCTTCTCGAAGGAGAACAGCTCCAGCTTCTCCAGTCTGTCCATGAGGGGTGTGATGAGGAATAGGCCTAAGGATGGTTTCCTGGCAGCAAGAGCTGATTTTTTTGGAATTGTAAAAATATTTACATCTATACAAGGAATATTTATACCCTTGTAAAGAAGGTAACTTAGACTCCAAATAATTTGTCAAGATATAAATATGTCAATCACTCAAGCTTTAACTTAAGGGGGGACTTTCCCTGAATTGCATAAGGTGTGATCTGAAAGGGTGGGTATTTGCACCATATCGTCTGCTTCCTACCTCATTAATTCTGCAGCCACAGGAAACACGGCGTCTCGCTGGTGGGCAGCCTCTGAATTGCCCGCCACACCATTATCTCACTCGGGCTGCTATTTCTAAAGTGCAGCCTTGCACACAGTTCTCAATGCCTGTAGCTGCAGTGAATACATAGCCCCGAAAGCCAAGAAGGGCTCAGTGACCCGTCACTGGAATGTCTCTCAGAGGTCACCGTGATGTCCTCTGCCCCAGCTCTGGCCACAGGAAGTCCAGCAATCTCACCACTCCGGCTTGGTAGGCAATGGCAGTGGTGGTCAGTGCTAATCCTGCACACAAGAGGTTGACCATCCAATGCAGAAAGAGGATGAATGATCTCATCCATGCCACCAGGGTAAGGCAACCATCTCATCACTCTAAACTCACACACTCAAGCCCATCACACATTCACTGGCATCTCACTCACTGCCAGCTCAAGGGACATCACCACTCACTCTCTCACACACACCCTCACATCTTCATCTGGCCTCATCTCCTCTGGAGACTGCCTCCTCAGCCCTCACCATCTTGAGGCCAGTTGTACAGGTCACTATGTGCCCCCCCCCACAGACTCTGGAATACCCCCTTCCCCAGTACAGCCCTCCCCCTGCAGCCTCTTCCCTTGCCTGAGGCCACTTCTCCCCCTTCCCCAAACAAGCCCTAGCCCTGCAGCTGTTCAAAAGCCTCCCCACCTTAGGGCTGGTCTGGTAGGTAGACACCTCCCGTGAGAGCCCCTAAAAATTATATGGTGCCGCCTATGCAGTCTGGCGCTGATGACTGCGAGTGCTGCCCAGAGCAGGGTAGGCAAACAAACCTCGAAGTCCTGAGAGAAGTGCAGCCCATCAGGTGCACATCACTTATGTACCTTGGTGAAACACTTCAGTGTACTATCACATCGACCTGCCTGGTTGATCCGACAAGCAGGACTTACAAGGAGATGCTAATGTACTGGAATTAGCTTCTCAATGTGCAGCATTAGGAAATGTGGCCCACCGTTGACAGGTGGAATGGGCAATCGAAAACTGGATTTACAATTAAGTGAAACCGATTTTTGCGATTTCCCGATATTTTCCATTCCCGCCCACCTGCGCAATCGGGAGCAGAAAACCCTGGCCTTAGAAATGATTAGTGAACTGGATTGAAATAATAATCTACAGAAAAAATAATAATAATAACTGTACTGAAATAATAATCTACATTTTTCTGATTAGTGAACTGACTGAAATAATAATCTACATCTTTCTGCAAACCTACATTAAACACCAAAATATTGTGAAAATAAATATTCATGTGTGTGAGTATTCATATTTAATATCAGTACAATTAACTGTAATATTACAATTTTATACAGAATATATTCTGCTTTCATATAATCTATATTTTTTTCATAATTATATGTGGAAAAAATGTAAATACATTTGAATTGGGCAATAAAATATATACCCTGCAATTCCCTCCTCTGCACTACCCATTCCTTCATACACACAAAACTGTTTAGCAGTCACATCCTCTCTCACTCAGACAAATGAAACGACTTCACTCCTTTTATGCACAAGGATGGTAGTATTCGCAATGTCTTCTTGTATCCACTAGAGTGCTGCAGTTACTTTGGCATAAAAACACCAGGCACAATTGTTCCTCCTGTAAAGCCCAATCCACATCCGGAACCCAGTTTCACTGATGTCCAGTCAGTATTAAACTTAAAACTGAAATTCCAAAATGATCTATTCCCTCAATTATCACTGAATATTTCGCTGGAAGCATAAATTCCAAGATTGATGTCACTGAGTATGGGCTCCCGTATTGGGTTCATAACAATCCAATAAATGTTGCCACTTACACATATTTGTCAGTTGTTGCAAATATTGCATGTTAAAATTATTGAATACTGGTATAAGGCAGAGAAATTAATGTCTCCCTTACCACTGGCATTCTGCTTATACGCAGCTCGTCGATAACACAGTCGACAATATTGTTTGCTTGTCTTCCAATACTTCACTGAGCCAGAGGATCATTTATTATTTAAAATAGTACAAAATGGCTTGCATGCCTCAGTAATTGTAAAACTATTTGCCAGCTCTCCACACTGCAATTGATTTAAGTGTTACCTACTGTGTGCTTATTAACCCCTGGGTCAGATAGTACTTCAGTTGCAATATGAACAGCATCATGGAATCTTTGGTGTTCTGTTTGGCACTCCAAACAGTTACATCTTCCAGACTAAATTATTTTTTAGTAACAAAATGGTACTGATGAGGCATAGAGTTATAGTACTCTGCATTGCTAAATAAATAACAAGAACCTATAATGATGAAACATGCTTTGTTCCTATTAAGATCCTGTGGAATAGCTAAATGTAATGGAGCAGGACATAATATCTAAAATAACAGCTTACTTTGTAAAAACTCACCTCACATAACATTAAATAATGGCACAGAGTATGAAAATATTTCATAGTATGCAGAACAGTAATCTTGAGTGGCTTCACTTCAACAGTATATTACAGGTCACTATCATTTTAATGCATCACTCTCTTTAATTGGTCTGGTCATAATGAATAATTAAATATTTCGAGAACTTTAATGATCTTAAGTCAGTCTAAAGCCTCACTTCTGCTCCTCCATTCTACCAAAGAGGAATAAAACATTTTAAAAGGCTTATAACTGTTTTAAAATGCAAATAAATTTAGTTATTTACAGTGAATTTGTACTGAAAAATAATGGTTTTCTTTAAACACATGTATATTTATTATCTGAACACAAGTGACATCGCAATGTGGATAATGATTTTCACGTAAGCACAGCAACCTTACCATCGAAAGTAAAACAATACAACAGATGTTAAAAAGTTTCCATCGTTTTTCATTGTTTAGATCTTTTGTTCTCCCTCCCTAGTTTCCCACTTTCTCCTTTTTTCAGGCTCCCTACTTTTGGACTGTCCTCCTCCAACTGAGAGGATGTTGAGTGTCTCTTTCAGATAGTCTGAAGACAGCAGGAAGTCAGTATGTGGTGAATAATGGGCACAGACTCCTATCATACCCACTCAATGACTCAGCAGAAGGGGGTATGAACCATGAACCACCCATTATGAACATTTATCTTTACGTCAACCCTTTTCCAAAATAAATATTTTGCTGAACCGTTAATAAAAATATCCTTGTATATCAAAATAATTCATGATTTAAGGCTATTTACTGAAGCATCTCAAAGTGGATGAGAATGTTTTTGGCTGTAATAAATATCTAGCTAAACATTTACAGTATTTCAGTAAGATTTCACTGAAACCCTTATTCATGATTCTACAATTAGAACCTACTGCTTTCATTGAATGATTCCTCTAATCTGCTCCAGTTCTTTAAGGTAAATAGTATTTTGTTTGAGATGAAAGATGTAAAAAGTACTCTGCTGACTTTGACAATATCAACCATTTGTGTCTCTTCAGTGATTGATTCATTACTCTATGAAAGTACAAGTCTTGTGTATTATTAATAATTAAAATGCATCTAAAATATTCCATTCTTCATTCTGAATAAATGTGACAAAATTTAAAACTGAACAGAATTGTGTATATCTTGACAGGAAATGATATAAAACATGTTTCCTTTAAGAATTGTCAGATGGCATAGTAATGCTTCCTTGTGATGTATAAATTAGTTATTGTGACAAGGTCCCACATGGGAGGATGGTCAAGAAGGTAAGAGCCCATGGGATCCAGAGCAATTTGGCAAATTGGATCCAAAATTGGCTTAGTGGCAGGAGGCAGGGGATGATGGTCAAAGGTTGTTTTTGTGATTGGAAGCCTGTGATGAGTGGTGTACCGCAGGGATTGGTCCCGGGACCCTTGCTGTTTGTAGTGTACATTAATAATTTAAATGTGAATATAGGAGGTTCACAGATGACATGAAAATTGGTGCTGTCGTAAATAATGAGGAGGAAAGCCTTAGATTACAGGACAATATAGTTGGGCTGGTAAGATGGGCAGAGCAGTGGCAAATGGAATTTAATCCTGAGAAGTGTGAGGTGATGCATTTTGGGAGGACTAACATGGCAAGGGAATACACAATGAATGGTAGGACCCTAGGAAGTACAGAGGATCAGAGGGACCTTGGTATACATGTCCATAGATCCCTGAAGGCAGCAACACAGGTAGATAAGGTGGTTAAGAAGGCAAATGGGATACTTGCCTTTATTAGCTGAGGCATTGAATATAAGAGCAGGGAGGTTATGTAGGAGCTGTATAAAAAACTAGTTAGGCCACAGCTGGAGTACTGTGTGCAGTTCTGGTCGCCACATGATAGGGAGGATGTGATTGCACTGGAGAGGGTGCAGAGGAGATTCATCACAATGTTGCCTGGGCTGGAGGGTCTGAGCTATGAGGAAAGATTGGATAGGCTGGGGTTGTTTTCTGTAAAGCAGAGAAGGCAGAAGGGGGACCTGACAGAAGTATACAAAATTATGAGGGGCATAGATAGGGTAGATAGGAAGAAACATTTCCCCTTAGCGGAGGTGTCAATAACCAGGGGACATAGATTTAAAGGTAAAGGGAAGGAGGTTTAGAGGGGATTTGAGGAAAAACTTTTTCACCCAGAGTGTGGTTGGAATCTGGAACTCACTGCCTGAGGGGGTGGTAGAGGCAGAAACCCTTACAATATTTAAGAAGTATTTAAATGAGCTCTTGAAATGCCATAGCATACAGGGCTACGGACCAAGTGCTGGAAAATGGGATTAGGATGGGTGCTTGATGGCTGGCATGGACACGATGGGCCGAAGGGCCTGTTTCTGTGCTGTATAACTCGCTGACTCTATGGCTAGATTATGGATTTTTAGCTCGGGGCACTCACACACCCGACACACTCAAGCATGAAATAACGCGTGCTGACATCGAGCGAGCATTCCCACATCATCGTGCACTCTCACGATCTTTTAGTCGGTGGGTGTGTGCGAGAGTCGGCAGCACGTCCGCCGACAATTAAGAGGCCTATTAAAGCCCTTAAGTTGGTAATTATGTTGAATTCTTTGCTCCCCGTCCAACCTTACAGTTGGTGGGTGGGCGAATAGACCAGGCGGCCTTTGCATTTTTTGCAAACCCTCATCCACGGGCAGGATGAGGTTTCCAACAGGGAATAAAAAAACAATAAAACATGTTTAAACTCATTTTCAATATGTCCCTGTTCATGGGCAGAGTCACATGTGGGGACATGTTTCCCTTATTTTTCAAATCTTTATTTGTCATGTTAAAAATCTTCAGCTCCCTGAGGCAGCTCTGTGCCTTCAGGGAGTTTCAGTGTGTGTGTGTACACTGGCGCATGTACAGACTGCAGCGCTCACCCTCCCACCCTGACCCCAGCAGCACTGAGGCTCTCACCGTGCGTTTCACACCGGCTGCCCGTTAATTGACCATCCAGCCTGAAATCACAGTTGGGGCCCAATTGCGGATGGTGGATTGTTTCACAGTCACTCCTGGGCCCGCCCGACGAGGGGAGAACCCTCCCGAACCCTCCCTCCCCTACATGTTTTAACTGATTGTACAGTCAGCTGCAAGGAAATACTTTTCCATTGGATACATCAGAATATGTGCCTGAAAATGTTATGTTTTATAAAATATACTATATATATAAACCATTTTATCATTCAGTAATTCATCATGGAAGGAAAAAAAGAAGCCAAAACATAGAACCTGCCCTAACTGTTATTTATACATATTGGGAAGATTATGTAGGAGTGAAAAAATTCTATGCTAAGAAACCGGATGTGCATTAATTCCTTTCAAGAATTATTCTTTTTAACATAATATTTTATGCTAAAAATGTTCAGCAACTGCTGAGGAGAATCTGATTTTTTTTTCATATTGTAAATTGCCAGTCCAGTGAATTGTCTGATGTCTCTACGCCCAACTCCCTAATGCTTGTTCCAATTACTCCACTTGCTGGATATCCATCTTTAATGCTGCTTGCCTCTGGCCTTCCTGCTCAATCTTCTCATCATTACTGTCTGACACTCTTTCAGCACCAGAAAGTGGGATTATCTTGGCTTCCCCAGTGACAGTTTTCTATATCTATGACATTTAGCTCGTATCTCAGTGAAAGTCCAAACTGAATGAAGCAGCAAAAGAAGCACAGGCATGAATAGGAACAGGGGAGATCAATGTAGTCCAGCTGCCAGTTCCAGAGTTCAGAAAGTACCATGCTATTCTTGCTCAATTACACCCCACAATTGCTTATTTTACCAAGTACGAGCTTCCTCTTGATTTTGCCCGTGTATTCTTGCTCAATCTGTTCAACAGATTTACCACCCTCGATGCGAAACATTGAAACGTAGACGGTCTGTTTGCCTCCCCTGAGTTTCGATCCATCTCCTCTAGTAACGAAGTTTGTGGCTTTGTCAAGCAAGTTATTATGGAAACAATGCATTAGGATCTTACTGGGGAACATGGAAAAAGATTTCATAGGTAAGAACTGAGAGCTGAACTCATACATAGGCATTTGGCAATGTTAAATCTTGGAAACAAGCACAAAATAGGCAGGGTACCATTAAACTGGGTTATTGTCCTTATAGTACCTAAAGTACTAAGAGGTGTTTTCCCAACCATCCCCTCTTTTCAGCCTGCTTGTCCCTCTATCATTATACCTCACACCTTATGAATTGGCCAGAGTGAAAATTAAAGCATAATATCTGCATAATAATTATCCTTTCACCTCTTCATACGGATGCCACACTGTTAATGTCACAGGGACATCGATAATGATTAGTTGATAGTTATGATGACTGAATAACAAAAATAGTGATTAGTATTTATGATAATCTGCTCTTTTTTTTATTCATTCATAGGATGTGGGCTTCGCTGGCTGGGCCAACATTTATTGCCCACCCCTAATTGCCCTTGAGAAAGTAGTGGTGAGCTGTCTTCTTGAACCACTGCAGTCCATGTGGTGTAGGTACACCCACAGTGCTGTTAGGGAGGGAGTTCCAGGATTTTGACCCAGCGAAAGTGAAGGAACGGCGATATATTTCCAAATCAGGATGGTGAGTGGCTTGGAGGGGAACTTCCAGGTGGTGGTGTTCCCATGCATTTCTTGCCCTTGTCCTTCTAGGTGGTAGTGGTTGTAGATTTAGAAGGTGCTGTCTAAAGAGCCTTGGTGAGTTTCTGCTGTGCATCTTGTAGATATTACATGTTGCTGCCACTATGCATCGGTACTGGAGGGAGTGAAGGTCTGTGGATATGGTGCCAATCAAATGGGCTGCTTTGACCTAGAGGGTTTCAAGCTTTTTGAGTGTTTTGGTCAAGGAACGATGGGTGGATTCTCTCTTGTTGGAGATGGTCATTGCCTGGCACTTGTATGTCGTGAATGTTACTTGCCATTGTCAGCCCAAGACTGGATATTGTCCAGGTCTTGCTGCATTTGGACATGGACTGCTTCAGTATCTGAGGAGTTGCAAATGCTGCTGAACATTATGCAATCATCAGCGAACATCCCCACTTCTGACCTTATGATGGAAGGAAGGTCATTGATGAAGCAGCTGAAGATGGTTGGGCCTAGGACACTACCCTGAGGAACTCCTGCAGTGATGTCCTGGAGCTGAGGTGAGATGACTGACCTCCAACAACCATAACCATCTTCCTTTGTGCTAGGTATGACTCCAACCAGTGGAGAGTTTTCTACCTGATTCCCATTGACTCCAGTTTTGCTCGGGCTCCTTGATGCCACACTTAGTTAAATGCTGCCTTACCTTCTCTGGATTACTAGTCCAGTGACAATACCACTACGCCATTACCTCCCCCTGGAAAATTTCTGCGCTCTTCCACACGGATGTGCTAAAGGGCGCACTCCCGACTCAGGGAACCCCCCCACCCCCCCTGCCCGCACAGGGAGCGCTCAGCGCTTCTGAGCACGAGTCACACTGAGCAGGCCTTAATTGGCCTGCCCACGTAAAATGGTGGCGCAGACCCGATCGGGGGCATATGGCATAAAACTCTGCCCATGGATCCTGTTTTTGTCTTGCTGTGTCTCTTTTTCCTACTGCCATTAGCTTAACCCTAATAACTATAACTACTGCATCTCTCTGTTTCCACTCTCAAACCTTTCTAAATATCTTACACCCTGCAATGTTTGATTTACAGTCCTGAGTTTTCTATAACCATGTCCTCCCTCATTGTATGCGTTCCTATGTTCTCCTGTGTCCTGTTTTGTTCAAATTCAGGCTGCTTACATTTCTTGTGGATTCCTCCCCACTCCCATCTTATTAGTTTAAAGTCTTTGCCATCTTCCTATTGACCCTTTCTGCTAGGATACTGGATCCATCCCTTTTCAGGTTGCAGCCCATCCCATTGGCGCAGCTCCTTCCTGTCCCAGATCTGGTGCCAGTTTCCCAAGGAACCCCTCTTTCCCATACCCTTTAGCCACATGTTAGCTTTGCTGATCTGCTCCAATGCCAATTTGCATGTGACTTGGGCAATAATCCATAGACTCTCACCCTCAAGGTTCTGATATTTGATTTCAAGCCTAACTTCTGATACTCTTTCAGCAGGACCTCCTCCGTCTTCCTACCTATGTCGTTTATTCCAATATGGACCAGGATGACTGGATTTACCCCGTTCCCTCTCCTGATAACAGCGCTCCACATGGTTGAGGGTCATTGAAGTATGTTCATGAGGAACATCAAAGCACTAGAATAGGAAGGATAATATCTTAACATGAATATTTAAGCACTTCCACAGTTTTTCAATGTAAAATGTTGTTTCTTAACTTCCAATAGTAATGCAAGTTATTAAGACAATCAAACATCTCTGTCATATTTCAGGATTTTTGATCCTCTTTTTTTCAAGAAAAGGATTGTGGGATTGTTTGTGGTTAGAATGAACTTGCGCAGGTTGAAAAGAATCAGAGGCTCCAGACATTAAAGTCCATGTATTGAAGCTAGATGGGCCAGGTGGAGAATCACAGGTCCTGTAGCTAGAATGGCCCCTATTCATCTAGAAACTTGTAGAAGAAAATCCACCTTAAAACTCAGACCTCAGTGTGGGAGGACAGGGAACTGGCAGTTCACTATCAGAAGGGCAAGCATTTGAAGATGAGGGAATAGAGAATTACGACTGTAGATTTAGATGAGACAAGATGGGAGGAGGCTCAGGTGGAGCATAAACACCAGCATGGACTGGCTGGGACGAATGGCCTGTTTTCTTGTGTCATCACAGGTGACAATGTCATAGTGGTAATGTTGCTGGGCTAGTAATCCAGGGACCCAGGCTAATGCTCTGGGGATTCAGGCTCAGATCCCAATATGGCAGAAGGTGAAATCTATATTTAATCAATGAACCTGGAATATAAAGCTAGTCTCAGTAATGGTGGCCACAAAACTATCATTGATTTTCATAAAAACCCATCTGGTTCACGATTGTCCTTTAGGGAAGGAAATCTGCTGTCCTTATCTGGTGACTCCAGACCCACAGCAATGTGGTTGACTCTTAACTGCCCTCTGAAGCCACTCAGTTCAAGGGCAATTAGGGATGGGCAACAAATGCTGGCCTTGCCAGCGACACCCACATCCCATGAAAGAATTAGAACAAAAAATCCAATGTAATCCTGTGAAATTGGGAACCGAGGAGGAGGAGCAGCAAATAGTTCAAAGGTAAATGAAACTGACAGAAGGTTGCAATCACACACCCATGACCACAATCTCCTATATACAACTGAATAGTTTCACTTCAGCCCATAATGGTATAAACAACAGCTGACATGGTGGGGCATGGTGGGTGACATAAAATGATCCAGAACTTAGAGATTCTGACAAAGAAATTAAAGTGATTTAACTGACTGTGTCCAACATGTGGTCAAATCTTGAAGCAGGGATGTACTCAGGTTGGGCAGATATGGGAAAATGTTGTCGTTATCCATGATGGAAAGCTTGCCCACAGTAAGAAAGGGGATGGAGGAATGAGTTTGAAGATTACAAATAGATTAAATAAATACTAGAATAAATTTTGCAATTATCTATTCCCAGCAAGAACCATCAATTTACAAAATCACAGATCGAAGAATTGTGAATGAAGGTCAGTTTGTTTTTCTGCTACTCTCTACACTTCATTCACTGATCTACAATTCCATCCTTATTGTGTGGATGCAATAGCTGCTCAGCTATTTTAACTATGGAAATACTATCAATGGAGAACAACCAGTCACAGATTAATATAAATTTTCATATTATCCAACGTGGAATTCTTTGCAAAGTGTTGCCGATTGTTCCTTCAGAAATGTAACTGAATTGGGTAAAGTTTATGACCGGGAGCAATATATACAAGACAGGGTTAATGTACTGAGCAGCCCTCTTGGCCCATGTATTCTTATGAAAAGCCCTTAACACTGGAGTGGACAAACTGGGACAACACTGAATGGGTTTCATTGCTCTACAATATTATGACAATCTGGCCTGTTTGCTGGTCTGGGACTTGTTTTATTAAATGATTGGAGAAGGGGGATGCCTCTGTTCAGCATTTGCTGCTTTCTAACAAACACCAGGTGAGGGTTGGAAAGGAAAAGAGAGAATGGCATGGATTTATCATCGAGGAACATGGAAACACAGGAGTAGGACAAAGCCATTCAGCCCTTTGAACCTGCTCCACCTGTCGATAAGATCATGGCTGATCTGGCTGTGTCTCAACTCCACTTTCCTGTCTGCCCCCCATAACCCTTGATTCCCTTTTCTAACAAAAACTTGTCTAATTCGGCCTTGAATAAATTCAAAAACGGAGCCTCCACTACTTTCTGGGAAAGAGAATTCCGCATACCGCTGACCCTTTGGGAGAAAAAGCCTTCCTCATCTTTGTTTAAGAGGGAAACCTCTTATTTTTTAAACTATGTCCCGTAGTTTTAGTCGCCCCCCCACAAGAAGAAGCATCTTCCTGGTATCCACCCTGTCAAATCCCCTCAGGATCTTCTATGTTTCAATAAGATCACCGCTGATTCTTCTAAACTTCAACAAGTATAGGCCTAACCTGCTCAACCTTTCTTCATAAGACAACCCATTCATCCCAGGAGTCGGTCTAGTGAACCTTCTCTGAACTGCTTCTAATGCAATTATATATTTTTTTAAATATGGAGACCAAAACTGTACGCAGTACTCCAGATATGGTCTCACCAAGGCCCTGTACAGTTTCAGTAAAACTTCTCTACTTCTATATTCCATCCCCCTTGCAATAAAAACTAACACTTTATTTGCCTTCCTAATCACTTGCTGTACCTACATACTAACTTAATGTGATTTCTGTACAAGTACACCTAGATCCTTCTGCACCATCGAGTTCTGCAGTCTTTCTCCATTTAAATAGTATACTGTTTTTCTATTTTTCCTGCCAAAGTATACAAGTTCACATTTACTACGTTATACTCCATCAGCTAAATTTCTGCCCACTCACTTAATCTGTCTCTCTCCCTTTGCAGACTCTCTACTTCCTCTTGACAATTTAATTTCCTACCTATCTCGGTGTCATTGGCAAATTTAGCTACTATACATTCGGTCTCTTCATCCAAGTCATTGATATACATTGTAAATAGTTGTTGACCCAACACTGATCCCCGTGGCACTCCACTAGTCACAACTTGCCAATCTGAAAAAGAACCATTTGTCCCTCCTCTCTGCTTTCTGTTAGCCAACCATTCCTTTATCCATGTTAACCTGTTACCCCCTATACCATATGCTCTTATAATGCATAGTAACCTTTGATGTGGCACCTTATCAAATGCCTTTGGAAATCCAAGTACACCACATCTACCAGTTCCCCTTTGTCAAAAAACTCTAACAGATTAGTTAAACACGATTTTCCTTTCACAAAACTATGTTTTGGCAAATGCATGGCAGATGCAGTATAATGTGGATAAATGTGAGGTTATCCATTTTGGTAGCAAAGACAGGAAGGCAGATTATTATCTGAATGGCTATAAATTGAGAGGGGGGATTGTGCAACGAGACCTGGGTGTCTTTGTACACCAGTCGCTGAAGGTAAGCATGCAGGTGCAGCAGGCGGTAAAGAAGGCAAATGGTATGTTAGCCTTCATAGCGAGAGGATTTGAGTACAGGAGCAGGGATGCCTTGCTGCAATTATACAGGGCCTTGGAGAGACCACACCTGGAATATTGTGTGCAGTTTTGGTCTCCTTATCTGAGGAAGGATGTTCTTGCCATAAAGGGAGTGCAGCAAAGGTTTACCAGACTGATTCCTGGGATGGTGGGACTGACATATGAGGAGAGATTGAGTCGGTTAGGATTATATTCACTGGAGCTCAGAAGAATGAGGGGGGATCTCATAGAAACTTATAAAATTCTAACAGGACTAGACAGGGTAGATGCAGGAAGGATGTTCCCGATGGTGGGGGAGTCCGGAACCAGGGGCCACAGTCTGAGGATATGGGGTAGACCATTTAGGACTGAGATGAGGAGAAATTTCTTCACTCAGAGAGTGGTGAGCCTATGGAATTCACTACCACAGAAAGTAGTTGAGGCCAAAACATTGTATGTCTTCAAGGAGGAGTTAGATATAGCTCTTGGGGCGAAAGTGATCAAAGGATATGGGGAGAAAGCGGGAGCAGGCTATTGAGTTGGATGATCAGCTGTGATCATTATAAATGGCGGAGCAGGCTCGAAGGGCCGAATGGCCTACTCCTGCTCCTATTTTCTATGTTGGTTCTGCCTGATCACATTGTGATTTTCTAAGTATCCTGCTGTAACTTCTTTAACAATAGATTACTGCTGAAAAAAGACACGTCAAAATTTTTCACCTTGCGCTCATCAGGACACCACAAGAATATCAATATAAGGGGAAAACAACAATTTATACTGTATGAGACGGGAGTGCTGATTGGTTGACAAGTGGACTCTGATTGGTAGAGGTGTTGCCTGGAGAATGCACCAGCTGATGGTGACTGACAGTTAACTGCCAAGCATTGTTTGAAATTTAAACAGGCAGCTTGACCCCGATTGGTCAAGGCATTGCCCTGAGAAATGAGTCAGCAAATGGCTGTCACTTATTTTGTTTAGCTGAAACAAAAGCAATGTGTGTACATGTTCTTTCTGTCTGCAAAGAACAGGGCCCCAAGTATTAATACATGTGCCACATTGCGAGCCCAACTGACAATCTTAAATTGGTTGTCAGCGTAATTCTTGCCAGGCTGAGGATTATTTAGCAAATGTTGTAGCAATCGTGGAATCACATCTAATGTTGGACACTGTGTTTTGAGTTTTGCAAGCCCGGGGCTGGTTGGATACGGTCTGTACCCTGCCCATTGGGAACAGCAGCTGGGACATGCTGTTTGATGTGATCCACCAGTCTTTGGGACATACGGGCTACATACTTATTATCACACGGCACTAGGTCTAGATCGCCATGATATAATGCTACAGTGCAAATATCTATGGCTTCCTTAAGTGGAACATTGAATAGGCTAGCAATGTCAAATGAGCATATGGATACAGCATTGCTATCGATGTGTAAGTCCTGTATGGCCTTTGCAAGTGTGAAGGAATCCTTCACCGCGTATGTGGAAAACTTGCTTAAAACTGTTTGTAACAACTCACCCAACTATTTGCCAATTCATGTTGTGCAGAACCACTCATAGATAAGCTGGGGCATAAAGGGACATTACTTTTGTGTGTCTTGGGCAGCCCAACATACGTGGATCTAGCGAACCATGAGGCCAAACCCTGTCATATATGTCACGTGGTAGCTCATCGCTCTTACACAAGTGCAGCAATTGTTTTTTTAGCTTCCTTTCGAGCAAGGCTGCCCAGTCAGGTTGACCGTCCAATGGATATGAATTTGGACCTGTCATTAAGAATGGTGTGAATTTTGTTGACACAGTCACACTTGCTAAGGACGACAATTCCCATCCCTGTGTCAGGTTTACTGATGTGTATGTCTAGAATGGTTTAAAGGCCTCGCAATGCTGTAAGACATTTGTGTTGCATGTGAAAATCAGACAGATCGATTGGAATCCTACAATATGCGTGCATTAGATCAGCTAGGTGCACATTCAAGGATTCAGTGTCTTCAGTGGACACTGGTTTGTGGCAGGTTAGTTGGGAGTAGAGGAGTTCGAACTCAGCAAACTCTTACCTTTTGATTTTGGATGAAGACACACCAAAATAGAAACCATGCACAAGAACAAACTCCTCACTTTCTGAGGGTACATGGTCAGAGAGATTAGTTACACGTTTAGTGGCATCATTAATTGCGTTGCCAAACTGCTTCCAGTTAAGTGAGTTTATGGTGTGGGTGTGTTTCAAACAGGTACTGTTTATGGTGCAGTCATCTATTGAACAATATAGCAGCATAAACGGATCAAATCTGAACTGAAAGAAATTTGCGCACCTCAGACAAAGCAGAGTGTAGGGCACGGCGTAAATTACTAACCCTGTTACCAATCTGTTCAATCTCATCGTGCATAAATATCGCTCAATTGTGGGACTATGTCTCACTTTAGCACTGTCGATATGCTTGGAAATGAAAACTGGCATAACCTTGGGTTTAATATGCACTTGGAGAAGTTCGATAGATAGCTTACTTGTTCTTAACTTACCTGTAAGTCGAACTATGTTGTTGTTATCCTGAATTTGGTCTTTGTTGTACCTCTGTCTCAGATATACAAATAGTCATTTGGTAGTTCAGAACTTGAGTATTACTGGAAAAAGAGACATGTCAAAGCTTTTTGTCTTACACGCATCAGGACGCTTCACAAGAATATTGGTATAAGGGGAAAATAACAATTTATACTGTATGAGAAGAGAGCATTGATTGGTTGGCAAGTGGACTCTGATTGGTAGAGGTGGTGCCATGGTGAATGCACCAATTGATGGAGGATGCACCAATTCCATTCAAGGAAGCCAGAGATATTTGCGCTGTAGCACTGTATCATGGCGATCTAGACCTTCCACCATTGTGTGAATCACAGAATCTCACAGTGCAGAAGAGGCTCTTCGGCCCATCGAGTCTGCATCGACACGTGAGAACACCTGACCTACCTACTTAACCCCATTTACCAGCACTTGGCCCATAGCCTTGAACGTTATGACGTGCCAAGTGCTCATCCAGGTGCTTTTTAAAGGATGTGAGGCAACCCACCTCTACCACCCTCCCAGGCAGCGCATTCCAGATCATCACCACCTCTGGGTAAAAACGTTTTTCCTCACATCCCCCCTAAACCTCCTGCCCCTCACCTTAAACTTATGTCCCGTTGAGACTGACCCTTTAACTAAGGGGAACAGCTGCTCCTTATCTACCCAGTCCATGCCCCTCATAATCTTGTACACCTCAATCAGGTCGCCCCTCAGTCTTCTCTGCTCCAATGAAAAGAACCCAAGTCTATCCAACCTCTCTTCATAACTTAAATGTTTCATCCCAGGCAACATCCTGGTGAATCTCCTCTGCACCCCCTCCAGTGCAATTACATCCTTCCTATAATGTGGCGACCAGAACTGCACACAGTACTCCAGCTTCACCAAGGTTCTATACAACTCCAACATGACCTCAGCAGGTCTGACAGCATCTGCGGAGAGGAACACAGTTAACGTTTCGAGTCTGTATGACTTTTCAATAGAACTAAGGAAAAATAGAAAAGAGGTGAAATATAAGCTGGTTTAAGGCGGGGGGGTGGGACAAGTAGAGCTGGATAGAGGGCCAGTGATAGGTGGAGATAACCAAAACATGACACAGACAAAAGGACAAAGAGGTGTTGAAGGTGGTGATATCTAAGGAATGTGATAATAGGTGACATTAAGGGTAGAAAGCAGGATGAGCAAGGTACAGTGGGGGTGGGGTGGGGGGAAGGGATCAAAATAGGCTAAAAGGTAGAGATAAAACAGTGGATGGAAAAACATTTAAAAATAATGGAAATAGATGGGAAAAGAAAAATCTATATAAATTATTGGGAAAAAGGGGGATCAGAAAGGGGGTGGGGATGGAGGAGAGAGTTCATGATCTAAAATTGCTGAACGCAACATTCAGTCCGGAAGGCTGTAAAGTGCCGAGTCGGAAGATGAGGTGCTGTTCCTCCAGTTTGCGTTGAGCTTCACTGGAACAATGCAGCAGGTCAATGACGGACATGTGGGCATGAGAGCAGGCTGGAGTGTTGAAATGGCAAGCGACAGGGAGGTCTGGGTCATGCTTGCGGACAGACCGAAGGGAACACCTATTTCCATTATTTTTAAATGTATTTCCATCCATTGTCTTATCTCTACCTTTTAGCCTATTTTGATTCCTTCCCCCCACCCCACCCCCACTAGGACTATCTGTCCCTTGCTCATCCTGCTTTCTACCCTTAATGTCACCTATTATCACATTCCTTAGATAATATCACCACCTTCAACACCTCTTTGCCCTTTTGTCTATGACATCTTTTGGTTATCTCCACCTATCACTGGCCCTCTATCCAGCTCTTCCTGTCTCCCACCCCACCCCACCCCCACCCCCCCCGCCCTTAAACCAGCTTTCACCTCTTTTCTATTTATACTTAGTTCTGTTGAAGAGTCATACGGACTCGAAACGTTAACTGTGTTCCTCTCCGCAGATGCTGTCAGACCTGCTGAGTTTTTCCAGGTATTTTTGTTTTTGTTTTGGATTTCCAGCATCCGCAGTTTTTTGCTTTTATCCTACATGATCTCCCTACTTTTGTAATCTATGCCTCAATTAATAAAGGCAAGTGTCCCGTGTGCCTTTTTCACCACCCCACTAACATGCCCCTCCACCTTCACAGATCTATGGACACATGAGCCAAGGTCCCTTTGTTCCTCAGAACTTCCTAGTGTCATGCCGTTCATTGAATACTTCCTTTTGAAATTACTCCTTCCAAAGTGTATCACCTCATACTTTTCAGGGTTAAATTCCATCTGCCACTTATCTGCCCATTTGATCATCCCGCTTATATCTTCCTGTAGCCCAAGACACTCAACCTCACTGTTAACCACCCGGCCAATCTTTGTGTCATCCGCAAACTTACTATTCCTACCCCCCACATAGTCACCTATGTCGTTTATATAAATGACAAATAATAGGGGACCCAGTACAGATCCCTGTGGTACACCACTGGACACTGGCTTCCAGTCACTAAAGCATCCTTCTGTCATCACCCTCTGTCTCCTACAACTAAGCCAATTTTGAATCCACCTTACTAAATTACCCTGTATCCCATGTGCATTTGCCTTCTTTATAAGTCTCCCATGTGGGACCTTGTCAAAGGTTTTGCTGAAATCCATATTCATCAGTATTCATTGATCTTATGAACTCAGCAACTCACGCAGTTGAGTTCAGTTTTAATGACACCATATATACCCAAATAGATAGTGTTGCTATGGGGTCCCCTCTAGGTCCAGATCTCACAAATATCTTTGTTGGGTACCATGAGAAACATGTCTTCAACAGAATGACACCTAACCTTCTACCCCTCGCATGTCTCCAATACGTGGATTGCTATATTTAAATCTGCAGCTGCATGTAGTAATTTCCTTACATGTCTTAATGGGGTCCATCCTGCACTCAAATTCACATTTGAAATGGAGCAAATGAACTCCCCTTTCTTGACGCACTAGTTGAGAAATCTGCCAGGGGGTTCTCTACCACGGTCTACCGCAACCCTACCTTCACTGGTCAATATACACTTTGGGATTCTTACAGTTCCACACGCTATAAGATTGGTCTTATTGGCAAATTTGTGAATAGGGTCCGAGCCATTTGCTCTCCATGCAAGCATGATGCTGAAATAGAGACACCAAAGGCATCCTGCAGGATAATGGTTACCCTGATCAGATCATTTCGCTCTGTATATCACACAAACACATGAACGGGCTTAAGGCCATCACTTTCAGCCCTGAAAAGTGCCCAGTCTACCTCAGATTACCCTGGAAGGGGAAGGTATCTCAAAAATTTGAGCACCAGGTGAAGTTAGCTGTTTCACGCTGCTACTATGCAGCAGCAACACGAGTGGTATTGGCCACTAACAGGATGCTGCTGTCAAGCCAAAAAGACGTTCTGCCTATCACACAAATGAGTCACGTGGTGTATGAATTTCAGGGCCTGTGTGATACCAGGTATGTAGGTCATACATCCCAAAGACTGGTGGACCGTATCAAACTGCTTGTCCCAGCCACAATGGGCAAGGTACAGACCGTATGCAATCAGCCCATTCTTGTAAAATTCAAAATACAGTGTGCAACGTTAGCATTGATCCCGTGATTGGACAACATTTGCTAAATAATCCTCAGTGTGCTGAGAACTAGTTTGACAACCAAGTTAAGATTGTCAGTCAGGCTTGCAGTGTGGCACATTTGCGTGTAGTGGAAAAGACGCATATTAATACTGTTCTTTGCAGACAAAGAATACATACACACATTGTGTCTGTTTTAACTAAACAAAATAAGTGACAGCCATTCATTGACTCATTCCTCAGGGCAATGCCTTAACCATTTGGGGTCAAGTTGCCTAGTTAAAGTTTTAAACAATGCTTGGCAGTTGACTGCCAGTCACCATCAATTGGTGCACGTCATGGCAATGCCTCTACAAATCAGCGTCCGCTTGTCAACCAATTGCATTCTCTTTTCATATGGTATAAACTGTTGTTTCCCCCTTATATTGGTATTCTTGCTAAGTATCCTAATGTGAAAGATGATAAACTTCGACATGTCTCTTTTTGCAGCAATACTCAAGGTCTGTACTACCAAATGATTATTAGTAATGGATTCTAGCACTTTCCCTATGACAGATGTTAAGCTAACTGGCCTACAGTTTCCTGCCTTCTGCCTCCCTCCTTTCTTAAATAAAGGTGTTACATTTGCTATTTTACAATCCGCTGGAACCTTTCCAGAACCCAAGGAATTTTGGAAGATTATGACCAATGCATCTCCTATCTGTGCTGCCACTTCTTTTAAGACCCTAGGATGCAGGCCATCAGGTCCTGGGGACTTATCAGCCTTTAGGTCTAATAGTTCGCCTCACACCCTTTCCCTGGTGATGGTGATTGTATTAATTTCAGCCCTCCTTATCAACTCTTGATTTTCAGGAATCTTTAGGAAGTTTTCAAAAGTCCTCCACTGTGAAGACAGACTCAAAAATACCTGTGCCATTTCTTTGTTTTCTATTATCAATTCCCCAGATTCACTCTCCAGAGGACTAACACAAGTTTTAGATATCCTTTTTCTACTCAAACACTTATAGAAATGTTCACTGTTTGTCTTTATATTACTAGCTAGCTTTCTGTCTTACTCTACTTTCTGCCTCTTTATTATCTTTTTAGTCATTCTTTGCTGGTTCTTAAAATCTGTCTAATCCTCTGACCTATCACTAAGCTTTGCAGATTTGTACAGTGTTTCTTCTAACTCAATACTATCCTTAGCTTCCTTGTTTAGCCACGGATGATGCATCCTTCTCAAAGAGTCTTTTTTTCTCACTGGGATAAATCTTTTCTGAGCGTTATTAAATACCTACTTAAAAATCTGCCACTCAAACTCTACTGTGCTACCTTTTAATCGAGTTTCCCAGTTCACCTTAGCCAGCTCTGCCTTCATACTCTCATCGTTACATTTATTTAGGTTTCAAACACTCATCATGGATCCACACTTCTCCATTTCAAACTGAACATGAAATTCTATCGCTGTCAGCTAGAGGCTCCTTTACCATGAAGTTATTGACTAATCCTGTCTCATTGTACATTACCAGGTCTAGGATAACCTGCTCCCTGGTTGGCTCTAGAATTTACTGCACTAAGAAATTGTCCTGAAAACACTCCATGAACTTATTTTCGAGGGTACCTTTGCCAATCTGATTTGCTCAATCTACATGTAGATTAAAGTCACCCATGATTATCATGGTACCTTTCTTGGGGGGAGGCAATGGTGTAGTAGTATTGTCACTGGACTAGTAATCCAGAGACCCAGGGTAATGCTCTCAGGACCTGGGTTCAAATCCTGCCACAGCAGATAGTGGAATTTGAGTTCAATAAAAATCTGGAATTAAAGGTCTAATGCTAACCATGAAATGATTGTTGTAAAAACCCATCTGGTTCACTAATGTCCTTTACAGAAGGAAACCTGCCATCCTTACCTGGCCTAGCCTACATGTGACTCCAGACCCACAGCAATGTGGTTGACTCTTAAATGCCCTCTGAGCAAGGGCATCTTGGGATGGGCAATAAATGCTGGCCTAGCCAGTAATGCCCACATCCCATGAACAAATTTTTTTTAAAAACACACCCTACTTATTTCTTCCTATATGTTCTGCCCTAAAGTGTAACTTGTGCTATACTACTCCCACAAGTGATCTCTTACCATTACTGTTTCTTATCACTACCCAAACTGATTCTACATCTTGCTCTTTCAAGTTAAGGCCTTCTCTCAGCATTGAACTAATGCCATCCTTAATTAACAGAGCCACCCCACCACATTTTCCTAGCTTCCTTTCATTCTGATA
This sequence comes from Cetorhinus maximus, assembly GCF_964194155.1. Lineage (NCBI taxonomy): Eukaryota > Metazoa > Chordata > Chondrichthyes > Lamniformes > Cetorhinidae > Cetorhinus > Cetorhinus maximus. The sequence continues at coordinate 428,482 of NC_135890.1, forward strand.
TATTAAGTACCCTTCAACATTCAGGTCCCTGCCATGGTCACCTTACAACCATGTCTCTGTGATGCCAATCAGGTCATACATATTTATCTTTATCCGTGCTAACAATTCATCCCTTTATTACAAACACTACATGCATTCAGATACAACGCCTTAAACTCTGTTTCATTGTCATTTTTTGGCTCTGTTGATACACTCTTACAATTGTATGTTCTGTCCCTTCCTGTCACATTCTGGAACTCACTGCCCAAATTGCTGCCCTGCTCTATAACTTTGTTGTTTCCCTTACTTTATTATGTCTCCTTCACACGATTCCTTCCCCCTACTTGCCCCAGCATGGTTGAGATGAAGCCCATCCCAATGGTACAGCTCCCACTTTCCCCAGCACTGGTGCCAGTGCCCCAGGGATCAAAATCCATTTCTCCCACACCAGTCTTTGAGCTAAGCATTCATCTCGTTAATCTTATTTGCCCTTTGCCAATTTGCTCATAGTTTAGGTTATAATCCAGAGATCATTATCCTTGATGTTCTGCTTTTTAATTTAACCCCTAGCTACTTATTCTCACTATACAGAACATCCTTCTTAGTCCTACCTATGTTGTTGGTACCTACATGGAACACAACCACTGGCTCTTCCCCTTCCTACTGCAAATTCCTCTCCAGCCTAGAGCAGATGTCCTTAATCCTGGCATTGGGCAGGCAACACAGCCATCTGGGCTCATGCTCTCAACTGCAGAGAGCAGTATCTATCCTCCTGACTGTCTCCCATCACTACCACACTCCATTTCACTTCCCCTTTTTGACTGGCATCCTTCACCATGGTGCCATGGTCAGTCCGCTCATCCACTTTGCAGTCCTTCTCCTCATCCACACAGATAGCCCCTCATACCTGGACAAATGGGCTGAGGCTCCTACATCACTACATGCTGGTTCCCCTTACCTGCCTGACTCTCAGTTACACCCTCCTGCCCCTGAACATTGACCAACTCTAAATTTCTGCCTAACCTAAATGGAGTGACTGCCTCCTGGAACTGCCTCCTGTCCAGTTAGCTCTCCCCACCCTGATGCTCCACAATGCCTGCAACTCAGGCTCCAGTTCAGCAATGTGACGCTGAAGTTACCTAAGCTGCAGACACTTACTGCAGGTGTGGTTGTCCGGGATTGCAGTGCATTCCACAGATTCCCACATACTGCAGTCACAGCACACCTCCAGCCCCGCCATTTCTGTGCAACCATATTTATATAATTAGTCAGTTAGTTAATAATTTACACAGATGAAGTAAGAGAAATCTGCATTCACTGAGTTTGGAGTAAAGGAAGGAAAAACCAACACTGGAGCGGAAAAAAAGTAGAAAAAAGAGGACCTCTTTGCCCCTCTAAACCTGAACCATATTCGCAACGCTACACTCAATCTACATCTCACTCAGGCATAGTCTTGTGTCCATGCACCCTGCTCTCTGCTGCAATGAATCTTCTTATGTTACATCATCTGAGTGCATATGTTGTATTTATATGCTTCGAAAACAATGCTGCTGGTGCTGCCCTGAAAACAACGAGACAAAACTCTATGGGGCATGAAAATATCATTGAATCGCTGATCCCTTCAAAGAATTTTAGGCCAGATTGTGAATGGTAGTAAGGATTGAGCCACAAAGGAGCTGAATGCGTTGGCTGGTTACGTTACAGGAGGATGCATGATAAAGCCCTGAATTTCCACCCTCGAGGCTGGTAGCAGGAGTTGGGAAAAATTCACAGCTTGGTCATTCCCTCTTGGGAGAAAGTGCCCACGAAGGTGGGATCTTCAGTGTGGGGGGATGGGTGTGAGCTGTGGTTACAGCTATCAGACCCAGGAAAAAGCTCAGAAGCAGCCACAGGGGCTGCTGGGTGTGAAGTTGGGCTGTTTAAAATGCCATCCTCAATGCTGCGGCATTTCATTCTAGTTATAATTAAAACAAAAAGGCCCTCCATCCCTCATACCCCCTCACCCCAACACACTCCCCGTGCCTCATCCAGGCCACCTCATGCCTCCCACACACCCCTATTGCCCTCATGCCCCACATGCCAAGGTATGCCCCAAACCGCCCCATATTGCCTCATGCCTGCCATGCCAAGCTATGACAATTCCATAGCCATTCAGCCATTATACATTGTACGCTACCAACCAAGTGTGAAGAATGCATAATGAGGCTTGGCTGAGAGCCCAGAAATCCATGAGCCTGTTGAAACACATGAACCTCAGGGAAAACCTTTGACAGCTCCGCCTCTCTGATCTATGCTGTCAATTTCACAATGTTTATTCCCACAAGGTAAAGAGATTTCAAGTGGTTACAATTTCAGCTATTGATGTTTTAAAGGGTCTGGATGATTGACACATTTATTGGGCTATAGTAAAAGGAGATATTTTTAAAAAGTGGAAATTTATCAACAAATAACTGTTCGTTTAAAGCTTTTTAAAATACATACTATTGTCACTATAGGGTTCATTGCTTCTATGCAGTGTTTATGGGTGAATGGAAATGGAGGTGCTATTGTTTGGAATGGGGTACATGAGGGGCCATAGGGGGTGGGTGGGGGCATACATTGGCATTGGGGAGCATGAGGGCCAAAGGAGGTGGCTGGGAGGCATACCTTCACATGGCGACATGAGGGCGTTCTCTAGACCTTACCTTTCAAAAGGTTCCCTCATGCAGACCACAGTTCATGACACCTCTGAGGGGCTGTGAACCACAACTCTCTGAAAAGCTGGCCCAACTCCATGAAAATTGTGGAGGACTAGCATATGCCAATCTCTGCAATGGAGTTGGGCAGGTTAGGAGTGCAGGGTGTGGGCCCACAATCTGAACCAGCCTGCACCCTTAAAAGGCACTCCCGAAATTCAAAAACACTATTACTGGAGTTGAGATCTTGGAATTGGGTCCCACCTGCCATTTTTAAAGGGCTCCCAAGTCATCTTGTCCAGTTGACAATCTATCCCAAAGTGCTCATGAATACCTCATTGAGTTTCATAATCACAATAGGGTAGTTGGCACAATGGATGGAAAAGAGATGGCAGCAGGCTTTAGACCGTTTTAGCACAGAATCATGCTGCAGATTTACACTGAATGTGTGTTTTGCTCTTGACTGTTTGCACACATTCATGTTGTAGCCTCATTGTAGCTCAGAAACCCTGATGAAACATTCCAGTTTTTGCACTCCTTCCCCTTAATGTTGAATGTGGCAACAGGTGATCCCTGTGCGGAGGCTTAAAGGGGAATAAACTTTGGAATGCTTGGCTTTTGATCTTGCAAAATATACCGCATTTTTTATTAACATTGCTTTGATAATTTAAATAAAAATGTCAGGAAATTTTATCCCAATGAACTTGTTGAGCATCTAGGGAATTTTTATTTACTCATCCTGATAAGTTTGGCCTTAAGCTAAGGCACTGAAAAGTAGGGAGTAAACAAATGTCGAACACGACTTGGAGGAAGCGCTGAGGGTGACAACAGCGCAGAATGTACCCTGGGTGGGGACTTCAATGTCCATCACCAAGAGTGGCTCGGTAGCACCACTACTGACCAAGTGGGCCAAGTCCTAATTGACATAGCTGCTAGACGGGTACTGTGGCTGGTGGTGAGGGAATCAACAAGAGGGAAAAACATACTTGACCTCATCCTCACCAATCTGCCTGCTGCAGATGCATCAAGAAACTGCTGAAGGCACTGGATACTGCAAAAGGCTAAAGGCCCTGACGATATTCTGGCAATAGTACTGAAGACTTGTGCTCCTGAACTTGCCACACCCCTAGCCAAGCTGTTCCAGTGCAGCTACAACACTGGCATCTACCCGGCTATGTCCAAATGTAACAAGACCTGGACAATATCCAGGCTTGGGCTGACAAATGGCAAGTAACATTCATGCCACACAAGTGCCAGGCAATGACCATCTCCAACAAGACAGAATCTTGACCTTCAATGGCATTACCATCACTGAATCCACCACTATCAATATCCTGGGGGTCACCATTGATCAGGAACTGAACTGGACTAGCCAGATAAACACTGTGGCTAAAAGAGCAGATCAGAGGCTAGGAATCCTGTGACGAGTAACTCACCTCCTGACTCCCCAAAGCCTGTCCACCATCTACAAGGTATAAGTCAGGAGTGTGATGGAATAGTCCCCACTTGCCTGGATGAGTGCAGCTCCAACAACACTCAAGAAGCTTTACACTGTCCAGGACAAAGCAGCCCACTTGATTGGCACCACATCCACAAACATTCACTCCCTCCACCACCGACCCAGAGTAACAGCAGTGTGTGTACCATCTACAAGATGCACTGCAGGAATTCACCAAGGCTCCTTAGACAACACCTTCCAAACCCCTGGCCACTACCACCTAGAAGGACAAGGGCAGAAGACACATGGGAACACCACCACCTGGAAGGTCCCCTCCAAGTCACTCACCATCCTGACTTGGAAATATATCGCTGTTCCTTCACTGTCGCTGGGTCAAAATCTTGGAATACCCTCCCTAACAGCACTGTGGGTGTACCTACACCACATGGACTGCAGCGGTTCAAGAAGGCAGCTCACCACCTCCTCTCAAGGGCAACTCGGGATGGGAAATAAATGCTGACAAGCCCAAGTCCCATGAATGAATAATAAAAAATAAATAATTTGCAGGAATTCAGCAGAACAGAAACTGGTGTAAAAAGGGATCGATGGAAGGACGTTCTTACATAAGGACAACAACTTGCATTTACAGAGTGCCTTTGATATAGCAAAATGTCCCAAGCTGTTTCACAGAACCAGAAACAAGCTTCAATCAACATGAGATGTAACCGTTTCCTTCAACAACTGTCTGCTAGAAACTGTAAATTCCTGAGCTAAGCAGCTAGTGAAAGGAAAATAAAACGCTTTGTGATTGAAATGATACTAGAAGACAGTCTGCCAGGGAGGAGAGCAAGCACCAAGGTGGCACAATGAGACCCAGCACTTTTCCAGGGGCTCAGGATCAGCTCAGTGCCAATGCTTCAAGGTGGCTGTAAGTGTTATTCATCTCTGCTGCGAGGACATGAGTATCAAAGCTGCAATGTTGAAACAATACATCAGTCATTACCTTTTATACCTTGAGCTTATTGTAAGAACTGCTGCTCTGCTGGCCAATAACCAGATACCCAGAATTACCAGGAAAAAGGTAACCTTTCTCAGACACACCTCATGCAGCATAATGTGCACTTTGCCAGGCATGAAATGGAGGTTGGGTCTCTGTTGTTCTTTTAATTTCCCCAGAGTTAGTATCATTCCACACTATCATTTCCTCTATCTACCCTTCAGCTTTGGCAAAGCTTGCCAACAATTTAAAGTGTATTTTCAACTTGTCTAAAAGCTATAAGGTTTTTGCCTGTCATGCCAGCATTTAAATTTAAGTGGCTACATCCCTTGAAATTTCACCCATATTGTGATTGTCCAGTCCGTCTGTTAAACCAGGGCCTGACATATAGCCAAACCTGCACTTTAAACTGCAAATAAACCAGGCAACAAACTGAGCTAGAACAATGACCTGATGAGTACATGACACTTCTATGTATATTATCCACACTGAACTGAATTATTAGCAGTGATACGAGGTGTTACTGTTATAGTTGCCAGAAGTACAGTACCATAAGCAGATTCACCACTATCTACTTGCTAAAAGCAATGTTTCATGCTACAAACAATCAGGAACAGTTAAGTAGCAGGGTCCTTACCGAGTAGGTGTCACTATACTGGAAATGTAACCTAGAGCTTTCTTCTGCTGTAGGACTCAGTGGTTTTGGATCAGACATGGATCGCTGCATCACCTTGATGGTCCGTGGACTTAGAGGCTGATTTTTTGGTGGTTCAGGAGCCATTAGTTTCTGGGAGCTTTTGTCAACAGAAGGAGATTTCTCATAGGGCACAAACGCTGCCTCCAATTCTTTGTTTGGGGACATTGGTGAGATTGGTGAGTACAATACCTTCGGAGATTTGGGTGGGGAAGGAAATACTTTGAAGGAAGAATCTGCTCGAAGATGATTTGAATAGCCTATTTCTAATGGTGTTGGACGCTTTTTGTCAGTTTTTTGTGGGGATATGGCTGTAATGATCTTATGACTCAGGTACTGGGGACTTTGTCCATCTGAGTCTGTTTCTGTCTGGCAACCTAAGCTTTCACCTTTGTATGTTTTCTCTGGAGCTGAAATGTGCTTTACAATTTCGATCTTTGATTCAATTTGAGCCCTTATTGAAGGTGTCCTTATATTACCCTCAGGTTCGGTTTGAACAGAAATCTCAGCTACAGTCTGCATAGCGATATTTGAGAGTTTTGCAAAATGCGGGCGCTTTGTTTTATCTACCTCTGTACCACCATCAGCATACTTCCCCACACGAGACTTTCGCCTTCTGGTGGGAATATCCCAGTCCTCCTGATTATCTTCATCGTCAGTCTGAACACTGCTATCCACACTTTTCTTAGTTCTTCTTCTTCTACTGGTGTAGCATCTTTCTGTTCCCTCCTCATCATCAGTCTGGACTCCACTGTCAACTATCTTTTTGTATGATCTTTGCTCTTGCAAATTTCCATCAAGGCTGTCACCATACTGACCACGCAACTTTGGCATGGAGCTCCTCTTTCTCAAGGCTCTTGCCTCTCGCACATCAAGGTCTTTCAAAGACATTTCTGACACTGAGCTCAGCATGCAAGGTTGAGGAACATGCTGTGGAATACCATCTGACTGAGGAGTATACCATGGCTGTGTCTGTGGTACATCATGTCCCATCATGGCTGAAGCTGTTGTACTAGCGTCCTGAGCATGCCAGAACTGACCATTTTCTGCTGTTGCGTACTGGGATTCTATCATTGCTTGATCTGTTGTTGTCTGAGGAGTGATTGAACCAGAAGGATCAAATGCGTACTGATATATCTGTCGAATCTTTTGCTCCTCGAGTTGTTGTTGCAATTGCTGCTGCAGCTGCTGTATTTGTTCAAGCTGCATCTGTTGCTGGGCTATTGTTTCTTGTTGTATCATAAACTGAGCTTGTCGCTCTTCCTCCTGCTGATATAGGAGTTGTTGCTTCATTGTTTGGAGTTCCTGAAGCTCTCGTTGAACGATGAGTTTTTCTTGTTCTCGAAATATCTGGATCTCATGTCGTTCGCGCTCCAGCTCTTCAGCTAAGCGTATCTGTTTCATCTTCTCAAACTCCAGCATTTCCCTTTCCATCAATAAATGTTTGTTTTCTTCAGATACAGGTGAAGTAATGGGTGACAGCTTGGGAACCATGGAAGGGTCAATGGTATGTTTTTGCATGTAATCGGTTTCAGTCTGCATAAAACTGACCTCTGATGATGTATCTGGATACGTTGCTGAAATTGTTGTTAGGTTAGGCACAAGCCCAGATGTATCTAAACCTAGAGAAACCCCAGGACCCATCTCTCTTCCTATATCAGCCGTTGTCAAGTAACTAGAAGACTTGGGCATTGGCTGAATATGCTGCAGAGCTGATAGTGAAGGCATTGTATCACTGCCATGGAGACTAAGAGAAGTGCTGAATATTGAACCTGGCTGGGTAGTAATCGCAAAAGTGGATGGGATTGGAGTTGCCACAGAAGAATAAACAACACCACCAGAAGAACGTAAAACACTTGGCATGCCATAGTGACTTCCTATCGTTGGTGTTATTCTTGCTTGAGAATACTGTGGCGTGCCAGTGTCTGCAATCACTTGACGCGTCTCTGGATAGCTCAGTGTTCCCTTGCTGAGGTGATCTTGAGGCTGAGTACAAACTGCAGAATAGTCCATTAATTCACCTGTAATTATAGTGTCAGAAATAGAACTCATTCCGAGATAATCAAATTGATTTGTGGGGATAATCATTGCCATTCCATCCAGGTGATCAAAGCAAAGATTGCATGCAATTCTTCATCATCATTAATAGTTGCAATTACAGTTGAAGCAAAAACAATGCTGAAAAATCATGCAGAGCATGCAACCAGCTGTGCGCAAGCAAAACAGATCAACCAAAAATACATTGCATTCCATTTTCACATGCTTAAAGTTCTGTATCAAAATAAAAAAAAATAAGATTTAGAAATGATGCAAAAGAGAAAGATTAGCCCAATATGAGTTGAGGGAACCCATGCAGTTTTAATTTTAAGGAAAGATCTGTTGGTGTATCATACTGACCTGTCGTCAGTTTTCCTGCTGTAAGGTCTACTGCTGCATCAGTACCATTACTACAATAGTCAAAGCTATGCTTGCTTTTATATAGAAACAGACCAGCTTCAGCCAAGTTGGTATCAGACATGGAAGGCTTCATGCTTCCAAATCCTCGATAACCTTGGGAGCCACCACGGCCATATTGATAGTGGTCATCTCTATAGCCATAACGATCTTCAGGTAGGGTGGAAACAGGTTGCTGTGTCAAAGATGAACAACTGCGACCAAATGGAAACTTGTAAACCATATCACAGCAAACATTCCGCCTTCCAGAAGTAAGATCTACAGGCTTGTCTTCCTCCTCTACAATTGTAGTAACAATTCCAGATGTTAATTCATCCGTGGTCACCATCGTCCGATGGGGCTTTGTTGTGCTTAAATCAACCGCTTTAACCTCTGATTCTACATCTATCCATCCATTTGTTGTACTAATAGGGGCTTTGGTTACTGCTTCTATAATAGGCCAACCTGAAATGGGAGTAGCAGTACAAGACAGGTTGATTGGTACTTCTACTGTACCTGTGGCAGGTGACTGACAGTGAGCAACACTGCATGTTGCTTCATCAGTCTTGGTTGTTAGTTGAAGTGGTATAGACTCGACATGCCCAAGATCCATATATCTTTCACAAGTGTCAGTGGTTGCAGTGAATGTTGTAGTTGTTGTACAGGTAACTACAGTCATACTTCCAGTGTTCAGTGCCAGTGTTGAAACTGGAATTTGTTCACCTGGTCTGGTTGCACTTAGATTCACAATGGCAGGCTGAACTGCACTGATATGACGTATGCCACCAGAATCAATCACTAAAGCATGTCTTCTCCCATCTATAGAGAAAGTAGACAAATCCATGCCGTAATCTGTCATATCAGCATCCAAATTTGTCAAAGTACGAAGATCAATCACATCGCTTGTAAACTGTGCTCTGTGTTCTAGTGTTCTCCCATTTTCTTGAAATTGTGGCTGTTCAGGATATTTTCTTTCAGGAGGTATGGTTATAGCGACACTAATTGTGCCTGTACTTGGTACTTTGTCATATATCACCGAAACTGGGGCCTGCGAGACGTTGGTTGATATCCCATGTTCGACTGTTGACACGACACCCTGTGCCAAACTCTGATAAAAATAAACAGTCTCTGTTTTTCCCTTTTCAACTATTTTCTGAGCTTCCAAAGATTTGGTAAAATGAGCCAAGGATATGGCTGATGGTAGACATGGTAGACCATGCTGCTTTGAAGGGAATACAGATGGTTGGGTGGAAGGTGCTTGGCAGGTTACAGATTCAGTTGGAGTACCTGGTTCAGATGGCAAAGTGATTACTACATATGTAGCTTGGGAATGCATAGTTAGCTTTGGAGAAGATTTATTTGAATGTGGGGAGAGAGGAGATGTGGGAGAGATTAGTTTGAAATCTGGTGAAGTCAAGTTCAAAGACAAAGTTGTAGTTGAGGTTGAAGCTCTATGTTGTAATTCGCTTGGTCTATGTACGGTTATAGGAAGATGAGCAAATGAAGGCTTAGGCGGGATTGCAGGGCGTATTCCATCTGTTGGTCTCGTGGTGAAAGGTAATCCTGATGGAATTGAGGTTGGTTTAGGAGGGACAGGGGGTGGCATTGGATGAAATATTTTTCCATTTGCTGTTAAACTGTTCTGATCTAAAGTATTAGACAAACTAGTTACAACACTAGTGTGTATAGGGATTCCTATTCTACAGGTTGGTATATCAGCTGCAGGTTTCTTCTTTGGGATGATAACTGGCTTTGGAAAGGCTGAAGGAGGTAAGGGAGGAGGAGGTGGTGGCAGTGGAGGGAGTGGTGAATGTAATGATGATGTGGTTGCAATTTTCTCTTTTCCTGTAACCACTTGTATTGGTTGGGTTTTCCCTGGAGATCCATAGAATGTCATCCCCATTGAAGCTGGTGCCATAGACACTGAAGCTTTATCAGAAACACTATCCACAGCTGATTGTTTATCCAAAAGCTGTCTAGTTTCTGGAACCAAAGTCACTGTAGCGGAGGTGAGAATTTCAGAATTGTCTCGACTAGGAGGCACAGAAATAAGTACATGGTCTGACATGGCTGATGGCCCTGAAGGACCAATGGTTGAAATGGGATATACTTGAGAAATTCTTCCTGTTGCTGAGGTTAATGGGCTTGTTGTAGTCTTGACAGTACTTACAGCTGTTTGTGTTGAAGTGTAATTTTCTTCACTTGTGTTTATACTAAGGACAACAAAATCTTTTGTCCTTGATACACCAACCGGCCCAGTGGAGCAAACTGGAGAGCTGCTAGTTACACTAACAGTAGAGGTAATTGTGCTAATAGGAGTTGCAAAAGCTGTAGGTATCACTGATGTTGATGCCATACTGCTGGTTGTAGTCCCCGGTTTGCTTTCTTTGACTGTTTTGGTGATTTCGTACGATAGCTCTCTGTTATCTACATAATATTGCTCTCCATATTCAATGTCATCTTCCACAGAAAAGTGCTGGGTAATTTTGACATCAGGGATAGCATGCACCATACTACCTGTTGCTGCAATTTGCACTGGTTCTGTACCAGAAAGTGGTATTGAGGTTAAATGTTTGCCATTCACCCTAGTGGAAGCAGGTGTAAATACCCGTGAGGAGCTGCCAGTGGCCTCTGATTCAGCAGAGGCAAGTGATTCAGGAGTACTGGGCTGAGTTGGACTGCTTCCAGGGGTCAGCAGTGCATTCTGTCGCTTCATGAGCTCCTCATAAGCAGCATCAGCGTCTAACAACTGTTTTTCTATCTTTGGGGAAGATTCTGTGACATCCAATGAAAATGTAACAAATGTTTCTTTCACACCAGTCACAGTGGAAGGCAAATCCTGTTGATGGAGGTTTACATCTAAAGGTTGGTTGTAATAATAATGTCCAGGATCACTGAGACTAGTGGTTTTCTTCATTATTTCTTCATAAATTTCATCTGGACTTCTTAATTTCTTTTCAGATTCTTGTGACAAAGCAGTGCTGGTCTCCTGTCCTGCATTAAGAAAACGGTTATCTGTTGTTCCATTGTAAGTATCTTCCACTAGAGACTCATAGATATAGTCTTCAATTAACATGCCCCCATATAAAGGCTCCTTTTCAAACACATCATCAGGTTCTTTTTGATTCTGAAGTAATTTTGCTTTCTGCATCATTTCTTCATATGCTTCATCTGCACTTTTCAAAGACTTCTGGTTAATAGCATCAACTTCTTGCATAATACTACCAGCATTCTCATCTGTAGGAGAATACAGCGACACAGATGTTGGCAATTTGTAAACTTTCTGTACTTCTATAATTTTTTCTGGATGTATTTCAAATCCTTCAGGTTCAGATTCAATGCTTGGTGAATATTCAGAACATGAAGAACGATGTAACTCCTCCATTTCTGCTGCTTGTCGCAACTCTTCTGTAGGTGAAGCATCCTCAATTGGCGAGAGATTACTTGGAGGGGTTTTCGGACGCTCACGTCTTCTCTGAGCTCTTAGTTCATCTTTATCTTTCTTTGATTTCTTTGTTGAACTCTTTCTTTGTTGCTGTTCTAACTCTCGCTGTTTTTCTTGTTCTCGCAAAAGTTCTTCTTCCTCCCGCAATTCTTCTTCTTCAGAAGAATCTTCAATAGTAGGCAACAGAGGACCAGGTGATCTGTGTCGAGCCTTTCTTTGCTGTTTACTCTCCCCAAGCATCTTCTTGTGACTCGGACTACTGTCACTGTCTTCATCCAATGATGAAACTGATGTAGGTGAAGTACCAGGTGTAAAACTGGATGTTGCATGCAGACTAGATGAGCCTTCACCTCTTGATCTATCTTCTGGTGAATCAGTTAAGCTTTCCATCTCTAGCTCTGGTTCTTCTTCATAGTACAAGCTATCCTTTTTGTTCTCAGAACCTTCTGCATATTTATTTGTAATAGAACTGTTCAAATCTATTGTTTTAAAACGTCTAAGGCCTCCACCAGCTGAAACGGACAACTCTTCATTGTCTTGACTTTTAGTCTCTCTGTACTTAGACTCAGGGCTTTCATCATACATTTCTTCTTCATCATCATCATCATGCCATGAATGGCGCCTCCCTGAATCGTCATCATGGCTTGTGCTACTTTTTTTTGAAAGACGTTTGTGCTTAACAGTTGGCCCTTTGCTCTCTGGGCGCCCCTTTCCACTTATCTCTTTCAGCTGACTCCTAATATATTCATCCTCATCAGATCCTGATGCATCTTCTTCTGCACTCATCTCAATGATTTGTTTTCGAATAAAATCTTCTTCATCACCAGATCCTTGGCTGTCACTGCTTGATGATCCAACACTGATCTTCCTCTGTCTATGAGGACGGGGTGAGTGCTCACTTTCACTACTGTCTTCTAAAGAATCATATCGTTGCCTCCTCACTGCTGCTTCATCCTGAGAACCATGGCTTTCACTGTAGTCTTTTCGAGCTAATGTGTCTTCATGACCATGATCTTCCAGAGCTTCCTCATCTTCTTCCTGAATGTCTTCAAGGTCTTCTTCATCTGAGCTATAAGATTCTGGTGTAATTGGCAAGGTTCTTGGTCTGTGCCGCTCCCTTTCATGGTCAGTGTAAAGTCCATAAGGATCTTTGTATTGGCCTGACTTCTCATTACTTAGTGTATTTGCCTGAGCTTCTAAGATTGAAAGAACTGTACTTTCCAGCTTGGCAAGATCTGATGGGCTAGAAGGACTAGTTTCCTGAGAAATGGAACTTTTTCTAGCTGGTTCCTTGAGTAAATCTTTATCTTCACTTTGAAGAATAGCTGGAATTTCACCCAGTGAACTTGATATACCATCCGATGAATAACCCGTATCACTCAAACCCTGGGGACTTCTCTGCTGCTGAGGTGCTGATGACTCTATCTTTTCTTCCTCCTTTTCCTGTTTAAGAAAATATAATATTTTGTTAAATGTAAGGCAACTATTGATGATATAAATTTACAATTTCAACAATTACAACTGATTTCTTAAAGTCAATAAGTAACCCTGCTATAATCACAACAGAACTCTGCCAATTCTGCATAAAATTCAAATTTATAGCAGGAATTTTATACCAAAATATTTTACTGCATTATTTAATATCCCAATTTTTTTACTTTACTTTTTGGCAACAACATTTAACCACCCACCAGTAACAAACTGAACCCATCTAGAAATGCTGTTACATTTCCAACATCTAATTACTTCCGTTTAGATATTGAACAATTACTGGATTGTGCGATTATATTTTCCAAATAATTTACATCAGAAAGTGGTCAGTGATTTTACAAAGAGGAAGTGAAACCAGTGAGATACTTAAAAAATAAATAATATCTGATTGATTCAGAATTTCTTAAATGACTGTACATTTTCAAACTGAACCACTGAATTGATCTATTTATAATGATCCTGAGTTTCTGAAACTTTGGGTAAATACTTGTAGCTTCTTTGACTTGAGACCGCTGAAATTAGGGAATATCTTTAGAATAATCCACATCTTTCACTGGAGCACTTAATATTGAGTTATACAATTACACTTCTTTAATGTAAGCAAAAGTTCATTACATTCTTTAGATAAAGCTGAGAAAATCATGTATGGCTTATTACCTAACAAACAGTGCTAAATTTTAAAAATTCATTCATGGGATGTGGGCGTTGTTGGCTAGACCAGCATTTATTGCCCTTTCCTGACTGCCCTTGAGAATATTATAATGATCTGTCCTTGATTTTTACAAATTAAAATATGCTTCTGGTTCAATGACATTAATGAGACATGTAAATCGAGGCTCTCCAAATATTGGATCTCTTGATAATCTCCGGAACGAGAAGTACAGTAATAACAGTGGGAATGATGAGTAACTTGCAATAGCATCTCCCCCTAACTTGACCATTGGAAACTCCTAAATGGGGTTTTCATTGCATTTTTGACCCTCTCTTTTGAACATTACAGCCTGCACTAAAATGTTTTGGTTGAAGCACCAATTTTATGAGATCACACATTTTATGGAACAAGTGAAAATAAAGGGAAGCTGTAAAAAGCATCAATAACATTCTGTTTATTCTGGGAATCCATCCCCAATTGATATAATTTGTGAGGGGCTCGTGTCGATATCCTCCCAGTAATTAATCAATCAAAACAGGTCCAATGGGCTTGATAACATTCTTTATGTAAATATTACTTGTGTTTATGTTAAGAAATTGTACTAGTCTGGTACCATATACTTCCCAGAGCAGCAACTGCAGCATCTCTGGGTATCATAAGGCAACGGAAAAATAAATCTAATAGTTTTTTATTGTACTTAAATGTTGTTGGCTGCAGATTCCATGGCTAAGTGACTCTGCATTTCCCTCACAATTTAATAACCATCTTCAGCAATCATACTCACAACAATGACAAGATATTGGGTTAGTCAGTGCTTGTCAAGGGAAAATGTGACAAGCATAACCCTATCTAAAAGAATTAATTAAACTTTATTTCCACCCCGTGGTTGCGAAACTCCCCAGTTTGTAATGAGCAGTGAGAATTGGCCTTTGAGCTTTGATTAATGTTGAAGTTTGGTTCCCGTTTTCTCATTGCTACAAAGTAGTTTTCCCAATCGAAGCCCAAAAAGGGAGTGGGATGCGTTTCACTTGAAAGAGCCAAAACTCCAATGTCAGGATATCAAGGCATTAATCATCAATTTAGCAAACAGCAAAGAGGGAAATCTGATGGGGAAAGTAGCAGACACGTTACAACTCCAATTTCATTTCCAACTGTTTTACATGGAAGGAAATCAGGCAGGTTTAGTTCGAGATGTCCAATCATTTCCACTGAAAATTCCTTTCTGTACTTTGCCCAGGCGAAACTTAACACCCAACAGCAAAGATAAAAACCAACCTCATACAGTTCTTTTTAATATTTTGACAATGTGGATATTTCCCTAATACAGTTTTAACTAAAGCACCTGAGGGAGTTCTTCAGATCTGTCTTAACTTTAGTGGCAACAGTTATTTACATAATTGTTCTGCTGTCTCCATCCATTTTCCATTAAACTTAATGAAGATCACGAGGACCCCTATGAAAAGTTTTAATCTTTCATATAACGGCTCTGAGTGTGCACAGGAGTGTATGCTGGAGTGTGTACAGCAGTGTGCACAGGAGTGTGTGCAGCAGTGTGCGCGGGAGTGTGCTCAGTAGAGTATGCAGGAGTGTGTGCTGGAGTGTATACAGCAGTGTGCACATGAGTGTGCATAGGAGAGTATGCAGGAGTGTGTGCAGCAGCGTGCACAAGAGTGTGCGCAAGAGTGTGCGCAAGAGTGTGCGCAAGAGTGGGCACAGCAGGGTGTGCAACAATGTACACAGGAGTGTGTGCGGGAGTGTGTACAGCAGTGTGCGCTGCAGTGTGTGCAAGAGTGTGTGCCAGTGTGCGCAAGGGTGGGCGCAGCAGTGTGTGCAGCAATGTGCGCAGGACTGTGCTCAGTAGAGTGCACAAGAGTGTGCGCAAGAGTGGGCGCAGCAGTGTGTGCAGCAATGTGCATAGGAGTGTGCACAGGAGTGTGCACAGGAGTGTGCTCAGTAGAGGATGCAGGAGTGTGTGCAGAGTGTGCGGAAGAGTGGGCGCAAGAGTGGGCGCAAGAGTCGGTGCAGCAGTGTGCGCAGGAGTGTGTGCAGCAATGTATGCAGGAATGGGTGCAGCTGCGTGAGCAAGAGTGGGCGCAAGAGTGTGTGCACAAGTGTGCGCAGGAGTGTGCACAAGAGTGTGTGCAGCAGTGTGCACAGGAGAGTGCGCAGGAGTGTGTGCAGCAATGTACACAGGAGTGTGCGCAGGAGTGTGCACAAGAGTGTGTGCAGCAGTGTGCACAGGAGAGTGCGCAGGAGAGTGTGCAGCAATGTACACAGGAGAGTGCGCAGGAGTGTTTTCAGGAGAGTGTGCAGCAGTGTGCGCAGGAGTATGCTCAGGAGTGTGCACAGGAGTATGCTCAGGAGTGTGCACAGGAGTGTGTGCAGCAATGTGCACAGGAGCGTGCTCAGTAGAGTATGCTGGAGTGTGCGCAGGAGTGGGTGCAAGAGTGGGCGCAGCAGTGTGCACAGGAGTGTGCACAGGAGAGTGCGCAGAAGTGTGTGCCAGTGTGTGCTAGTGTGTGCCAGTGTGCGCAAGAGTGGGCGCAGCAATGTGTGCAGCAGTGTGCACAGGAGTGTGCGCAAGAGTCTCTGCAGCAGTGTGCGCAGCAGTGTGTGCAGCAATGTGTGCAGCAATGTACGCAGGAGTGTGCGCAGCAGTGTGCACAGGAGTGTGCTCAGTAGAGAATGCAGGAGTGTGTGCAGCAGTGTGCGCAGGAGTGTGCGCAAGAGTGTGTGCAGCAGTGTGCACAGGAGTGTGCTCAGTAGAGAATGCAGGAGTGTGCGCAGCAGTGTGCGCAGGAGTGTGTGCAAGAGTGGGCGCAAGAGTGGGCGCAAGAGTAGGCGCAAGAGTAGGCGCAGCAGTGTCTGCAGCAATGTGCACAGGAGAGTGCGCAGGAGTGTGTACAGCAGTGTGCGCAGCAGTGTGCACAAGAGTGTGTTCCAGTGTGCGCAATAGTGGGCGCAGCAGTGTGTGCAGCAATGTACGCAGGAGTGCGTGCAGCAGTGTGCACAGAAGTGTGCGCAGCTGTGTGCACAGGAGTGTGCTCAGTAGAGTATGCAGGAGTGTGTGCAGCAGTGTGAGCAGGAGTGTGCGCAAGAGTGTGCACAAGAGTGTGCGCAAGAGTCGGTGCAGCAGTGTGCGCAGGAGTGTGTGCAGGAGAGTGCGCAGGAGTGTGTACAGCAGTGTGCGCTGCAGTGTGTGCAAGAGTGTGTGCCAGTGTGCGCAAAGATGGACACAGCAGTGTGTGCAGCAATGTGCGCAGGACTGTGCTCAGTAGAGTGCGCGGGACTGTGTGCAGCAGCGTGTGCAAGAGTGTGCGCAAGAGTGGGCGCAGCAGTGTGTGCAGCAATATGCACAGAAGTGTGCGCAGCAGTGTGCACAAGAGTGGGCGCAAGAGTGGGCGCAAGAGTGGGCGCAAGAGTGGGCGCAAGAGTTAGTGCAGCAATATATGCAGCAGTGTGCGCAGGAGTGTTTACAGGAGAGTGTGCAGCAGTGTGCGCAGGAATGTGCACAAGAGTGGGCACAAGAGTGTGTGCAGCAGTGTGCACAGGAGTGTGCGCAAGAGTGTTTGCAGCAGTGTGTGCAGCAATGTACGCAGGAGTGTGCGCAGGAGTGTGTGCAGGATAATGCACAGCAGTGTGCGCAGGAGTGTGCACAAGAGTGTGTGCAGCAGTGTGCACAGGAGGGTGCGCAGGAGTGTTTTCAGGAGAGTGTGCAGCAGTGTGCGCAGGAGTGTGCGCAGGAGAGTGTGCAGCAGTGTGCACAGGAGGGTGCGCAGGAGTGTTTTCAGGAGAGTGTGCAGCAGTGTGCACAGGAGTGTGTGCAGGAGTGTGCGCAGGAGAGTGTGCAGCCGCGTGCACAGGAGTGTGCGCAAGAGTTTATGCAGCAGTGTGCGCAGCAGCATGTGCAGCAATGTACGCAGGAGTGTGCACAGGAATGTGCTCAGGAGTGTGCACAGGAGTGTGTGCAGCAGCGTGTGCAGCAATGTGTGCAGGAGTGTACGCAGGAGTGCATGCAGGAGTGTGAGCAGGAGTGTGCACAGAAGTGTGCTCAGGGGAGTGTGCGCAGGAGCGTGTGCAGCAATGTGCGCAGGAGTGTACGCAGGAGTCTACACAGAAGTGAGGGCAGGAATGTGCACAGCAGTGTACACAGGAGTGTACACAGGAGTGTGCGCAGGAGTGTGCATTAGAATGCAAGCTGGATACTGTACAGGAGTGTGCGCAGGAGTGTGCGCAGGAGTGTGCGCAGGAGTGTGCGCAGGAGTGTGCATTAGAATGCAAGCTGGATACTGTACAGGAGTGTGTGCAGGAGTATGTACAGGAGTGTGTGCAGGAGTATGTGCAGGAGTGTGTTCTGCAGTGTTAGCAGGAGTGTGTGCTGAAGAGTATGTGTCGGTGTGTGTGTAAGAGTGGATGTAGGCCAGTGTTCAGGTGTGTCCTCCTGGTTGTGAGAATTAGATTCACAGAGATACGAGATATATTGTATTCCATTAGGTAGGAACTCTGCCCATGTCTATAGGTTTCAGAGTATTTCTGTAACCCACAATTTTTTCATTAGGAGATGTTACTTTTCCCTCTTCTCAGTGTCCACATGTATTTATGGTGTCCTCGTGTTAATCTCTCCTTCCTCTTTGGTTATTTCTGTCATTTTATTTTCTTTCTGGCTCTTTTTTTATGTCATTCATTGTAGTTTTCTCCCCCAGTTGTCAGATTTCTCTCTGTTCTAAGCTTCTGCCTCAATCCTGTTGTCTTTGTGATGAGTGTCTCAGGGCCCCTCTAAAACTATATCAATGCTGACCACTGCCGACACTGAAGCTCTTCTAAAATACGGTTTGATAATTCTGTAGCAGATTCAAATTTCACATACTCTACAATATCCAAATAAAATAAACTTATTACTAAAGACAATGATCACTGTATAATTTATGAGAATAAAACTCACAAGCTCCCAATCATGTCCCTGGCATTGCTACGCATGAAGTAAACTTTCACATTAATCAGGAAATCACGTTTTACACATCAATAAATTAGATTTTGCTACCAAAAATGTTCAATTTCCCTTTAATTATCAAATGAAATAAGAGGTATTGGACTGTACACTGGTCAACTTAGCCTTCACTCTCATTGACTGTGACTATGGTTCCTCTTGTTCCAGTAAAGTGACAGGAGTTTTGTGTTATTGGAAATAACAGATTTTATTTTGTTCTAATGTGTGTTGAACTTTGGTTGTGTGGTTAATTTTCTGTTATGGATGGGGTCAGTTCAGTCAGCACTATTTCCATCTTACCACCCGTCTGTAAACAGAAGGGATTTTGAATGAGTTTGTTTTTTTAGAATAAGCAGTGGTGTATTTTCCCAACCCCTCAGTTTTTGTGTGATCCAATTTTACCAATAATCCCACAGCAAACTCAAATTTGGATTAATTCAGAAGCTTAGTTTATTTTTACACATTGAAAACCAGCGAAATGGAGTGTTTGCAATGGCCCGCTCCACATTCACTCAGTAAAGGGAGGGATAGAGGAAAGGAGCTTAACAGTGTGAGGATCACTGAAAAACTGAATATTGGTTCACGTGAGTTCCAGACTCCCAAAGTCAGACTCCGATGAGGGACTCTTTCATCTGGGCATTTGAAAGTTGGCTGGTTGGAGACCCATGTTGTAAGAATTGCTTTTTCAGATGGTGTTGATGTTGGGAGATGAAGTGGGCATGCAGAGATGGCATCAGTTCTACAGGCAAAAATACAAAATCTTCCATTCGAGTCAGGTTAGATGGGACTGTGATCCATTCTAGACAGAGTTTGCTTCTGTGTGGCCTGTCAGTTCGATATTAGAAAGCAGCTCAGAAAGGTAAACTGCTCAAAAGGCCAGGGTCTTGGGTGATGTGACCTTCCTTCTCCACACTGTCTGCAATAAAGGTTGTTTATCTAACGTCTGAAATTGGCTTTGCTTTCAGGACTGATAATATCTCAGCCATTATGGGTTGAAAGGGGTGTCATTCATGTTGAAGGTCTAGTGTTTGGGACGCCATTGTCTCAACAGACCCATGGACTCCACAAGCAAGGTTGGCTTATCAAATGCAAGTGGCCTTCCTGTAGCTCCTTTTGACATTGGTCTGTACAGTCCCAGCTGACCTGTTAGAAGATCCGGCATAACAAGGTGTGACATTCCTGAAGCTGAGAAGAGAATTCTTTTGTTCTGGAGGCCACTGGGGATAATTTCCAGACAGAGGGTTAAACACTTTAATTGTCTGTGTTCAGCAGAAAAGTCCAGTTTAAAAATAAGGAATAGTAATAAGGATAAAGTTTAACATATTCAGGATTGGGTTTTTGTTCCGTGTATTTTTTTATTCATTCATGGGATGTGGGCTTTGCTGGCTAGGCCAGCATTTATTGCCCATCCCTAGTTGCCCTTGGGGAGGTGGTGGTGAGCTGCCTTCTTGAACCACTGCAGTCCATGTGGTGTAGGTGCACCCACAGTGCTGTTAGGGAGGGAGTTCCAGGATTTTGACGCAGCGACAGTGAAGGAACGGCGATATATTGGTTATGTATATATATGATTGGCAAGGGGATCAAAGGTTACGGGAAGAAGGTGGGAGAATGGGGTTGAGAAACTTATCAGCCATGATTGAATGGTGGAGCAGACTCGATGGGCTGAATGGCCTAATTCCTGCTCCTATGTTTTATGGTCTTATATTTCCAAGTCAGGATGGTGAGTGACTTAGAGGGGAACTTCCAGATGGTGATGTTCCCATCTACATGTTGCCCTTGTCCTTCTAGGTGGTAGTGGTCATGTGTTTGGAAGGTGCTGTCTAAGGAGCCTTGGTGAATTCTTGCAGTGCATCTTGTAGGTGGTACACACTGCTGCTACTGTGCATCGGTGGTGGAGGGAGTGAAGGTTTGTGGATGTGGTGCCAATCAAGTGGACTGCTTTGTCCTGGATGGTGTCAAGCTTCTTGAGTGTTGTGGGAGCTGCACTCATCCAGGCAAGTGGGGAATATTCCATCACATTCCTGATTTGTGCCTTGTAGATGTTGGACAGGCTTTGGGGAGCCAGGAGGTGAGTTACATGTCGCACGATTCCTAGACTCTGACCTCTGCTCTTGTAGCCACAGTATTTATATGGTTCGTCCAGTTCAGTTTCTGGTCAATGGTAACCCCCAGGATGTTGATGTTGGGGGACTCAGTGATGGTAATGCCATTGAACATCAAGGGGTGATGGTTGGATTCTCTCTTCTTGGAGATGGTCATTGCCTGACTCTTGAGTGGCATGAATGTTACTTGCCACTTGCCAGCCCAAGCCTGGATATTGTCCAGCTCTTTCTGCATTTGGACATGGACTGCTTCAGTATCTGAGGCGTCACGAATGGTGCTGAACATTGTGTAATTATCACTGAATATCCCTACTTCTAACCTTATGATGGAAGGGAGGTCATTGATGAAGCAGCTGAAGATGGTTGGGCCGAGGACACTACCCTGAGGAACTCCTGCAGTGATGTCCTGGAGCTGAGATGACTGACCTTCAACAACCACAACCACCTTCCTTTGTGCTAGGTATGACTCCAACAAGCTGAGAGTTTTCTACCGGATTCCCATTGACTCAAGTTTTTCTAGGGCTCCTTGAAAATGCTGCCTTAATGTCAAGGGCAGTCACTCTCATCTCACCTCTGGAGTTCAGCTCTTTTGTCCATGTTTGAACCAAGGCTGTAATGAGGTCAGGAGCTGAGTGGCCCTGGCAGAACCCAAATTGGGCATCAGTGAGCAAGTTATTGCCAAGCAAGTGCCACTTAATAGCACTGTTGATGACCCTTTCCATTACTTTACTGGTGATCGAGAGTAGACTGATGGGGCGGTAATTGACCGAGTTTGATATTTCCTACTTTTTGTGTACAGGACATAGCCAGGTAGATGCTAGTGTTGTAGCTGTACTGGAACAGCTTGGCTAGGAGCACACGTCCTATTAGCACAAGCAAGCAACTGCAAAGGCTATGGGGCGTGACAATATTCTGGCAATAGCAATTACCAGAATATCATCAGGCCCCATAGCCTTTGCAGTTTTTTGATATCATGTGGAGTGAATCGAATTGGCTGAAGACTGGCATCTTGTGATGCTGGGGACCTCTGGAGGAGGCCGAGATGGATCATCCCACTTGGCACTTCTGGCTGAAGATTGTAGCAAATGCTTCAGCCTTACCTTTTGCATTGATGAGCTGGGCTCCTCCATCATTGAGGATGAGGATATTTGTGGAGCCACCTCCTCTTCGACCCATGAGTTGTTTAGCTGCCCACCACAATTCATGGCTGCAGAGCTTAGATCTGATCCGTTAGTTGTGGGATCACTTAGTTCTGTCTATCACTTGCTGCTTCTGCTGTTTGACACACAAGTAGCCCCTATGTTATAGCTTCACCAGGTTGACACCTCATTTTTAGGTATGCCTGATTGAACCAGGGTTGATACTAATGGTAGAGTGGGGAATATGCCAGGTTACAGATTGTGTTCAAGGTACAAAGTAAGACTATGCCAATATGTTTGCCATTGTCAGGTTTTTATTCAATAATCAAATCCCACCATCTGCCATGGCAGAATTCGAACCCAGGCCCCCTAGAGCATTACCCTGTGTCTCGGGATTACTAATCCAGCAACAATACCACTACACCATCATCTCTCCCATAAAAATAACGTTCGAGGAAGCCAACATTATTTGGAAATCAGAAAATGGGACTCGCTCTGTTGTTTTGAGACAGGCTTCACTTTATCTGTTTTATGTTTTTGTTATGTTTTTGTTTGGTCGCTCCTGCATCTTTTCCACTTTTATTTTCCGTGTTCTTGCTGTTAGCTCTTCACAATTCCTTCCAATTTTCCATTTCTACATATTTCTTCCTGTCCTGTGCCTCAGTTTGATTGTTCCAATCATTGATTGTCCTCCACCATTACAAACTATTCCAGTCTTCAGCACTGACTGTCATTTCGATTTCTTTACTCTGCTTAACAACAGTCAAATCCTGATAACATTCAGGACGGAATTCCTTTTGGATAGTTGCCACTACAGTTGTATATCTGCCAATCATGCCTGAATTATCTCTAGATTATAGTTGTATCAGTTTACGAGCATTTGAATTTATCTAATGAATCAATTTTATTGCAGCGTTTGGGTTCCTGCCACTAAACCCATGAATGGTCAACCCTAACAAAACTCTGAAACAACAGAAGGGCCAAGAGGCAAACTCAGTTCCTGATAATTCAATGAGTAAACACAACAACATTGATAGCTCTGACCCAAACAGACAAAATGGGTGAAACGTAATGTGGGATTCAGGACCCTGATGTAGGGACCAAATGGAGTCCTGAGCCCACTTTGTCAGCAGCAAGACCAGTGGCACAATCTTCCAGCAGGCAGACTCCTGATTGGCCACCTCCTCATTTGCCATCCTATTAAGAATAGTACTGATGGTAGGTGAGTCATTGTGCTTGCTGGCCTAATCAGAGAGCCCACAGCTCTGGAGCCTCCACACGGAGAAGGAGGCACTACTGAGGCAGTTCAGGGACTGGGAAACACCCTCACTGGTCAACACTTTGGGCTGTACTGAGACTCCCAAAGCTGGTATGGACAGTAGGATGGAGGGGAAGCCTCTCCGCCATGATTGCTGCTTTTCCTGCCTACAGCCCCGTGATTGGGGCATTGAGACTCTGGCTCCAATGGCCCCTCAGACTGCCTTTAGGAGGCCACCTCCAATGACTTGGCGACTGTCACACATGGCGAGGGTGTCACTCTGGCAATGCTGAAAATTGCTTCTAATTGGGGCATTAAGCAGGTTAATTAGCTGCCCACTCTTCCCAGCTCACCCTTAGAAAAGATTCCCGGCAGTAGGAATGTGTGGGAAACCGTCCCAACATGGCTCCCCCCTACTTTTCTGACCCACCCCCGCCTGCTCCCAGTCCACCTCCACGGGTTGAGAAAATCCACCCAATGATATGAACGGACACGGTGAGAAACTACCTGCATTCAGTGCATTCCCAGTTAAAAAGCAAGAACTGATTCAGAATAATGTATGGGATCTTTTACATCCATCCTAAGTAAGCAGACAGGGCCTTGGTTTAACATCTTATCTGAACAACGGCAACTCCAACAGTGCAGCACTCCCTAAATATTGCACAGAGTATCAAATTTGATTTTTTGTGCTCAAGCCCTAGGGTGGAACTTGAACCCAGAACCTTGTGACTCAGGAGAGAATGCTACCAACTGAACCACGGTTACCATCAATCTGTACTCCGGCTCCTCTGCAATAAAGGCCAACATTCCATTTCCCTTCTTAATTAATTGCTGTATCTGCAAACTAACTTCTTGTGATTCATGTACGAGGGACACATAGATCCCACTGCACCTGCAGCATTCTGCAATCCTGCTCCATTTAAAGACTATTCTGCTTTTCCATGCCACCAAACAAAGTGGGCAACCTTCAATTTTTCCACATTATACTCCATATACTAAATTCTTAACCTATCTGTATCTATTTGCTGACATTTTGGGCTGAATTTTAGGGTCCCCCGCTGACAGATTTGAAGACGGGGGCTTGTAAAATGCAGAACTTGCCTTGCCTGCCTCCGAACTGCCACTCCGACCTGTCCCCCATTTTACAGGAGAGCCCACTTGTTCTTGGCCTATTGAGGCCCTTATGTGGCCAATTAATGGGCATTAAGTGCCTCATCCTACCCCTGCCACAATTTTAGTCATAGAATGGAAAAACTCATGCCAAACAGGTAGCCCGGCAGCTTTACTGGGTGTGCTGGTGTTGGTAAGAGAGGATGGGGCCTTCGTTGGGGGTCCCCTGTGCCCATGCCACCCATTTAACCCTCACCCTCAGCCTCTCAAACCTGGCCCCCAACCCCTTCTCCCCCCACCCCCTTTGTTGGGTCCTGCCAGCCAGACCCCTCTGATACCCCAGACTTACTGGAAGTCTGGCTTCCATTAGCTCCTTTCCTTTGGGCATTGCCTGTAGTCTCAGCAGTGGCCAACTCTTGAACATGGTGCTGCTGGGGTCAGAGAGTTGATAGCCAATCAGATTGTTGGGATTTCCTCCTCAGTGATGGTGGAAGTCCCATCTCCTGTGAAATAAGGCTCCATGGAGTGTGATGTTGCTGGAGAGCAGCCAGAATCAGCCAGGATGCATTCCCTGCTGACTCTTCGGGTGATGGGGTGGAAAACCCTGGCATCCAAAAAAATCCTACCCTTTAAGACGTCCTCAAAACTCTCTTTCCTACCTATCTTCGTATCATAGCCGAGGCCCCAGCACTGATCCCTGGGGCGCTCCACTAGTTACAGTTTGCCAACCTGAAAATGACCCATTTATCACAACTCTCCATTTCTTGTTAGTTAGCCATTCCTCCATCCACGTGAATATATCACTCCCAGCACCATGAGCTCTTATCCTGTGTAGTAAACTTATATGTGGCAGCTTATTAAAAGACTTTTAGAAATCCAAATACATTACGTCTACTGGTTCCCCTTCATCCAACCTGCTGGTAACATCCTCATTTGTCAAACACCATTTCCCTTTCTCAAGCCCATGGTGACTACTTGATTGTACAAAGATTTTCTAAATGTCCTGTGACTATTTCCTTAATGCTGGATTCCAGCATTTCCCCAGTCACACAATAGGCCAACTGACGTATAGTTTCCCGCTTTTCATCTCCCTCCTTTCTTGAATTGAATTCTTGCCATTTAAAACCCCAGGGATTTTGCTTTTTGAAAATGTTTGGAAAGCAACCTCCTGTTGGACTGTTGCTTTTGTATTTAATTAGAGCTGAAGGACTTGTATTTTCTGGGATGCTTTTTTTGAATGATTATGGAAGGTCAAGAGAACAAAGGCTGGAAAATAGACAACCAAGGGGCTGTTCAGTGATTAGTGGTATTTATTTTTAAAATTTATTCAGTCATGGGATGTGGGCTTCACTGGCTGGGCCAGCATTTATTGCCCATCCCTAGTTGCCCTTGAGAAGGTGGTGGTGAGCTGCCTTCTTGAGCCGCTGCAGTCCATGTGGTGTAGGACATTGCTGTTAGGGAGGGAGCTTGACTCAGTGACAATGAAGGAAAGGTGATTTATTTCCAAGTCAGGATGGTGTCCAAATAAGGAATGCTAATTTTACTAAGATGAAATGCGATTTGGCCCAAGTGGACTGGAAGCAGCTACTTGCAGATAAAACTGTGTCTGAGCAGTGGGAGGTATTCAAGGAGGGAATAGCGAGAGTACAGGCCAAGTATGTTCCCGTAAAGACAAAGGGTGGGACCAAGACTGGAGAACCCTGGATGTCAAGGGACAAAAAGATTAGGATTAAGAAAAAAGAGGCTTATGGCAGATACCAAGGGCTCAATACGGCAGAGTCCTTAGAGGAGTATAAAAAGTGCAGAGGGGGACTTAAAAAGGAAATTAGGAAAGCTAAGAGATTGCATGAGAAAGCATTGGTGGGTATAATAAAGGAAAACCCAAAGGAGTTTTGAAAAATATATAAAGAGCAAGAGAATAACTAGGGAAAGAGTGGGGCCAATTAGGGACCATAGAGGGAACGTGTGTGTGGACCCGGAAGACGTGGGTACAGTCCTCAATGAATCCTTTATGTCAGTCTTCACAATGGAAAAGGACAATACAGAAATAGACATCAGGGTGGAGGACTGTGAAATATTAGAGGAAATTAACATAGAGAGAGAGGAGGTACTAGCGGGTTTAGTGGCCTTAAAAGTGGATAAATCCACAGGCCCAGATGAGATGTATCCCAGGCTGTTGAGGGAGGCAAGGGAAGAGATATCAGGGGCCTTGGCAGTAATTTTCAAATCCTCTCTGGCCACAGGTGAGGTGCCAGAGGACTGGAAAACTGCTAACGTTGTCCCATTATTAAAAAAAGGAGGAAGGGATAGACCAGAAAATTACAGGCCAGTCAGTCTAATCTTGGTTGTGGGGAAGTTACCAGAAAGAATTCTGAGTGACCGAATATATCTACACTTGGAGAGACACAGATTAATCAGGGATAGTCAGCATGGATTTGTTAAGGGAAAGTTGTGTTTGACAGAGTTGACCGAATTTTTTGAGGAGATAACCAGGATTGTTGATGAGGGTAATGCATTTGATGTGGTCTATATGGACTTTAGCAAGGCTTTTGATAAGGTCCCTCATGGCAGACTAGTCAAGAAAGTAAGAACCCATGGGATCCAAGGCAAAGTAACACGTTGGATCCAAAATTGGCTGAGAGGCAGGAAGCAGAAGGTGATGGTAGAGGGATGTTTCTGTGAATGGAAGTCTGTTTCCGGTGGGGTTCCACGGGGCTCGGTGCTGGGACCCTTGGTGCCTGTGGTGTACATAAATGATTTGGACTTAAATGTAGGGGGTATGATCAAGAAGTTTGCAGATGACACGAAAATCGGTAGGGTGGTAAATAGTGAGGAGGATAGCCGTAAACTGCAGGAGGATATCAATGGGCTGGTCAGGTGGGCAGAGCAGTGGCAAATGGAATTCAACCCAGAAAAGTGTGAGGTAATGCACTTGGGGAGGGCTAACAAGGCAAGGGATTACATTATGAATGGTAGGAACCTGGAGAGTACTGAAGATCAGAGGGTTCTTAATGTGCATATTCATATCCAATACCACCTAGAAGGACAAGGGCAGCAGGTAGATGGGAACACCACCACCTGGAAGTTCCCCTCCAAGTCACTCACCATCCTGACTTGGAAATATATCACCGTTCCTTCACTGTTGCTGGGTCAAAGTCCTGGTCGTCACTTCCGAACAGCACTGTGGGTATACCTACACCACATGGACTGCAGCGGTTCAAGAAGGCAGCTCACCACCACCTTCTCAAGGGCAACTAGGGATGGGCAATAAATGCTGGCCTAGCCAGTGAAGCCCACATCCCGTGAATGAATAAAAAATATATATATCCCTGAAGGTAGCAGGGCAGGTAGATAAGGTGGTTAAGAGGCATTTGGGGTACTTGCCTTTATTAGCCGAGGCATAGAATACAAGAGCAGGGACGTTATGCTGGAACTGTATAAAATGCTGGTTAGGCCACAGCTAGAGTACTGCGTGCAGTTCTGGTCACCACATTATAGGAAGGACGTGATTGCACTGGAGAGGGTGCAGAGGAGATTTACCAGGATGCTGCCTGGGCCGGAGGGTCTGAGCTATGAGGAAAGATTGGATAGGCTGGGGTTGTTTTCCTTGGAGCAGCGAAGGTTGAGAGGGGACCTGATAGAGGCGTATAAGATTATGAGGGGCATAGATAGAGTGGATAGGAAGGCACTTTTTCCATTAGTAGAGGGGTCAATATCCAGGTGGCATAGATTAAGGTAAGGGGTAGAAGGCTAAGAGGGGAGTTGAGGAGAAATCTTTTCATCCAGAGGATGGTGGGAGTCTGGAACTCACTGCCTGAATGGGTGGTTGAGTCAGAAACTCTCGTAACATTTAGGAAGCATTTAGATATTCACTTGCATTGCCACAGCCTCCAGGGCTATGGGCCAAGCGCTGGAAAATGGGATTAGTGTAGTCAGATTTTTGTTGACCAGCATGGACATGATAGGCCGAATGGCCTCCTTCTCTTCTGTAAACATCTAGGAGTCGATGAGTCTATGAGTGTGTGGCTTGAGGAACTTGCAGGTAGTGGGGTGTCTGTGCATCTGCTGCCCTTGTCCTTCTAGATGGTAGAGGTCGTGGGTATGGAAGGTGCTGTTAAATGCAAGGAATATAGTGGACACAGCAGATGAGCTGAGGGCACAAATGGACACTTTGAAATATGATTTAATTGTTATTAATCAAACATGGTTTAAAGAAGGGCAAGAATGGCAGCTCAACATTTCTGGTTACAGGGTTTTCAGACAAGATGGAGAAGAGGATAAAACTGAAAGGGGTGTTGTAATATTGGTTAAAGTTTACACAGAGACTTCCCATTTTAAATGTACAGATAGGAATTGATGATGGTAGAATAAAGGTAAGGACAGATGTATGACTTTAAATTTGGGGCTGAATTGTGTCTGCATCCACTGATCCAGATATCCCCAGCCAACTTCAACTGAAGATAACATTTGTCCATAACTCTTTGTGTATAAAGCCAAAGACCATTGACTAGTGGGGTCTGAAAAATGCTGGGTGAGTTGCAATATTCCATTTGAAGAGATGTTGTAACCTGTTGTCAGGCATGTGATTTCCACAGGAGAAGTATGTTGAACGTGTCTGCAATTTCCTGCAGTAGCAGTCACTCCTGTAGGTTGTGGGGTTTAAAGAACTGTCCTGTAATGTTGGCTCCAAGTATTCATACAGTATTTTGGCTTTCTGAAACAGCTTCATCTTCACAAACAGCACCTATTCCTTCATTTATATACATGCTCTTAATGTTCAAGCACTTTCCAGCTTCAACAAAGTGTGGAACGATGAACGTTTATTTCAAACCCCAGCAAGGCACATGCCCATGCATTATGCTCATTACACACTCTGCAGGGCCTCCACTAAATATCCCACCTGCCTTCATATGCAAGGCTAGCTGAAGTGTATTGACCATCTGTAAAATGTCTTGTGATTGAATTAATGTTGGCAGCTCAACCATGCAGCTGGACTTTGGTGTGGTGTTGGATGATCCCCCTGATCTATAGTTAATGGCCCCCATTCCACTGGAAGAGTTTGCAGCATTCAGCCCTTGCCAAACCTCTTGCACTCGGAGCCATTGCCAATTGCACCCATTCCCTCTGACCAGTTGCAGTTATGACCATTGGCTATTGACTGTGGATTCATTCAGTTTGGTTTTCTGCCCTTTGCTGGTTGGGTTTCACCTCTCAGCACCGACTGAATAGTGAACATGTGCAGAGCTTTTCTACAACAGGTGAACCCTGACATTGTGATGTTACACTGGCCATTAAAAGTAATGGAGGCTTCAACTCCTCCAAACTGACATCTTCAATAATGAGCAGAAAAACTTACTCCAATTAAAAAAAAATACACGCCATGTTCAGCCGAAGCAGGTGACATTAAAGAAGGATAGGTCCTGTCTATAGGTCAAAACTTAAATACTGAAACTTGAAGTTATTATAAATGATCAACATTTCATTTTATTTTGCATAACCTAGGTAAATAGTACATACATCTGTTACATTTGGATTGTAAACAACCTTTCTTGCTGCCTAACCTACTGGTGTAGAATTTAATCTGGGCCATTTTTGAGCCTAGACTCGGTGCAGCAAAAGCAGCACAACTGAAACCAAGAGGCTTGAGGCCAGTCCAAAATTGGACCTTGGGCTTCAAAAGCATTTTATGTCGGAACTGCTCATGCCTGTGGTGACCCCCCACCCCCTAGACAGCTTGGGCATTACTGTTCATGCAGCCTGGACAGTTAATCTCACTGGCAATGTCCCGGGAGAATAGTTGGAGCGGGTTTCCATGGGGCAGCTGATTGCAACAAGTTAGTCTGCCTGGTTCCATGAAAAGGTTTTAATAAATGACTTGCCTCCAGCTGTGAGCAACAGGGGCTACTGAACGTTCCAGGTCTGCTTCAAGGTTAGGTCCTAATTAACATGTGCTACTTGCTATGCCTCATAACTGGCTTCACCAGTGGGCTGAAGGTCAAGATTTGGGTCAGGCTGTCCCATGGTTCAGCAATGTGCCAATTTACACCCAAATACCAATTTTCACTCGATTGGCAGGATGTGCCGAGTGGAGTCCCACAGGGGTCAGCTGGGGCCTCAGCTTTTTACAATTTACTTCAGTGACTTAGATGAGGGGAGTGAAGTCATGCTAGCTAAATTTGCAGATGACACACAGATAGGTAGGAATGTATGTTGTGAAGAGGACATGAGGAGGTTGCAGATGGATAGAGATAGGTTGAGTGAGTGGGCAAAGATCCGGCAAATGGAATTTAATGCGGGAAAATGTGAAGTTGTTCACTTTGGCAGAAAGAAGAAAAAAGCAGAGTATTACTTAAATAGAGAACGGCTACATAATTCTGAGGTGCAGAGGGATCTAGGTGTTCTCGTGCATGAGTCACAAAAAGTTAGTATGCAGGTACAGCAAGTAATTAAGAAGCCTAATGGAATGCTATCCTTTATTACAAGAGGGATTGAACATATAAGTAAGGATGTTATGCTTCAGTTATACAGGGCATTGGTGAGACCGCACCTCGAATACTGTGTGCAGTTTTGGTCTCCTTATTTAAGGAAGGATGTAAATGCATTGGAGATGGGTTCAGAAGAGGTTTACTAGATTGATACCTGGAATGAGTGGGTTGTCTTATGAGGAAAGGTTGGACAGACTGGGCTTGTTTCCACTGGAGTTTAGAAGAGTGAGGGGTGATTTGATTGAAGTATACAAGATCCTGAACGGCCTTGACAAGGTGGATGTGGAAAGGATGTTTCCTCTTGTGAATGAGTCCAGAACTAGGGGGCACTGTTTTAAAATTAGGGGTTGCCCTTTTAGGACAGAGATGAGGAGAAATGTTTTCTCTCAGAGGGTTGTGCGACTTTGGAACTCTCTGCCTCAGGAGGTGGTGGGGGCGGGGTCAGTGAATATTTTTAAGGCAGAGGTAGATGGATTCTTCTTAGGCAAGGGGATCAAAGGTTATTGGGGTTAGATGGGAATGTGGAAATCGAAACACAAGAAATGATCTTATTGAATGGCGGAGCAGGTGCGAGGGGCTGAATGATCTATTCCTGTTCCTATTTCTTATGTTCTTATGTCCGTGAAATGCCACTCAAGAATTCTTGATAACAAAGAGAAATTAACAGAACTCACCATTGTAGCTTTTTCTTTTGCAGTCTCCAGTAGATCAGATGCTTTTAACTGTTCATTCTGTACCTTCATCGCTTCAGAGGGCAGTTTTGGAAGGTCAGTATCATATGGAGCTTCTTCAGGTTTCACTATCTTTACTTCAGTTGGGTCTTTCTTGACTATTGGCTCCATATCTTTTGCTGCACTAGTTGCTTCTGCTTGTTTATCAGCAGCTTTTTTTTCCACTGATGCAGAAAGAAACTTCTTGTCCTCAACTGCTGGAGGCTTCTCTGTTATGGCTTCTTTTGTGATGCTTAATTCCTGATCCAAAGGTTTCTCCTGTTTGAGCACAGGTGGGGTTTCTATTGCTTTGGCGGGAAGCTGAGCTCCCTTTTCTTTCTTTTCTGCTTCTTTTGAAGCTGTTGTCAGGGGACTTGCCTTTTGTTGCTGTGTTTCTTTTGGCTTCGGGATAGTAGGTTGTTCTGCTGAAGGTTTTGAAGGACCAGCAGAAGGTGGACCTTTCTGAGATGGTTGTTTGGGCCCAGGCTGAGCAGGAGGAGTTTGTTTCGGTTTTGATGGGGTTGGAAGGGAAAGTGGCATTTTGCCAAGGTCGCCCAGTTGTCCACTCAGAGCTCTTGTTGTTTGACAGGTCAAGCAGAGCCATTCCTGGACCTAGAACACATAAACACTGTTTAAATAAAAACATCCATTTTGTTTTTATCGATCCAGTTACTGGTCAATTTTTAAATTAATTTATAGCTAAGAACACCTAATGAAAATTAATAGTTATCATTTCCATCTTAGTTTAATCATATTCGAGTCCACCAATAAAAATTAGGCAAATACATTCTTGATGGATTCATGAAGTGAATTTCCTTTACCAACAATAGGATGGAAATGTTGCCACGGCAAAATATTCCACTTTCAAAAGTAGCAATAACCAGAAAACTGCTGTTGACTTTTAAACATTTCTTATACAGTTATTTCTTATACAGCTAATAATATTCAGAAGAAGCAGAAATAGTTCCAATATTGTATTACATTATTTAATAAAAAGAGACATTTTGAGAACACCCATTGTAGTGGTCATCAACATAAGGAAGTAACTGAACATTGTGTAACTTGACGTGTCAGTTAATGCTGTTGAGGATGGGATACGTAGTGAAAATGTTAGGCTGCTTTTCCCAGTGAATGAAGTAATTGGAAACTTGTACCAGCCAGGAAATTACTGCTTGGGATATTACTGTATAACATGTGCATAACATTTCACTGCTTGCTATTTTAATTGAGGTGCTGGCACATTTAAATTAAAATGTAACATAGGAAACAAAGAAATATCATGTTTATGCATTAAGTCCCAGCTTTTCCAGTTGGTGTTATTTCATCATCGTCAGTTACCCACTAATTTTAATGTGTTTGTGTGCAAAGATTACAAGCAGTAATTTCTAGACAATGAGCTTCATGCTGTAAAGCTTCGGCACTAGTTAGCACCTTCTCCCTCAGAGCCATATTACATTGCTCTCAGTGAGATGCTATTTTTTTTGAGTGACAGCATTAGCTGGAGAGCGCAGTTCAGTTGTGTGCAAGTGAGGAATGCTGTTCAATTCCGTCTATCCGAGGAGCTGATCTTACTTTCAAGTGGAAGGTAAACGTTTCCTGAAAGACAGGAGGAAAGGAAAGGAAAGGAAGGTGGGGGCCACAGGCTGGGGGGATGGGGGGGTTAACTCTGTTAATAAAGGATAACAACAGTGCAATATTGTGAAATAATCTCGGTTCAGATGATCAAGATGTAGAATCAGTTTGGGTGGGAATAAGAAATAGCATGGGGGTAAGTCACTGGTGGGAGCAGTTAAGCCCTCTGATAGTAGCTATCTGTGGGACAGAGTACATATCAAAACTAATGGGGGCTTGCAAGGAAGGTACTGCAATAGTCATGGGTGACTTTAATTTTCACATTGATTGGGCAAATCAAATTGGCAAAGGTGGCCTGGAGGATGAGTTCATGGAGTGTATTTGGGACAGTTTCTTAGAACAATACCTTCTGGAATCTATAAGGGAACAGGTTATTTTGTAGTTGGTAATATGTAAGGAGACAAAATTAATTAAAGACCTCAAAGTTAAGGGTCCTCAAGGCAAGAGTGATCATAACATGCTGAATTTCACACTCAGTTTGAGAGTGAGAAATGTGAATCCATAACTAGTGTCTTTAACTTAAGTAAAGGCAATTACAAGGGTATGAAGGCAGGGTTTGCTAAAGTAGACTGTGTAAATAAGTATAAAGGGAAGATGATAGAGAAGCAATGGTAGGTAGTTAAGGACATATTTCACAATTTCAAAGGTAGATTCCATTGAGAAGGAAAGACTGTGGGAAGGATGTACCACCCATGGCTAACGAAGAACATTAAGGTTGGTATAAATTGAAAGAAGAGGCGTACGATGCTGTAAAGGTTAGTGGTAGGCCAAAAAATTGGGAAAGTTTTAGAAGCCGGCAAAGGATGACTAAAAAAATAAGGAGCGGGAAATTGGAGGATGAGAGAAAACTAACAGGAAATATAAAAATAGACAGTAAAAACTTCTACAAGTATATAAAAGGAAAAGAATAGCTAAAGTGAGCATTAACCCTTTAGAGGATGAGACTGGGGAATTAACCATGGGAAACAAGGACATGACAGAGACTTTGAACAAGTATTTTGTATCTGTCTTCACAATAGAAGAGACAGAAACCATGCCAAGAGTAGTGGAAAATCAAGAGGCAAAATGGAGGGAGGAACATAAAACAATCACGATCACTAGAGAAAAAGTAATGGATAAACTAAAAAAACTTAAGGCTGACAAGTCGCTTGGCCGTGATGGCTTGCATCCTAGGGTCTTAATAGAAGTGGCTGCAGAGATAGTGGATGCATTGGTTGTAATCTTCCAAAATTCCCCAGATTCTGGAAATTTCCCAGCAAATTGGAAAACCCCAAATGTAACACCTCACTTCAACAAGGAAGAAAACAGAAAGCAGGAAACAATAGGCCACAGACCAATGTCCATCACTGGGAAAATGCTAGAATCCCTGATTAAAGTGGTAGTAGCAGGATGTTTAGAAAATTATAACACTATCAGGAAGAATCGACATGGGGCACAATTTTACATCCCGCAGGTGGGCGCATGACTGACCCGATCGGACGTAAAATCACGCGAGATGACGTCAGACAAGTGTCCTGACGACATCGTTCACTCGGTGATATTTCACTCGGCAGGCGCATGCAAAAGCCAGATGTGCGCCCGCCGACAATTAAGCCCATTAACGGTACAATTGTCTGTGACTTTTCTTGGCCTGGTTGGTGGACGGGCGAATCGGCCAGGCGGCCTTCACATTTTTCAGGAAACCTCATCCAAGGGCGGGATGAAATCTCTGTTAGGAAATAAAATAAAAAGAAATATCTGGGGACAGCATTTTTATGAGGTATGCTTTTGGGTGTTTGATCGTGATGCACGGACATTTTTTGCAGCATTTTAGTGCTTCGTTTCATTATTTGCAGGTCTGCAGCTCCCTGAGGCAGCCGTCTGCCTTCAGGGTGCTCTCTCGTAGCGCTCACCCACACCCACCAGTGACATCATCGCCCGCCCTCTTCCCACCCCCACCCCGGCAGCGCTGAGCTTTTTAGTACATGTTTCATGCCGGCTGGCCAATTAATGGCTAGCCAGCATGAAATCGCGGCCGGGGGCCGACCGTGGTCAGGGGCCTGTTTCCTGGCCAGTACCGAGCCCGATGATCACGCACGCCCGATGAAGGAAAAGTTCAGGCCTTGGTTTTGTGAAAGGAAAATCATGTTTGGCAAATTTATTAGAGTTCTTTGTGGATGTAACAATCAGGATGGATAAATGGAAATAAAGTAATTAGGAAGGCAAATGGGATGTTGGTCTTTACTAGGGAAGTCTTGCTACAACTGTACAGGGCATTGGTGAGACCACAGCTAGAGTACTGTGTACAGTTTCGATCTCCTTACTTAAGGAGGGACATATTTGCATTGGAAGTAGTTCAGGGAAGTTTCACTTGGCTGATTCCTGGGATGAGGGGTTTGCCTAACGAGGAAGGGTCGAATAGGGTGGGCCTATGCTCATTGAAGGTTAGAAGAATGAGAGGTGATCTTATTGAAACATAGAAGATTCTGAGGGGGTTTGACAG
Source organism: Cetorhinus maximus (assembly GCF_964194155.1). Classification (NCBI taxonomy): domain Eukaryota; kingdom Metazoa; phylum Chordata; class Chondrichthyes; order Lamniformes; family Cetorhinidae; genus Cetorhinus; species Cetorhinus maximus. Next base: position 464,191 of record NC_135890.1, read on the forward strand.
GGTAGATCCTGACAGGATGTTTCCTCATGTGGGGTAATCTAAAACAAGTGGACACAGTTTCAAAATAAGGGGTCTCTCATTTAAGCTGGAGATGAGGAAGAATTTCTTCTCTCAGAGTTGTCAGTGTTTAGAATTCTCTTACCCAGGGAGCAGTGAAGGCCGGGTAATTGAATATACTCAAGGCTGAGGTGGACAGATTCTTTATTGACAGGTGAGTTGAGGGTTCTGGGGAACAGGCAGTAAAGTGGAGTTAAGGTCACAATCAGATCAGCCATGACACTATAGAATGGCAGAGCAGGCTAGAAGGGCTGAATGGCCTTCTCCTGCTTCGATTTCTTATGTTCTTATGTACAGAGATAGCACTGGCCATGGACCGTTGTCAGGTGCCTCCAAAGTTCAAGCTAAGATTTGTGTTGACTGGGGCCTGGGGTTAAGTTTGCCCCTTATTTTCATAGACTTGTTGCCAGAAAGCCCAAGTAATTTTGGGGAATTATATGAGTGCGACTAATTCATGCGTGGACTCCAAAACAAATTCAAAATGTGCATTTCTATTGGGAGATCAAATTCTCAAAATTCAAAAGTGGTTGATTTGCTTGATTGATTGAGCGATTGATGGGATATTATGTTGTAAGAACAGTTAATTACCCAGGCTACAGCTGAAAAACTCTTTACTGTTGTTTTGTTTGCCCTTCAGTCCCACATTCCTAATCTATGGGCACCCGGTGTGGTGGGGGGGAGCCGGGAGGGAGGTGGGTCTCCTCATGAACCTGCTCCTGGGCCTGTCCAAGTTGGCCATTAATAGGTCCAGGCAGTAGGCAAATAAGGGGGTCGTCCAGCCCCTCTTCCGTGGCTATGTTCATGGCTGGGTGTCCTAGGAAAGGGAGTACATGTTGTCCACTGGCACCATCGAGGCCTCCTGTGGGGTGTTTTGCTGAGCCTCTTAATCACATTTTGGTTTGAGGTTCTTAAGTTTCCTTTAAATTTTGTCTTTGTTTTTGCTGTTTCCCTTTAAGAGGCTGCTTTTTAATTTGTCTCTGATTTTTTCAATTTAGTTTAATTGGTTTTGACTTTAAAGAGTTACAGCTGCACAAACAAATGTGCATGACCAACTATTTGGTATTCACCTGTTTGCCTTCATCGGGTGGTATGTTTGAAGAAATAGTCAGTATTGTTATATAACAAATGGTTACAGCCAGTCACTGAAATACTGTTTTGTCAGTTGTCTGTAAATTCTAACTCTGAAACAAACATCAGTTGAAATGTCAGCTATTTACTGAAACACTCTGAAACCAATCCAAAGGAGAATCTCTGTTTCACAAGAGCTGGTAAATTGCACATTGTGATTGAGGATGCAGTCAACACTAAGACCACAAAGGTTGTGAGAGGTCACAGTCAGGAATAATTTCTTCCATCAGAGGAATAAGTGGTTGGGATTTGCAGCTCTCAGTCATGTATCTCACATTAACTGCTCTGCATCAACTTATTTTCAAAAGGCCATCTCCGATATTTAAGAGACCTATAGAAAATATTTGAAATAAATATTTAACACATTACAAAATAGTTCACATCAGATTTTTGAGTTGTATTTTATCTTTGGTAATTGTTGGGATAACTTGTGCATCACCTATTCCCTTAAATATGAATGTTAGTTGATTTAGTTTGGTCTATGTTTTCTATTTGGCTGTTCAAAGTGAGCATGGTGGATTCCATCAAGTTGATTATGCCTAGTAATCTCCCTTTAAAACAAAAACAAAAATAAAAATACCTGGAAAAGGAGAGGAACACAGTTAACGTTTCGAGTCTGTATGACTCTTCAACAGAACTAAGGAAAAATAGAAAAGAGGTGAAATATAAGCTGGTTTAAGATGGGGGGGGAGGCGGGGTGGGACAGGTAGAGCTGGATAGAGGGCCAGCGATAGGTGCAGATTGCCAAAAGATGTCACAGACAAAAGGACAAAGAGGTGTTGAAGGTGGTGATATTATCTAAGGAATGTGCTAATAGGTGACATTAAGGGTAGAAAGCAGGACGAGCAAGGTACAGATGGCCCTTTAAAGTTCAGCTGCTGTGCATGACCCGTTTTTTCAGTGCACAGTCCCTTTTTTTTTTAAACACAGCCACTGCACACGCAGTAATATTCAGAGATCACAGCCAAACACCCATCCACAAATAAATTTAAGTTGGAATAATCTGGAACGATTGAAATATTTTGAATCACTGCAAAATTAAGAAATGTGTAAATTGTTGCACCGCTATAAAATGAAGCTGTGTGACAGTGCTGCCTTATTAAATTGTGTGACAATCTCACCTTCAGCCTTCCTCCTCTCAAATATCAAAAATTCAACCACGGTATTCTCCGTCATTGTGAGAAACATGGCTGGTTTTGTATTGAAAGAAAGAGGCTTTGAGGAAAAGATCTTTTGATGTGTAATATGTTCAATCTTTACAATCTGGAATGTGGAGTTCCAATGTCCCATAATTCTCTTATTTTTCATTCATAATTCATCTATCTTTATGTGGGATAAACCCAGCTGTCAGAATGGATCTGTGCACAACCTTGTCATTTGAAAGAAGCCACTTCAATCAGAAATAGCTAATTGTTTTAACTTGTCAGACAAATGAGAAACACCATCTAAGCAGATAACAGAGGTTGGATTTCACAGAATCACAGATTGTTACAGCGCAGAAGGAGGCCATTCAGCCTGCCAAATCTGAACTCGCTCTCCCAATAAACATTCACTTAGTGCCTTTCCCCTGCCATTTCTCTGTAACCCTGCACAGTCTTCCTTTGTAGATAACAATCCAATGCCCTCTTGAATACCTGGATTGATCCTGCTTCCACCACATTCAGGCAGCGCCTTCCAGATCCTAACCACTTGCTGTGTAAAAAAGTTTTTCTTCAAGTCTCCATTATTTCTTTGGCCAATTACTTTAAATCTGCACCCTCTGGTTCTTGATCCTTTCATGCATGGGAACAGTTTCTCCCTATCTACTCTGTCCAGGCCCCTCATGATTTTGAATACTTTTATCAAATCTCCTCTCAGCCTTCTCTTCTCCAAGAAAGACAGTCCCAACCTCTCCAATCTATCTTCATAACTGAAGTTCCTCATCCCTGGAACAATTCTCATGAATTTTTTCTGCACTCTCTTTAATGCCTTCCCATCTTCCCTAAAGTGTGGAGCCCAGAACTGGAGACAAGACTCCAGCTGAGGCTGAATCAGCGTTTAACATAACGTCCCTGCTCTTGTATTCAATGCTCCTATTAAAAAAGCCCAGGATAATATATGCTTTATTAACTGCCCTCTCAACCTGTCCTGCCACCTTCAATGACTTACGCACATATCCACCCACATCCCTTTGCTCCTGCACCCCCTTTAGAATTATACACTTTGTTCTATATTGTCTCTCTGCATTCTTCCTACCAAAATGGAGCACTTCACACCACTCTGTTTTGAATTACATCTACCACTTGTCTGCCTATGCCACCAAATTATCTATGCCCTTTTAAAGTTTCACACTATTCTTCTCACAGTTCACAATGCTTCCAAGTTTCATATCATCCACAAGTTTTGAAATTATACCCTGTACACCAAGGTCTATGTCTTAAATATATATCAGGAAGAGCAAGGGTCCCAACACTGATCCCTGGGGTGTCAAGTTCCAATAGCTGTTTGAGCTTTACTCTAGTGACATAAAACTCTCCAGTTTGTCTCAGCCGTTTTCCCTTTATATACAAAACCAGTGAAGTACATGGCTTGTTAACTTACAATTACCTACTTAAACACTCCTTGACAGTTAACTGGTTCCTTCCCTGACATGGGCAACTCCACTACAAACCTTCCTTCAGTATGAAAAACATCCATTAACCACTACTCTCTGTTTCCTGTCACTCAACCTACTTTGTATCCATGTTGCTGCTGTCCCTTTTATTCCAAGATCTATAACTTTGCTGTTGTGTGGCACTGTATTAAATGCTGTTTGGAAGTCTATGTACAGCACATCAATAGCATCACCCATATCAACCATTTCTGTTAACTCTTCAAAAAGTTCCAGTAAGTTAGTAAAACACAGTTTACCCTTAACAAACCTGTGCTGGCTTTTCTTAATTAACCTGCATTTCTTTAAGTGACATAATTTTGCTGTGAATTATTGTTTCTAGAAGCTACACCAGTGAAGTTAAACTGTCTGGGCTGTATTTTGACTCTGGACCCCATGACGTATTATAGCATCAGGTCAAACATGGGCAAGGAAACCTCCTGCTGATTCCCACGTACTGCCCTCTCTCAGCTGATGAATCAGTGCTCCTCCTTGTTGAACACCACTTGGAGGAAGCATTGAGGGTGGCAAGGGCGCAGAATGTACTCTGGGTGGGGGACTTCAATGTCCATCACCAAGAGTGGCTCGGTAGCACCACTACTGACTGAGCTGGCCGAGTCCTAATTGACATAGCTGGTAAACTGGTTCTGTGGCAGTTGGTGAGGGGAAGACATTCTTGACATCATCCTCACAAACCTGTCTGCTGCAGATGCATCTGTTCATGACAGTATCAGTAGGAGTGATCACTGCACAGTAATTGTGGAAATGAGGTCCCGCCATCACATTAAGAATACCCTCCATTGTGTTGTGCTACCACCATGCTAAATGGGATAGATTTCGAACAGATCCAACAACTCAAGACCGAGCATCCATAAGGTGCTGTGGGCCATCAACAACAGCAGAATTGTACTCGAACACAATCTGTAACCTCATGGCCCAACATATCCCCCACTCTACCATTACCATCAAGCCAGAGGATCAACACTGGTTCAATGAAGAGTTCAGGAGGGCATGCCAGGAGCAGCACCAGGCATACCTAAAAAAAAATGAGTGTCAACCTGGTGAAGATGTAACACAGGACTACTTGTGTGGCAAACAGCATAAGCAGCAAGTGATAGACAGAGCTAAGCGATTCCACAACCCAAAGGATCAGATCTAAGCCCTACAGTCGTGAATAGTGGTGGACAATTAAACAACTCACTGGGGGAAAAGGATCCAGAAATATCCCCATCCTCAATGATGGAGGAGCCCAGCACATCAGTGCAAAAGCTAAGGCTGAAGCATTTGCTATAATCTTCAGCCAGAAGGGCCGAGTGAATGATCCATTCCAGCCTCCTCCGGAGGTCCCCAGCATTACAGATGCCAGTTTTAGCTAATTAAATTCACTCCACGTGATAGCAAGAAACGACTAAAGGCTCTGGATACTGCAAAGGCTATGGGCCCTGACAATAATCCAGCAATAGTACTGAAGACTTATGCTCCAGAACCTGTCGTGCCCCTAGCCAAGCTGTTCCAGTACAGCTACAACACTGGCATCTACCCAGCAATGTGGAAAATTGCCCAGGTGTGTCCTGTACAAAAAAAGCAGGACAAATCCAACCCGGCCAATTACTGCCCCATCAGTCTACTCTCGATCATCACTGATGCCCAGCTTGGGTTCTGCCAGGACTACTCAGCTCCTGATCTCATTACAGCTTTGGTTCAAACATGGACAAAAGAGCTGAACTCCCGAGATGAGGTGTGAGTAACTGCCTTTGACATCAAGGCAGCATTTGACCGTGTGGCATCAAGGAGACCAAGCAAAACTGGAGTCAATGGGAATCGGGGGAAATCTTTCCGCTGGTTGGAGTTATACCTAACACAAAGGAAGGTGGTTGTGTTTGTTGGAGGTCACTCACCTCAGCTCCAGGACATCACTGCAGGAGTTCCTCAGGGTAGTCTCCAAGACCCAAACATCTTCAGCTGCTTCATCAATGACCTTCTTTCCATCATAAGGTCAGAAGTGGGGACGTTCGCTGATGATTGCACAATGTTCAGCACCATTCACGACTCCTCAGGTACTGAAGCAGTTCATGTCCAAATGCAGCAAGACCTGGACTATATCCAGGCTTGGGCTGACAAGTGGCAAGTAACACTCGCCCACACAAGTGCCAGGCAATGACCATCTCCAAAAAGAAAGAATCTAACCATCGCCCCTTGACATTCAATGGCATTACCATCACTGAATCCCCCACTATCAACATCCTGGGGGTTACCATTGACCAGAAACTGAACTGGACTAGCCATATAAATACTGTGGCTACAAGAGCAGGTCGGAGGCTAAGAATCGTGCAACGAGTAACTCACCTCCTGACTCCTCAAATCCTGTCCACCATCTACAAGGCACAAGTCAGGAGTGTGATGGAATACTCTCCTCTTGCCTGGATGAGTGCAGCTCCCACATCACTCAGAAGCTTGACACCATCCAGGGCAAAGCAGCCCACTTGATTGGCACCACATCCACAAACATTCACTCCCTCCACCACCAACGCACAGTAGCAGCAGTGTGTACCATCTACAAGATGCACTGCAGGGATTCACCAAGGCTCCTTAGGCAGCACCTTCCAAACCCACGACCGCTACCATCTAGAAGGACAAGGGCAGCAGACACATGGGAACACCACCAGCTGGAAGTTCCCCTCCAAGTCACTGACCACCCTGACTTGGAAATATATCGCCGTTCCTTCACTGTCACTGAGTCAAAATCCTGGAACTCCCTCCCTAACAGCACTGTGGGTGTACCTACATCACATGGACTGCAGGTTCAAGAAGGCAGCTCACCACCACCTTCTCAACTAGGGAGGGTCAATAAAATGCTGGCCCAGCCAACGAAGCCCACATCCTGTAAAAGAAAAAAAAAATTCGCAAACCCCCTAGATTCAGGTTCCATAAGTTAAGAAAACAGTCATTCAAAAAGAGAGGGAGGCAGACGCCGGAAACTACAGGCCAGGCTTAACATCTGTCATCGGGAAAATGTTAGAAGCTATTGTTAAAAATGTTATGGCAGAGCACTTAGAAAAATTCAAGGCAATCAGGCAGAGTCAACATGGTTTTATGAAAGGGAAGACAAGTTTAACCAATTTATTGGAGTTCTTTGAAGCAGTCACTTGTGCAGTGGATAAAGGAGAACCGGCTCTCCTGTACTGAACCGTACTGTACTTTAATTTCCAGAAGGCACTTGATAAGGTGCGAGATCAAAACTTATTGCAAAAAATAAAAGCTCATGGTACAGGGGGTAACATATTGGCATGGACAGAAGATTGGCTGGCTAACAGGAAGCAGAGAGTAAGCATAAATGGGTCTTTTTCTGGTTGGAAGGATGTAACGAGTGGTGTGCCACAGGGATCAGTGCTGAGGTGTCAACTTTTTACAATTGATATAAATGATTCAGATGAAGGGACCGAAGGAATGGCGGCTAAATTTGCTGATGACACAAAGATATGTAAGAAAGTAAGTTGTGAAGAGGACAGAAGGAGGCTACAAAGGGACACAGGGTGGTTTAAGTGAGTGGGCAAAGATCTGGCAAATGGAATATAATGTGGGCGAATGTGAAATCATCTGTTTTGGCAGGAAGAATAAAAAAGAAACATATTAATTATCTAAATGGTGAGAGATTGCAGAGCTCCGAGATTCACAGGGATCTGGGTGTCATGAATCACAAAAGGTTAGTATGCAGGTACAGCAAATAATTAGCAAAGCTAATAGAATGTTATCATTTATTGCGAGGGGAATTGAATACAAAAGTAGGGAGGTTATGCGTCAGTTGTACAGGGCACTGGTGAGACCACATCTGGAGTATTATGTACAGTCTTCCTTAACCAAGGTTTTCCACCCACGGTCGTTGACAGGGCCCTCAACCGTGTCCGGCCCATCTCCCGCGCATCCGCCCTCACGCCTTCTCCTCCCTCCCAGAAACATGATAGGGTCCCCCTTGTCCTCACTTATCACCCCACCAGCCTCCGCATTCAAAGGATCATCCTCCGCCATTTCCGCCAACTCCAGCATGATGCCACCACCAAACACATCTTCCCTTCACCACCCCCTGGCGGCATTCCGTAGGGATCGTTCCCTCCGGGACACGCTGGTCCACTCCTCCATCACCCCCTACTCCTCAACCCCCACCTATGGCACCTCCCCATGCCCGTGCAGAAGATGCAACACCTGCCCCTTCACTTCCTCTCTCCTCATCGTCCAAGGGCCCAAACACTCCTTTCAAGTGAAGCAGCATTTCACCTGCATTTCCCCTAACTTAGTCTACTGCATTCGTTGCTCCCAATGCGGCCTCCTCTACATTGGAGAGACCAAACATAAACTGGGCGACCGCTTTGCAGAACACCTGCAGTCTGTCCGCAAGAAAGACCCAAACCTCCCTGCCGCTTGCCATTTTAACACTCCACCCTGCTCTGTTGCCCACATGTCTGTCCTTGGCTTGCTGCATTGTTCCAGTGAAGCCCAACGCAAACTGGAGGAACAGCACCTCATCTTCCGACTAGGCACTTTACAGCCTTCCGGGCTGAATATTGAGTTCAACAACTTTAGATCTTGAACTCCCTCCTCCATCCCCACCCCCTTTCCATTTCTTCCCCCTCCCTTTTGTTTTTTCCAATAATTTATATAGATTTTTCTTTTCCTACCTATTTCCATTATTTTTAAATCTATACCTGTAATGCCCTGTCAGTCTTTCCACCCCTCCCCCACTAGAGCTGTACCTTGAGTGTCCTGCCATCCATTCTTAATTAGCACATTCTCTTAGATAATATCACCACCTTCAACACCTCTTTGTTCCTTTATCTGTGACATCTTTTGATTATCTGCTCCTATCATTGCTTGCTTGTCCCTACAACCACCCCCCACCCCCCAACTTCTCTCCCCCCACCCCACCCCCCACCTTAAACCAGCTTATATTTCACCCCTCTCCTATTTTTACTTAGTTCTGTTGAAGGGTCATGAGGACTCGAAACGTCAACTCTTTTCTTCTCCACCGATGCTGCCAGACCTGCTGAGTTTTTCCAGGTAATTCTGTTTTTATTGTGTACAGTACTGGTCTCCTTACTTAAGGAAAGATGTAAATGTGTTTGAAGCAGTTCAGAGAAGGTTAACTAAACTAATATTAGGAATGGGTAACAAAAACAGAATTACCTGGAAAAACTCAGCAGGTCTGGCAGCATCGGTGGAGAAGAAATCAGTTAACGTTTCGAGTCCTCATGACCCTTCGGCAGAACTGAGTATAGTTAGGAGAAAGGTGAAATATAAGCTGGTCTAAGGTGGGGGGGTGCGGGGGGGGGAGAGAGAAGTTGAGGGTGGGGTGATTGTGGGGATAAGCAAGCAGTGATAGGAGCAGATAATCAAAAGATGTCACAGACAAAAGGATCAAAGAGGTGTTGAAGGTGGTGATATTATCTAAGAAAAGTGCTAATTAAGAATGGAAGACAGGACACTCAAGGTACAGCTCTAGTGGGGGTGGGGTGGAAAGACTAACAAAGTTTTAATTTTAGATTTAAAAATAATGGAAATAGGTGGGAAAAGAAGAATCTATATAAATTATTGAAAAAAAAAGGGAGGGGGAAGAAACGGGGTGGGGATGGGGGGAGGGGGAGTTTAAGATCTAAAGTTGTTGAATTCACTATTCAGCCCGGAAGGCTGTAAAGTGCCTAGTCGGAAGATGAGGTGCTGTTCCTCCAGTTTGCGTTGGGCTTCACTGGAACAATGCAGCAAGCCAAGGACAGACATGTGGGCAAGAGAACAGGGTGGAGTGTTAAAATGGCAAGCGACAGGGAGGTCTGGGTCTTTCTTGCGGACAGACCGGAATCCAATAGGAATGGGTGACAAAAACAGAATTACCTGGAAAAACTTAGCAGGTCTGGCAGCATCGGTGGAGAAGAAAAGAGTCGATGTTTCAAGTCCTCATGACCCTTCAACAGAACTGAAGTGGGTTGTCTTATGGGGAAAGGTTGGACAGGCCAGGCTTGTATCCACTAAAGTTTAGAAGAGTAAGAGGTGACTTGATTGAAACCTTTAAGACCCTGAGGGGTCTTGACAGGGTGGATGTGGAGAGGATGTTTCCTCTTGTGGGCGAATCTAGAACTAGGCGTCACTGTTTAAAATTAAGGGGTCACTCATTTAATACAGAGATGAGGAGAATTTTTTTTCTCTCAGAGGGTCATGAGTCTTTGGAACTCTCTTACGCAAAAGGTGGTGGGAGCAGAGGCTTTTAATATTTTTAAGGCAGAGCTAGATAGATTCTCTAACAAGAGGGTGAAAGGTTATCGGGGGTAGGTGGGAGGTTGCAATCAGATCTGCAGATGTGTTTGTGAGGGACAGCCTGAATGACCAGAAACTCCCAATTATTGTGATCCTGCCACATTGACTGCTCTGGGAAAAGAAAGGAAAAAGCTGCAGATTACAGTCCAGACCAATGGGGAAATATCCTTCTGTTTGAATCACAGGAATGACTGATAAATGGAACATTCTTCATCATAGCAGAGTATGCACATCAGTAGCCTCTGGTAGGATGATGAGTCAAAGCTTCACCCAGTGAGGGACCATTTTTGACCTGCTTCATACACTGTAAATAAAAAACTTGTCTGTACAGTGGATACTCGTCATCTCTTCCTATTACAGTTCCCTCTCTCTCTGCCAGCTGCTCATTGGTTATTTTAAAATATATATACTGCATTTTTCATTCTTTTCATAATCATTTGAGTTTATTACCTCCAAGATTTGTCACAAAGGTGAATTTGGACTTTCACCCTCTAGAGACAAAAGACATTTTAAACTGTTATATTTGGTAACCATTTATTCCTCTTCAGAGCTCCATGAATGTAAATTCATTCCACTGAGTCATAATAAACAGACTGAAATATAACACTTGGTTATTGTCTGAAATGTGCCGTAGTAATATTGCCAGTGGATAAAAGGAAAGATGATATAAAAATGTGTTTTGGTTTTACCGTCAATATTATGCTTTGTCCTTCTCAGGGTCTTTGTATAACTCCCCCTGTGCGTCGTTGCTGAAGGCTGTGCTAAAACTGGCCAGGAGAGGCAGGCTTATGGGGGAAGGGAGGGGAGAATGTCCAGGGAATGGGGAAATATCCAGGGAAACGGGGGGATGGGGGGGGGGATAACATCCAGGCAAGGGGGTGGGAGTGTCTTAGAGGGCAGGGTTGGTGATGTCAACAGTGGGGTCCTGGGGGTGGGGGGTGAATTCAGGGTACTGGTGATAGGAGGGAACAGTCTCAGTCAGAGGGGGAAGTGGGATGCAGGAGGCTGGCAGGTCCAGGGTGAGAGTCTGGTAGGTGAAGGTCTCATTGGGTGGATCCCGGATGGGGGACAAGGCAGGCGGCTGGGATATCGGGAGGGGCAGGGTCAGGGTGGGCATGGGGACAGTAACAGGTGTCAGCTCTGAGGGGAGGGAAGGCACGTGGAGGTGGATCGTGATAGGGTCCAGGGTAATGGGGGGAGGTTCAAGGGTGACAGAGGGGACAGGAATGGTGATATTGGGTGGGGCCATGGTGATGGGGGGAAGTTGGTGGGTGACAGGGGGAGGGTAGAAGGTGGTAAAGCGAGTTTGAAAGGTGACGCACACCATTTTTCAAATCTGACCTTAACCACGAGTTAGTCAGTGAGAGTCCTCGAGGTGGGAGGAGGGTCTTTTCAGGCTTGTGGAGTTCAAGGTCAGCACAAGTGGCCGACTAAAGGGACAGCCTAATAATCATGAGGCAACTGGATGCCAAGATGCCCACTTGTGTTCTCCTCTCTATAGTGAAGGCCGAGTTGCAGCAGGTTTGTTCCCAACTCATGGGTCTCATAACATCCCAGAGATGCCAGCGCGGTTGGAGCTGCCGTTCATTCTGTGCCATTTGCCATCGGCTGCTGTCAGAGGCAGGGCTGAAGGGAGGGAGGGAGAGGGGTGGATGCCTCCAAGGGGCACAACTGCTGGAGGGCAGCCAACTCGCAACTCCAAACCTCCATCCTCCTGGGTGAATGGTCATGTCTGACAAAGGGTCATGTGGTTATTCTTTCTATGCTGCCAAGGCAATGATCTCTCTATAGAATCTGGAGGGTAGTGGAGGAAAGCAGAGTAGTGTCTGAGGGAGGGTTCTCGCACATGACTGTCATCACCTGGGTCAAAGAGCAATGTCTCCATACACAGTCATGTATGAACGGGAGGAACATCCATCACTGGCCCTCCAGGTGTCCTTTACCTGGAAGGGGTGGGGTGGGGGTGCCATGTCTAGATGGAGACCAGGTGAAGGGCTTAGCACTGGCCTGCTGGCTTTGAGATGGAGGGAAACCAGTAAAGGACTTGCTCACTTAATGTATCACTTTAATTTGTTCACATATCCACTGAGGCACCGATGATGCAGGCTGCAGACAACCCAGCCTTGGTAATGGCTCTCACCCATATGAGGGGAAGGAGGGAGTGTCGCTGGTTGGCACAGGGCCAAGAGGAGCAACAGGCAGCGGGGGATCTATAAAGACAAGAAGCTGGTGAACATTGTCCACTGCAGTGGTGAACATTGGCCTGACCATAGGTGTATCACCGGCAGTGCTATTATCACAAAATGAGCGAGAGGCAATTCCAGACATGCCCTCGTATCCTGGGATGTTGTTCACATTGGCCAGTTTCTCCAGCATGAGCTGCAGTTGCACGGATTCTTCCGGAGTAGTGCGGAGCTCCTGGTCTGCAGTGAGTGAATGTCTGTCTGGGTGCCATTTAAATATAGCCCCAGGACTTTCGACCCCGTGAGGTTATGGTGCCGTGGGTGACTCCTGCCCACTCTGACTCCAGGTTTGCTGAGCTCCTTGCAGATACATAATTAATAGTTGGAAAGTGGAAGGTTGTGTGTGTCCACTTGTCACAACGCCCAACGGGAATCAAGTCGACTTTCCCAGCTGACACTGCACTTTAATTCCACCCTTTATCTCTCTGTGCTTTGATGTTACATCCTTGCTTTTTGAGTTAGGGGTAACCATCAAGAACATTGGCTCCAGATGTTTTTTTTAAAATCACTGGAGTGTTTCAAGGTAATAATACCAGAATAATGAATTAACCATCATTGCATGTGACATATTACTGTAGCCAGTGTATATTAAAATACACATTCTACTTCAATAATTTACATTATGTACTGGCTTGTGATGTACACTAACTGTGGCCATATATAACTGGACAGCCAGTGTGTACTTTATGTTAGCACAGCTGGTATTGGATTTTTGCAGCTGGTGAAAGATATGGAGAGAGAAACAACAAAACTGCCCCATTAAACTCCATAATATTTAAAAGGAAATAAATGTAATTCTTTCAATTCAGGCCCTTTCACTCACCAATCTCTCTGCACTTGAAATCACTCTTGTGAATACCAGATAAAAACATTTAAGATAAAAACAAAAAGCTAAAAGCTACTGCGGATGCTGGAAATCCAAAACAAAAACAGAATTACCTGGAAAAACTCAGCAGGTCTGGCAGCATCGGCGGAGAAGAAATCAGTTAACGTTTCGAGCTCGAAACGTTAACTGATTTCTTCTCCGCCGATGCTGCCAGACCTGCTGAGTTTTTCCAGGTAATTCTGTTTTTGTTTTAAAAACATTTAAGTACTGTAACAAACTGCTCTTGGAGAATATTGGAAACTGTTAATTTAAGGTTTTGTAAATACACTTCTGCATTAGGAAACTGTCCCATACGGTGTTCTTAAACACAAAACATTCATTTCAATACAATGAAGAAAAACTGCCCACACAACAGAATCAGAAACACCAAACATACCACCATGCTGTACCAAGTTACACATCACAAAGCAGGGAGGTATTTAAAACATTTATGTAAGCTCCAACAAGAGCTAAATGTTGTGTTAAACTGGTTTTGCTGCATTTGGTGTCAAACCATGGATCCTGTGCTAAAATATTCAGCAACAACACCACCATTAGAGATAGAAGCTGACTTTTGGCCAGTTTGCAGTTTCACATCAATATTTAATGATGAACACATCCTCTTCGATTTACTTCAGTGAGGACATTCTGAGTGAATCACTTCTTTAAAGAATATATAAGCCCAGCCTGTGACAATTTCATGAAGAGTTACAAAATATCTAGCAATTAGAATTTTACTTTTTTCAGCTGTAAAATCCATCTTGCCCAGAATCCTGTGGCTGTCGTGATTCTTGGTGAGAAATCGAACATAATCACACATCAGTACTGGGTTATTCAGTGTCACTGCAGCATGCTTAACAGCTGCTTTCTCTGTACTCCTGCTAATCACACAGGAACTGGGGATAATTGAAAATGTGCAACTAAATCTTTTTCAAACAGAAAAGCTTAAAATTAAGTGTCTTGTCAATCACGATCAAAAGATAGAAAAAGCTCAGGGGATTCTGAAACAGACTTCTCCCCCTCCCCAGGTCATTTTCCCTGTGCGGCAGGATTTGACTGTTTCAAATATAACTCATATTTACCTCTCCTGATTAGACAAAAGCCCATTTTTAAATAACATACAATGTACACATGGAACTGATGGTCAGGAGAGGCTGAAACTAGAGGTGTATAGGGAGTAAAATTCTTGCAATTGTTAATTTAAACCAAAAAACATGGTGTGAATTAAAAGTATGTTATAAAGTTAAGAATGATTAACATGATTAAATCCATAATTCTTTCAGTTAGCAGTCCTATAGGGCTGAAATGCACATTGCAATTAAGTCTACTTTTTTTTAACCAAATTTAGCTAAGTCAGGAATATTTGGCCTCAGAATGGATCTGTATATATTAATTTTAATATTAATTTGTTCTTTCCAAAGTTTTTAAAATTATCTTGTACTTAAACACATGAGCATCTGATTATCAGGTAATACATTATGGCAAAGGTGACCCATTGTGTCTCCCTCCAAAAATAAACTATAGAAGCACATTTTCTCTCAAAGACAAATGTCCCTTTGAAATGCTCATCAATTAGTTTTTTCAAATTGGCTGACTGGAATGTTTAAATTTCTCTGTGCAATCCTCAGTTTTTAAAATATTCATTCAGGGGACATGGGCAGCTCTGGCTGGGCCAGCATTTTTTGCCCATCCCTAATTGCCCTTGAGAAGGTGGTGGTGAGCTGCCTTCTTGAACCGCTGCAGTCCATGTGGTGTAGGTACACCCATAGTGCTGTTAAGGAGGGAGTTCCAGGATTTTGACCCAGTGACAGTGAAGGAATGGCGATATATTTCCAAGTCAGGATGGTGAGTGGCTTGGTGGAGAACTTCCAGGTGATGGTGTTCCCATGCATTTGTTACCCTTGTCCTTCTAGATGGTAGTGGTTGTAGGTTTAGAAGGTGCTGTCTAAAGAGCCTTGGTGAGTTTCTGCTGTGCATCTTGTAGATATTACATGTTGCTGCCACTGTGCATCGGTGGTGGAGAGAGTGAATGTTTGTGGATGTGGTGCCGATCAAGCAGGGCTGCTTTTTCCTGGATGGTGTCTTGAGTGTTGTGGGAGCTGCACTTATCCAGGCAAGTAGGGAGTATTCCATCACACTCCTGACTTTTGCCTTGTAGATGGTGGACAGGCTTTGGGGAGTCAGGAGGTGAGTTATTCATCACATGATTCCTAACCTATGACCTGCTCTTGTAGCCAAAATATTTATATGGCTAGTCCAGTTCAGTTTCTAGTCAATGGTAACCCTCATGCTGCTGACAGTGGGGGATTCAGTGATGGTAATGCCATTGAATGTCAAGGGTGATGGTTAGATTCTCTCTTGGTGGAAATGGTCCATTGACTGGCACTTTTCTGGCGCAAACGTTACTTGCCACTTGTCAGCCCAAGCCTGGATATTGTCCAGGTCTTGTTGCATTTGGACATGGACTGCTTCAGGATCCGAGGAGTCATGAATGGTGCTGAACATTGTGCAAACATCAACGAACATTGCTATTTCTGACCTTATGATGGAAGAAAGGTCATTGATGAAGCAGCTGAAGGTGATTGGCCTAGGACGCTACCCTGAGGAACTCCTGCAGGGAAGTCCTGGTATTGGGATGATTGACCTCCAACAATACATAAGCATCTTCCTTTGTGCTAGGTATGACTCCAACCAGTGGAGAATTTTCCTCCTGATTCCCATTGACTCCAGTTTTGCTAGGGCTCCTTGATGCCACACTCGGTCAAACGCTGCCTTGATGTCAAGGGCAGTCACTCTCACCTCACCTTGGGAGTTCAGCTCTTTTGCCCATGTTTGAACCAAGGCTGTAATGAGGCCAGGGGCTGAGTGGCCCTGGCAAAACCCAAACTGGGCGTCAGTAAGCAGGTTATTGCTAAGCAAGTGCTGCTTGATAGCACTGTTGATGACCCCTTCCATTACTTTACTGACGATTGAGAGTCAACTGATGGGGCAGTAATTGACTGGGATGGATTTGTCCTGCTTTTTGTGTACAGGACATACCTGAGCAATTTTCCACATAGCCGGGTAGATGCCAGTGTTGTAGCTGTACTGGAACAGCTTGGCTAGGAGCACGGCAAGTTCTGGAGCACAAGTCTTCAGTACTTTTGCCAGAATATTGTCAGGGTCCATAACCTTTGCAGTATCCAGTGCCTTCAGCTGTTTCTTGATATCATGTGGAGTGAATTGAATTGGCTGAAAACTGGCATCTGTGATGCTGGGGACCTCCGGAGGAGGCTGAGATGGATCATCCACTCAGCACTTCAGGCTGAAAATTGTAGCAAATGCTTCAGCCTTATCATTTGCACTGATGTGCTGGGCTCCCTCATCATTGAGGATGGGGATATTTGTGGAGCCTCCTCCTCCAGCGAGTTGTTTAATTGTTCACCACCATTCACGACTGGCTGTGGCAGGACTGCAGACCTTAGATCTCATCCATTGGTTGTGGAATCTCTTAGCTCTGTCTATCACTTGCTGCTTATGCTGTTTGACATGCAAGTAGTCCTGTGTTATAGCTTCACCAGGTTGACACCTCATTTTTAGGTATGCCTGGTGCTGCTCCTGGCATACCCTTCTGCACTCTTCATTGAACCAGGGCTGGTCCCCTGGGTTGATGATAATGGTAGAGTGGGGGATATGTTGGGCCATGAGGTTACAGATTGTATTCGAGTATAATTCTGCTGCTGCTGATGGCCCACAGCACGTCATGGTTTCCCAGTCTTGAGTTGCTAGATCGGTTTGAAATCTATCCCATTTAGCACGATGGTAGCACCACACAACACGATGGAGGGTTTCCTCAATGTCAAGACAGGACTTTGTATCCACAAGGACTGTGTGGTGGTCGCTTCTATCAATTCTGTCATGGCCAGATGCATCTGTGACAGGCAGGTTGGTGAGGATGAGGTCAAGTATGTTTTCCCGTCTTGCAGGGTCTCTCACCACCTGCTGTAGGCCCAGTCTAGCAGCTATGTCCTTTAGGACTCGGCCAGCTCAGTCAGTAGTGGAGCTACCGAGCCACTCTTTGTGACAGACATTGAGGTCCCCCGCCCAGAGTACATTCTGCACCATTGCCACCCTCAGTGCTTCCTCCAAGTGATGTTCAACACGGAGGAGCACTGATTTATCAGCTGAAGGCGGATGTATGTGGTAATCAGCAGGAGGTTTCCTTGCCCATGTTTGACCTGATACCTTGAGACTTCATGGGGTCTGGAGTCAATGTTGAGGACTCCCAGGGAAACTCCCTCCCGACGGTATACCACTATGTTGCTACCTCTGCTGGGTCTGTCCTGTCAGTGGGGCAGGACATACCCAGGGTTAGTGAAGGTGGTATCTGGGACATGATCTGTCAGATTTGATTCTGTGAGGATGACTATGTCAGGCTGTTGCTTGACTAGTCTGTGAGACAGTTCTCCCAATTTTTGCACTAGCCCCCGGATATTAGTAAGGAGGACTTTGCAGGGTTGACAGGGCTGAGTTTGCCGTTGTCATTTCCGATGGCTAAGTTGATGTTGAGTGGTCCGTCCAGTTTCATTTCTTTTAGACTTTGTAGTGGTTTGATACAACTGAGTGGCTGGCTTGGCCATTTCAGAGAGTATTTCAGAGCCAACCACATTGCTGTGGGAAGAGAACAAACCTGAAGTACGAGCCTCACTATACTGAGCACTCCCTGCCTCCTGAAAGCAGAATGGTTGCCCACACGCCTCCCTTAACCAGCCTCTTTTAAAACTGGATGTGTGCAGGTTGGAGAGTTTTAGAATTTTCACATCCAACCTGACCCAAGCTCACCTGTTTTTGGGGGTTAAAATTTCACCACAGTTCAGGTGCCAAATATGAGATTCTTTGTCAAAAGAATTCCTATGGGTCCCATCATATCTGCTGTTCTTTATGTATAATGTGTAGAATGTGTATAATTCCTATTGTTCCCGTCACATCGAGTGCTTTATGTATAATATGATGTAGTGTGCTATTGTGATTGGAAACCATGAGAAGATTAATGGATCTATTTTGACCTGAAGTACAATCCTCAAGATGATATCAACCATCAGCATTGATTGAATTAATTCTCAAATTTACTATGGTGGCCTATCTCATAACAATCACATAAACCCAAATCACAAAATGTAAAGGATTCTTCAATTAGTTAACACTCATAGAACATAAATCTGTCTGCATGCTGCAGTTATTCACAAATGTAATGTCAAAACAATGACATATCTGTCAAATTATATACAGAAAACACCTCTTTCAAACCTTCTGATCCAATCTTTGAAGTACTTTGATCTGATTGAGGGGAGAAGGTAGCATTGTGGTAATGTTACTGGTTTTAGGTATCCAGAGGCCTGAACTAATGCTCTAGATATGGAACTGGATTTTAACAGCCCCCTGGAGACAGGCTGGGAGGCAGTAGGCCTTGTAAGGTGATGGCAGAAAGCATATGGGATACTTGCCTCTATTAGCTGAGGCATAGAATACAAGAGTAGGGAGGTTATGCTGGAACTGTATAAAAAGATGGTTAGGCCACAACTGCTTGCAGTTCTGGTCACCACATTATAGGAAGGATGTGATTGCACTGGAGAGGGTGCAGAGGAGACTTACCAGGATGCTGCCTGGGCTGGAGGGTCTGAGCTATGAGGAAAGATTGGATAGGCTGGGGTTGTTTTCCTTGGAGCAGCGAAGGTTGAGAGGGGACCTGATAGAGGTGTATAAGATTATGAGGGGCATAGATGGGGTGGAGAGGAAGGCACTTTTTTCCATTAGTAGAGGGGCATAGATTTAAGGTAAGAGGTAGAAGGCTAAGGGGGGAGTTGAGGAGAATTTTTTTCACCCAGAGGGTGATGGGAGGTTGAAACTCACTGCATGAAAGGGTGGTTGAGTCAGAAACTCTTGTAACATTTAGGAAGTATTTAGATATTCACTTGCGTTGCCATAGCCTCCAGGGCTATGGGCCAAGCGCTGGAAAATGGGATTAGTGTAGTCAGATCTTTGTTGACCGGCTCGGACACGATGGGCCGAATAGCCTCCTTCTGTGCTGTAGGCGTCTATGAGTCTATGAGGAAGAAGGATTAAAGGAAGGGAATAAACCAATAATGGTTAACTAAGGAAGTTAAGGATAGTATCAAATTAAAAGAAAAGACATACAATGTGACTCAGATTAGTGGTAAACCAGAGGATTGGGAAAGTTTTAAAAACCAACAAAAGATGACCAAAAAAAATGGAGAAAATAAACTTTGAGAATAAATTAGCAAGAAATAAAAAAAAAATGGACAGTAAGAGCTTCTTTAAATATATAAAAAGGAATAGAGAGACCAAAGTGAACAGGGACTTCTTACAGAATGAGGCTTGGGAAATAATAATGGGGAATCAGAGAATGGCAGAGGAGTTGAAAAAATACTTTACTTCAGTCTTCATAGTAGAAGACACTAATAGCATTGCAATAATAAATAATCAAGGGGCAAAAGACGGTGGAGGAAATAAATACAATAACTATCACTAGAGAAAAAGTACTAGAGTAGCTAATGGGTCTAAAGGCCGATAAGTCCCCTGGACCTGATGGGTTGCATCCTAGGATATTAAAGGAAGAAGCTCCAGAGATAGTGGATGCACTGGTAGTAATCTTCCAAGAATCCTTAGATTCTGGAAAAGTCCCAGAGGATTGGAAAACTTCCAATGTAACACCCTTATTCAAAAAGGGAGGCAAAAACAGGTAACTATAAGCCAGTTAGCTTAACATCTGTCATTGGGAAAATGTTAGAGTCTATTATAAAGGATGTAGTAGCAGATCATTTAGAATTATATAACCTAATCAAGGAGAGTCAGCAAGGCTTCATGAAGGGGAAACCATTCCTGAGAAATTTATTAGAATTCTTTGAGGAGGTAACTAGCAGGATAGATAAAAGGGAACCAGTAGATGTAATATATTTGGATTTCCAAAAGGCATTCGATAAGGTACCGCACATAAGGCTACTTAATAAGAGCCCATGGTGTTGGGGTAGTATATTAGCATGGATAGAGGATTGGCTAACTAATAGAAGACAGGGAGTTGAGATAAGGGGGGCATTTTCAGGATGGCAACCTGTAAATAGTGGAGTGCCACAGGGATCAGTGCTGGGGCCTCAATTATTTACAATATATATTGATGATTTAGATGAGGGAAGTCAATGTACTGTCACCAAATTTGCGGTGGTGAGGATGACACAAGAAATCTACAGAGGGATATATACAGGTTAAATGAGAGGGCAAAAAAGTGGTTGTGGAATATAATATGGGAAAATGTGAGATTATGCACTTTGGCATGAAGAATAGAGGAGTTGAATATTATTTAAATGGAGAAAGACTGCAGAAAGCTACAGCACAGGGGGATTTGGGAGTTCTTGAATCCCAAAAAGCTAACATACAAGATCAGCAGGTAATAGGGAAGGCAAATGTAATGTTGGCCTTTATTTCAAAGGGAATGGAGTATAAAAAAAAATGAAGTCTTGCTAAAACTATACAAGGCACTAGTTAGACCACACTTAGAACACTGTGAACAGTTTTGGTCCCCTTACCTAAGGAAAGATATACTGGCATTGGAGGCAATCCAGAGAAGGTTCACTCAGTTGATCCTGAGGATGGAGGGATTTTCTTGAGGAGAGGTTGTACTCATTGGAGTTTAGATGAATGAGAGGTGACCTTATTGAAACATATAAGATTCTTAGGGGGCTTGACAGGGTAGATGCAGAGAGGTTGTTTCCCCTTGTGGGAGAGTCTAGGACCAGAGGACATAATCTCAGAGTAAGGGGTCACCCATTTAAAACAGAGATGAGGAGGAATTTCTTCTCTCAGAGGGTGGTTAATCTGTGGAATTCTTTACCGCAGAGGGCTGTAGAGACTGGGTCGTTAAGTATATTCAAGGCTGAGATAGACAGATTTTTAATCAGTAAGGGAATCAAGGGTTATGGGGAAAAGACAGGGAGGTGGAATGGACTATCACATCAGCCATGATCTCATTGAATGGCAGAGCAGATTCGATGGGCGAAATAGCCTACTTCTGCCCATAAGTTTTATGGTCTTACTTGCCAACCAATCAGCATTCTCTTCACATACAGTATAAATTGCTGTTTTCCCTTATATTGGTATTCTTGTGAGTATCCTGATGAGTTCAAGGTGAAAACCTTCGACATGTCTCTTTTTTCAACAATACTCACGTTCTCTACAACCAAGCAACTTCTAGTTAATGCTAAATTATTACACATTAGATAGAAATTAACTCTTAAATTAAATTAACCCTTAAAACTTCCTCACTGACCAAACTCCAACTTAAACACTCTAATGCACCCAAAGAAGCACTCCAGTGGGTGCACACTTTTTCTTTATCACCTTAATTTCTACCTCTTTTCTCATCCAGGAGCTCTGGGTATGTTTGCCTACATTCCACTTCCTGGGAATATACCTTGTCTGTGCCCAAAGTATCTCTTCTTTGAAGGTAGCCCATTACTCCTTTACCATGTTGCCTGCCAACCGTTGATTCCAGTTTATCCGGACCAGATCCATTCTTACGCCACTGAAGTTGGCCTTTCCCCAGTTAGTTATTCTGACTCTGGGTTGCTACTTGTCCTTTTCCATGACCAACCTAAACCTTATGATACAATGATCACTGTCCCCTAAATGTTCCCCCACTGTCATCTGATCTACTTGGCCCACCTCATTCCCAAAAACCAGCTCTTGCAGTGCCTCCTTTCTTGTTGGACTGGATACATACTGCTGTAGGAAATTTTCCTGAACACACTCTAGGAACTCTTTCCCCTCTCTGTCCTTTACACTAGTACTAACCCAGTCTATATTTGGATAATTAAAGTCCAAATTATAACTACCCTATTATTCTGGAACCTCTCCATAATTTCCCTGCAGATTTGCTCCTCTACATCTTTCCCACTATTTGGTGGTCTATAAACCACACCAAGCAATGTAATTGCACCTTTTTTGTTCCTTAGTTCCAGTCAAATAGATTCTGTCCTTGGCCCCTCTGGGACATCCTCTCTCTCCAGCACTGCAATGTTCTCCTTAATCAATACTGCCATCCCTCCTCCTTAATCAATACTGCCATCCCTCCTCCTTAATCAATACTGCCATCCCTCCTCCTTAATCAATACTGCCATCCCTCCTCCTCAATCAATACTGCCATCCCTCCTCCTCAATCAATACTGCCATCCCTCCTCCTCAATCAATACTGCCATCCCTCCTCCTCAATCAATACTGCCATCCCTCCTCCTTAATCAATACTGCCATCCTCCTCCTTAATCAATACTGCCATCCCTCCTCCTTAATCAATACTGCCATCCCTCCTCCTTAATCAATACTGCCATCCCTCCTCCTTAATCAATACTGCCATCCTCCTCCTTAATCAATACTGCCATCCCTCCTCCTTAATCAATACTGCCATCCCTCCTCCTTAATCAATACTGCCATCCCTCCTCCTTAATCAATACTGCCATCCCTCCTCCTTTCCTTCATTTCCTATCTTTCCTGAACGCCTTGTGTCCAGGGACCTTTCCTTGAACCAGGTCTCAGTTATGGCCACAGGATCATATTTCCACATGGTAATCTGTGCCTGTAACTCCCCAATCTTATTTATTATACTCCGAGCATTCACATACGTGCCCGGTAATCTTAATCTAGACTTTATTACTCTCTCCCATACTCTGAACCCACCTAATAACTTACTATCTCTTCTTAGCCCACTCCTATCTAACTATTCCTGCCTCTAATACTGTCTAGTATTCTAATTTTATACTTCTTATTCCTCTTATCCACTTTTATATGGTGGTGTACAGCTCCCCAAACACACTAGTTAATGCTCCCGTGAGGTGCACCCCATGCCTTTTGAGTAGGTGCCTCCTGCCCCAGAACTGGTCCCAACATTCCAATAATCTGAAGCCTTACAACTTGTACCATGCTTCAAACCAAATATTGACCCTCACTATCATCCTATTTCTACTGTCACTAGCGGATGGCATTGGTAGTAATTCAGAGATTACTACCTTTGAAGACCTGTTTTTTTAATTTCTTCCTTAGGACCATAGGACCTCAATGTCTGCCCTTTCTATGTTGTTGGTACTATGATTGCTGACTTGTTCCCTTTCCCTGAACTCTCTCTGTGATGTCCTTTACCCTGGTATCAGGGAGGTAACACACCATGAGGGACTCATGATGAAAGTTACAAAAGCCCTGTCTGACCCCACACCCCACCCCCTCCACCCCCACCTTGGCCATCATGGAATCTCTAAAAACAACCTAATTTCTGCACTTTGCTATTCCCTCCTGTACAGTCACTTGCCCATTGGTGTAATGGTCTGGGCTATGCTCTGTCAGAGTATCTTCGCCCCAGGCAGCCTCTAATACTGAGTATTTGTTTGAAAATGGCACACACTCTGAAGACTCCTCCATTTCATGCCTCTTCCTATTCTTTCTCATAGCCATACCTACTATCTTGACCTCTCACTGTCTGTGGAAGATGTGGTCTAGGAAACTCTAATCCTCCCTGATACTCCACAGTGACTCTAGCTGCTCCTCAATCTCAGAAATCCAGAGATTGAGCTGGAACAGCTGGAGACACGTCCTATACATGTGGCCCCCAAAACACACAAAGTGTCCTGAGGTTCCCACATGGGGCAGAAATTGCAAGCAGCAGGTCTCAGAGGCCCATCCATGATGTAAAAAAAACCCTCTAACCCCTCTTTGACTATCTAACTAGTGCCCTGTTTGAACAATACATTTCAATTAATACCTGTAGACCTGCTCTGAGATTCTAACCTTATTAATTCACTTACTATCTGAATAATCCAATTTAAATTCTTAATTTCCCAGCTCCTAATTTGGATGGAATACCTATTTTGATAGGAAAGAGAAAAACACTCAGCAGCCAATCACTTACCCAGTTTCCTGAGTCACACTTTGGTATTATTTGGAGATCTTCCACTGGTCTCTCTCTCTCTCGCTTTCTCTCTCTCTCACTCCCTCTCTCTCACTTTCTCTCCCTCTCTCTCACTCTCTCACACTTTCCCTCTCTCTCGCTTTCTCTCTCTTTCTCTCTCCCTCTCGCTTTCTCTCCCTCTCGCTTTCTCTCCCTCTCGCTTTCTCTCTCTCTCGCTTTCTCTCCCTCTCGCTTTCTCTCCCTCTCGCTCTTTCTTTTTCTCTCTCACTCTCTCGTGCATTTTCTCTCACTCTCGCTTTCTCTATCTCTCACTCTCTCTCCCTCTCTATCACTCTCTTACTGTCTCTCTCTCTCTCTCTCTCTCTCTCTCGCTCTCCATTGCTCCTTTTATTCCTGCTGTGCTCTCAACTCTCCCACTGGTCTTGCAGTAACTCTCTCTCGCAGTCACTCTCTCACTCTCTCTCACTTTCTCTCTCTCTCTATCTTTCTCACTCTCCCTCTCTGTCTCTCTCTCTCTCACTCTCTCTCTCTCTCTCGCTTTCTCTTTCGCTTTCTCTCTCTCGCTTTCTCTCTCTCTCTCACTCTGTCTCCCTCACTCATTTTTTCTATCTCTCTCTCTCACTCTCTCTCGCTTTCTCACCCTACCTCTTTCATTCTCTCTCTCGTTCTCCTTCTCAATCACTCTCTCTCACACTCCCTGTCTCTCACACTTTCTCTTTCTCTCTCACACTCTCTCTAGCTTTCTGTCTGTCTCTCTCTCTCTCACACTCTGTCGCTCCTTTTATCCCTGCTTTGTTCTTCTCTCCCTGCTGGTCTCGCAGTGACTCTACTCTTTCTCTCTCACTCTCTCTCTCACTCACTCACTCTCTCCGTCACTCTTTTAATCCCCACTGTGCTCTAACCCCTCTCGCTGGTCTTGTAATGACTCTCTCTCTCTCTCATTTTCTTTCTCTCCGTCGCTCCTTTCATTCCTGCTGTGCTCTCTCCTCTCCCTCTGGTCTCGCAGTGACTCTCTATCTCTCACTCATTCTCTCCACTGCTCCTTTTATTTCTGCCTTGCTCTCTCCTCTCCCTCTGGTCTCGCAGTGACTCTCTCTTTCTCGCTTACTCTCACTCTCTCTATCTCTCACTCATTCTCTCTATCGCTCCTTTTATTCCTGCTGTGCTCTTGCCTCTCCCACTGGTCTCGCAGTGACTCTCACTCTCTCATTCTCACTCTCTCTCGCATTCATCTCTCTCTCACACCTCTCCCACTGGTCTTGCAGTGACTATCACTCTCTCTCTCTCTTGCAGTCACTCTCTCATGCTCTCTCTCGCTTTATCTCTCTCTCTCACTCTCTTTCTCTCCCTCACTCTGTCTCCCTCTCTTACTTTCTCTATCTCTCTCTCTCCCTCTCGCAGTCACTCTCTCACTGTCTCTCTCTCTCTCCCCCTCAATCTCTCTCTTCACTCTCTCTCTTTCACTCTCTTTCACTCTCTCCCTCCTTCTCTCACATTATCTCCCTCATTCTTCTCTGACTCTGTCACTCACTCTCTATCACTCTCTCTCATTCTATTTCTCACTCTCACTCTCCCTCACTCTCACTCTCACTCTCTCTCTCTCCCACTCTCTCACTCTCTCACTCACTGTATCACTCTCAGTCTCTCCCTTTCACACTTTCTCTCGCTCTCTCACTTTCTCTATCCCACTATCTCTCTCACTCTCTCGCTCAATCTCTCTCTCTCTCCCCCTCTCACTCTCTCTCTCTCACCCTCTCACACACTCTCTCCTTCTCTCTCACATGATGTACTAGTATGATTATTGCTGACGCTCACATGGCCCATCACAAACTCAACAAATCCCCTGAATTGAACAACGACAAGCCCACATTGTTGGTATCATCTGCTGAAGGAGTTGACAAGGAGCCCGTGCCAATGGGTTTCTATGTTCAGTAGCATTACCTAATGCAATATTTTGCATGCTTTCAGATTTTATGCGTTACTTCCGTCAGCTTCAGTAAAAGGTTAGTAATTGGGGTAGTTAATATTTAAAGTTAATATTTGGAACATAAATTAAAATAAACGTTGACATTGCTTTGAATTTGGAATTTGTTTTCATCCAACCTGTAGAGCAAGATACAATTTACAACAACAATTTGCATTTATAGAGCACCTTTAAAGTGGCAAAATACAAAGTAACTCATGGGAATGTTATCAAATGAAATTGGACACCGAGCCATATGAGGAGATCTGAGAGTAGATGAGGTGGGTTTTAAGGAGTAAATTGAAGGAAGCAAGAGAGAATGAATTCCAGAGTTTAGGGTGGCAACTGAAGGCACAGCCACCAATGGTGGAGTGATCAAAATCGAGGATGCACAAGAGGTCCGAATTGGAGGGGCACAGATATCTTGGTGGGTTGGTGGCAGGATGAGTTTAGAGATAGGGAGAGGTGAGGTCATGAAAGGTTTCAGAACTTTAAAATCGAGGCATTACTTAACCAGGTGCCAATATGGGTTAGTGAGGAGAGAAGAGCTCTGAAGAAGAGTCATACAGACTGGAAACGCTAACTCTGTCTTTCTTTCCACTGATGCTGTCAGACCTGCTGAGTTTTTTCCAGCATTTTTTGTTTTTGTTGTTATAGGTTAGTGAGCTGAGGGATAATGGGTGAACAGAACTTGGTGGCAATAGGGATGTGGGCAGCAGAGTTTTGGATGACCTTGAGGTCTGAAGGATGCCAGGCGACATACGTCAGCGGAGTATTGAAATAGCTAAGTTTAGAGGTAACAAAGTCATGGGTGAGGGTTTGACAGATGAGCTGCAAGATGAATTGAAGCTTTTGCTATTGCTATGCAACATTTCAAGACCAAAACGCAGGCAGTGACAAGACCAAATCCCTGAGATTCACTGCAAGTGACGACTGTTAACTGCTCTTACAGGCAGCATCATAATAAAGAAAACCAATAACTGCAAATGCTAAAATCTGAAATCAAAAGAGAAAATTCTGGAAAACAAAGAGCCAATCAATAAGCAGCTATAAAGCCAAAAGCCAAATTAACATTTAGGGTGTGTACATGTAAAACAGCAAACAGCTAAGCCTTGTGTGCAAGGAAAGCTCCATGTTCAGTGCAAGTGGTTTGCTGAATTGGCTTATCTAGGCAAGGTGTTGATGCACTGGGAGGAGATGGGATGAAGTGGGGTAGGAGGAGGCTCCTGTGGAGCATAAACGCCAGCATGAAACAGCTGGACCAAATGGCCAGTTTCTACACTGTTAATTCTATGTGCTCCTGGGTTAAGGAGGGGGATAGCAGCCGAGATTCTGCCTCCTAATCACTATCCAGTGTTTCTGGTTGGAAGCATTTGCCAGGCTGTTCTCTGATGTCCCTGTAGATATCGAACAGCTAAGGTTCATGTGAATAATGACAAGTTGTGTGAAGTACAGATTGGGCCCTAGTGCTCCTGGGTCTTGAATGCAGCAAAGACAGGGGGAAACTGGAAAAAAATGGACAATATAATCAGGTGGGAAAAAACGACCAGAAATAAAAAAGCTGTAGAGCTCTCCAATTCCCAGAACCACAACTTACTCTAATGAACACCATAAATGACTATATAAGATACAACTGTTGGACAAATGAGAAAGAATCACAGGCCTGAATTCTCAGCTTGGCCGGAGGCGTGATCAGTGGGCCCGGGACTGGCTGGGAAATGGACCATCGACTGTGATCAGCCCCCGGCCGGGATGGCCAATCAACAGCCAGCGTGAAACACGCGCTGAAAAGCTGAGTGGTGCCAGGGTGGGGGCAGGAAGAGGGCGGGCAATGAGGTTTCTGTGGGTGCAGGTCAGTGCTGGCAGAGAACTGCCTCAGGGCGCTGAACACCTGAAACAGCAAATGTAAAGCTTTCAGAAGCTGAAAAAAAAGTGCTCATGCACCATAATCACCTGGAAATTTAGCTACTCAAAATGTTGCCCACAGAAATTTATTTTATCTTTAATTTCATCATGGAAATCTCATCCCGCCTGTGGATGAGGTTTGATGAAAAATGCAAAGGCCGCCTGGCTGATTCGCCCGCCCACCAGCTGTACAGTCGGACGGGCCACGTAAAATGACAGACAATTGCATTGTTAATGGGTTTAATCGCCCTCTTAATTGTTGGCGGGCACATGCCCACCGACCGAAACACCGCGCGAGTGCAGGATGGCGTTGGGACGCTCGCCTGACGTCATCTTGTGCGATTTCACGCCTAATTGGGTTGGGCACACGCCCACCCGATCAGTGTAAAATTCAGCCCTGAAGATTTTCTAAATATAGCTTGGAATCACACAAACAGTTGAAATGATTAAAAAACAATTTTGAACAACAATTTGCTTTGGAAAATGGGGCTGGATTTTCAAAGTGAGGTTGGGAATTTGGTGCCCAGGTAAATTCTGGGTTTCAGTGCAGCACCTCGACTGGAGATGCCATTTTTAAATGCCATAGGCCTAATTGGACAGGTGGAGAGCTCGGTGGCACCGAGCATTACCAGGAACTGGCAAGCAACAGCCATGATGGGGCCTGCCACTGCCTTGCCAAAGGTTGCTGGCAGCTCTTTGGAGGGCCAACAGCATAAAGAGACGAAACGGAGTGTGAACAACCAAAACCGAGTTAATGCGCTGTAGTAATCTGATGTGTAATATACCTTTAAGACGAATGTTGTAACGTAAGATCACATGATCTTGGTATCCAATAGCAGAGTAGAGCAGGCTACTCCTGTAGTCAGAAGTTTTGAGTTAGAATCTGAAGTGTAAAGACAGAGTTTTGAGTTGTAGGCACACAAGTGTAGCTACTGAGCTCTTTTTCTAAATAAACAGAATGTTTTTCTTCTAAGAACGGTCTACTGATCTTCTCTGTCTCGGTACCAACTCGGCCACCCCGAAACAAACATGTAACCTGGATCCTTAAGTCTCAATAAACCAGGGCACCAGGTTCAACAAACTGTCGACGAGAGTAAAAAGCAAGAAAAAGACATGATTGGGCGTGAAAAAGCAAGAAAGAATGAAGGAAATCACGAGAACCGAAATCGGGCTGTACCTTGCACGATAACTGTAAGTAAAGAAAAATTTCCGTCCTGATTATCGAAACCACCTCCTCAGAGCAGGCCACAGTTTGGAAGAGTTGAACCTTTCGATCCAACCTTGGACGATTGGTCTCATTATGTTGAACACTTCACCTTCTTGTTTCAGGCAAACGGCATTGCCGGGGAGGAGAAGAAGCACACGATCCTCATCCACATGTGGGAGTCAGACATATGGATTCGAAATTTGTTGGCACCCAGTGCCCCAGATTCAAAAAGTTTTGATGGCTTAGTGAGCCTCACAAAGAATCACTACCAGCCAAAGCCATTGGTGACGATACAATGATTCAAATTTAACTCAAGGAATACAGCCCTGTGGGTAACAGTTGCTTATTGTGTGGCAAGTCTGAAACAATTAACAGAATATTGCGAGTTTGGTACATCTGTCAATGATATGCTGAGAGATTGTTTGGTGTGTGGTATAAATGAAGATGCAATTCAAAAGAGATTACTGTCTGAAACAAATTTGAACTTTTAGAAAGCATTGGGCATGGCTGGGGCAATGGAAGGTGCAGTGCGAGACTGGAAAGCCATATAGGGAGTGCAAAATGGCGCCATCCTCCACATTGGGCAAGAAGCCTCAGCCAAAAAGAGCGTGAAAGTGCAAAGCTTTACACAGAAGTGGAAAGCAGCCACCGCTAGCAGACAAATAAGAGATAACTTAGCAGCAAAAACATGACATAATGGTAACAGAGGTGGAAGCAGACAACCTTGCAATGAATCACAGTTTAAAAAAATCGAATGCTTTTTCTGTCATTGAAATGGACGCCTCATGAGAAATTGTAAAGATAGAATCGGGCAGACTTTCAAACAAAAGCAAAAACTCAATGAGATCTACAGCGTTGAAAAGCCTGAAGTAATAGATTCAGATATTTATTCATTATACAATTTAAGGGTAGGAAGAACAGAACCTATCTATATAATCATGAGAGTGAATGAGAGGCCGATCAGAATGGAGGTGGATAGAGGAGTGTCCATTATGGTGATAGGTGAGCATACTTTTAAATACCTGAATCATGGGGAACATAAACCAAATTTGGAAGAAACAGGTGCCAAATTAAAAACTGACACAAGAGAAGACACACGGTCAAGGGCAATTGTAAAGTCACAGTACACTACGGAGCTCAAACAGCAAAATTACTCTTGATGGTTGTAGCAGGCAAGGGACCTAGCCTCCTTGGATGAAACTGGCTGAAGGAAATTAAATTGGAATAGGCTGAAATCTTCTAACTGAGAACTAATGGATTATCAGAGCTACAACAAAAATATGCCTCAGTTTTCAAGAATGAACT
This sequence comes from Cetorhinus maximus, assembly GCF_964194155.1. Lineage (NCBI taxonomy): Eukaryota > Metazoa > Chordata > Chondrichthyes > Lamniformes > Cetorhinidae > Cetorhinus > Cetorhinus maximus. The sequence continues at coordinate 494,738 of NC_135890.1, forward strand.
TGGAAAGTTGAGGAGCTACAAGCAAAAATTAATGTAGATACAGAGGCAATACCTAAACTCACAAAGGCAAGACCAGTACCTTACACAATGCGGGAAAAGGTAGATGCTGAACTGAGCAGTTAAAAAAACTGAAAGTGATACAACCAGTGCAGTTTTCAGAATGGGCAGCACCAGTTGTACCTGTTCTCAAACCTGACTGAAGAGTTTGAATTTGTGGAGACTATAAATTAACAGCCAATAAAGTGACTAAGTTGGACAGACACCCCATACCAAAAATTGAAGATTTGTACACTAAACTGGCAGGTGGAACCACCTACACAAAGCTTGATATGAGTCATGCTTATCAACAATTGGAATTAGAGAAGTTTGTCACCATAAATACACATGAGGGATTGTATCAATCCACCCATTTACCATTTGGTGTATCTTCTGCTTGCACCATATTCCAAAGAACCATGGAAAATCTACTCCAGGAACTGCCCCACATTGTAGTTTATTTGGATGATGTTCTCGTGACTAGACTCACCGAAAAGGAACATTTGATGAACTCGGAAGAAGTTCTGAAACGTTTTTCACAGGTGGGAGTGAGACTGAAAAAGGAAAAGTGCACATTCCAGGTGAAAGAGGTAACTTATCTCGGTCACAAGGTAGATTCACAAGGCCTACATCCAGTTGAAGAAAAAGTGAAAAACATTAAAGAAGTCCCAGACCCAAAGAATACACCTGAACTGAAATCATTCTTGGGGATGATTAATTACTATGGATGCTTCTTGCCTAATTAATCATCAGAACTGGCACCACCTGTATTACTTGCTCAAGAAAAACCAGCAATGGTCATGGCAAACACCACAGGAAGAAGCTTTCACATAAATGAAACAGTTGCAATCATCTACCCTTCTAGAATATTTTGACCTGAAGAAAGAGCTGGTATTGGCATGTGACACATCTTCTTATGGAATGGGAGCAGTGCTCTCCCATCGAATGGACAATGGATTAGAAAGGGCTATAGGATAATGTAATGAGAACACTCAATACAGGAGGAAAGGGGATACTCACAGGTAGAAAAAGGCCTGTCAATCATCTTTGGTGTTGAGAATTTTCACCAGTATGAAGGGGGTGTAAGTGAAATGCTGCTTCACCTGAAAGGAGTGTTTGGGCCCTTGGACGGTGAGGAGGGAGGAGGTAAAGGGGCAGGTGTTGCACCTTCTGCGATTGCATGGGAAGGTGCCGTGGGAGGAGGATAAGGTGTTGGGGATGATGGAGGAGTGGATCAGGGTGTCCCGGAGGGAACCGTGTCCGACCCTCCTCTTGTGCCTTTGTCCTCACACGTTCCTCTCCCTCCCAGAACCATGATAGTGTCCCCCTTTGTCCTCACTTTACACCTCACCAGCCTCCACATTCAAAGAATCATCCTCTGCCATTTCCACCAACTCCAGCATAGATGGAAAAATAGATAGCTTAGTGAGAAGTAGTGTGCAGTGTCAGCAAGTGCAAAAGTTACCCCCAACAGCTCCATTACACCCATGGGAGTGGCCAGGAGGCCATGGGTGCGATTACACATCGACTATGTGGGACTTTTTATGAGAACAATGTTTCTCCTTATCGTCGATGTTCACTGGAAATGGATGGACATATATGAAGTTAAGTCACCAACATCTTCTGCTACAATTGACAAGCTACATCAAAATTTCACAATTAACGGACATCCGAAGTGGTTGTATCAGGCAATGGAACGGTATTTATGAGTGCTGAGTTTCACCGATTTATCACCCTCAACGGTATTACTCATGTAAAAACTTCACCATACCACCCTTCTTCAAATGGACTGGCCAAGAGCGCGGTTCAGATGTTTAAGTCTGGTATGAAGAAATTATCTGGAGATTCTACAGCGACTAAACTAGCATATTCTCTTTTCCATTATAGGACCATCCCTCATTCGAAAACAAGTGTCATACCTGCAAAATTGTTGATGAAATGCCTTGTCCGATTGAGATTGAGTTTAATTATACCAAACTTGGGGGGGAGGTGGGGGAGGCAGGTGGAAAGGAGTCAGGGAAGTCAGAAAATTGGTTGTGACTATCACGGTCGTGACAGGACGTTTAACATAACAGAGAAAATATTTGTGGAAAACTTTAGAGAAGGATCAACATGGTTGTTTAGTGAAATAAGTACAGTAATGGGACCTCTTTTCTACCACATGAAAGTGGAAGATCGAATCATACAGAGACATGTGGATCATATAAGAAGAGGAGAAACAAAACACCCAGAAATGGTTTCACCAGTGTTCATGATTGAGTCAACGAAAGAACTCAACTGAGTACAGATGTGTCTGCAAGGCTGACTGTACCTGTAAGAGTCGAGGAAACAGGTTTGCAGGTACCTACAGAAGAACCAGATGCTCAGACGACTCCAGTGAAGGAAGTTCCAGATAAAACATCAGAAGCTGTAGAGCTGAGACATTGGACACGCATTAGGAAACTCCCAGAAAGACTGACATTGTAAATTACTTAGCTGTGTGAAAAATTTGATATTTTGAGATAAATTGTAAAATGTATTTCTGAGTAAAGGGGGAGTGGTGTAGTAATCTGATGTGTAGTATATCTTTAAGATGAATATTGTAATGGAAGATCACACGATCTTGGTATCCAATAACAAGCTTCCTCTGTAGTCAGTAGTTTTGAGTTAGAGTCTGAAGTGTAAAGACAGAGTTTTGAGTTGTAAGCATACAAGTGTAGCTGCTGAGTTCCTTTTCTAAATAATCAGAATGTATTTCTTCTAAGAACGATCTACTGATCTTCCCTGTCCATGGTACCACCTCAATCATCTCAAAACAAGTGTGCAACCTGGATCCTTAAGTCTCAACAAACCAGGGTATGGAGTCCAGCACGCACACATACACAACTTCCCCTTTCCCTTTTACCCCACAGTAAACCCGACAGCAATAGGCTTACATGCACCAGATGGGCCGGGTTAACCAAAATCTTCTTTGAAAATCCCCAGTCCATTAACAAACTTCTAAAGGAGCTCAGTGGGCCGTTAATTAGAGGTGAGCGGATTCCCCTGTTCCCTCCCCTCCCCATTCTCCAATCTGAAAGTTACAGTCTGTCCCAGAATCCAAAGACAACCTCCGGAACTGCGATTTTGAAATCGCACCTGTACGAGGTCCTGCTCCACCACCAGTCGAAAATCCAGCCCATGGAGCATGTGCAGAAAGAACAGCATCAAAAAGTCTACGTGTAAGGAACTGTGAAGAGAGAAACGCAGGACAAGAAATCAACAGAGTCCCAAGAAAGAGAACATACAAGGGGACAGCATGAGGGACTAAATTTGGGGGAACAGTGAAAGAAGAGGGCAAGAGAGGAAGAAAAAGAACAAATTATTTGAGGCCTGATTATGTTAGTTCTGCAAGTTGCAGGGACTGAAGGAAGTAAAGTCATTCAGTTCACTGACTGATACACATGAACTTGTTGAGCACATTTATTCAACACTAGACAAATAATGGATAACAACAAGGTGAACTCTCAAGAGAAACTGCATGACCACAACACACTAAATGTGACGACAATACATTTAAAATAACATGGCCTCCAATTCTGTGATCATTTTGGGATGAAAATTGGGTAGTTCGGATATAGGGGATTGAAATCTGGATCAAAAGTCAGAAATGTTCTTCTCAAATACAGGCTTTGAGCTAAATTGTGGTGGAACCGGGTGCCAGGAAAAGATGCTCCCACTAGCAGAGTGGTCCTCGTATGCAGATAATAGGATGTACAACTAAAGTTCATAAGAACTTTGAGTCTTCCCAGTTACCTGGTCAGACGCACAAGCCTATACTCTGGGGTTACTGCATCAACACATGCTGGGCTAGTTTCTGTAAATGAACCTAATTTTTAAAAACAAAAAGCTAAAAGCTACTGCGGATGCTGGAAATCCAAAACAAAAACAGAATTACCTGGAAAAACTCAGCAGGTCTGGCAGCATCGGTGGAGAAGAAATCAGTTAACGTTTCGAGTCTTCATGACCCTTCGGCAGAACTGAGTATAGTGTATATATACTCAGTTCTGCCGAAGGGTCATGAAGACTCAAAACGTTAACTGATTTCTTCTCCACCGATGCTGCCAGACCTGCTGAGTTTTTCCAGGTAATTCTGTTTTTGTTTTGTAACCTAATTTTTAACCCTATATGCAAGTATATACGAATAATAAGAAATATGAGCAGTAGGCCATTCGGCCCTTTCTGCCTGGTCTACCATTTAGTAACATCACTGCTGATGTTCTGCCTCATCTCCACTCTCTATATACCTTAATCCCTTAGTATCCAAAAATCTATTCATTTATGCCTTGAATATCTTTAATGATTAAGCATCCAAAATTCTATGGGTAGAGCATTCCAAATATTCACAACCATCTGAGTGAAGACATTTCTCCTCATCTCAGTCTAACATACGAACATATGAACAAGGAGCAGGAGTAGGCCATTCAGCCCCTCGAGCCTGCTCCACCATTTAATAAGATCATGGCTCATCTAATAGTAAACTGAAATCTGCATCCCACCCTACCCCTGATAACCTATCACCCCCTTGCTTACCAAGAATCTCTCCACCTCTGCCTTAAAAATATTCAAAGACTCTGCTTCACAGGAGGTGAGTTCCAAAGACTCAGAGCTCCCGTGTGAAAAAAATTTAACCACTTTAGATTTCAGAGGATTTTAGAGTTAACATTTTGTGTATCATGTACAAGGGCCCCACATGCTTTGGAATATCAATATTTCCCATCAATTTATCTCACCATTTGAAAAATATTCTGCTTTTCTGTTTCCCTTACTAAAGTGGTTCATCTACTCAGGGTTGTGAGTTTCTGCCATGGGTCTTCATGTGACTGAACAGGTCGAATTGGCTTCTGCTATTGTTGTGTCGGCATCAACGTGCAGATCTTTGAGCATGTGGGGCAGGATGCCCCATGGGGAGGATGTCCCGTAATGCTTTATACAGCTCCATCATAACCTCCCTGCTCTTGTATTCAATGCCTCAACTAATAAAGGCAAGTATCCCATATACCTACTTAACCACCTTATCTACCTGTCCTGCTGCCTTCAAGGATCTATGGACATGCACACCAAGGTCCATCTGATCCTCTGTACTTCCTAGGGTCCTACCATTCGTCTGGTACTCCCTTGCCTTGTTAGTCCTCCCAAAATGCATCATCTCACACTTGTCAGGATTAAATTCCGTTTGTGTTCTGCCCATCTGACCGGCCCCTCTATATCATCCTGTAGTTTGAGGTTTTCCTCCTCACTATTTACCATACCACCAATTTTCGTGTCATCTGCGAACTTACTGATCATACCTCCTACATTCATGTCTAGATCATTAATGTACACTACAAACAGCAAGGGACCCAGCATCTAACCCTGCAGTATGCCACTGGACACAGGTTTCCAGTCACAAAAACAACCTTTGACCATCACCCTCTGCCTCCTGCCATTAAGCCAATTTTGGATCCAATTTGTCAACTTGCCCTGCATCCCATGGGCTCTTACCTGGTGTTTGGGACAATATTTGTAAGATATGATTCTGTGAGGGTGACTTTGTCAGGCTGTTGCTTGACTAGTCTGTGAGACAGCTCTCCCAATTTTGGCACTAGCCCCCAGGTGTTAGTAAGGAGGACTTTGCAGGGTCGACAGGGCTGAGTTTGCCGTTGTTGCCTAGGGTGATGCCGGGCGGTCCAAGCGTAAAATATGATTAGAACATTTTTTTTTTGCATAGTGCTCATCTATTCTCCATGTGTTTATCATTTTTAACATGATTAGGTGTATTGGATGGGGATGTGAGTGAACTGAATTGAATTTCCAAATGCCCAACTTCAGGTGATACTTGACCTTTCCAATATCTTCCTTGTCCAGTGGTCCTTTAGCTTGACAGGTTCCAAATCAGCCAAGGCTCTGTTGCTAAAATTCTAAACAGACTAAACCCCACTCGCCCAGCAGCCCTATTTTTAGGGGCTTACATTGGTTCCTCAATGGATTAAATTTAAATTGTTTGATCTTATCTATGAATCCTTCATTCCTCCCAACCTTTGCAACCTTCTCCTATGTTACATGCTCTTCTATCTCTGGCCTCATGAGCTTTCGCTACAGTTGTCTGGGTTTTGGAACCAATTCCATCTTCTACCTTTAAGTTTATTACTAAGACATATCTCTGTGACAAGCTTTTGGTACTTCAGATACCTGCTATAAACTTTCAATACCCTCTCTGTTTCTCTACAATGAAATATCTTTTCCTGTTTTATAAAAATGCAAGCTGTTTCCGTTGATGAACTCAAAAATGGAAACAAAGGAAATATCCATTAAATCTATTTGTGATCCTTGATAATGCAGCTGCTAATATAAACCAAGTTTAAGAATGCAGCTTTGAATATTATCGAAATGAGCAAGAACACAGCAATGTACAAAGACTTTTCTAACATGTCAGCGTTATGTATGATTCAATGTATTAGACAAAGAGGCACTAGTCAATGCTGAGCTCAATAGTGCTGTGTCACAAATATCAATACCAGCAGACACTGAGGTGATGGATAATGTAAAGTGGCCTCAGAAGCCTACGCCATGAATGATTGTTCAGTAGAAGATTTGTGGGTCTAGTGTGTCTTTGTTATCTCTCAGTGCCTCATCAGGTGACAGTCTTTTTCACATTTCTAAAAAGCCTCTCCATGAGATAATCAATATGTTTTTTACAGCCACCCTTCACAGGTGAAGGACAATCATTAAGCATTTAGTCAGAAATAAAAAGAAAATAAGAAGCATATTTTAACTTGCTAGCAACAGACAGCTAAGTTATACGATTCCAGTTTTTCACAGGTTATTACCCTTGGTAATATCTGTTCAGTTTTCTGATTAACTGACAAAAAGTAATTTACATTTTACTCCATAAAATGGTAAACAGAGTAGTTAGTTATGTTAATTCACGTTCTCATTTTGCAGCTATACTCTGCTGCTGCTGCATTTCTGCAGTGTTTTGGATTTATTTTTCAACCTTTGCCTTTCTCTCGTAGTTACTAGATTTTTCCATCAAGGAAGGGAACAGTCTCATTGCAACACAGCTCATCAGATGTCAAATTAGACACAGCATCATTCAACTGGGTGTCATGTGAGCTGAATCGAAAGATGTCCCAGGTCATTGTCCAATATTCAGCAGACAGACACACCCAGTTCCACAATATGAATTACTGAGTAAACCAACTTCAAATCATTCATCATGAAATTATAGCAACTCGAGATTATAATAAGAGATAAAAATAAAACAATTTACCTCTAAGTTAAGGGTTGGGTGAGGGGGGTAAAGGGAAGAGAGAGGGAGATAAATGTTGTTAGTTGAGAAGAATATGTGATAGAGGAAAGGAGAGACAAATTAAAAGAGAGAGAGGAGGCTGCAATGTTGGTGAGCTGAGTTGGGGAAGTTAAAATGTTCCTTTATATTTCAGTTTACAGTTCTATCCAAAGTGCTAATTATCTTTTTTTGGTACAATTGCATTTTCAGCATTAATTTTGTTTTCGATTTCCAGCAGTTTCCGTTTATTCTGTTTATTGAGCACTGTCTATGGGCAGAACTCAATGGGGGCTGGTGCGGTGGAGGGGCAGCAGCAGAGATAGCAGGAGAATCGGGCAGGAGCAACTCCCCCCAGTCCTGGTGTTGGGAAAACTGTCACTAATTTAGTGGTGAGGGGTGGGGAGAGGGGGCGGAATGGGAAGGGCCAGATGCTGGTGGCGGGATGTCAATTAGACTCATCAATGAGCCCCCTAAAGCCAAACATCTCTGAGTCCACTGAGGTTTAATGGTCATACAGGTTTTAATGGTCACACGGATCTCTTATGCTTCCTGAAGGCCGCCCAGCAAACCTTGTTGGTTTTGCCAGCAGCCTACCAGGGAAGACCCTCATTGGCAGGCACTCAGTGCCCAATTGAGGGACCCAGCATTGGGACAGGTTCTCTGAAAGACACCACTCTGTCATTCAATCCGATCTCCCTGCACCTTCCCCCTCGACAGCAACTCCCATCCCTCCCCACTCACCTGTCTCCAGGGACCCAGCATCGATTCCTCATGGTGAAAGCCTCAGAGCATTACCGATATTAGTCACTGCTCCTGGTGGTGCTGCCAGTAATAGGGAGCTGCAGGCCTCTCATTACACTTAATTCATGTCAGGCCTCCTGGGGGGAAGCGATGCAAGGCCCCCACCAGTTCTCCAGCTGGTAGGCGCACACCCGGTACAGGAATTAAATTCAGCCCTTCATGTGAGGGGATTGTCTGATACGTTGCATAACTTTCAGGGCCAAAAAGGAAGCACTGTTTCAGAAATAACCCATGGCTTTGAAAAAAGCATCGACAGGAACTTTTTTGCAGTCCTTCCTCAACTGTCACAAAGAGCGCAGTCAAAATCCTGTTATGTACATGGGCAGACTCACAGTTGTGACATGTTTATGGCATTGGGGGAGCAGCTCCAAGAAAGTTCTGGGCCATAGTTATTCAGCTGACTTGTGTGGTCCATTAATTTAGCTCCTTTTACTTTGCCAGGATAAACCTGAGGCTACGTAGCCGTCACTGAGCAGGGGAGGGGGGGGGGGCGGTGGGGTGGTGGTGGGGGTGGCGGGGGGGGGTTGGTGGTGGGGGATGGGGGGGTGGCGGGGGTGGTGGCGGGGGTGGTGGTGGGAGTGGGAGGGGTTGTGGGGGTGGTGGGGGTGTTGGTGGGGGGGTTGGTGGGGGTGTTGGTGGGGGGGGTGGGTGGTGGGGGTGGGTGGTGGGGGGTTGGTGTGGGGGTGGTGGGGTGGTGGCAGGGGGTGGGGGGGCGGTGATGGGGGTGGGGGGGGTGGGGGTGGGGGTGGGGTTGGTGGGGGTGGTGGGTTGGGTGGCGGGAGGGGTAGCGGGAGGGTGGGGGTGGTGGGATGGTGGGGGTGGCGGGAGGGTGGGGGTGGTGGGAGGGTGGGGGTGGCGGGAGGGTGAGGGTGGGTGGGGGATCTTCATGCTTTTGACATGGTTTTAAATGAGGGTTACATCTAACTCCATAAATTAAAGAAAGGTTATAGGACATTGTTCAGTCAGTGAACTGCACCGCACTGAAATATGGGGAAATAAAGCATCAACGTTTCGATGTGATGGGAAATCAATAAATGTTTTATGTTCTCTGCTTCACAAATTACGGGCAGACTCACAAGATTAATGGTCAGCTATTCTTAAATTGTTCATTTATCAGGAGGTGGTACTAGAGTGTCACAAGAACACAAGAAATAGCAGCAGGAGTAGACCATACTGCCCATTGAGCCTGCTTCACCATTCAATACAATCAGGGCTGATCTTGGCGCCCAGCTCCATTTTCCTGCCCTCTCCCCATATCCCTTAATTCTCTGCAAGACCAAAATTCCGTCTCACCAAAACCCTGTACAATTGTAGCAAGACTTCTTTATTCTTATACTCCAATCCCCTTGTAATAAAGGCCAACAAGCCATTTACCTCTCTAATTGCTCGCTGCACCTGCGTGCTAACTTTCTGCATGTTCCTTGTACAAACACACACGTCTCTTTGAACATCAACACTAGCTTCACACCTTCTAAAGAATATCCTGCTTTTTTATTCTTGCGACCAAAGTGAATAACTTCAATTTGCCATCTTGCTGCCCACTCACCTAACCTGTCTATATCTCTCTGCAGTCTCTCTGTGTCTTCCCCACAGCTTACCTTCCCACCCAGCTTGGTATCATCAGCAAACTTTGATACATTACTTTCTGTCTCTTCATCTAAGTCATTAATATAGATTGTAAACAGCCGAGGCCCCAGCACTGATCCTTGCAGCACTCCACTATTCACTACCTGCCATTTTGAAAAAACCCTGTTTATGCCAACTCTCTGTTTTCTATCTGTTAACCAATCCTCTCTCAATGCTAAAATACTATCACTAATTCCATGAGCCTTTATCTTGCCTATTAACCTTTTGTGTGACACCTTATCAAATGCCGTTTAGAAATCCAGGTATACTACATCTACTAGTTCTCCTTTATCTACCCTACTAGTTACATTCTCAGGAAACTCTAACAAATTTGTCAAGATTTTCCTTTAGTAAAACCATGTTGACTTGTTCCAACCATACTATACTTTTCGAAATGCATTGTTAAGACTGTATTAATAATAGATTCCAGTATTTTCCCAACAACTGATGCTTGGCTAACTGCCCTGTGGTTCCCTGTTTTCTCTCTCCCTCCTTTCTTGAAAAATAGTGTAACACTTGCCAACTTCCAATCTAATGGAACCATCCTGAATCTAAGGAATTTTGGAAAATCATTGCCAGCACATCCACTATCCCTGTAGATTTCCCTTTTCAAACTCTGGGATATAGGCCATCAGGTTCCGGGAGTTTGTTGGATTTTAGTCCTTTATGTTTTTCCAATACTTCTTCTCTGCTGATATTAATTTCCTCACTCTTTTTAGTCCTTAGGTTACCGTCTATTTCTGCTATGAACCTTGTGTCTTCTACTGTGAAGACAGACATAAAGTATTTGTTCAAAGCCTCCGTCACTGGCTCATTCCCCATGATAATTTCTCCTGTTTCTGCTTCGGAGGGTCCAACATTTACTTTAGCTACTCTCTTTCTCTTTGTATACTTATAAAAGCTCTTACAATCTGTTTTTACATTCCTGCCTAGTTTACTCTTATATTTTTTTTTTGCCTTTTTAATCAACTTTTTGGTGGCTCTCTGCTGGTTTCTAAAATATTCCCAATCCTCAGACTTGCTACTGTTTTTTGCAACATTGTTAGCCTCTTATTTTAATCTAATATTTCCCATGACTTCCTGAGTGAGACACGGGTGGGTCTTTCTTGCTGAATTTTTGTTTTTCAATGAGATGTATTTTTGTTCAGGATTTTGAATTGTTTCTTTAAATGTTTCCCACTGTTCATTTACCTCCATGCCTTTTAGTCTATTTACCCAGTTAACCTTATCCAGTTCTCCCCTATACCTGTGTAATTGGGTTTGTTTAAGTTTAAATGCTGTGTCAATGCTGTTATCTCATTAATGAATCTTTCAAAGTTGAAAATTTACAAGAAGTGTTTGATTACGTAACTAATTAAATTTAGTCACTCACCCAATGCCAGTTCAGGAATAAACCTTCCTGCTTGCCACTCAAATGATGGATAAAATTGACGAATGTCAGAAAGAATGGATAGCCGATCATATGGGAATCATGCACAATTTAAAACATATCAAATTGTAAAATATATGTAACTAAGTATCAAAATATTTAATTGTTTACAATTCTACATAAATATTAGTTACAATTATATATTTAAAACATTTCAAATTCAAGATCTATCTAACTTCTAGGTGAGGCTACAGCTCAATTCCTTTGTGGCTCTTTTATACTCAGGGAGCTCCCTCTCCACCTCTTGTAGTTTGAACTACCTCCTGTTCCCCTTCAGCCCTATGGCTCCCTCTTGACAGCAGCAATCGAGCTGGGAGCTTACCCTGCATGGCCAATACGCAACAGTCGAGGCAAGGTGATCAGAGATGGGATAAGATTGGTGGAAGATTCAGCTGTTACTCTAGTGTTAAAAGAATAGCCCAGTCCAATAATTCTAATTGTATGAAATTATAAAATGACAGGAATAGGTAGGGTCTGAAATTAACGAAAAATGTATTTGGCTGCAACTCCCGAGGATTGAGGAATCACGCCTATGTTTGCACGCTGAAGCACTTTATTCCAGGGTGAAAAAGGGAGAGAGAAGTTCCAAATTACCACTGGTCACACCTTCCTCCGTTGCTATTTGTGAACAGTAGGTAATTATTTCTTAGCTATAAAAGATTCAGTGATAACATTTGAGGCTGTATCAACGGCCCAATCTTGGTTAGAAACAGATCTTCAGAAGTCATTGCCTAGTAACAATGAGACAGTTCAGATGATAAATCTGGGGCTGAATTTTCCCATCGGCGAGCGGGGGCGGGGCCCGCTTGACGAGGCTTAAAATGACACGCGGTGATGTCGGGCATGCGTCCTGACGTCACCACGTGTTATTCAGATTGTCAGTTTGGTGGGTATGCAGCCAAGTCGGCTGTGCGCCTGCCGAACTGTCAAAGGCCTATTAAGGCCATTAGGAAAGTAATTAAAGTTGTTAAGAAAGCTGCCTGTCCAACCTTAAGGTTGTCGGCAGGCGAAGAGCCCAGGCGACCTTCACATTTTTCATGAAACCTCATCCACGGGCGGTATGAGGTTTCATGAAGGGTTCATAAATTTAATAAAAATTTTTGAAAAATTTAATGGACATGTCCTAGCTCATGTGACAGTTTCACCTGAGGGGACATGTCCTTAAAATTTTTTTATACCTTTCTTACACTTTCCACAACTTAAACCAATCTCCCGGAGGCAGCTCTGTGCCCCAGGGAGATTTCTGTGCTTTTTCTCACCCAGGCCCCGACTCAGGGAATCCCCCCCCGCCCACACAGGGAGCACTCAGCGCTTCCGGGTGCGCGTCACAATGGGAGGGCCTTAATTGGCCCCCCCACATAAAATGGCGGTGCACACCCGGTCGGGGGTGCCGATCGGATTTGTGTTCGCTCCCGCCCATCCCCACACAACCACCCCGATGGGGGGGAAAATTCTTCCCCTGGGGTCTTTGCTGGGGCCTCAAATTTTTACAATTTATATCAATGACATAGATAAGGAGAATAAAGGCATGGTAGCTAAATTTGCAAATGACCCAAAGGTAGATAGGAAAGTATGTTGTGAAAAGGACATAAGAAAGCTGCAGATGGATATAGATAGGTTGAGTGAGTGGGCAAAGATCTGGAAGGTGGAGTATAATGTGGGAAATTGTTCACTTTGGCAGGAAGAATAAATAAAGTTGAGTATTACTTAAATGGAGAACAGCTGCAGAATTCTGAGGGATCTAGGTGTTCGAGTGCATTAGTCACAAAAAGTTAGTATACAGGTACAGCAAGTAATTAAGAAGCCTAATGGAATGCAATCCTTTATTAAAAGAGGAATTGAAATTAAAAGTAAGGATGTTATGCTTCAGTTATACAGGGCACTGGTGAGACTGCACCTCGAATACTGTGTGCAGTTTTGGTCTCCTTATTTGAAGAAAGGTGTAAATGCGTTGGAGGTGGTTCAGAGGAGGTTTACTAGGTTGTTACCTGGAATGAGTGGGTTGTCTTATGAGAATAGGTTTGAAAGGCTGAGCATCTTTTCACTGGAGTTTAGAAGAGTGAGGGGTGATTTGATTGAAGTTTACAAGATCCTGAACGGCCTTGACAAGGTGGATGTGGAAAGGATGTTTCCTCCTGTGGGTGAGTCCAGAACTAGGGGGGCAGTGTTTTAAAATTAGGGGTCACCCTTTTAGGACAGAGATGAGGAGAAATTTTTTCTCTCTGAGGGTGTGTGACTTTGGAACTCTCTGCCTCAGAAGGTGGTGGGGGCGGGGTCAGTGAATATTTTTAAGGCAGAGGTAAATAGATTCTTGTTGGGCAAGGGGATCAAAGGTTATCGGGGTTAGATGGGAATGTGGAAATCTAAACACAAACAGATCAGCCATGATCTTATTGAATGGTAGAGCAGGCTTGAGGGGCCGAATGGCTTATGTCTGCTCCTATTTTGTGTGTTTGTATGTATGTTCGTATATGGATGTTAGTCGTGTGCGTGTGCGTAAGAGGCATATTACATTTTATAGAATCGCCTCTTTCAATTGCTGAGAGAGGAATTCTTGTAGGTGGACCTTGTCAGCTATGATGCAGAAATATTCCATGCCTTCTCCCTACAGATGTTTGAGTCATAGAGTTGTACAGCACAGAAACAGGCCCTTTGGCCCATCATGTCCATGCCAGCCATCAAGCACCTATCTATTCTAATCCCATTTTTCAGCACTTGGTCTGTAGCCCTGTATGCTATGGCTTTTCAAGTACTCATCTCAATACTACTTAAATGTTATAAGGGTTTCTGCCTCTACCACCCCCTCAGGCAGTGTATTCCAGATTCCAACCACCCTTCGGGTGGAAAAAAATCGTTCCTCAAATCCCCTTTAAACCTCCTGCCCCTTACCTTAAATCTATGCCTCCTGGTTACTGACACCTCCGCTAAGGGGAAAAGTTTCTTCCTATCTATGCCCCTCATAATTTTGTATACCTCTATCAGCTCCCCCCTCAGCCTTCTCTGCTCTAAGGAAAACAACCCTAGCCTATCCAATCTCTCTTCATAGCTGAAACGCTCCAGCCAAGGCAACCTCCTAGTGAATCTCCTTTGCACCCTCTCCAGTGCAATCACATCCTCCCTATAGTGTGGCAACCAGGATTGCACACAGTACTCCAGCTGTGGCCTAACTAGCATTTTATACAGCTCCAACATAACCTCCCTGTTCTTATATTCTATGCCTCGGCTAATAAAGGCAAGTATCCCATATGCCTTCTTAACCACCTTATCTACCTGTGCTGCTGCCTTCAGGGATCGATGGACATACACACCAAGGTCCCTCTGATCCTCATTACTTCCTGGGGTCCTACCATTCCTGGTGTATTCCCGTGCCTTGTTAGCCCTCCCAAAATGTATCACCTCACACTTCTCCAGGATTAAATTCCATTTGCCCATCTATATCATCCTGTAATCCAAAGCTTTCCTCTTCACTATTTACGACACCAGCAATTTTCATGTCACCTGCAAACTTACTGATTGTACCTCCTATATTCTCGCCTAGATCATTAAAGTGCACAACATTACATACACTGTGTTATGATCCTTGGCTAGACCCCGGTACATGGGGGGAGATCCAGTTAGGGACCACTAATGCGTTTTTTTAAAAAGTAGATAGAGTTCGAGAATCAAGATTCTTAAGTGAATAAAGCCACAAAATTCCACGGGTTTTGAACAAACAAAAATAAACTTCACAAAACAAGTTAGAAAGATTAAACAATTTACAATACCTATCTTACACTCTCTAACATTCAAGGTGAGTATGAGGTATGTGAGTTGTTATCTTCCCCTATATCGTTACTCCTGCAAAGTATCCTGAAGAGTGCAAGACGAAAAGCTCTGACATGTCTCTTTTTCAGCAATCCTCAAGTCCTGTACTACCAAACGACTACATCATTACCTATTTTCAGCTGCTACTGGGCAGTAATTAAACAATTAGTCTTGAGGTCATTTTTTTTTTGTTTGCAAGTAATTATTCCCAACCCTCAGTGTTTAACATACCATGGCAGATATTACCACACGTCCAGGTGATTAAATTAACTCCTTTATTAGAATTAGAATACGAAGCACGTCAATCACCAGTTAATCTCCCGTGGCATTGCTCTCAGATAAAAAGACCTCTAAAATTAATGTGTCTCCTACTGTTTCTTTCGCATCCTCCAATTCTTATTGTGTGATACTGTTTGTTCGAGACACTTCTCTATTTCTACATTGGCAGAATATTTAGCTTGGCGGGCAGCCGCATTCGGTGGGCCCAGGAGCGGCCGGGACAGGTGCAGTCCCCGTGATCGCCAATGGCGACCGGCAGCCAGTTTAAAAATGACCCAGTCAGACCCTGGAACGCTGCCAGCGACAAAGACATCTTCGGTGTTGTCAGCAGGGAATTATGGCTTCAAGTGCGGTTGTAGACGCCAGGCAGGAGGGCAGGTTGGGTGGGCACTCAGCCCCCTCTCTGGTTTTCTGATGTGTGCCTCGTCATCCTCCTGGAGGAGGTGACTGCCTGGAGGGACACTCTCGTCCCCAGAGATGGGAGGAGGAGCCCACCGCTCCTTACAAAAAGAGTTTGGGAGGAGGTGGCAGAGCAGGTCAGCAGCCACGATGTGTGCGGCGCACATGGGTCCAGTGCCGGGAGTGGTTTAATGAGCTGCTGGGCTCAGGAAGGGTGAGTACCGTGTGAGCATGGATCAGTGTGCAGAAGTGTTAAGATCTAGCTGTCCCCTGTTGTGAAGTTCAGGGGTGTGAGAGTCTGAGTGTCAACTGTCAGTGACCCCGGGGATGGCCAAGGGGGTGAGCCCTGGCTGCTTGGACTGAGTGTCTTGCTTCTCCAGGGCCATGAATTGGCTGAGCCCTATGAGGTGCTCCTCAGGTGGGGTTGGCCAGGCTGCAATGGCGCTGCAGGTAGAGAGTGGATTAATCCATACTCCTCTGTCCTTTCAGGAGAAGATGGCCCATAACAACATAGAAAGGTCACGGACCGACGGAGGACCCCCCAAACCTCTTAATCCTCACGAGGTACGAACGGGATGCACTGGAGATGGAGAGCCTCGGTCAGCCAGTCATGGAGAGTGATAGAGTCATAGAGGTCTACAGCACAGAAAAAGGCCCTTCGGCCCATCGAGTCTGTGCTGGTCAAACAAGTACCTAACTATTCTAATCCCATTTTCCAGCACTAGGCCCATAGTCTTGTATGTCATGGCATCACAAGTGCACATCCAAATACTTCTATAATGTTATGAGTTTTTCTGCCTCTACCACCCTTTCAGGCAGTGAGTTCCAGATTCCCACCACCCTCTGGGTGAAAAAATTCTTCCTCACATCCCCTCTAAATCTCCTTCCCCTTACCTTAAATCTATGCCCCCTTTCTTTTTCAACCTTTGAATGCCTCACCTATTACAGGTTAGAAATCTAACACGCTGTCCATTGTGCCACAAAGCCACACTATATAACTTATTGAATTTAAATTCCACCAGGATTTGAACCTTTGTCCCCAGAGCGTTAGCCTGGACCTCTGGATTACTAGTCCAGTGAGATTACCCCTGTGCCATTGTCTGCCTAGAGGCTGGGGAGTCTGACGAAGGTTAGCGTGCAGTGCACAGAGGTGAGAGTTTCGGATGGTGCAAACATTCTTGTGTAGTCTCATTGATGGGAGTCTCAAAACTGAATTCCCCATTGATCATTGAAAGACGATGGCACCATGATACGGATCTCCATTGTCTCAGCAGGGTGCCTGGCATGCACAGAGACAGTGTGATGACTTTAATGACATGTCTTTATTCTCCAATAGACTCACCAGCTCACACTCACTCTCTGGACCCCGAAGAGCCACCCCTGATACCAGAGGACCACCAAGCTCCAGATGCACCTGCATTACACCTGCTCTCTGAACCAGGCACCAGCGCAGATACCAGCACCTCGGTGGGTGTTAGATCCTCGTCTAGAATGTTGGAGCGCAGTGAGGGCACTTCACACTCGCTTGAGGAGCAGGCGGAGGTAGAGAGTGACCAGGGAGCTGGCAGATGATGAGCCTCTGGAGTCATCTATTAGACGACAGATGCTGGATGTCCAGCAGGAAAATCTGGTGCAGATCCATGAGGGCCTGCGTGTCATGGTCTCCATGATGGAGGAGTCCATGCGGAGAGTGATAACTGCGTTGACCCTCATGGCTGAGCACACTGCCTCCTCCATTGACAGAGTGGAAACTCTCATGGAGAGGCAGCTCCAGGGACAGAATCAAGGGTTTCTGGGGTTGCGTTCAGACCTGCAGCCCTCACACAAGCAATGACCTCAAGTAGTCAGTGTCAGTGTGGGAGATGGATGAAGCACCCAGTATCCCAGCTAGATGCCCGTCCATCAATGGAGATCAGGGAGGTCCAATGTGACCTCACGCTGGCACACGAGCTGCCTGTTGTCTCCGTGGGCTCCTCTCAGGGCGCTCCGGATGATGGCAGCGGCTCATCCGCCCCTCTGCCAATGACCAGAGCATCTGATGAAGCTGATCGTGGCACTGGCCGCTCCCTCCCAGGCGGGGCCAGCACAGGCTCCACTGGCCAGAGAACAACTGCCAAGGTCATCAAGGCCAACAAGACAGCAGAGCCAGCAGCCTGTCCCCATTGCCGGTGCCAGCGAGGGGATAGGGGGAGAGGGGGCCGGGGGGGCACCATGATGTAGAACCCGTAAACATAAGTTTAAGACACCATGAGCACAAGAGGGAGGGCTCACGGGTGATCTTCTGTTGTGCAGTGTTTTGTTTATGTTTACTGCTCTGTGATTGAAGACCAGAGAAGGTTCTATTGATTAGTTTGGACTGACAAAATGAGATAAATTTTCTTTTTTCGTAATGGCCTGAGTATGCTTCACCTTTTATATTTAATGTGGTGCAGGGTACGCCAGTCTGTAATGCTGGACGTTGGTGGCTGGACACTTTATTGTACAGGCACTGAGTGGACTTTGGGGTCAAAGGAAAAGGTCATTTCAGACACCAGGGATGGAGGCGGCAGCCCTGGCATGAGGTGGTAGTGCTTATTTGGCAGCCAAACTGAAGGAACGTTGGATCAAGGCATCCCTAGTGTCCCTGCCTCGCTGCAGGTTACAGAGATCCGCCTCCACATCCTCAGCATTCTCCTCATTGTGCTCCTCTTCTGACTCACTACTGGGTTCATCCTCTGTGGCCTGTGGAGCTGCATCAAGATCCTCTTCCTCCAGTGGGTCCCCCCTTGCCAGTGCCAGATTGTGGAGAGTGCAGCCTGCAACCACTATCAGTGACACCCGCTCTGGGGGTATTGTAGTGCTCCCCCCGAATGGTCCAGGTATTGGAAGCAAGTCTTCAGAAGACCAATGGTCCTCTCTACCACAGCACTTGTGGAGGCGTGACTCCTGTTATAATGCTGCTCGGCCTCTGTTCTTGGGTGGTGAAGAGGCATCGTAAGCCATCTTTTCAACGGATAGTCCTTGTCACCCAGCAGCCATCCATCCAGCCGGGCTGGAGCACTGAAGAGCCCCGGCACCTGGGAGTGTCTGAGGATGTAAACGTCATGGGAGCAGCCTGGGTACCTTGCACAGACTTGTAGAATCAGCATCCTGTGATCACACACTATCTGCACGTTCATGGAGTGGAAGCCCTTCCTGTTGACGAAGGCACCGGGCTCACCCGCTGGCGCCTTGATGGCCACATGTGCACAGTCTATAGCACCCTGGACACGGCGGGGGAAGCCAGCAATGGCCACGAAGCCTCTGGCTCGCTCAGCCTGGCTGGCCTTGTCCATATGATAAAGAATAAAGGTCAATAACTGCCTGAACAGAGCATCTGTCACCAGCTTGACACAA
Organism: Cetorhinus maximus; assembly: GCF_964194155.1. NCBI lineage: Eukaryota > Metazoa > Chordata > Chondrichthyes > Lamniformes > Cetorhinidae > Cetorhinus > Cetorhinus maximus. The sequence continues at coordinate 513,775 of NC_135890.1, forward strand.
GTGTGGACAGCTGATTGGGAGACTCCACAAAGATCCCCCACTGACCCCTGGAAAGAGCTGGAGGCAGAGAAGTTGAGGGCCACTGTGACCTTCAGAACCACTGGCATGGGGTGTCCACCCACACAGTCAGAGCTGATCTCAGGCCCAATCATCTGACAAATGGAAGTTAATGTCGCCACTGAGAGGTGGAGCCTCCTTCAGCATTGCACCTCGGACATGTTGAGGTAGCTGCATCGCTGCCTGTAAACCCTGGCAGCAGGATAGTGACGTCTTCTGCAGCCCCTTCTGCCTTGGACTTCCTGCTGGCCCTGCGCCCCTTGTGCCTGCGCCTCTCCTCCCACAGGTCCCTCCCATGGATGCTGCATTGGGACACCTGGCCTCCTCTCCCTTCTGCCCCTCTCTTCCTCCTCAGAGGAGGAGGGGCCTCCAGCAGAGACCACAATCCCCATTCCCAGGGTAAGGGAAGGCTGTCTGATACCTGGAAGGGTTCACACGGTCTGAATCCTCCTGGGGTCTGGCAGACACCAATGAGTCCTGAAATGAGGCCTGGAAATGCTAAGAATGAAGCTCTGAACAGAGATGAAGCTGCCAAGTGCCAATAAGCAACCAGCAGCAAACTATCCCCAAACTCCTCATTACTCACACTGGCAATGCTGCTGACCCTTTTTATCCTGCCTGTGGATGAGGTTTTGCAAATTGTCGGCTGCCCGCCTGCCTGTTTTGCCCGTGTGACGAGCACAAAATCACACAGGCAACATAAAATCGGCACCAATTGCCTTTTTAATGGCCTTAACTGGCCTTTTAATTAATAGCGGGTGTGGCTCCAGCACCTGCGCACGCCCACCGATCGAAATATCACACAAGCACAGGATGACATCAGTACACTAGCCTGACATCATTTGGCACAATTTCACGTCCGATCGGGTCGGGTACATGCCTGCCTGATTGGCGTACAATTCTGCCCTTTGGGTCATGCTTTTTCACTTTGTCATCTCTATATTCAGTTTGATTCTTCATCTCATTCCTTTCAACAGGTCTGTGCATAGGAAACCTCTTGGAGGGATTTTTGACTCACAGAAGCTGATTTCATGGATAATTTAAGTGTTTTTTTGATCATCTATTTTTATGGGTTTGTTTTTGTATGAGTTTTATTTACATGTCTTGCTAGTCAGCTGAATCAGAGAAATTTTGGAGAAATGAATGAGATTGCTGAAAACTTCATCTTGCCTCTGAGGGATTATTGCTCCTTTTTCATGAATCATTTTGGCTAACTTGCTGATTTGAGCCAATGAGTAATGCTTGCCTTCATTGGCCGGGGTATTGAGTATAAAAGCTGGAACATGCTGCAGCTGACCTTGGTTAGGCCACACTTGGAATATTGCGTGCAATTCTGGTCACCACATTACCAGAAGGATATGGAGGCGTTGGAGAGGGTGCAGAGGAGGTTTACCAGGGTGCTGTCTGGTCTGGAGGTTATTAGCTATGAGGAGTGGTTGGAGAAACTCGGATTGTTCTCACTAGAGCGACAGAGATTGAGGGGCGACTTGATAGAAGTTTACAAAATTATGAGTGGCATGGACAGAGTAGGTAGTCAGAAGCTTTTTCCCTGGGTGGAAGAGTCAATTACTAGGGGACATAGATTTAAGAGGAGAAAACTATAGAGGAGATGTGCGGGGCAAGTTTTTTACACAGAGGGTAGTGAGTGTCCAGAATTCGCTGCCAGAGGAGGTGGTGGAAGCAGGTACGATAGTGGTGTTTAAGAGGCAGCTTGACAAATACATGAATAGGATGGGAATAGAGGGATATGGACCCCGGAAGTGCAAAATGTTTTAGTTGACGGGCAATGTGATCGGCGCAGGCTTGGAGGGCCGAAGGGCCTGTTCCTGTGCTGTACTTTTCTTTGATCTCTTTGTTCTTGTTAAATGATTTTCCTTTTTCTTTTCCAAATGGATTTAAAGTCACTGACAAATTTATTGGCCTTTCATTATCTAGAAAAGTGTAAGTGATTGTTCCATTTCAGTGAACTCCACAATCCCTGTACCAGCGTTAGTCTAGAATCAAAGCCTGTGAGAAACTCTAAGTGAGATTTCTCTGCCCATACCTGAGAAGAGTCAGGATGGGAGCTCCATCTGCTAAACCCGGTCCAGTTTCCTGGGGCCAGTCATTAGCTGTGCAAGGACAGGATGGCCGGCTCCATGTGGAAAGTTGTGGTTAGGTAAGGAGAGAGTGGGGGGGCTACTTAGAGGGGACAGAAAAGCCCCAGAGTTCAGTCCTTTGGCTGGCATGTAGGTTCTCCTGATTGGCCACAATAACATCAGTGGAGACCCCGCCACAGTAATCATAGTTTCCGCCAAAGTTTGGTAGCTGATCAGCAGAATCCAAGGGCATTCCCAAAACTGATAACTGGTGCTACCTTTACTGGAAATGCTTGAAAGTTCAATAACCCTATTACAATAATAGAAATAAAAAATAATTGACTGTAGAAAATGCAAAATACTGCAGATACTGGAAATCTGAAATCTGCGGAAAGGTTATTGATCTGCAATGTTAAGTGTTTCTCTCCCCAGATTCTGCCTGACCTGTTGAATATTTCCAGCATTTTCTATTTTTAATTTAGAATTGACTGTAAGTTTGAGTAAAGTTTTCACACTATTTTGGGTAGATATTTTCTTTCTGATCTAAATTCTTTGACTGTGTCACAGTTTCATTCACATTGAGTCCTTCTTTTCTCTGAAGTTGCTGCCTTGGCCTGTTGAGTATTTCCAGCATTTGATGAATTTATTTCAGGTTTTCAATAGCTGCAGTATTTTGCTTTCTTGGAATTGTTGTCTGATTATTTCTCGAGTGATAAGGAGACATATCGCAGCGTATCTCACTCTGATGGAAGCTTTTCCCATGGTTATTCATCTACAACACAGGATTCAGTATGCTGGGACAGCAAGGTAAGTTGTACTTGGTGCTGGGCAGCAGCATGCTTGATGGGCCTGTCAACCTTTTCCCATTGTATTCCTCTCAGGCTGGTAAACATATATCCCAAATCCTTCCACTTTCCTTCTCTTTCAGCAGGATTGACAGTGGAGATGGAATTCTAAACTTCCCCAACAGATTCCAGCTCAACTACATCAATTGTAGCTGGTGAATGAAATAATCTTGAAGTAGATCACCAGATTCAGAAAATATACAAAGTTGATTTTTAACTTTGCTTTTTAATGTGCTAAAGTATCCATGTAAGTTGAAATGGAAAACACCATATTCACTCTCTTGATTATCAGAACATTGAAAATAAACCAACATTAAAGGTATCATTTTATTTTCAACAAGACGCTAGTGTAAGCCCCAGGGGCTTGAATCAATTAAATTTAAGGTAATAAATGGCCTAAGGCACTTGACATCCATTACAGTCTAGTTTAATGACATTTCCTGCGTAATTAATTAAATCTACTGTGCTTACTTCACATCACACTGTGTCAAGCCATAGATGTCTCAGGCTTCAGTACACAGCAAAACGTTTTTTTCCCCCAAAATCACCAGCTGTGATGCAGGCAGGAATAAGTGAAAAGACTCTAAGTGACATGATGTAGGCTGGCAGCTGATCCAGAAATTGAAAACCATTGAGCCTTTCCTGCTTTAAAAGGGATTATAAGGGAGGAAGCTTGAGCCACGAGGAATATTAATGCCACATTGATCACCATGAATAACCAATAAGGTGGAAAGGGGAGCAGTCTGCTCACTTGCTTAGAGACGCCTCAGCTATTTTTAGCAGTGGAATAAATCCCACATGAATTACACGATGAATTTAGAAAAATTATTCCATGTTCTATGACAATGTCTATTTAAAGCAAAATCATAGAGTTCAAAATTAGAATTGGGTTTAACAATGAGACATTTTGTCATATTCCTACAGATTTAATGAGGCTCTATTCCATTAAATACAAATTTAATTGTGTTTTTTTTTGCAATTTTGACAAGTTATGGAGGCAGAGTGGAAACAGATTGAGGAAAATCTCTTCAACTTATCTTCCTGCAGAGTTTACTTTAACAGTTTTGTCTCAATTTGGGATAAAATTAAGTCACTTGTGCGAATGTGGGTTAATTAAGGAAAGCCAGCATGGATTCGTTAAGGGCAAATAGTGTTTAACAAACTTGTTTGAGTTTTTTTGGTGAGGTAACAGAGAGGGTTGATGAGGGTGATGCTGCTGATGTAGTGTACATGGACTTCTCAAAAGCATTTGATAAATTGCTGAATGCAAACTTGTGAGAAAAGTTAGAGCCAATGGAATAAAAAGGGCAGCAGTGACATAATTGGTTGGTTGAGTGACGGGAAACAGTGCAGTGGTTAACAGTGTTTAGGACAGGAGGAAGGTGTATTGTGGAGTTCCTCGGTGTTAGGGCCCTTGCTTTTCCTGATATATATTAATGACCTAGACCATGGTGTGCAGGGCACAATGTGTTCACATCCTTCCTATAATGCGGCGCCCAGAACTGCACACAATACTCCAGCTGAGGTCTAATGAGTGTCTGATATAAATTCAGCACAACCTCCTTGCTCTTGTACTCTATGCCCCTATTAATAAAGCCCAGGATACTATATGCTTTATTAACTGCTCTCTCTGCCTGTCTTGCTACCTTCAATGATTTATGCACATATACACCCAGGTCTTTCTGCTCCTGCATTCACTTCAGAATTTCACCCCTCATTTTATATTGTCTGTCCAAGTTCTCCCTGCCACAATGCACCAACTCACACTTCTCCACACTGAACTTCATTTGCCATCTGCCCACTCCAACAACTTGTCTATGTCCTCTTGAAGTTCCACACCATCCTCCTCATAATTCACGACACACCCAAGCTTCGTATTATCCGCAAACTTTGAAATTGTCCCCTGCACACCAAGATCTAGATCATTAATATATATCAGGAAAAGCAAGGGTCCCATTACCGACCTCTGGGGATCTCCACTACAAACTTTCCTCCAGCCCGAAAAATATCCATTGACCATCATTCTCTGCTTCCTATTTTTCAGTCAGTTTTGTATCCATGTTGCTACTGTCCCTTTTATTCCATGAGCAATAGCTTTTCTCCCAAGTTTGTTGTGTGGCACTGTGTCAAATGCCTTTTGAAAGTCCATGTACACATCAACAGCATTACCCTCATCGGTCTTTTCTGTTACCTCTTCAAAAATCTCCAACATGGATTTCTAAAGGGGAAATCGAGTTTAACTAACTTGCTGGTTCTTCCTTTTCAACCCATATTTTGCCATGTAACTACTAATTCTATCCCAAATAATTGTTTCTAGAATCTTGCCCACCACTGAAGTTAAACTGCAGGTGTACATACGCCACATGGACTGCAGCGGTTCAAGAAGACAGATCACCACCACCTTCTCCGGGGCAACTAGGGATGGGCAATAAATGCTGGCCCAGCCAGCGAAGCCCCACATCCCGTGAATGAATAAAAAAAAACAGACTGGTAATTGCTGGACTTATCCTTACAAACTTTTTTGAACAAAGTCATAATGTTTGCAATTCTCCAGTCCTCTGGCACTACCCCCTGAGTCTAGGGAACACTGAAATATTATGGCCAGTGCCCCTGCAATTTCTACTCTCACTTCCTTCAATATCCTTGGATGCATCTCGTCTGGCTCCAGTCCCTTGTCAACTTTAAGTACCGACAGTCCATTCAACACTTCTTCCTCATCAGTTTTGAACCCTTCTAGTGACAGAGTTTCCTCGTCTGTCACCATGGCCTGGGTAGCATCTACCTTCTTGGTAAAGACAGATGCAAAATATTAATTTAATACCTCAGCCATTGCCCCTTCATCCATGTGTAAATTCCCTTTTAGGTCCTTAATCGGCCCTACTCCTCCTTTTACCACCTTTTTTCTATTTATATGCCCAAAGAAGATTTTGGGATGCCCCTTTATGTTGGCTGCCAGTCTTTTCTCACAATCCCTCTTCGCTTCTCTAATATGCTTTTTCACCTCCCCTCTGAACCTTCTGTATTCCTCTTGGTTCTCAATTGTATTTTCCACTTGACACCTGTCACAAGCACACTTTTTCTTCTTTATCTTAATTTCTACCTCCTTTTTCATCCAGGGAGCTCTGGATTTGTTTGCTCTGCTTTTCCCTTTCGATGGATTATATCTTGAATGTGCACAAACCAATTCTTTTTTGAAGGTAGCCCATTGTTCAGCTGCAGTGTTTCCCACCAATCTTTCGTTCCAGTCTATCTGGCCCAGCTCTGTTCTTGCCCCACTGAAGTCGACTCTCCCAGTTAATTATTCTTATTCTGGATTACCAATCGTCCTTTTCTATCATCATCCTAAAATGTACAATACAATGATCACTGTCTCCTAAATGCCTCCCCACTGACACTTGATCTACTTGGTCCACCTCATTTCCAAGAACCAGGTCTAACAGTGCATCTTTTCTTGTTGGATTGGACACATACTGCTGTAGAAAATTCTCCTGAACACAATCTAGGAACTTTTGCCCCTCTCCGCCCTTTACACTACCATTGTCCCAGTCTACATTCGGGTAATTAAAGTCCCCCATTATAACTACTCTATAATGCCTGCATCTCTCTGTAATTTCCCTGCAAATTTGTTCTTCTACATCCTTCTCACTATTTAGCGATCTATAGACTACACCAAGCAATGTAATTACATCCTTTTTGTTCCTTAGCTCTAACCAAATTGATTCTGTCCTTGAACCCTCTGGGACATCCTCTTTCTCCAGCACTGCAATGCTTTCCTTAATCAATACCACCACCCCTCTTTTGGATTTCCAGCATCCACAGTTCTTTGCTTTTACCCCTCTTCCTTCTCTTCCTTCCTTTCCTAACTCTACTGATTTGTCAAAATTTTAACGCAGTAAACATTGATTAATTAATTTGACTGAGACATCAGTCATCTGAAGGGTTAAAATAAACTTTCAATAACCTTTAATATATATAATTAAAGATTACAGAAATCAACATCAATATCATAAAACAAATAAAAATGGTGGTAATGGACCTTTTCATGGCTTCAGCACATTACAACATAGTAGACAAGGGAGCTGCAGAAAAGCTTAGTGAAAGAGAGACTCTCGTACTTATCAACTCTAAGAATGGAATGGAGATTTTGTTATAAATAGTATTTCAGTTTCTCAAAGGCACCATTTCTGTACTTTGTTTTTTAATAATCTTACTGCAGGATCTATGGTGACCCACATCTGTGGCCCTGGGGTCTCTTACAGCTTTAATCATACCAGGCAATAGGAACCGATAGATATACAGCAATGAATACAGGCAAGGCGTCAGCAAAGATTCTTGTTCAACCAGATTAAGAATTACATTGAAAATAGCTGAGTGTCAGAGGTCCTTGTGAAGCTTTCCTGAAAACTGAAAAGGGGTAATTTTTCTGTTTTGCTTTCATAGGAACATAGGAGAAGGGTTAGGCCATTCAGCCCATCGAGCCTGTTCTGCCATTCAATACGATCATGGCTGATCATCCACTTCAATGCCTTTTTCCCACATTATTTCCGGGTGGGTAGACTTTCTTGCTAAGATTGTATCTTGGGAATTCTGATGTGAATTATTTTCTGAGTATTATTTTACTACAGGTGGAAAATCATGCAAAGCAAATGTTCAAATTTTCATTCTGGACTCAATTACCATAGCCACTATTAATAATTCTACCATCATATCATCATCGTGGGTAACAGAGTGAGTAGACAATGGTAATGCAGTGGAAATAATATACCTGGATTTTCAAAAACTTTGATAAGGTGCCCCATAATTATCCGTTGGATAAGGTAGGAGAAGGTGGAGTCAGAATGGATTGCTCGCTGGCTTCAAGACAGAAAGCAGAGAGTGAGAGTAAAGGGTAGTTAGTCAGGCTGGAAGAAGGTGGGATCAGTGTTGGGACCACTGCTCTTCACAATTCACATTAACGATTTGGCCTTTGGAATAAAAAAATAACATTTCTAAGTTCACAAATGACACCGAATTGGGATGGTTTATACTGAGGGGACCTACAACAAATTACAGGAGGACATTAATAAACTTGTGGTATGGGCAAATAATTGGCAAATATAGTTCAACATAGATAAACGTGAGGTAGCACAATTTGGTAGGAAGAACAGGGAGGTCACTTATTATTTGGAAGGTGCGAGGGTCAGTGGGGTAGAGGAACAAAGGGATCTCGACGTATGAATACATCAATCACTGAAAGCTGCACTGCAAGTTAGCAAAGCCATAAAAAAACAGGCTTTATTTCTAGAGGAATAGAATTGAAAAGTAGGAAAGTAATGCTAAATCTCTGTTGAACCTTGCTTAGACCATACTTAGAGTACAGTGTGAAGTTCTGGTCGCTATATTACAAAATGGATATAGAAGTGTTGAAGAGGGTGCAGTGAAGATTTACAAGGATGATACCAGGCATATGTGGGAATACATATCAGGAAAAGATTGACAGGTTGGGTCTCTTTTCTCTTGAAAAATGGAAGCCGAGGGGTGACCTAATAGAGGTCCTTAAAATTCTGAAAGGTTTTGATAGAATGTTTCATTTTGTGGGGAAGAGCATAACTTCACCAAGAAATCCATTGGGGAATTCAGAAAGAATTTCTTCACAGAGTGGTGAGAATGTGCAACTCACTACCACAGGGTGTGGCTGAAGTGAATTGTACAGGTGCAGTTAAGGGAAAGTTAGACAAGCCTGTGAGAGAGCAGGAAATAGAGGGTTATCATGGTAGATTTAGCTGCCAAAAGATGAGAGGAGCCTCAAGTGCAGCATAAACACTGGCAGAAACTGGTTGGGCTGAATGGCCTGGTTCTATTCCCTATATCCGTTGTAATTGTAAGGCGTGTTACTGAGCCTTCAAAAAAGATGGATGCTAGATAAAGATGGGTGTGTAAAAGCTTGGTTAAAGAGATTGGTTTTAAGGTGGGCTTTAAATGGAGAGAGGGAGCAAGGATAGGTTGCGGGAGAAGATTCTAAACATGAAGCCTAGGCAGTTAAAAGTATCACCAATGTTGGGGTGATGGGAGGGGTGCACAGAGTAATGAAGAGTTCTAGTTAGAAACATAGGGCAGAATTTACTGCCTGGTGGGCGGTGCGGGTGGGCATGGACCAAATCGGCGCCCCCGATCGGGTCCACGCCGCCATTTTACATGGGCGGGCCAATCCCAATTATGTCCCACCCAGTGTGACACGTACGCCATGTGGGTGGGGTGGGGGGGAGTGGGGGTTGCCTGAGTTGTGAGTGTGCTCTCTCACGGAGCTGCCTCAGGGAGGTTAGTTTGAGTGTAAAAAACTGAACAAAAGATTTTTTTAAAATATTCGGACATGTGCCCTCATGTGAAACTGTCACATGTGCTGGGACATGTGCCTTAATTTCAATAAAATCTTTTCTCAAAGTTTAGACTCATTTATGAAATTCATCCCGCCCGTGGATGAGGTTCCATGAAAAATGCGAAGGCCGCCCGGGCTCTTCACCTGCTTTAAGGTGGGCGGCAGCCAAAGAGCCCAAGCGGCCTTCACGTTTCTCAGGAAACCTCATCCATGGATGAGATGAGGTTTCCTGAAGCTTGTACAAAATAAATAAACAAATATTCGTGACATCATAAATATGTCCCAGCTCATGTGACACTGTCACATTAGGGGACATGTTTAAATAATTCTTAACTTTATTATTTAAAAACTTTTATTATGTATTTAATCTCTCTGATGCAGCTCTGTGCCTCGGGGAGATTTCTGCGCTCATTTGCACACATGCACGAAAGAGCGCAGGCCCCGACTCTCCCTCCTCCCCCTGCCCGCACAGGTTGCACTGAGCGCTACGGAACATGTATTACGCTGCGCAGGCCTTAATTGGCCTGTCCGTGTAAAATGGAAGCGCACAGCCGATCGATCACGGGCGGCGATCGGCTCCACGCCCGCCCACGCCCGCCTGACATAGGTAAGATTCTGTCCTAGAAGCAGGAGTAGGTCATTCGGCTCTTCGAGCCTGCTCCGCCAAACAGATGATCATGGCTGATCATCTATCCCAACACCACACTCTCGCGATCTCCCCATACCCCTTGACCCCTTTAAAGTCTAGAAACCTATTTCCTTCTTAAATATATTCAGTGACTTGGCCTCCACAGCCTCTGTGGTAGAGAATTTCACAGGTTTGCCACCCTCTGAGTGAAAAAGTTTCTCCTCATCTCAGTCCTAAATGGCCTACCCCATATCTTGAGACTGTGACCCCTTGTTCTAGATTCCCCAGCCCGAGGAAACATCATCCCTACATCCAGTCTGTCCAGCCCTGTGGGAATTTTATATGTTTCAATGAGATCCCCTCACATTCTTCTAAACTCCAGTGAACACAGGGCCTAGTCGGCCCAACCTCTCCTCATATGACAATCCTGCCATCCCAGGAATCAGTTTGGTGAACCTTTGCTGCACTCCCTCTATGGCAAGTATATTCTTTCTTAGGTAAGGAGACCAAAACTGCACACAATACTCCAGCTGTGGTCTCACCAAGGCCCTGTACAGCTGCAGTAAGACATCCTTGCTCCTGTACTCAAGTCCTCTCGCAATGAAGGCCAACATACCATGGGGATGATTGTAGGGCTTTAAGAGGTTATAAAGATAGGAAGGGGTGAACTAAGAAGGAGTTTCAACTATGTTAAATTTCCAGAAGTTATTGCAGCTGAGTAGGAATAGGGGTGGTTGGGAATGAGTGAGTGAATTGGGTGAGTGGGAATAGGGGTGGTCGGGAATGAGTGAGTGAATTGGGTGAGTGGGAATAGGGGTGATTGGGAATGAGTGAGTGAATTGGGTGAGTGGGAATAGGGGTGGTTGGGAATGAGTGAGTGAATTGGGTGAGTGGGAATAGGGGTGGTTGGGAATGAGTGAGTGAATTGGGTGAGTGGGAATAGGGGTGATTGGGAATGAGTGAGTGAATTGGGTGAGTGGGAATAGGGGTGATTGGGAATGAGTGAGTGAATTGGGTGAGTGGGAATAGGGGTGGTTGGGAATAAGTGAGTGAATTGGGTAGTGGGAATAGGGGTGGTTGGGAATAAGTGAGTGAATTGGGTGAGTGGGAATAGGGGTGATTGGGACTGAGTGACTGAAATGGGTGAGTGGGAATAGGGGTGGTTGAAAATGAGTGAGTGAATTGGGTGAGTGGGAATAGGGGTGGTTGGGAATAAGTGAGTGAATTGTGTGAGTGGGAATAGGGGTGATTGGGACTGAGTGAGTGAAATGGGTGAGTGGGAATAGGGGTGGTTGGGAATGAGTGAGTGAATTGGGTGAGTGGGAATAGGGGTGGTTGGGAATAAGTGAGTGAATTGGGTGAGTGGGAATAGGGGTGATTGGGACTGAGTGAGTGAATTGGGTGAGTGGGAATAGGGGTGGTTGATGTGTAAGAATCTGGACAGTGGCATTTTAATTGAGCAAAGTTTATGGACAGAGAAGGATCAGAGGCCGATCGGAGACCATTGAATAATCTTTGCTAATGTTTGCCTTTGTTAGCAGTAGACTTGACTATTCTAACATTGTCCTGACTGGTCTCCTCTCTCCCAGTCTCTGTAAATTTAAGCTCATCCAAAACTTTACTGCCCATACCTTAACTCACACCAAGTCCTGTTCACCCATCACCCCTGTGCTCACTGACCTACATTGGTTCCCGATTAAACTACACCTCAATTTTAAAATGCTCATCTTTCTTTTCAAATCACTCCATGGTCTCACCCCTCCCTATTTCTGTAAATTCCTCCATCACTACAACCCTCCAAAATATCTTTTCTCCTTTATTTCTTGCACATCCCCAATTTTAAATCAATCCACAATTGGCAGTCATACTATGATGAGGCCATAAATTGTGGAATTCCCTCCCTAAACCCCTTTCTGATAATTTATGACACTCTTTTAAACTTACCCACTTGACTAAGCTTTTGGTCACCTCCTCAAACCCTTTCCTGTGTCTGAGTGTCACATTTTGTTTTGATAATGCGCCTGATGCTTTAGGTCATTTCACTATGTTAAAGGTGATATATAAATACAAGTTGTTGTTGTAGCTGAGTCTGCAGGTTCGATGGGGATTTCAGTTGGGTTGGGTTAAAAGTGGTGAAGTTATGCAATGGAAGCAGACGGTCTCTGTGATGGACAGTTTATGGAGGGGTGTGCTCAACAAGTGATCAAATAGAATGCAAGCTGACTTGGTCAGGCCGAGGAGAGGGATGGGATTTTTTTATTCTTTCATGGGATGTGGGAGTCACTGGCAAGGCCAGCATTTATTGCCCATCCCTAATTGCCCTTGAATTGAGTGGCTTGCTGGGCAGGTTAGAGTCAGCCACATTGTTGTGGGTCTGGAGTCACATGTAGACCAGGCCTGGTAAGAACAACAGATTTCCTTCCCTAAAGGACATCAGTGAACCAGGTGGGTTTTTACAACAATCATTAATAGTTTCATGGTTATCATTACTGAGACAAGCTTCAGATTCCAGATTTATTAATTGAATTTAAATTCCACCAGCTGCTGTGGTGAGATTTGAACCCATGTTCAGAGCAACAGCCTGGGCCTGAAGATTTTTAGGCCAGTGACATTACCACTACACCCCTGTCTCCCCCAATTGGTGGCTAAGTTTGTTTGAGGGGCTGAAAGCGATGGCTTCAATCTTCTCTATGTTTTACTGCAGGAAATTCTGGCTAATCCAGGACTGGATGTTGAAGGAGTTGGAGATGTTCTGGTTACAACGTGTAGTGGAGGCTGGGTGGTCACTGAATATATTCACAGCTGAGTTAGACAGATTTTTGATAGGTAAGGGAGTCAGAGTTATGGGGGGGTGAGACAGGAAAGTGGAGTTAAGGCCACAATCAGATCAGCCATAATTTTACTGAATGGCAGAGCAAGTTCGATGGGCTGAGTGGCCTACTCCTGCTCCCATTTCTTATGACCTTATATCTTAAAAGTAAGAGTGGAAATAAGACAGTGTCCTTCCCAAAATCCACAACAGGACTGTCCTGGTAGACCCATCGTTTCAGCCTGCTCCTGCTCCTGCTCCACTGAACTTATTTCTTCCTATCTTGACTCTGTTTTCTCCCCTTGTCCAGGCTCTTCCCACCTACATTCGTGATTCTTCTGATGCCCTAAGTCATTTCAAAAATTTTCCAGTTTCCTGGCCCTAACTGCCTCCTCTTCACCATGGACATCCAATCCCGTTACACCTCCATCCCCCACCAGGATGGTCTGAGGGCTCTCGGATTCTTCATGGGTGTAAGTTCATCAAAACAGTTGATTAAAAAATCCCTGTCCACCACCACTCTCCTCCATCTGGCTGAACTTGTTCTCACAAAGAGCAATTTCTCCTTTAACTTGTCTCACTTCCTCTGAACAAAAGGTGTGGCTATGGGTACCAACATGGGCCCAATTATGCCTGTCTTTTTGATGGGTATAAGAAACATTCCTTGTTCCAAGCATACTCAGATCCCCTCCCAGAACTCTCTTTCTGGTACATCGAAGACTGTATTGGTGCCGCTTCCTGATCTCATCCAAAACTAGAAAAATTCATCAACTTCGCTTCCAATTTCTATCCATCTCAAACCTTCACATGGTCCATCTCTGACAATTCCTTTCCCTTCCTTGACCTCTCTGTCTCCATTTTTGGCGATAGACATGATTGCACAATGTTCAGCACCATTTGTGACTCCTCAGATACTGAAGCAGCCCATGTCCAAATGCAGCAAGACCTGGACAATATCCAGGCTTGGGCTGACAAGTGGCAAGTAACACTCGTGTCACACAAGTGTCAGGCAATGACCATCTTCAATAAGAGAGAATCTAACCATCGTCACTTGACGTTCAATGGCATTACCATCGCTGAATCCCCTACTATCAACATCCTGGGGGTTACTATTGACCAGAAACTGAACTGGACAAGCCATATAAATACTGTGGCTACAAGAGCAGGTCAGAGGCTAGGAATCCTGCGATGAATAGCTCATCTCCTGACTTCCCAAAGCCTGTCCACCATCTACAAGGCACAAGTCAGGAGTGTGATGGAATACTCTCCACTTGCCTGGATGAGTGCAGCTCCCAACGCACTCAAGAAGCTTGACACCATCCAGGACAGAGCAGCTCTGCTTGACTGGCACCACATCCACAAACATTCACTCCCTCCACCATCGACGAACAGTAGCAGCAGTGTGTACCATCTACAAGATGCACTGCATAAACTCATCAAGGCTGCTTAGACAGCACCTTCCAAACCCACGACCACTACCACCTAGAAGCACAAGGACAGCAGCTAGATGGGAACATCATCACCAGCAAGTTCCCCTCCAAGTCACTCACCATCCTGACTTGGAAATATATCGCCGTTCCTTCACTGTCGCTGGGTCAAAATCCTGGTACTCCCTCCCTAACAGCACTGTGGGTGTGCCTACACCACATGGACTGCAGCGGTTCAAGAAGGCAGCTCACCACCACCTTCTCAAGGGCAATTAAGGATGGGCAATATATGATGGCCCAGCCAGCGATGCCCACATACCACAAATTAATTTTTAAAATACCAATATTCATTACAAGCCTGCTGACTCCCACAGCTACCTTGACTACCCCTGTAAGAACTACATTCCATTCTCCCAGTTTCTCCATCTCCATCACACCATTCTGATGATGCAGCCTTCCACATTGGTGCTTCTGACATGTCCTCCTTTTACCTCAGCCAAGGATTCTCCCCCACTGTGGTTGACATGGTCCTCAATCGTGTCCAACCCATTTCCTGCACATCTGTCCTCACCCCATCCTCTCCTTCCCAGAACCACGATAGGGTCCCCTTGTCCTCACTTTCCACCCCAGCAGCTTCCATATTTAAAAGATCATCCTCCGCCATTTCCGCCAACTCCAGCACGATGCCACCACCACACACAGCTTCCCCTCTCCTCCCTGCACTCCGAAGGGACTATACCCTCCATGACACCCTGGACCACCCCTCCATCACCCCCAACACCTGCCCCTTTACCTCCTCCCCTGGAGGAGGTAACAGGGAGCAAGAATGAAGCTGGACTCTGAGAGGGCCAAAGAGAGGTCAAATAGGAATGGTTCAGTGCATAGCACTACTAGTGGAAGGATGCCTGCAGCTACAGTGTGACAGGCAACTGTTTACATTGAAAATTGCCAAAGCAAATGCTTACATAGGCAGCTTCAATGAAAATGAAAAATTACAGCACCAAGAAAGTTTGACAAGTGCACAAATAGGCAAGAATTTGAATAAATTATGGTTATTTGTAGAGAGATACATAAATAAAGACGGAGTAGAGATATTTTTATAAAATGTAACAATAAAATTTTGCTAACATTGGTGAATGGAAGCCTGAATGCCAGGGAGCAAATACATTTTAAAAAGTGAGGGGTGATTTGATTGAAGTTTACAAGATCCTGAACGGCCTTGACAAGGTGGATGTGGAAAGGATGTTTCCTTTTGTGACTGAGTCCAGGACTAGTGGGCAGTGTTTTAAAATTAGGGGTCGTCCTTTTAGGACAGAGATGAGGAGAAATTTTTTCTGTCAGAGGGTTGTGCAACTCTGGAACTCTCTGCCTCAGAAGGTGGTGGAGGCGGGGTCATTGAATATTTTTAAGGCAGAGGTAGATAGATTCTTGTTAGGTAAGGGAATCAAAGGTTATCGGGGTTAGATGGGAATGTGGGAATTGAAACACAAGAAGATCAGCCATGATCTAATTGAATGGTGGAACAGGCTCAAGGGGCTGAATGGCCTAATCTGCTCCAAATGCTCATATGTTCGTAAAAAGAAGAAAAGCTAAATAATAAATCTGAACAATATTGCTTAATAGCCACTCTCAGTAAAGCATGGGGTAACATCTAATTTAAATCATTCATGATCTTTAAAGGATTCAAAGCACTTAATACAGCAGTGATTTTATAGCTGAAGGATAAATATGAAGGCTAATACAAAGTACAGAAATCTTGTGGTGCAGTGGTAGCATGCTCACCTCTGAGCCAGAAGCTCTGGGTTCAAGTCTGACTCCAGGACTTAATGGCTATGCAGGTGCATTCATAATGAGGCCCAACAGGTTGATTACCAATCTGTAAGTCCTTCCAATATGCCTATGGCAGGTAGTAACAATGAGGGAGTATCCTGCAGAAGCCAATGGCAAACCATTTCAGTGCATAACTATGAACCATCACATGGAAGTCCATGGTCACCAAGCCCTATTATGGCATGAGAATGCAAAGTGCAGCTCTGAGCTGCTAGAATCATCATCAACCTTCTCTTTGATAAGGTTCATTTATACCACACAAAATCTTGTAGCCAGGTATAGCTGTATTTCAATGAAAATGGTTAAAAAACATTAAATTGAGCTAAACCCAACATTTTTGTAAACATACTGCTAAATCGAAAATATTCACATCAGCCTAAACTATCCAGACCTCGATTAACTTTCAGTAAAGCAAGCATAAAACAAAAATTAGTTTCTGAATCCTCAACTCCCTTTTCTTCATTCACTTAAATCCAATGCAGAAATAAAAATGATATTTTTATCCCTTCCCCTTCAAAACTGAGGTTTGCAACTTGAATGAAAGCATCTGGATCCCTTCAGCTTCTAATGGATCAGGGAATCAACAATCAAATGTTCACAATTGAGTGTAAACACCATTAGACTTAAAAGTGCCATTATTTATTACATTGTAGGATGTCCTCGTATTTTCCCAACATTCTACTTCAGTTTGATTACTAGAGTTCAGCTTTGGATCGTTACTATTCCAGAAGAATCTATGTCCCGTTCACTTTCACTTTACAAACATGTTTATTGAGAAGGCTGCGACTGTAACACAAGCTAAACATTTATTTAACTGTCTGTGCGCCCATTCCCCCAAAAAAATTCTCAATCTTTTTTTCATTTTTCCAATTTCTCTAATTCTTAATTAACACAAGTTGATAATTTCTGTTAATTAACTGATGAGCTTGCAAATCTTACAAAAGAAAAATAAATACTTTGCAAAAATAATGGACAAAATAATTTCATATGGAAATTATAAGGTGTCCATTACGGTATTAATTACTTGCACAGTATGATTTCAACATCATGGAGTCAGAAACATTAGTCACTGGGATTGGATTGGGAACAGGAAAGAAGAGACTACAATGGGCTTACTGAAGACTTGATCAAAAAGATAGTTTTGATTAAGTTTGAAAGGAAGAGAGAAAGAGTGAAGGAATTTAGGGAGGAAATTAAAAGAGCGATTAATTCAAAATTTTGACAATGCAAACAGCTCGGAACTTTTCAGCATTGCTGTATATCTTGTGCACAAGTTGCATTTCCACACTTGCTTCCATACTTTCACTCTTCCATATACATTGCATGTCTTTCCTGTCCGAGTTTAAACCATGTGTTACATGTTAAATTTAGTACGTGGGATGTGTTTCATTGAGCAATCCTGTTACACGCAGTATCTACTTGTCCTATAGGTGGCAATGTTAGAGAAGTATTTTACAGTGTAAATATATCACACTATGCAGTGCTCCAGATAGTCAGAGACTGGATGTATCCCCCCAGGATGCGCTATGAGACCCCAACACAATGACTCCATGGGAATTTCCTGGGAAGTTTGAGCTCCCCTGCTCCCCAGGTGCATCTGAAAAAGTCTCCGACTCAGAGTTAGAGTCGGAGACTTTGAATGGTTCTGACTCACTTACCTAGATAGTTACCCAGAAAATGTTTGACAGGAAAAAAACGCTGGTCTAACACCTAGGTAACTATACAACTGACGCCCCAATCACTCACACTGACCCACCTCCACCCCCACCAGATTTGTCACTTGACCTTCCCCAACGAACTGACTCCCCCCCAACCCAATCTCACTAGCCGACCCTCCGTCTACATCATGATGCCCTGATTACCCCCTGAATCCTGCACAACCCAACTTGACTTCCCCCGACCCAACCTGAATACCTCCCTGACCCTCCAACTCCCCCCTCCGACCACACGACTACCTCCAATCCGATCTGACTAGTCCCAGTACCTCGACTCAATCCTGACCACCCTACTACCCACCCAGTCCCCAACTAGCCCCCGAACCCCCCCTGACCCTCCAACTCTACCCTGACCTGACCACCCTACCTCTTTACCTTACCCACCTACCCTCTCATCCACTTATCATGCCCACCCTACCCATCACTCACTGTACCCAGTTACCCACCTACCTTCTCTCCACAGCTTTTCAAAGAAGATTTGGGACATTTAAACTCTTTACTTACAGAACACGGCAGCTGGTGTGGTAAAAACAGGGCATGGCTTCTGTGTGGATTCTCTCTGCTGCTCCCACCGACATTTCCTGAGCTTACTGAGTTCTATAGGATTCTCCATTGGAAAATTGCTGTGAAATATTGGAGGAAGGTAGGTGTGTATTTTATTGGCCTGTTTAGGGTCAGAAATAGGTGTTCTAATCCTGAACGGTACATTCAGGCCGATATTTTGCCAGGAGAGTGAAGCAACCTATCGTTCTTCAAGTGGTTTCCTACAAATTCCTAAAACATTTTCTGAAAACTTTCCCCCCACCATTTGCTGTTCTCAATAACTTAAAATTTGAGTATTGCTGAAGAAAGAGATGTGTCGAAGCTTTTTGTCTTGCACTCATCAGGTCACTTCACAAGAATACCAATATATGGGGAAAACAACAATTTATACTGTATGAGAAGAGAGTGCAGATTGGTTGGCAAGTGGACTCTAACTGGGAGAGGTGATCCCATCTTAAAATGACAACTTAAAATTTATAATGTCCAGTTTAAGAGTTCTCAATGAAACACTCAAAGTACATATTTCATAACAGCATAATTAAATGTATTGCCTGAAATATTGTTCATTTCTTTTAATTCCTTCAGTAAGATTTTAACTTGACACTCCAGCTTCTGCAAGAAGCTTGGGTTTAAATAGCAGAGAGTTGTATCTGTGCAAAAGCATAGGAATCAGATTGTGATCATGGTTCTTTCAAGAATCATCAACAGTCTTAGGAGGAATGGATAAATCAGCCTCTTCTAATCAGCATAATTCCTTTACCTCTGTCGTATCTGTTCTGACAATGCCATTTCTATACTAGTGCTTCCAAAATGTCTTCCTTTTCCCTCAGGCAAGGATTCCCTTCCACTGTGGTTGACAGGGCCCACAATCTTGTCCATCCCTTTCCCACACTTCTACTCTCACCCTTTCCTCTCACTCCGAGAACCATGTTAGGGTTCCTCTGTCCTTACTTTTCAAGCTGTCAGCTTCCGTATTCAACAGATCATCCTCCGTCATATCTGGTACCTTCAATGTTCAAATCACCTTTTCTACATCCAGCATTCTGAAGGGACAGTTTCCTCTGTGATACCCGGGTCCATTCCTCATTAACCCCCTACACCCTCACCTTCCCATGGCACCTTTCCATACATATCCAGGGGATATAATGCCTGCTCTTGTACCTTCTCCCTCCTCACTGTCCAAGGTCCCAAACACTCCTTCCATTTGAAAATGATTTGCCTGTACTTCTCTCAATTTAGTATATTGTTGATGCTGCTCACAATGTGGTCTACACCACACTGCAGAAACCAAAAGCAGTTTGGATCATTTGTTCAGTCTGCAAGTGTGATCCTGAGCTCCTGGTCACCTGCCATTTTAAGTATCCGCCCACTCTCACCCTGATCTCTATGTCCTTGGACTCCGACACTGTTCCAGTGAAGCTCAATGAAAGCTGGAAAGACAGCTACTCATCCTTTGATTAGGCACTTTAGAGGCTTTTGGATTCAGTCAGTTCAACAATTTCAGATCATAACCACTATACCCATTTTTTTGGACAGTGCCTTGATAATGATTCTGCTTTTCCCAATCACAACTCCTCTAGACACATCATTTGTTTCTTTACTTGTCCCCATTAGTGGGGTGGTGAAAAAGGCATACGGGACACTTAACTTTATCAATTGAAGCACAGATTACAAAAGTAGGGAGATCATGTTGGAGTTGTATAGAACCTTGGTGAGGCCACAGCTGGAGTACTGTGTGCAGTTCTAGTCACCACATTATAGGAAGGATGTGATTGCACTGGAGGGGGTGCAGAGGAGATTCACCAGGATGTTGCCTGGGATGAAACATTTAAGTTATGAAGGGAGGTTGGATAGACTTGGGTTGTTTTCGTTGGAGCAGAGATAACTGAGGGGCGACCTGATCGTGGTGTACAAGATTATGAGGGGCATGGACATGGTGGATAGGGAGCAGCTGTTCCCCTTAGTTGAAGGGTCAGTCACGAGGGGACAAAAGTTCAAGGTGAGGGGCAGGAGGTTTAGGGGGGGATGTGAAGAAAAACTTTTTTACCCAGAGGGTGGTGACGGTCTGGAATGCACTGCCTGGGAGGGTGGTGGAGGCGGGTTGCCTCACATCCTTTAAAAAGTACCTGGATGAGCACTTGGCACGTCCTAACATTCAAGGCTATGGGCCAAGTGCTGGTAAATGGGATTAGGTAGGTAGGTCAGGTGTTTCTCATGTGTCAGTGCAGACTCGATGGGCCGAAGGGCCTCTTCTGCACGGTGATTCTGTGATTCTGTGATGATCGCCTCCTTTTGCCTTGCACCATCATTCCTCTGTCATCTAATCTCTCCTGACTGCAACCCTATCACAGATCATCTCTTATTCTTTCCTCCCCTCTCATTTTTCCCTTGAAACCTGTTACTAAAGAAATAGGAGCAGGGGTAGGCCATTCAGCTCCTCAAGCCTGCCTCACCATTCAATAAGATCATCTCTAACTTATTTCCAGTTCTTATGGAATATCATTCACCTGAAGTGTTAACTCTGTTTTCCCCCGACAGATGCTGCCTGACTTGTTGAGTATTTCTAACATTTTCAGTTTTAATTATCCCTTATACTATCGGCGCTGTTAACTATAATTGACTGAGTATGTTGGATCACAGACGAACATACAAACTAGGAACAGGATTAGGCTGCTCAGCCCTTCAAGCCTGTTCTGCCATTCAGTAAGATCATGACTGGTCTGACTGTAACCTCCTGCTCGCCCCTGGTAACCCCTCACCCCCTTGTTTATCAAGAATCTATCTACTTCTGCTTAGAAAACATTCAGAGACTCTGCTTCCACTGGCTTTTGAGGAAGAGAGTTCCAAAGATTCACAACCGTCTGAGAGAAAAAAATTCTTTTCATCTCGATCTTAAATAGGTGACCCCTTATTTTTAAACAGTGACCCCTAGTTCTAGATTCTCCCACAAGAGGGAACATCCTCTCCACATCCACCCTGTCAAGACCCCTCAGGATCTTATATGTTTCAATTAAGTTGCCTCTTACTCTTCTAAACTCCAGTGGATACAAGCCTAACCTGTCCAACCTTTCCTCATAAGATAACCTGCCCATTCCTGGTATTAGTTTAGTGAACCATCTCTGAATTGCTTCGAATGCATTTACATCCATCCTTAAATAAGGAGACAAATACTGTACACAATACTCCAGATGTGGTCTCACCAGTGCCCTGTACAATTGAAGTATAACCTCCCTACTTTTGTATCCAATTCCCCTCACAATAAATGATAACATTCTATTAACTTTCCTAATTAATTGCTGTACCTGCACACTAGCCTTTTGCAATTCATGCACTAGGACACCCAGATCCCTCTGCACCTCAGGACTCTTCACCAATTTCTCACCATTTAGATAATACGCTTCTCTTTTATTCTTCCTGCCAAAATGGACAATTTCACATTTGCCCACATTATACTCTATTAGCTAGGTCTTTGCCCACTCACTTAATTTATCTATGTCCTTTTGTAGCCTCCTTGTGTCTGCTTTCTTACTATCTTTGTATCATCAGAAAATTTAGCAAACAAAACTTTGATCCTTTCATCCAAGTCATTTAGATAAATGTAAAAAGTTGAGGGCCTAGTAATGGTCCCTGTGGTACACCACTTGTTACATCCCACCAACCAGAAAAAGGCCCATTTATGCATATTCTGTTTTCTGTTAGCCAGCTAATCTTCTATCCATGCCCATGTGTTACTCCCTACATGATAAACTTTTATTTTCTGCAATAACCTTTGATGTGGCACCTTATCAAATACCTTTTTAAAATCTAAGTACAGCACATCCACTGGTTCCACTGGTTCCCCTTTATCCACAGCACATGTGACTCCTTCAAAGAGCTCCAATAAATTGGGTAAACATGACTTCCCCTTCACAAAACCATGTTGACTCTGCCTGATTGCCTTGAATGTTTCTAAGTGCCCTGCCATAGCATCTTTCATAATGACTTCCAACATTTTCCCAACAGATGTCCAGCTAACTGGTCTATAGTTCCCTTCTTTCTGTCTCCATCCCTTTTTGAATAAAGGAGTTATACTTGTTATTTTCCAATGTAATGGCACCTTTCCCAAATCCAGGGAATTGTGAAAAATTAAAATAAATGCATCAACTATCTCATTAGCCACTTCATTTAAGACCTTAGGATGAAGTCCATCAGGACCCAGGGAATTGTCAGTCCACAGCTCCAACAATTTGCTTAGTACCACTTCCTTGGTGATTGTAATTTCCCCAAGTTCCTCCCTCCCTTCCAGTTCCTGATTTACAGCTATTTCTGGGATGTTACTTGTATCTTCTGTAGTGAAGACTGATGCAAAATAACTGTTCAATTCATCTGCCATCTTTGTACTTTCCATTATTAATTCCCCAGACTTACTTTCTACAGCACCAATGCTCACTTTGTTAACTTTTTTCTTATTTAAATATCTAGAGAAATTTTTAGTATCTGTCTTTATATTTTGTGCCAGCTTTCTCTTGCATTCTAATTTTTCCCTCCTTATTAATCTTTTTGTCCTTCTTTGCTGTTCTTTATATTCTGTCCAATCTTCTGGCCTGCCACCCGCCTTTGCACAATTAATGCTTTTTCTTTAAGTTTGGTGCTATCTTTAATTTTTTAGTTAACTACGGATGATGGGTCCTCCCCTTGGAAATGTTCTCTCTTTTTGGAATGCATCTATTCTGTGTTTTCTGAAATATCCCTTTAAATGTCTGCCATTGCACCTCTATTGACCTGTTCCTTAACCTCATTTCCCAGTTAACTTTAGTTTTCCCCACATAATTGCCCTTATTTGAGTTTAAAATACTAGTCTTGGATCCACTCTTCTCTCCCTCAAACTGAATGTAAAATTCAATTATATTATGATCACTGCTACCCAGGGGTACCTTCATTATGAGGTTATCAATTAATCCTATCACATTGCATAAACCAGATCTAGCATAGCCTGCTCTCTGGTTGGCTCCTGACATGTTATTCTATGAAACTATCCTGAAAACATCCTGTGAACTTCTCATCGAGGCTACCATTGCCCATATTTTGCTAGTTCTGTTGGGGAGTATTTAAACTAGTCTGTCAGGGGGATGGGATCCCAGGAGTAGGATCAGATAGGTCAGATTCAGATCAGAAAAATGGAGGTAGAACGTTAGCTAGGGACGGTGTGATAGACATGAAGTTACAGGAGAAGCAAACTTTAAAAAGTGTCCAGCAAGGGAAATTGACGGGGTTAAACTGTTTGTACTTCAATGCAAGTAGTATTACAAACAAGGTAGATGAGTTAAGGACACAGGTATACACATGGCAGCAGGATGTCATTGCTATAACGGAGACCTGGCTAAAGGAGGGACAAAACTGGCAGCTTAATATCCCTGGTTATAGAGTCTTCAGACACGATAGAGTAGGAGATAAAAAAGGAACGGGGTTGCACTAATGTTTAAAGAATCAATTCCAGTTGTGAGAAGGGATGATATACTAAATGGGTCAACAAACGAGGCTTTATGGATTGAGCTTAGAAATAAAAAAGGGGCAGTCACACTACTGGGAGTATTCTACAGACCCCCAAATTCTGAAAGGGAGATAGAAGAACAAATATGTAGACAAATTTCTGCTTGTAAGAACAAGAGGGTAATAATAGTAGGAGACTTCAACTATCCGAATATCAACTGGGATTCAAACAATACAAGAGGCACTGAGGGAGAAAAATTCATGCAGTGTGTCCAGGAAATTTTTTTCAACCAATTAGTGACAAACCCAACGAGAGGAGATGCAATTCCAGACCTAGTCTTGTGGAACGAAGAAGGGCAAGTGGGAGAAGTGACAGTTGGCGACCATATCGGGGACAGTGATCATAATTCAGTTAGATTTAGCATTACCATGGAAAAGGACAGAGATAAGGCAGGAGTAAAAGTCTTGAACTGGGGGAAGGCAAATTTTGCAGAAATGAGAGGGACTTGGCTGAGGTGGACTGGACAGCACTGCTAGAGGATAAAACAGTGGAAAACCAGTGGGAAGCACTAAAAAGCGAGATCCTAATTGTACAAAGTAGACATGTTCCCGACAAAAATAAAAGTGGTACTGCCAAATCTAGACCCCCCTGGTTGTCTAGAGGAATACAGGGGAAGATCAAACAGAAAAAGAAAGCGCACGATAGGCACAAAGAGCTAAGCACTGCAGATAGCCTAGACAAATATAGGAAGTGCAGGGACAAAGTAAAAAAGGAAATAAGGAAATCAAAGAGAGGGCATGAAAAACAGATTAGCAAGTAAAGTTAAAGATAACCCAAAGATGTTTTACCAATACATTAATGCTAAAAGGTTAGTTAAGGAAAAAGTGGGACCTATCAGAGATGAAGATGGAAACTTGTGTGTAGATGCAGAGGCTGTGGGAAGGATTTTAAAGGAATATTTTGTCTCCATGTTTACAAAGGAAAGGGAGGATGTAGATATAGTAGTCCAGGAGGAACACTGCGAGATATGGGACGGGATAGTCATAAAGAGAGAGGAAGTACTCGAAGGGTTGAAATCCTTGAAAGTTGATAAGTCACCAGGGCCAGATGGATTGTTTCCGAGGCTGCTGAAGGAAGTCAGGGAGGAGATAGCAGATGCTCTGAGGGTGATTTTCCAATCTTCACTAGATACAGGGGAGGTACCGGAGGACTGGAGAAATGCAAACGTAGTTCCATTGTTTAAAAAGGGATCAAAGGAAATGCCAAACAATCATAGGCCAGTTAGTCTTACATCGGTGGTGAGGAAATTAGCAGAATCAATCCTGAGAGATAGGATTAACTGTCATGTGGAAAGGCATGGTGTGGATAGTGTAGAGGGTAGCCATAATCTCCAAAACGATACAGATGGGTTGGTGGAGTGGGCGGTAAAGTGGCAGATGGATTTGAACATAGAGAAGTGTGAGATCATACATTTTAGGAGGTCAAACAGTCACAGGCATTACACAATAAATGGGAATATACTAAGAGGGGTAGATGAAGTGAGAGATCTTGTGGTACAAGTACACAGGTCCCTGAAGGCAGCAGTTCAAGTAGACAAGGTTGTAAAGAAGGCATATAGAATGCTCTCCTTCATTGGCAGAGGGAAAGAATATAAAAGTAAGGATATAATGTTGGAATTGTATAAAACACTGGTGAGGCCACAACTGGAGTATTGTGTGCAGTTCTGGTCACTACATTACAGGAAGGACGTAATAGCTCTGGAGAGAGTGCAGAGGAGGTTTACAAGAATGTTGCCAGGGTTAGAAAAGTGTAGCTATGAGGAGAGATTGGATAGGTTGGGGTTATTTTCCTTAGAACAAAGAAGGCTGAGAGGTGACTTGATTGAGGTGCACAAAATTATGAGGGGAATAGATAGAGTGGACAGGATAAAATTCTTTCCCTTGGTGGAGAATTCTAGAACCAGGGGACATAGATTCAAGATAAGTGGCAGAAGGTGTAGGGGGGACATGAGGAAGAACTTTTTTTACGCAGAGAGTAGTGGGTGTCTGGAATTCGCTGCCCAAGTTGGTGATAGAGGCAGAAACTCTAAACTCTTTTAAAAAGTACCTGGATCTGCACCTTAAGTGCTGTAAGCTGCAGGGCTATGGGCTGGGTGCAGGAAGGTGGGATTAGAAAGGGCACCTGGGTGTCCTTGGGCTGGCATGGACAAGATGGGCTGAATGGCCTCCTTCTGTGCTGTAACTTTTTTATGGTTCTATCTGCTTTTTCCAATCTATATGTAGATTAAAATCCCCTTGATTATCACCATACTTTTCTGACAAGCTCCCATTATCTATTTTTTTTATACTCTGTCCTACCTTGTAATTACAATTAGAGGGCCTGTACACCACTCTCTCCCACAAGTGATTTCTTGCCTTTATCATTTCTCACCTCGACACAAACCGCTTCAACATCCTGGTTTCCTGAACTTAGGTCATCCCTCTCTATTGTGCTAATACCATCATTAATTAACAGAGCTACCCTCTCACCTTTTCCCAGCTTCCTGTCCATCCTAGAAGTTATATACCCTTCAATAATCAGGGCCCAGTCTATGTATTCCTGTAGCCATGTCTCTGTAATTGCTCAGACCATACTTATTTATTTCTATTTGCACTATCAGTTCATCTGTTTTATTTTGAATGCTTTGTGCATTCAGATTCAGAGCCTTAGGTTTTGTCCTATTACTTTTGCAGCCTCCAGCTTTAACAGCTGGTGTACTCTGAGTTGTACTCACTATCCCTTCCTATCATGGTCTGTTTATCATTCCCCACATTAATACCTTTCTCTCTTGCCTTGTCTCTACTCTTTAGTTTACCACATCTTCCCAAATTTGATCCCTTGCCCCCACTATTTAGTTTAAAACCTTACCTACTTCCTTAGTTATGTGACTCACTAGAACACCAGCCCCAGCTGCAGGCTCAGGTGTAGACTGTCCCAACAATACAGACCCTACTTTCCCCAATACTGGGGCCAGTGCCCCATGAACCAGAACCCATTTCTCTAATTTTATTTGCCCTATGTTAATTTGCAAGTGGCTCAGGTAAGAACCCAGAGATTATTACCTTTGAGGTTCTGCTTTATAATTTAGCACCTAGCTGCTCATATTGACTTTGCAGAACCTCTTTCCTAGTTCTACCTACATCATTGGTACCTACGTGGATCACGACAACTAGATCCTCCCTCTCCCACTGCAAGTTCCTCTCCATCCCTGGCACTGGGCAGGCGACACACACTTCCGGACTCTCGCTCTTTGCTGCAATGAACAGTGTCAATCCCCCTCACTATACTGTCCCCTAATACTACGTTCCTTTTTGCTCCCCCCACTTGGATGGCTTCCTGTACCACGGTGCCATAGCCAGTTTGCTCATCCACCCTGCAGCCCCCACTCTCATCCAAACAAGCTGAGAGAACTTCAAACCTGTTGGACAATTGCAAAGGCCGAGGCTCCTGCACTCCTGCCCTCTAGGTCCCCTTACCTCCCTCACTTGCAGTCACACCCTCCTGTCCCTGATCACTGACCAAATCAGAAGATCCTTTCCTAAATGGCATGACTGCCTCCTGGTACAAAGCATCCAGGTAACTTTCCGCTTCCCTGATGCATCACAGTGTCTGTAGCTCAGCCTCCAGTTCACTGACACTGAACTGAAGCTCCTTCAGCTGCAAATGCTCACAACAGTTTGCCCTGGAACACAGTGGCACCCAGGAGCTCCCACATGCTGCAGCCTTGACGCATCACCTGTTCTGCCATCTTTAATGCATTTTAATTAATGCCTTAATTATATTATTGACTTATTTATTTTCCTTTTTTATATATATTTTATTACCATCAGTTTGCATTCTTTATAAACCTTAGGAATAGAATAGACCTTAACCACTTTCCAGATACTCACCAGTTAGCTTCTGCACCTGTAGTTGAGCAAGAACCAATTTCTACAGGGTGAAAAAGTTCGAAAAGGCAAAAGCAAAGGAGCACTTGCCTTCTCACCTCCTCACCTAACTCCCTAATCACCCAACTCCCAGCACTCTGGTCAAAGTCCCATGCTGTTCAAAGTTGCACTGAGGTGGCTGTTTTTCTCTCCTGCTGAGATTAAGCAGTTAGCTGACCCCAGTTACAGAAAAGTTGGTTTAAGCTGCTTTCCTTAATGAGCTAACTTCAATGCATGAAATACGAGCAGCAACGCACAGCGCTGCCTGTGCTGGGGTTGGGGGGGTGAAGAGGGCGAGTGGGGTGAGTGTGAACTTAGTGCATGTGCGCGAGTGAGCGCTGCAGAATCTCCCCGAGGCACAGAGCTGCCTCAGGGAGATGAAGAGCTATATAAAAAAATATAAAGATATGAAAAGTGTAATAAAACGTGTCCCCTCCTGTGACTCTGACAGGATGCTCGCCCGACATCAACCTGCGTCATTTCACACTCGGGTGGGTTGGGGGTGCGTGCCTGCCCGCCAAGATAACCATTTTGCCCTATCTTTTTGTCTGAAGTTTCCCCAACAGGAAGGACAAGCAAAGCTGCATCTACTTATTCTCAGGTTCACTGCAGCAGTGACTCAGCTTGATTTAGTCTTTTGAGCAACAACTTGTTTCTTCTCAGCTCGTCTTGATCATTTTTTCTCTAAACAGGAACTCCCTCTGAAGGTGTAGCAGGCAACATGCTCCATTGTCTATGGATTGCCCAGACACCATATGGTGCACAGGCTTACAACAGGGGCACTTGTGAATGAGGAATATTCAGGAGTTGCTGAGATTTGAGATGCTGAACCAGTGCTTGTTCTGTGGATCGAACAGGCAGCAAAAGCTTATTCAGGGCGCCAGCGACAAAAGTAAAAAAATCCAACAAGATTAAATTGGACGCAATCAGTTCTTTAGTCAATATATTTCTGAATGGCATTGGCCATGTTCAGTGGGGAGATGAGTTACTGGATAAACACTGCACACACTGGGTTTGACTTGTTATCAGGTAAGTGACCTGTTTGCAGCTTGTGTCCTGGCTTCTGACAGGGCATCCTTTCCATTTATTACATAAACCTGTGTAGCTGTTATATTAACGGACTGATTTAATTGTTCTGGACTGAAGATCCACTTGCCTGAGAGCACATCACATGATGTCAGCTTTAACCTTTACTCTCACCAACAACTGAGAAATTGAGATCCTGAATTTGAGTGGAATGTTCTCCCTTTTCCAGTATTTTAGGGAAATTAGTTTTATTATTATAGTTCTCTGCAATTAGAAACAGCTATTTCAAATCTAGGTACAATGGAAAATAATAATTAGGAAGCATTCTTCTTTTCTGAAATCAACTGTTAGCTTCTGATTGGGTTAAAGGCAACTGTGCAAATTATTCATAAAGTTTCCTCTAATTTGTATTTCATTGTTTCAAAGAAAATGAAGCTTTCATTCAGTTAACTTACATTTTGTTTCAGTTCACAGTGTTTGCATCTATTGCAGTTTACTTTTTCTCCAGACACAATGACAGATCTGCCAAAGTGTTGCTGACTGTGAGAGAGAGATCAGCTGTTTTATAACAACAGGGGTGATATCAATAAAACCTGATGGGAAAGGTTACAGGATACAAGTCTCACACCTACCAGAAATGTGTTCCATTGTAAAGACTTTGAATGTACTAGTCAATCGCCTGTGGCTTTGTACATGGTAAATGTCATTTGTTTGGCACCCCATCCACCACCTTAAACAAGGGGCAGGATTTTGCCCTTGGCAGGGGTGCTCAGCGGGGGCAGGTGGGGGCAGTCGGTATACCGACCAGTGCCCGTGATTGGCTCCACACCGCGATTTCACACTGACAGGCCAATTAAGGCCCGCCCTGCATGGATCGCGTGCAGCAGCGCTGAGCGTTGCCTGTGCGGGTGGGGGGAGGAGGGTGAGCAGGCCTAGCGCGCAATTCACACATGCGCAAGAAAGAGCGCTTCAATCTCCTTGAGGCACGGAGCTGTTTCAGGGAGATGAAGCGCTGTTTAAAAAAAAATAAAGGAAATAAAAATGTCATAAGACAGGTCCCCCCATGTGACTCTGTCACATGAGCAAGGACATGTTTTTAATTCAAAAATAATTTTTTTATTTAATGTTTATTTGCTTTAGGAAACCTCATCCCGCTCGTGGATAAGGTTTCCTAAAAGACGTAAGGCTGCTTGGCCTTTTCGTCTTCCCACCAACCATTAGGTTGGACGGGCAGCGTAAGTTTGACTTTAATTAGCTTCTTAATGGCCTTAACAGGCCTTTTAGTTGTCGGCGGGCGCACTGCCGACTCTGGCGCGCGCCCACCGAATGAGACTGTGCAATGGTGTCGGGACGCTCACCCAACGTCATCGCACGTCATTTTACACTCAGGCATGTCGGGCACATGCTCTCACGCCAAGCGTAATATTCTGTCCTTGTACTCCCCCACCAATGGGGCACTACGGCAGCAGTGTGTACCATCTACAAGATGATCTGCAGGAACTCACGAAGGCTCCTTTGACAGCACCTTCCAAGTCAGTGACCAAAAAGGGCAAGGGCAGCAGACACATAGAAATAGCATCATCTGCAAGTTCCAAGACACACAACATCCCAACTTGGGTCTATATTGGCACTGTCACTGGATCAAAATCCTGGACCTCACTACCCACACTCCCTCTCCCCAATGTCACCCATCATCCCCCAAACCCCCATCAGCAGTGTAGACCACAGGAGTTTCAGCAGATCAAGGCGGCAGCTCATCAACACCATCAGGGAAATTAGGGATGGGCAATAAATGCAGGCCTTGCCAGCAACACCCACATCCCAAGAATGAATTCTTACAAATCAGAAAATATGGTTATTTTCTTACTTGATTATGTCTTTGTTGCTTTTTCTCAGTGTTTTACCTCTTCTGCTTTTGTCTCTCTCTCTCTTCACTACTGCACTCTCTCCTTAACTCCATTTGTATCTCTCTGTCCTTTTCGGATGCATTTCTCCTTTTCTGTTTTCCTTTTGGTTGGGTTGTGGTGGGAAAGATGCCACCAACAGACAGCAATTGTATTTGTGGAGGGGGATGAAGATTAAATGTGGTTCTTTTTCCCACCACGCATTTCCCAGTTCCCATCAGGTACTCCAGCTCTTCACCTTGCAACCACTCATTCTCGTTTCCTACACATGACTCCCATCATTACTCCTACATCTTCCCCTTTGAACTACCGAGGTAAGGTGAGGTGAGAGTGACTGCCCTTGACATCAAGGCAGCATTTGAACGAGTGTGGCATCAAGGAGCCCTAGCAAAACTGGAGTCAATGGAAATTAGGGGGAAATCTCTCCACTGGTTAGAGTCATACCTAGTACAAAGGAAGATGGTTGTGGTTGTTGGAGGTCAGTTATCTCAGCTCCAGGACATTTCCGCAGGAGTTTCTTGGGGTCTTGTCCTCGGCCCAACCATCTTCAGCTGCTTCATCAATGACCTTCCTTCCATCATAAGGTCAGAAGTGGGGATGCTCACTGATGTTTGCAAAATGTTCAGCACCATTCGCGACTCCTCAGATGCTGAAGCAGTCTATGTCCAAATGCAGCAAGACCTGGACAATATCCAGACTTGGGCTGACAAGTGGCAAGTAACATTTGTGCTACACAAATGTCAGGCAATGACCATCTCCAACAAGAGACAATCCAACCATCACCCCTTGATGTTCAATGTCATTACCATCACTGAATCCCCCACTATCAACATCCTGAGGGTTGCTATTGACCAGAAATTGAACTGGACTAGCCATATAAATACTGTGGCTACAAGAGCAGGTCAGAGGCTAGGAATCGTGTGATAAGTAACTCACCGCCTGACTCCTCAAAGCCTGTCCACCATCTACAAGGCAGAAGTCAGGAGTGTGATGGAATACTCCCCACGTGCCTGGATGAGTGCAGCTCCTACAATACTGAAGAAGCTGGACACCGTCCAGGACAAAGTAGCCTGCTTGATCAGCACCACATCCACAAACATTCACTCCCTCTACCACCGATGCACAGTAACAGCAGTGTGTGTACCATCTACAAGATGCCCTGCAGGAATTCACCAAGGCTCTTTAGGCAGCACCTTCCAAACCCACGAGCACTGCTACCTAGAAGGACAAGGTCAGCAGATAGATGGGAACATCACCACCTGGAAGTTCCCCTCCAAGTCACTCACCATCCTGACTTGGAAATATATCGCCGTTCCTTCACTGTCGCTGGGTCAAAATCCTGGAACTCCCTCCCTAAAGCACTGTGGGTGTACCTACCCCACACGGACTGCAGCGGTTCAAGAAGGCAGCTCACCACCACCTTCTCAAGGGCAATTGGGGATGGGCAGTAAATGCTGGCCCAGCCAGCGAAGCCCACATCCCATGGATGAATAAAAAACCTATTCCACTTAGTCTCTTCAACGCACCTTTAATTTCCATTCATTCTCACTTGAGTTCCAACAAAGGCAGGTTGCAAGTGGCTAGTGAACTGCTCATCATTGGCCAGGTTCCCTCCAACTCCCTTCCTATTAATGTGTTTTTAAAGAACTTGAATTAGAGTGAGAGAAGAAATATTCTGTCATTATCTTTTGCTGTCTGTCTCACAGGTGTTAGAATTCTGTGGCACACAGGTACTAAACTGACAACAATCTATCCTGTCAACAATTACACGTGGTGATGTTCAGCTGAAGTTTCTTTTGAAAATGAAGGCAATGTTAAATAAAGTTTCTCCCTGTCTCACATACAAACAGCCTCTGTCAAAAGTAAAAAAAAACTACAAGTTGCTTTGGTAAATATTTTGTAATATATTTTCCATAAGTATTTCAGAAATTGCTAGAGTTAATGAAAATTATCCCATCAGTGAAAAATATCCAATCAGCAGCGATCATTCCTTGGTGTATAGTGTGTAGCAGGTATAATAACTCGATGTTGATAAGTAGCCTCATGATAAATAAAACACATCCTAATGGAACAGATTTATTTTAGCAGAATCAAGTCAATGACCCTCTCAATCAACACAGCCTCGTGTTGCTAACTGAGCCTCATGTACTGTCATGTACAGTCACAGAATCAGAATCACAGAGTTGTTACAGTGCAGAAGGAGGCCATTCAGCCCATTGTGCCAGCACCAGCTCTCCAAATGAGCATTATGACTCAGTGTCATTCTCCTGCCTTTTCCCTGTAACCCTGCACATTGCTTCTATTTAAATTTTTAAATAATCATCCAATTCCCCCTTGAATGCCGTGATTGAACCTGCCTCTACCACACTTCCAGGCAGTGCATTCCAGACTCGCTGTGTGAAAAAGTTTTTTTCTCACATCACATTTGCTTCTTTTGCAAATCACTTTAAATCTGTGCCCTCTGGTTCTCAATACTTTTATGAGCGGGAACAGCATCTCCTTATCTAATCTATCCAGCTCCCTCATGATTTTATGCCCCTCTATTAAATCTCCTCTTAGCCTTGTCCTCTCCAAGGAGAACAGTCCCAGCCTGTCCGATTTACCCTCATAGCTGAAGTTTCTCATCCCTGGAACCATTCTTGTAAATCTCTTCTGCACTCTCTCCAATGTGTTCACATCCTTCCTATAATGTGGCACCCAGAACTGTACACAATACTCCAGATGAGGTCTAACCAGTGTCTTATATAAATTCAGCACAACCTCCCTGCTCTTGTACTCTATGCCCCTATTAATAAAGCCCAGGATACTTTATGCTTTATTAACTGCTCTCTCCACCTGTCCTGCCATCTTCAATGATCTATGCACATATACACCCAAATCTTTCTGCTCCTGCACCCCTTTCAACATGTCACCTCTTATTTTATATTGTCTGTCCATGTTCTTCCTACCAAAATGCATCACCTCACACTTCTCCATATTGAACTCCATCTGCCAGCTATCTGCCCACCCCACCAACTTGTCTATGTAGTTCTGAAATTCTACCATGTCTTCCTCACAGTTTACAATGCTTCTAAGTTTAGTATCATCTGCAAACTTTGAAAGTATCTCGTGCACACCAAGATCTAGATATTAATATATATCAGAAATAGCAAGGATCCCAATACTGACCCCTGGGGAACTCCACTACAAACCTTCCTCCAGCCCGAAAAATACCCATTAACCATTACTCTCTGTTTCCTATTACTCAGCCAATTTTGTATCCATGTTGCTACTGTTCCATTTATTCCATGAGCTATAACTTTTCTCACAAGTCTGTTGTGTGGCACTGTATCAAATGCCTTTTGAAAGTCCATGTACACCACATCAACAGCATTACCCTCATCAACCCTCTCTTTTTTCCTCTTCAAAAAACTTCAGTAAGTTAGTTAAACACAATTCCCCCTTTAGAAATCCATACTGGCTCTTCCTAAACAACCCATATTTTTCCATGTGACTACTATTCTATCCTGAATAATTGTTTCTAGAAGCTTCCCCACCACTGAAGTTAAACTGACTGGTCTGTAATTGCTGGGCTTATCCTTACAACCTTTTTTGAACAAGGGTGTAATGTTTGCAATTCTCCAGTCCTCTGGCACTACCCCCAAGTCTAGGGAAGACTGAAAGATTATGGCCAGTGCCCCTACAATTTCCACTCTCACTTCCTTCAATATCCTTGGATGCATCTCATCCGGTCCCAGTGCCTTGTCAACTTTAAGTACCAACAGTTTATCCAACGCTTCCTCCTGCTCAATTTTGAACCTTCTAGTGATAGGGTTTCCTCCTCTGTCACCATGGCCTGGGTAGCATCTGCTTCCTTGGTAAAGACAGATGCAAAGTATTCATTTAATATCTCAGCCATGGCCCCTTTGTCCTTGTGTAAATCCCCTTTTTGGTCCCTCATCGGGCCCTACTCCTCCTTTTACCACCCTCTTGCTATTTATATGCCGATGGAAGATTTTGGAATTCCCTTTCATGTTGGCTGCCAGTCTTTTCCCATAGTATCTCTTTGCTTCTCTTATTTGCTTTTCACCTCTCTTCTGATCCTTCTGTATTCCTCTTGGTTCTCAATTGTATTTTCTATCTGACACCTGTCATAAGCATACTCTTTCTTCTTCATCATATTTTCTATCTCCTATTTCTTCCATGGAGCTCTGGATTTGTTTGCCCTACCTTTCCCTTTTGACGGAATATACCTTGGCTGTGCCCAAACCATTTCTTCTTTGGAGGTAGTCCATTGCTCAGCTACAGTGTTTCCTGCCAATCTTTTGTTCCAGTTTATCTGGCCCAGCTCCGTTCTTGCCCCATTGA
This sequence comes from Cetorhinus maximus, assembly GCF_964194155.1. NCBI lineage: Eukaryota > Metazoa > Chordata > Chondrichthyes > Lamniformes > Cetorhinidae > Cetorhinus > Cetorhinus maximus. The sequence goes on from NC_135890.1 coordinate 548,774, forward strand.
AGTCTGCTCTCCCCCAGTTAATTATTCTTACTCTGGATTGTACATTGTCCTTTTCTACTGTGATCCTAAAATGTACAATACAATGATCACTGTCTCCTAAATGTTCCCCCATTGACATTTGATCTACTTGGTCCACCTCATTTCCAAGAGCCAGGTTCAACAGTGCATCTTTTCCTGTTGGATTCGACACATACTGATGTAGAAAATTCTCCTGAACACAATCTAGGAACGTTTGCTCCTCTCCACTCTTTACGCTACCACTGTCCCAGTCTGCATTCAGGTAATTAAAGTTCCCCATTGTAACTACTCTATAATGTTTGCATCTGTCTGTAATTTCCCTGCAGATTTGTTCTTCTACGTCCCTCTCCCTATTTGGTGATCTATAGACTACACCGAGCAATATAATTGCATCCTTTTTGTTCCTTAGCTCTAACCAAATTGATTCTGTCCTTGAACCCTCTGGGATATCCTCTTTCTCCAGCACTGCAATGCTCTCCTTAACCAATACCGCCACCCCTCTTCCTTTCCCATCTCTTCTGAACACCATGTACCCAGGAATATTTAACACCCAGTTCTGCCCTCCCTTGAGCCAGGTCTCTGTTAGCGCCACAACATCATATTCCCACATGACAATCTGCACCTGTAACTCCCCAATCCTATTTACTATACTCCGTGCATTCACTACATGCACAATAACCCTGATTTAAACTTCATGACTTTCTCCCTTACTCCAATTCCACCTATTAACTTACTATTTTCTAGTGCTATCTGTCTCTCCCAGTATTTTGTGCACCCTGGTATTACTCTCTCATACTCTCTCCTGGTTCCCACACCCCTGCTAAGTTAGTTTAAAGCCCTCCCAGCAGCACTAGCAAAACACCCCACAAGGAACTCAGTCCCAGCTCTGTTCAGGTGCAACCCGTCCGGCTTGTACAGGCGCCATCTCCCCCAGAGCCAGTCCCAGTGTCCCAGGAATCTAAAGCCCTCCCTCCCGCACCATCTTTCCAGCCACACATTCATCTGTCTTATCCTCCTATTTCTCTATTCACTGGCACATGGCACTGGGAGTAATCCAGAGATTACTACACTTGAGGTCCTGCTTGCTAATTTTCTACCTAGCTCCCTAAATTCTGATCACAGGACCACATCCCCCTTCCTACCTAAGTCATTGGTACCAATGTGGACCATGACCTCTGGCTGTTCACCCTTGCCCTGAAGAATGTCCTGCATCCGCTCTGTGACATCCTTGACCCTGGCACCAGGGAGGCAACATACCATCCTGGAGTCACATCTATGGCCGTAGAACCACCTGTGTGTTCCCCTAAACAATGAATCCCCTATCACTATAGCTCTTCCTTTCTTCTTCCTCCCCTCCTGTACAGCCGAGCTGCTTGTGGTGTCACAAACTTGGCTCTGACTGCACTCCTCTGAGGAACCAGCGCCCTCACCCGCTTCCAAAACAGAAAACCGATTAGCAAGCAGGCCCCCAGCGGACTCCCGCACTACCTGCTTGGTTCTCTTGGACTGCCTGGCAATCACCCACCAACCCCCACAAACAAACCCCCCCCTCCGTCATTTATGGTGGGGAACTGAATTGCTGCAAATGTCTAAATCTTGCCAGGCAAGATAAGATGCTGGGCCAGAATCTGGAATGTTGGGTAGATAATTAATGTCTAAGTTGCTGGCTCTGCTACTGAAAATATTTCAAATTGAATCTTTAGGTTGTGACAGCCCACTGAGTAATGAAGATATATTATGGGATGGGGTTGATGTGCTTCAGCAAGTTTCTCCTTCTCACTCTCTATTACTATGGCGGAAGTGTAGCGAGGCCCAGGATAAAGAGCATAAACACATTCCCTCAGCTACATCCTGGCCCACTCCTCAATCATCCCTAACAACATCCCCTCTTCCCAAAGCACCTTTCCATGTGCAATGCAACACCTCCCCTTTTATCTCCACCCTTCTCACCATTCAAGACTCCAACACTCCTCCCAGGTGAAACAGCAACTTACTTGAATTTCTTTCCATTTAGTATACTGTACCCCCACTCCGAACACACTCTGCCCTACATTGTGAAGACTAAATGCTGATTGAATGACCACTTTGCGGAACACCCCTGTTCAATCCACAAGCATGACCAAGGTTCCATCACCAATCATTTTAATTTCCATCTGGCTGCCACCCTGACCTTATTGTCCTCAGCCTGATAACACCCTCCCAATGAATCTCTGTGTTTGTGGGAGGAACAACTCCTCACCTTTTGACTGGGCATTTTACAGCCTTCCAGACTCAACACTGAGTTCAACAATTTTAGGTCGTAACTTCTGCCCTCATTTTGTTTCCTTTTTATTTGCTGGTTTTGGTTTTTCTGTTTTTTTTTCTTTTCCTTACTTTCAGATAACAGTTGTTCATGATCCTGCCATTCCCAGCTCCTCTCGACACATCTTTTGTTTCTTTACTTCTCTGGTTTACACTCTGGCCTTGCACCATCACCTTTTCACCATTTAAACTCTCCCGCCTTCCACCCTATCACAGACCTTTACTTATCTTCTTTTTCCTACCCTCTCCCCAGCGTTTCACTTGCTTAAAACCTATTACATCTCTAACTTTTCCCATAGAAGGGTCAGTGACTTAAACATACACTCTGTTTCTCTCTCTCCAGATGCTGCCTGACCTACTGGGTATTCCCAGCATTTTCTGTTTTTATAAACATGTAGAATTGGTTTTCCAGAGTTTCTGCCGATGTTACAGCAGCAAAGGGAGTATCCCCATGGAGATTCACTGCCAGACAAGGGGAGTATCCCCATGGAGATTCACTGCCAGACAAGGGGAGTATCCCCATGGAGATTCACTGCCAGACAAGGGGAGTATCCCCATGGAGATTCACTGCCAGACAAGGGGAGTATCCCCATGGAGATTCACTGCCAGACAAGGGGAGTATCCCCATGGAGATTCACTGCCAGACAAGGGGAGTATCCCCATGGAGATTCACTGCCAGACAAGGGGAGTATCCCCATGGAGATTCACTGCCAGACAAGGGGAGTATCCCCATGGAGATTCACTGCCAGACAAGGGGAGTATCCCCATGGAGATTCACTGCCAGACAAGGGGAGTATCCCCATGGAGATTCACTGCCAGACAAGGGGAGTATCCCCATGGAGACTCACTGCCAGACAAGGGGAGTATCCCCATGGAGATTCACTGCCAGACAAGGGGAGTATCCCCATGGAGATTCACTGCCAGACAAGGGGAGTATCCCCATGGAGATTCACTGCCAGACAAGGGGAGTATCCCCATGGAGATTCACTGCCAGACAAGGGGAGTATCCCCATGGAGATTCACTGCCAGACAAGGGGAGTATCCCCATGGAGATTCACTGCCAGACAAGGGGAGTATCCCCATGGAGATTCACTGCCAGACAAGGGGAGTATCCCCATGGAGATTCACTGCCAGACAAGGGGAGTATCCCCATGGAGATTCACTGCCAGACAAGGGGAGTATCCCCATGGAGATTCACTGGCAGACAAGGGGAGTATCCCCATGGAGATTCACTGCCAGACAAGGGGAGTATCCCCATGGAGATTCACTGCCAGACAAGGGGAGTATCCCCATGGAGACTCACCTACCAGACAAGGGGAGTATCCCCATGGAGATTCACTGCCAGACAAGGGGAGTATCCCCATGGAGACTCACCTACCAGACAAGGGGAGTATCCCCATGGAGATTCACCTACCAGACAAGAAGGCAAAGAAATTATCTAGAATCCTATACCATGACCATGCATTCAATTGGAGATTCACTCTTGATGACTCCATCATGCCGAAAAATCGTAAGCTGATTCCTCATTTCACTTTGCTGCCAAAGTGCTTTGGAGAAGGAACATGGAGGGCTCACCCTTGCCTACCTCTGTAACCCACTCCAGCAATGCAACCTTCACTTACATTTCTATGAGAGAGTTTGACACTAACAATCCATGGTGATTTCTGTTTAGGGTTACTGCTCTCTGGCTGATACATTTTTGCCAACCTATCTATTTTTGACATGGTTTTATCCATTATCATTACGATGATTTCAATAAAATACCAGAGCAGGACTAATTTTAACAGCTACAAAATCACCAAGGACTGTAAAGGAAATTCAGTACCATGAGTAAAGGAGAAGCTATTCCCAGCAACAATAGCTTCAAATGAAAGACAATGACAAAATATGGTGCAGGAAACTAGCTGCACAGATGTGGCTGTACATCAGAGCTGTGAGGGTTTATTCTGGAAATTCTAAGCTATCAATCCCCTTTTGATTAAGAACAACTCGGATAATTGAGTCAATGTTCATTTGTTTATCACCTCAGGCTCAGTATGGTAGCTTTTTAATTGGCAACTCTCCAGCGTATAACAAATTCTACAATAGAAAACACTGCAAGTACACAGCCTGGCTGTCGGAATCAGAACGAGGACAGCTGTTGTGAGAATTGAAACTGGAAATGCTGCATCAGAACTGCAGAAACTTTCCCAAATGCCAATGAAGCTGTTGTGCATTACCAGCATTTTCAATTCCCGATTTCGAGCAATTGCTAACTTTTCTCTTTTAATCTCTCCTGTAACAAATGTAATCTAACTTCCTCATAACACATACGTGATACATGCATGATGCAAACCAGAGATCTGCATCAGTCCAACCCTCAGACTGTGCAGCAGATTTACCAAATTGATATTGTTACAAACAGTGACTTTAACAACTCATGAACATTTCATTTTCATTATTATCAGCAGACATCCAGAACCAGCTCCATCAAAGCTTTTGCAGCAACTGCACTAAAAATAGCAAATCTTTCCAGGGTGAGGCATGTATTCTGCGGAGGCTAGCTCAGTATGGAGCTGCAGTTATGTATACCAAGCATCTAGATATGAAAGAGCTGTGGGAAAGTAAGTTGTAAATTGCCACCAGGTGGACAGACCCAGGAGAGGTGGTGGCACAGCAGTATACAGTTGGGAGGGAGTGTTTCTGGGAATCCTCAACATCGACTCCAGACCCCATGAAGTCTCATGGCATCAGGTCAAGCGTGGGGAAGGAAACCTCCTGCTGATGACCATGTACCGCCCTCCCTCAGCTGATGAATCATTGCTCCTCCATGTTGAACACCACTTGGAAGAACCACTGAGGGTGGCAAGGGTGCAGAATGTTCTCTGGATGGGGGACTCCAATGTCCATCACCAAGGGTAGCTCGGTAGCACCACTACTGACCGAGCTGGCCGAGTCCTAAAGGACACGGTGGATGGTAAATGCTGAGCTGCTCAAATCCCAGAGGGAAACTTGAAACAGTTTTTGCAATTTGTATAGCATGAAGGGCAGTTCTGTAATCAGAAAATGATTTCCCTGACTACTTGTGATGATTTTATAGTAAAGTAAACATTTAATAAAAGAATAAAGGAAAAAAAATAAAATACAACTTCATTTAAACAAACAAATGGTGTCACAAAGCAAACAGTACCTTAAAACAGTTCCACAAATCTTAACTTAGCTACTCAGAGCTAACCTTTCCCTTTTCTGTTCAGCAACTAACCTTATATATTTGAAAATCTATAGAAATGCAGGAATTTTACAGTGCTTTTTCCTTGAGATGGTTTCTAAAGCTGACAGCAAATGGTTCTTTCAGTCTGGCCTTGTTCATGTTGTCTTCTGGAAGTTCTGACTAGCTATCCTGCTGTCTTCTGGGAGATCTAAGCAGCCACCCCCTCATATAGGCTTCAGTATTTCTTTAAATGCACTCCTTCCCTTTAATCTCTCTAATATTTCAAAGTCTCTTCTGAAATGGCTTTCTTCCCATAATTGATTAAATTGTTCTTTACTTTATCTCTTAGACTTGTGAAAACAGACTTACCCTATCTTTACCACACTTCCTTACACCTTTTTACAATCTGCATATATCCTCTTTTGAACTAAAACAAATCAATTCAAAATATTCCTGTTCTGCTTGAAGTAAAACTCTGACTGAAGTTCCTCTTGGCTCATTAACATATCAAAACCACTTCTTACTGTTGGCTTTAGACTCTTGCCATCACTCTAGCTCTTAATCCAATTACAGCCTGATTTCCAGTACATAAGAAAATATGTCAGGGTTATTACCGGAAGAAAAATATTACAATTTCTTGTTTTCTTGACAGACATAGCTGCCTAGGGGCTAGGGGTCTGTGGCAGGTGGTGAGGAAACCAACGAGAGGGAAATACATACTTGATCTCATTCTCACCAACCTGCCTGCTGCAGATGCTTCTGTCCATGACAGTGTCAGTAGGAGTGACCACCACACAGTCCTTGTGGAGACTAAGTCCCATCTTCACATTGAGGATTCCCTCCATCGTGTTGTGGGGCACAACCACCGTGCTAAATGGGATAAATTTCGAACACATCTAACAACTCAAGACTGGGCATCCATGAGGCACTGTGGGCCAACAGCAGCAGCAGAACTGCACTCAACCACAATCTGTAACCTCATGGCCCAACATATTCCCCATTCTACCACTACCATCAAGCCAGGGGATCAACCCTGGTTCAATGAAGAGTGCAGGGGGGCATGCCAGGAGCAGTACCAGGCATACCTGAAAATGAGGTGTCAACCTGGTGAAACTATAACACAGGACTACTTGTGTGCCAAATAGCATAAGCAGCAAGTGTTAGACAGAGCTAAGTGGTTCCACAACCAACGGATCAGATCTAAGCTCCGCAGTCCTATCACATCCAGTTGTGAATGGTGGTGGACAATTAAACAACTCACTGGAGGAGGAGGCCCCACAAATATCCCCATCCTCAATGATGGGGGAGCCCAGCACATCAGCGCAAAATACAAGGCTGATGCATTTGTGATAATCTTCAGCCAGAAGTGCCATGTGGATGATCCATCTCAACCTCCTCCAGAGGTCCCCAGCATCACAGATGCCAGTCTTCAGCCAATTCAATTAACTCCACATGATATCAAGAAACGGCTGAAGGCACTGGATAGTGCAAACTCTATGGACCCTGACAATGTTCTGGCAATAGTACTGAAGACTTGTTCTCCAGAACTTGCTGCGCCCCTAGCCAAGCTGTTCCAGTAGAGCTACAACTCAGGCATCTAAACAGCAAAGTGGAAAATTGCCCAGGTATGTCCTGTACACAAAAAGCAGGACAAATCCAACCCAGCCAAGTACCGTCCCATCAGTTAACTCTCAATCATCAGTATAGTAATGGAAAGGGTCATCAACAGTGCTATCAAGCAGCACTTGCTTTGCAATAACCTGCTCAGTGATGCCCAGTTTGTGTTCTGTCAGGATCACACCGCTCCTGACCTCATTACAGCCTTGGTTCAAACATGAACAAAACAGCTGAACTCCCGAGGTGAGGTGAGAGTGACTGCCCTTGACATCAAGGCAGCATTTGACCTAGTGTGGCATCAAAGAGCCCTAGCAAAACTGGGGTCAATGGGAATCAGGGGGAAGACTCTCCGCTGGTTGGTGTCATACCTAACACAAAGGAAGATGGTTGTGGTTGTTGGAGGTCAGTCATCTCAGCTCCAAGACATCACAGCAGGACTTCCTCAGTGTAGTGTCCTAGGTCCAACCATCTTCAGCTGCTTCATCAATGATCCAATGACCCTTGACATTCAATGGCATTACCATCACTGAATCTCACACTATCAACGCCCTGGAGCTTACCATTGACCAGAAACTGAACTGGACTGACCGGCTACAAGAGCAGGTCAGAAGCTAGGAATCCTGCTGCAAGTAACTCACTTCCTGACTCCCCAAAGCCTGTCCACCATCTACAAGTCACAAGTCAGGAGTGTGATGGAATACTCTCCACTTGCCTGGATGAGTGCAGCTCCCACAACACTCAAGAAGCTGGACACCATCCAGGACAGAATAGCCTGTTTGATTGGCACCACATCCACAAACATTCACTCCCTCCATCACCAACGCACAGTAACAGCAGTGCGTACCATCTACAAGATGCACTGCAGGAATTCACCAAGGCTCCTTAAACAGCACCTTCCAAACCCACGGCCTCTTCCATCTAGAAGGACAAGGGCAGCAGATAGATGGGAACACCACCATCTGCAAGTTCCCCTCCAAGTCACTCACCATCCTGACTTGGAAATATATCGGCTGTTCCTTCACTGTCACTGGGTCAAAACGTTGGAACACCCACGCTAACAGCACTGTGGATGTACCTACACCACATGGACTGCAGCTTCTCAAGGGCAATTAGGATGGGCAATAAATGCTGGCCTAGCCAGTGATGCCCACATCCCATGAATGAATTAAAGGAAAAAGATATAAGAAGCCTTCAGAGAGATTTATATAGTTTAAGTGAGTTCTAGAATACTTAGATTGACTGGGACGATTTTCGAAGGAAACCGTAAGATTCAACCTGGTGTGGCAGAGAGAAGTGAGCCTGTTGGAAAGCTGAGAGTATCTTAGGGCTTCATCCTGCAATGCTATGTATCTGCCAGACATGTGCTGCACAGTGAAAGGAGTTGTCATGCCAGGTGTATCTCAAATACATTGTTTTGTTAATGTGGATATACCTTTTTCCTAAGCTCGATGTATCAGTTGCCTGTTTCATAATGTTTGATTTATGTTGATTTCAGTTTGTTTGCTACAGTAAAACTCTTAAAACATGAAATCTTGTCCTTTGGTTATTTCTGGTAGTTGGGAAATTCATGTCTTTATAAATGTTATCGATCTCTGCAGGGATTGTAAAACTCAACCTTATGCCCTTTTAGCTTGAGCTACAGTTTCTCCACATTGGTCACAATCCTTCAGTGATCTTGCACAATAACACCAAGATCGTTTTCTCTTTGGATCTCTTTCACTGTTGTTCCCTGTAAATGTTACATGTTTATATAAAACCTTCAAACATGAATGAATTAGTCTTAATAATATTGTTACTGAACGGTTATCAAAAGTGAGTGGGCAGGAGTTGGCGATGGAATATAATGTCGGGAAATGTGAACCTGTTCACTTTGGTAGAAAGAATAGAAAAGTGGTATATTATTCAAATGGAGAGAGATTACAGAACTCTGAGGTGCAGAGGGATCAGGGTGTCCTGGTGCATGAATCAGGAAAATTTAGCATGCAAGTACAGCAGGTGATTAGGAAGGCAAATGGAATGCTGGCATTTATTGCAAGTGGAATTGAGTAAAAACGTAAGGATGCTTCGCTGCAGTTGTACAGGTGAGACCACATCTGGGCCACTGCCTACAGCTTTGGTTTCCTTACTTAAGAAAGGATATAATTACATGAGAAGCAGTTTAGAGAAGCTTCACTTGCCTGATTCCTGGGATGAAGGGGTTATCTTACGAAGAAATATTGAGCAGGTTGGGCCTATACCCATTGGAGTTTAGAAGAATGAAAGGTGATCTTATTGAAACAAATAAGATCCTGATGGGATTGCACAGGGTGGATACTAGAGGCTGTTTCGTATTGTGGGGTAGACTAGAACTGGGGACACAGTTTAAAAATTAGGGGTCTCCCATTTAAAACTGAGGTAAGGACAATGTTTTTCTCTCAGAAGGTCATTAGTCTATGGAATTCTCTCCTCCAGGGAGCAGTAGAGTCTGAAACAAAAACAGAATTACCTGGAAAAACTCAGCAGGTCTGGCAGCATCGGTGGAGAAGAAATCAGTTAACGTTTCGAGTCCTCACGACCCTTCTCTGAAGCAGTGGAGTCTGGGTCATTGACTTTCAAGGCTGAGTTAGACAAATCCTTGATCAACAAGGGAGTCAAGGGTATGGAGGGCAGACAGGAAAATAGAGTTGAGGCCATAATCAGATCAACCATGATCTTATTGAATGATGGAGCAGCCTCGTGGGGCCGAATGGTTTACTCCTGCTCCTAATTCATGGGTTCTTGTGTTCCTGTGCACCTGGAGAACCCAGTACAGACTGGACACAGTATTTCAGATAAAAAACTAATCTGTTTTCTTCTATCCCAGTATTCTTCTGTCTGAACCTCCTTCCCTAAGGACACAAATTCTTATGGGGTAACAATTCCACATGCACCGGTCAACCCCAGCTCCCCAACCAAGTGGCTTTTCTCTGTGTGACCTTATGCAGCACTGACAGTTCCTTGACATGGGGAGTCTGAACCCAGTCCAAAAATCATCAACTCTTGAGTCCCAGCCAACTCATGATTGTTCCCTGGTCTCTGTGTCTTCACACATCACTGGGGAAGAGTTGAGAACATTGCTGTGATGAGAAGCTTGAAGCATGAAGATCTCCTAGACAGTTAGTATTTTATTCACAGTTCCAAGTGCATCTGTATTTTGAGGTGCCCACACACTCTCCTTTCTGTGAGTAGTGCACACCTCTCTATTTTACTATTATCCTTTGAGTTACCTTATTTACTAATGTACTATTACCTTATTTGGACAGGGGATATGGAGGTGACCAATTAGGAGACTGCATCCCAGAAAGTCATGCCTGAGGGCATGTTGCAGACTTATGCAGAGTCAGGACCTAGAAATAGTGTCAACTCCTGAAAAAATCTATTGTCATAAGATTCCACCCCTTCTTGCTCTTTGTAACCTCTTGGTGTCCTCCTCACAGCTTTTATTCCCACCTAGCTTTGTGTTATCAGCAAACGGGGGTACATTATTCTTCATCTCTGTCGAAGTCATGAATAAAGGCTGAAAGTAGCTGATCCTTGTGGCTCTCTGCTAGTTAGAACCTGCCAACTTGAAAATACCCCATTTATCCTTAATCTCTGCTTCTTTTCCATTAACTAATCCTCTAGCCATGCTAATATATTAAACCAACTCCTTCAACCCTTATCTTGAATACCTTATGTGTGGCACCTTTTGGAAAGCCAGCGTACTACATCAACTGGTCCCCCTTTATCTACCCTACTAGTGGTTCAGGTGATAAAAGCAAAAAACTGCGGATGCTGGAAATCCAAAACAAAAACAACAATAAAAATGCCTGGAAAAACTCAGCAGGTCTGACAGCATCTGCGGAAAGGAACACAGTTAACGCTTTGAGTCCGTATGACTCTTCAACAGGTGAGTGGGCAAAGACCTGGCAGATAGAGTATAATGTGGGGAAAAGTGAGGTTGTCCATTTTGGCAGAATGAATAAAAAAGAAGCATATTGTCGAAATGGTGAGAGATTGTAGAGCTCTGAGATGCAGACGGATCTTGGCATCCTAGTGCATGAATTGCAAAAGGTTAGTATGCAGGCACAGCAAGTAATTAGCAAAACTAATAGAATGTCAAGATAAAAGCAAAAAACTGCGGATGCTGGAAATCCAAAACAAAAACAAAAATACCTGGAAAAACTCAGCAGGTCTGACAGCATCTGAGGAGAGGAACACAGTTAACGTTTCAAGTCTGTATGATTCTTCACCAGAACTAAGGAAAAATAGAAAAGAGGTGAAATATAAGCTGGTTTAAGGGGGGTGGGGGACAGGTAGAGCTGGATAGAGGGCCAGTGATAGGTGGAGATTGCCAAAATATGTCATAGACCAAAGTACAAAGAGGAGTTGATGGTGGTGATATTAGCTAAGAAATGTGCTAAAATTGTTTTATCTCTACCTTTTAGCCTATTTCGATCTCTTCCCCCCACCCCACCCCCACTAGGGCTATCTGTACCTTGCTCGTCCTGCTTTCTACCCTTAATGTCACCGTTAGCACATTTCTTAGCTAATATCACCACCGTCAACACCTCTTTGCCCTTTTGTCTATGACATCTTTTGGCAATCTCCACCTATCACTGGCCCTCTATCCAGCTCTACCTGTCCCACCCCCCCCTTAAACCAGCTTACGTTTCACCTCTTTTCTATCCAAAAAAACAAAAATCAAAATATCAAACATGATTTCCCTTTTGTAAAACCATGTTGAATCTGTCTGATCACACTATGATTTTCAAAATCCATTGTAAAGACTCCCTTAATAGATTCAAGCATTTTCCTGACAACCAGTGCCAGGCTAGCTGTTTAACCTTATTTATTCATTTGATTAGTCAATTAGTTACTAATTTAAAAAAGTATAATCAAATTATAGTCTCCTTGCTCAGAGACAAAAGAACATCGCTCACCAGCCACTGGAAGTCAAATAAAAGAATAAAAAGCAGCACCTCCTCCCTCCTCAGCACTGGGTTCCCACTTGTGCCAAATTCCTGCTTAGCATTCAACTCCATAATCACTCTGTGTTAGCTAATGGTATCTATGCTCATGACAAACACCAAAGTCACAACTGCTAAAATAGGCTTTTGCTACAGCAATTATTCATGCCAACTACTTTCAGCCAATTGACAGTCAACTGACACTGATAGGCACTTCCTGTTAACCAGGCATATTCATCAACTTGCAGTTTCTTTTGGCAGTTTTAAAGTTCTAAGTCAAATTCTAAATAGTAAACTAAATTATAGCTTGAGGAATTCTTAGCAAGAGGCCCCGCTTACTCCAAGTTCCTGTCTTTAGCCTGCATTTACAAAGCACTCTCTCTTTCCTGAGCACTCGATTTCACACTATCAATGGGATATGTAACTCAGCTAGTTGCCAGATGTTGCCTTTATCTATCAGAGCATTGGGCTGCCAATATTACTTTTCTTTATAAATATTTCTCAAAAAAATAGTGGTTGCAAGTTGATATGAGCAACCTGAATATTCAATAGCCTGAACAAGTTGCTTCAACAAGTTTTTGCCACAAGATATCATAATGCAGATTTGCACACCCACACGCCCACACATTTTGACTCAATGAGTCCTCATTAAAGGGAGCTACCAACCAGTTATTATGATCCTCTTGTTTCCCATAAGAGGGTAAGTTCCCTCCACATCACCTCTAGACTATATTACTCATTACAAGTCTACACTTTATTACTTTCCCAGACATTGTTGGCCCTTGTAAACCTATTGCAAAGGCAACTTAGTCTAATGCATTAACCTTGGACTGCACACAATGCATATTATAGATGGTGGTATTGTGAGTGGCTGGCACAAATTGACAGATTACTCTAGAAAATCACATTGTGGTAGAGTTCCACTTGTTTATATTTATGTCAGTAATATCTACAATCCATGTGGAATTGATCGAAACAACACAAAAGCTCAAATAATTTTTAATCAGAACTGGGTTACATCCAAAATCATTTCAGTCTATGTTCCAAACCCTGGCTGAAATTCAAATTGCTGGATCTGGTCCCGGCCATAAAACTGGCCGTGCCCTCAGGTCAAAATTGTGACACCAAGGCAGCATTTGACCGAGTGTGGCATCAAGGAACCCTGACAAAACTGGAGTCAATGGGAATCAGGGGGAAAACTCTCTGCTGGTTGGAGTCATACCTAGCACAAAGGAAGATGGTTGTGGTTGTTGGAGGTCAGTCATCTCAGCTCCAGGACATCACTGCAGGAGTTCCTCAGAGTAGTGCCCTAGGCCCAACCTTCTTCAGCTGCTTCATCAATAACCTTCCTTCCATCATAAGGTCAGGAGTGGGGATCTTCACTGATGATTGCACAATGTTCAACACCATTCACGACTCCTCAGATACTGAAGCAGTCCATGTCCAAATGCAGCAAGACCTGGACAATATCCAGGCTTGGGCTGACAAGTGGCAAGTAACATTCACGCCACACAAGTGTCAGGCAATGACCATCTCCAACAAGAGAGGCTCCAACCATCGTCCCTTGACGTTCAATGGCATTACCATCACTGAATCACCTACTATCCACATCCTGGGAGGTTACCAATGACCAGAAACTGAACTGGACTAGCCATATAAATACTGTGGCTACAAGAGCAGGTCAGAGGCTAGGAATCGTGCGGCGAGTAACTCACCTCCTGACTCCCCAAAGCCTGTCCACCATCTACAAGGCACAAGTCAGGAGTGTGATGGAATATTCTCCACTTGCCTGGATGAGTACAGCTCCAACAACACTCAAGAAGCTTGACACCATCCAGGACAAAGCAGCCCGCTTGATTGGCACCCCATCCACAAACATTCACTCCCTCCACCACCGATGCACAGTGGCAGCAGTGTGTACCATCTACAAGATGCACTGCAGGAATTCACCAAGGCTCCTTCAATAGCACCTTCCAAACCCACAACCACTACCATCTGGAAGGACAAGGACAGCAGGTAGATGGGAACACCACCACCTGGAAGTTCCTCTCCAAGTCACTCACCATCCTGACTTGGAAATATATTGCCGTTCCTTCACTGTCGCTGGGTCAGAATCCTGGAACTCCCTCCCTAACAGCACTGTGGGTGTACCTACACCAGATGGACTGCAGCGGTTCAAAAAAGCAGCTCACCACCACCTTCTCAAGGGCAATTAGGGATGGGCAATAAATGCTGGCCCAGCCAGCGAAGCCCACATCCCATGAATGAATAAAAATTTTTAAAATTCTGCTGGTTCAGGAAGCTTCTTCAAATTGTGCTCATTTTCTTTGGCACACAAGCATTCGTAGGCATATTTTAACCATTTTTCATATCAAAAATTATTTAGATTAAAAACTAGTTGGTGTACATGAATGAAAATAAATGGTTCCTTTTTTTATCTTTTTATTTATTAATTTTAAATCAGGTGGAGCACTGAACACTTTTCTTAAAAATGTTTGTTTTTTTTGTAATTAAACCCATTTATTAGATAACTGGACCAGTTACCCCTTTTGAATAGACCAAGGAATATATTTTAATAGAACAAATGAGAAACTATTCTGTCTATTTCTATTATGCTGCCCAATTGCACTGGTTCATAGAAGGTTACCATTTCTGATGATGCAAATGACTTTTAGTGGAAACTTAAACTGTAACCTAATGAGTGCAATTTCCCAATTGTTCTCAAAGTGGAAACTATATCCCATTATGTAAATGTCAATACATTTGGTTTCGATCCAGCAAATGTACATGGAGTTTTGTACATTCTCATACCTGGAGACTGTATGGTGTTTTCATGTTCATTAAAGTGTTAATGAAGTACCATGAGCAATTTGTCGGGACCTTATAGCTATAGCTCTTATGAAATATGGGACAATGGGTATCCACACACCCACTTCCAACTGCTCCCATGTGTTGTGAAATGAGTATCTCCAGAAACAAAAGCCAGGAGCCAAGCTGGCTGAAATACAGGAGGATTCGGTTGTTCTAAAGCGACAGTTTTTTGTTACTGAATATTTCACTCTCATTTACAGCACACATGCATTTATTACATTTCAGAACATTAGATTCAATGACAAAAACAACCTATTGGCAAGAGACAACCAATTTATCAGTAAAGGAAACTGCATAATGGGGAATACATTTGTTTATTGAGTAGGACAGCAGCCGAAAATTGCAAGATCCTAGATGCATCAAATACTTTTTCAGGAGCAGCTGAAGTCAAATACATTTCTAATAATAAAAATCCACAGCTATGGATAGCTGTACCTGAGCTGGCTGAGAATTTCTACACTACACATTCGAAGCTGAGTCCCTCAGGATGTTTCTTCAATGCACATGTAACCAGCAACAGTCAATGTGACACGACACAAAATCCACTGCATGTGACTGACTGTCAGCCCATGTTGCCTGCTGTTAAAGATACTTTGCTGTCTCTGCTGATTGCATGGATTACAACCTGACAGTATAACTCACTGGGCCAGTGTTTACTAACTATTAATAACTGCGCCGTAAGATATACTTGAGGTGGAGGATGTGGATGTAATGATTCATTCTAGCACATTTTACAATTTTTATGCTGCATCAGGTACCAATGGACAAACTGAGAATTTACAAAATCTTGATATTAAAAACAGCTTGATTGACAAAAAATTCCATGAAGATTGCTAAAGTTTTTAATTTCCCATCAGGAAAAGGAGTCAAAGCATGGGCTGATGCCAGCGATCTATGTATTTCGAAAAATTGTGAATGTTTGAATACAAAAATCAACAAGCAACTAAATCAAAGGCAATAAAAACAAAAATAGCTGGAAAAACTCAGCAGGTCTGACTGCATCTGTGGAGAGAAAGACAGAGTTAATGTTCCGAGTCCGTATGACTCTTCTTCAGAACTAAATCTTCTTCAGAACTTTGCTTTTAACTAAATCAAAGGCATAACCATCAGTAACCATAGCAACAGCAGCTCTTAGCCAGGCAGACACATTACCAAGAATGGTTGAGCTCTGTTAAGCTTTGACAGGCCAGTATGAATCCGTCTTCAAGTATTTGAAGACCTTGCAAAGACACAAAGACATTTTCTGAGGTGTGAACACTCAATAAAGATTTTGTTTGTTCCTCCTCGGTTGGTAAAACATTTACTAGAGGTGGTAATTTCGTTATTCTCTCTGGATTCCAGTGTAGAGTGATCCATGATGCAGCTAATGTTCATGATGCTGGGAATTAGTGAATGGGCTGTGCAATTCCTTGTCTAATGCCTGGGAGTATTATCCTACCACTAGCACTCTGAGATTGAGGTTAAATCTTGGCAATACTGAAAATGGGCTTCAGGGAAATAATAGTGCAATCACTGCAGCAAATCTCCGAGGCAGACATATGATGAGATGCTATGTGAGCAGAATTTGACACAGCTTTTTCAATTTCCTGATAGATTTTGAGGCATAACTGTGCTTTAATGCAGTTGATTCAATAGAATTGAGACATACAAGAATATCTCTTGAATGAAATCCTTTTTCAGCTGAGTATTGGTTGGAGTATAAAAAGTTTGGAAAATTCCCATTTAACCTATGCTTATGTTAAATTGCTAATTGAGTGAAGAGTTAATGGGAGGGACAGTTTAAAACTTTCACCAGTGTTTCATTATTGTTAAGTAAGTCTCTCCCTGCAATTTAAGTACATACATGAGGAGCTTGGTGCTGCCCATGAGGAGTGGTGTGGAGTTCACAGGACAATACTGTTCTACTGGGAGCAGTCTACCATTAGCAATTATGTCCCCTGGTTCTAGACTCTCCAACCGGGGGTACATCTTTCCCGCATCTACCTTGTCTATTCCTTTAAGTATTTTGTAGGTTTCAATGAGATCACCTCTCATTCTTTGAAACTCTAGAGAATACAGGCCCAGTTTCCTCAATCTCTCTTCATAAGACAGTCTCACCATCCCCGAAACAAGCCTGGTGAACCTTCATTGCACTCCCTCAATGGCAATAATATCCTTTCTGAGGTAAGGGAACCAAACAAGATAAGCATCAACCGATAGACAGAGCTAAGCGATCCCAGAACCAACGGATCAGGTCTGAGCTCTGCAGTCCTGCCACATCGAGGTGTGAATGGTGGTGGACAATTAAAAAGCTCACTGGGGGACGAGGATCCACAAATATCCCCACCCTCAATGATGGGGGAGCCCAGCACATCAGTGCAAATGATAAGGCTGATGCATTTACTACAATCTTCAGCCAGAAATGCCAAGTGAATGATCCATCTCGGCCTCCTCCAGAGGTGCCCAGCATCATAGATGCCAGTCTTCAGCCAATTCAATTCACTCATGAATGATATCAGGAAATGGCTGAAGGCATTGGATACTGCAAAGATTATGGACCCTGACAATATTCTGGCAAAAGTACTGAAGACTTGTGCTCCAGAACTTACCGCACCCCTAGCCAAGCTGTTCCAGCACAGCTACAACACTGGCATCTCCCCGGCTATGTGGAAAATTGCACAGGTATGTCCTGTACACAAAAAGCAGGACAAATTCAACCCGGCCAATTACCGCCCCATCAGTCTACTTGCAAACATCAGTAAAGTAATGGAAGGGGTCATCAATACAGCTATCAAGTGGCACTTGCTTAGCAATAACCTGCTCACTGACACTCAGTTTGGGTGCTGCCAGGGCCACTCAGCTCCTGACCTCATGACAGCCTTGGTTCAAACATGAACAAAAGAGCTGAACTCCCGAGGTGAGGTGGGAGTGACTTCCCTTGACATCAAGGCAGCATTTGACCGAGTGTGACATCAAGGAGCCCTAGCAAAACTGGGGACAATGGGAATCAGGGGGAAAACTCTCTGCTGGTTGGGGTCATACCTAGCACAAAGGAAGACGGTTGTGGTTGTTGAAGGTCAGTCATCTCAGCTCCAGGACATCTCCGCAGGAGTTCCTCAGAGTAGTGTCCTAGGCCCAACCACCTTCAGCTGCTTCATCAATGACCTTCGTTCCAACATAACATCAGAAGTGGGGATGTTCGCTGATGATTGCACAATGTTCCTACCATTCACAACACCATTCATGAAGCAGTCCATGTCCAAATGCAGCAAGACCTGGACAATATCCAGTCTTGGACTGACAAGTGGCAAGTAACATTCGCGGCACACAAGTGTCAGGCAATGACCATCTCCAACAAGAGAGAATCCAACCATCGCCCCTTGATGTTCAATGGCATTACCATCACTGAATCCCCCACTATCCACATCCTGGGGGTTACCATTGACCAGAAACTGAACTGGACTAGCCATATAAATACTGTGGCTACAAGAGCAGGTCAGAGGCTAGGAATCCTACAGCGAGTAACTCACCTCCTGACTCCCCAAAGCCTGTCCACCATCTACAAGGCGCAAGTCAGGAGTGGGATGGAATACTCTCCACTTACCTGGATGAGTGCAGCTCTCACAACACTCAAGAAGCTTGATACTATCCAGGAAAAAGCAGTCTGCTTGATTGGCACCACATCCACAAAAGTACACTCTCTCCACCACCGACGCACAGCAGTGTGTACCATCTATAAGATGCACTGCAGGAATTCACCAAGGCTCCTTAGACAGCACCTTCCAAACCCATGACCGCTACCACCTAGAAGAACAAGGACAGCAGACACATGGGAACACCACCTCCTGGAAGTTCCCCTCCAAGTCACTCATCATCCTGATTTGGAAATATATCACCGTTCCTTCAAAGTCGCTGGGTCAAAATCCTGGAACTCCCTCCCTAACAGCACTGTGGGTGTACCAACCCTACATGGACCGCAGCGGTTCAAGAAGGCAGTTCACCACCACCTTCTCAAGAGCAACTGGGGATGGGCAATAAGTGCTGGCCCAGCCAGCGACACCCACATCCTGTGAATAAATAAAGAAAACTGCACACAGTACTCGAGGTGCAGTCTAACCAAGCTTCTATACAAAACTTCACTACTCCTGTACTCAAATCCTCTTGTGATAAAGGTTAACACTCCAGTAGCATTCCGAATTACCTGCTGCACCTGCATGTTAGCTTTCAGTGACTTATGGACAAGGACACCCAGGTCCCTTTGTACATACACACTTTCTAATCTCTTACCATTTAGGAAATACTCTGCACATCTGTTCCTTCCACCAAAGTGGATAACCTCACAATTTTCCACATTATATTCCATCTGCCATGTTCTTGCCCACTCACTAAGTCTGTCCAAATCCTCCTGTCGCCACTTTACATCTTCCTCACAACACACATTCCTGCCTAGATTTGTGTCATCCGCGAACTTGGGGATATTACATTGATATATATTGTGAACAGCTGGGGCCTGAGTACTGATCCTTGCGGTCCCCCACTAGTCACAGGCTGCCAACACGAGAATTACTCGTTTATTCCTATTCTGTTTTCTGCCTGTTAGCCAATCCTTAATCCAAGTTCTGTCCATCAAATATTGAAACCAGCATTATTTCCATACATTGATCTTTGCAGCAATACAGATTTCCATACATCATCCTTGCGTTTTCACAAGTATTGTACTAAAGTTTGACTGCAATAGGTTGTTATATTACACAGAATTTAAAGGTTGAATTAGCTTTATAATATTTTGTGCTTATGGATTTGTCTGATTTTGAACATTTATATAATTATCACAAAGAGTGAAATATTCCCCAAAGCCTCTATCGCAAAAAGCCAAATGTTAAGAATATTAGTTTTATGGCTTTTAAAAAAAGAATTAAATCATGACAAAGCTATATGCTTAAGCCACATTTCTATATTCAATCTAATTAAACATCAACTGCCTAATATCCTCATGAGTTGAGATTACTGCAGTGTTAATCCACTGTCGGAAATATAGTGACTTTTTTTTTACGTGTTGAGGTTGCTGGAAAAGAATCACTGGCATTTTGCACACACATAATGATGATGGCACTGGTGTGAGGCTCATGTGTTATTCCTGTACCACTGTACCCTTATCTCTAATTTTGATATTACTCTTCAAACAACATTTTCACTTCCTCATAAATCAATTCTTTGCGATTCCAATGTGAAAATTTTGAATTTTGTATTATTTTCCCTTTTTGAACACTAACAATGAAATCAAACTTCAACCTGTTAGCACACTTTACCTGACAAACAACTTTACTTAGATATCCAATACTCATCTTGTGATCACAGAGCTATCAAACACACTAATTAAGAATTGCACCCAAACACATCTTGAAGTACAATTCTCTTGGGACAAATATGTCACTCCAGGCACTCCAGTGGTTGATGGACAATTGTTCCACCATGACATCTAGAACGGCATCATATATGATCCAATTATTGTGCCATTGGCAATACACTTTCAACAAAGCAATTCATTATACAAGGAGCAGAATTTTTTAAAACATCAAACACTCTTATATAGATACCTAATAGGAAAGAAGCATTAACATTTTTCTTCTACAAGATTCATAACACAGTCACATCTGAGAAGTTTGCTCCATCTCACTCACACAATGAAGAGAATTTTCCAATCTTCATCCCATTACAGAAAGACTCATTTATTTTGGCAACAGCATATAGGAATCAATGGGAAAAGATTTTCTCTGGTCACTATGTCCAGTGAATAGGAGACATATTCTTTTAATTGATCCCTAGAAATATCAAGCATGGGAAATCTTTCAGGGATGTTCATATTACTTGAAAGAAAGCATTTAAAAGAAGTAATTATGACACTGCACAATTTTGTGTCATTACGAAACTGAAAATGTGCAAAACTTCTCACTGAATAAATTAACAGTTCGATTACATTTGACAAGTTTATATTTGCAATAATTTAAATCTAAACTGCAAAGCCTGATTATGCAGCACTCCCTTTAAAACATGCAGTCTTATTAGAATTTTGTGAGACATGAATATTTAGTCTGTAGGCAAAACCTCCTATTGCTGAATAAATCATTTGGAGAAATCAGTGCATCAGAGAGCATTATTGTATTGTGTTACAAAACTGGAAAGAGCTGTACTCCCACTTGTCATTGTTATTCTGTACAGTAATGTAATATAATGTAATGTCATTGTTATTCTGTACAGAAATGCTGTGATCCTTCCCAAGTTATAAGCTTTATAGTTTTAAGCATTCACTGAAGTCTGGGTGGGTTGCTGAGAAATTTGTGGGATCTATCTAGGTCGCATTTGCTATTTATTGTACAGTGTGGTGTGTTCGACCATAGTTTGCCTGTTAATTCACATTTGCCTCATATTAACCCTGAATGTTAGAGTATAAGTTAGATATTGTAAATTGTTTTACCTTTCTGACCTTGAGCAGTAAAGTTTATTTCTGTTTGTTCAAAATCCGTGGATTCTTGTGGCTTTATTCACTTAGCAAGTGTCCTGAATCTCAAACTTTATCTACTTTAAGCAAATGTATTGGTCACTAAACGGATTTTACCAAAAACTTTGGGGTCTGGTCTAGGATCATGACACCTGCCTAACCCACATTTCGTTAGAAATAAAGTGCAATAAGTAACTGTTTTTTTACCTTAATGCTTTTATTGGTAAATCTTTCCAAAATAGTACATTTTATAAAGAAATGCATTCGAGCAGGTTTGAAAATAATCAAACAGTTCAGGGTTCTGATGACGTTCCCTAACTGGTCAAGTTTCTCACTTATACTTCTAACATTATCTGAACTCGCAAAAATATTGTGAACATGTTCTTAGGGATCAAAAATGCTACAAGTGTTTAGTTCACGTTTACCACACTTTGTTCCCAAGCCCCTTCCATTCTATGTAGACACCATACTTCATCCCCTAGGTACCTACATTAGAATCATGGAATGACACCAGCACAGAAGAATGCCATTTGATCTATTATGCCATCCGATAGGTTGCAATCAAACTTTCCTCAAAGATGCATGGGTGCGCAGTCATGCAGCAATCTGGAAGGTGCTGCACAGGAACAAATAGGTTGCACGTGTGCAATGTTTTGCGCGCAGGTGTGGCTGCGCTGAAATCTTCAATGGGCCTCACAGTGCAATGAACAGGCTGCAGAGGATTAAAGGGAACATTACACTTTCTCAATAGCCATACAGATGTTTCCCTCTTAACGTGTTTACCAATTCCCTTTTGAAAATTATCATTGAATCTTTCAGAAAACATTCTGGATCATAACACACTGTGAAATAATTTCTCCCCATCTCCCCCTCTGGTTCTTTTGCCAATTATCTTACATCTCTGTGCCTTGTTCCTGACCTTTTTTCCAATGGAAACAGTTTCTCTTTATTTACTCTATTAAAACCCTTCATGGTTTTGAACACCTCAATCAAATTTTCCTTTGACCTTCTCTGCTCTAAGTACATGTTACATGTGCTGTAGCTCTCCTTCTGGATATCAGCAACTCCTAAATATCGACAATACTTTCACCATATTGAACCCATCCAATTTCTACTGCACATTGTGGACGGAATCTTGTTGAGGCATCGGG
Source organism: Cetorhinus maximus (assembly GCF_964194155.1). Lineage (NCBI taxonomy): Eukaryota > Metazoa > Chordata > Chondrichthyes > Lamniformes > Cetorhinidae > Cetorhinus > Cetorhinus maximus. Next base: position 571,367 of record NC_135890.1, read on the forward strand.
ATCTCGCGCGCTGTCTGGAGAGCCAGTGAAAGACCAGCGCTGCTGTTTTGCAGGAAGACAAGCCAATCAGGCAGTGGCGGGGTCAGCGGTGGGTCCTCTCCTGGAATCAAGACGCTGGGGGCAGAAACCTTGCTTAACAAGAGCTGCTGGCCAATCAGAGGCCAGCAGCTCTTGTGCTTAGCAGCGCCACCGAGGAGGCTGTGGCTGCTGCCAGAAGGACAGGCACTGGAGTCCCAGGATCACAGAGTGACCCTAGCCAAAGGTAGGTAATGTGGGCAGGGGTGGGGAGGGAGGTTTCTCAGGGTCTGGGTTGCAGGAAGAGTATTGTGGGGGCTTCAACAGCAAGTGCAGGCTGGTGGCAAGTCCCCCACTTCCCCATGTTCAGTCCCTTGATCAGACACTGAGTAACACTGAGGGGCCCCACTGCTCCCGCAAGTGAGAAGCTGGCTGCCTGGGGGCGGGGAGGAGGCGGGGGAGGCGGGGAGGGGGCGGGGAGGGGGGGGACGGGAGGAGGCGGGGAGGGGGCGGGATTGAGGCGGGGAGGGGGCGGGAGGGGGCGGGATTGAGGCGGGGAGGGGCGGGGAGGGGCGGGATTGAGGCGGGGAGGGGGCGGGATTGAGGCGGGGAGGGGGCGGGGAGGGGGGGGACGGGAGGAGGCGGGGAGGGGGCGGGATTGAGGTGGGGAGGGGGCGGGGAGGGGGCGGGATTGAGGTGGGGAGGGGGCGGGAGGGGGCGGGGAGGGGCGGGGAGGGGCGGGATTGAGGCGGGGAGGGGGCGGGATTGAGGCGGGGAGGGGCGGGGAGGGGCGGGATTGAGGCGGGGAGGGGGCGGGAGGGGGCGGGATTGAGGCGGGGAGGGGGCGGGAGGGGGCGGGATTGAGGCGGGGAGGGGGCGGGGAGGGGGCGGGATTGAGGTGGGGAGGGGGCGGGGAGGGGGCGGGATTGAGGTGGGGAGGGGGCGGGAGGGGGCGGGATTGAGGTGGGGAGGGGGCGGGGAGGGGGCGGGATTGAGGCGGGGAGGGGGCGGGGAGGGGGCGGGATTGAGGCGGGGAGGGGGCGGGAGGGGGCGGGATTGAGGCGGGGAGGGGGCGGGATTGAGGCGGGGAGGGGGCGGGATTGAGGCGGGGAGGGGGCGGGATTGAGGCGGGGAGGGGCGGGATTGAGGCGGGGAGGGGGCGGGATTGAGGCGGGGAGGGGGCGGGATTGAGGCGGGGAGGAGGTTCCTCTCAGTGTTTTGCTCCTTCATGAATCTTAATTATTTCCTTTTACCAAATCACCAACTTCAAACTGTCACCTGGTTGTATTTTTTTATTTGCTAATTTTAATGAAAAAGCCAATTTTAAATAAAGATTTCTGATAAATTATATTCCAGGCATTCCAAATTAGACTAAGGAATTTTTAAAAAATGTAAACATATTTATATTTAATCTGTTAAGAAATTCTGAGAATTACAGAGTTGAAAAGGACAATGTGAAGCAGAATCTGAATCAAACTCCAGATTGTAGTGGGTGGAACTTTCTGCTCTGGCACTCACTGCCCCACATTGAAATGAATGGACATAAATTCACCAACTGATGGGCACAAACGTAGAAAGCCCTGGTCTCAGATCTAAAACTTAGAAGAATCGCCACAGGTGGCAGAGTGAACAGTGTGGAGGAACTTTCTGTTCAATGGCCATTGCTGTATGTACAGCAACAGCAAGAGAAATAAGAGCCAGGGGTATCGCATGCATCAGTGATGCATTACACATAACCGGCACGGATTGCCCACAATCAGTCTATTGTAACAGTCAACTAGCTCCCATTATGCAATAGCAGACAGGCAAGGAGTTCAGGTGTAGTGAAGTGAAGAAACTGCAGCTGAGCTGTCCAATTAATTCAAGAAGAGCGTCAGGAATGGTCCATGTATCACACTGCACTAGGTGACACTGTCAAAATCATTGTTTATAGTACAGGGCACATCCAGGTACCAAGGGGAACACCTTGGAGTCAGTCATACTGTACAGTAACATGTTTACAGTATCCTATTGTACCATATCTTCCTTGTTAAGCTCAATAATTCCTGTTACACAATATATTAATCTCATCCACACTTTGTTTTTTTTCCTTACTATGACACTAATTGCCTTGTTTATCTATGAGGTGACATTACTGGAAGTCTGAGCTAAAACAGTAGAGTCGCTCTCGATATCAGCAGTGCTGACAGAATTTTCCAGAAATCTACCATCTATTATTTGGAAGAATATTACATTCATTAATCTTTCATTTCAAATGCTACTACTCACCAATAGGCAAGTTCTTTCCATTTTGCTTTATTCTTCTTGAACTTTGCCATCATCAAACATTTCAATTACAGATAACAAATTCTTCAATAGCTAATTCAAAACAACCTCTTTCACCCTCCCCCATGTACTGATTAATTAGATGAATTCTGCCTTATTCACCATCCTTAATTAAAATAAAACAATCAACATATTTACTTAATAACTAGTTAGGAAAATGGTTCCACCAATACAGCAATGGTGATTCTTTAATTAGAATAATTGCTGGGTAGCAGCTGGGAAAGAAACAATTTGCAGAACACGAGCTCATACAATGTCTTCCCAAAAAATCCACAATAATCAATAAATGTTGAGTAATGTGTTCGGGATGGGAAGGTGATAATCTAATTGATGGATTAATCTATAAACACATACCAAATCAAACCTAAGTAAGGTGGCATTCTAACAGATATCTGCAATTTCCCTGGGACACTCTCTTGTGGTTCTCCCACTCCCTTTGAATAAACTTTACCATTATAAGTTGACTGGAGACTCTTGGTAAATGTGTATCACCACAGCCATTATTCTCTAGAGGTCAAAACAAAAAGCTAAAAGCTACTGCGGATGCTGGAAATCCAAAACAAAAACAGAATTACCTGGAAAAACTCAGCAGGTCTGGCAGCATCGGTGGAGAAGAAATCAGTCAACGTTTCGAGTCTTCATGACCCTTCGGCAGAACTGAGACTCGAAACGTTGACTGATTTCTTCTCCACCGATGCTGCGAGACCTGCTGAGTTTTTCCAGGTAATTCTGTTTTTGTATTCTCTAGAGGTCACCAGTTTAACAGTAGTGATTTCTGCTGGCAGCAGGAGAGACATGTACCTGCCTTCAGCAACATCTTATCAATCTAAAATTACTCAGAATCTACGGCTCAAGAACAAGCCATTTCACCCAATTGTCTCTGCCACTGTGTTTATAGTCTACATGAGCCTCCTCCCATTCATAGTTACCTCTTCCCTCTTTGCCCCATAACTTTCCCAGGTACACATCAAACCTTTCCTTTAATGATCAATGCATACAGTTCAGGTCACCACATCACAGGAAGGATGTGATCATACTAGAGAGGGTACAGAAGAGATTTATGAGGATGTTGCCAGGACTGGAGAATTTTAGTTCAGAGGAAAGATTGGATAGGCTGGCATCGTTTCCTTTGGAACAGGGGAGGCTGAGTGGAGATTTAATTGAGGTGTGTAAAATGATAAGGGGCCTGGATAGAGTTGATAGGAAGGATCTGTTTCCAGTAGCAGAGAGGTTATTAACCAGGGGGCAAAGATTTAACGTAACTGCTAGAAGGATTAAAGGGGAGCTGAGGCGTGATTTTTCTTGTACCCAGAGGATAGTGAGGGTTGGGACCCTCTGCTTGAAAGGGTGATAGAGGCAAAACCCCTCTTCACATGTGGAAAGCATTCAGATATGTACTTGAGGTGCCATAATCAATAGGGTTACAGACCAAGAGCTGGAAGGTGGGATTAGACAGTTTTGCTGGTTTTCAACTAACACACACACAATGAATTGAATGGCCTCCATTGATGCTGTAAATCTTTCTATGTTTCTATGTTTCCATCTACTTCAACCACTCCACATGGCAGTGAATTCTATATTCTCAGCAACCTGTGTAAAGAAATTCCTCCAAAATTCTTTATTTGATCTGTTGAAGCTATCTTATATTTCTGACCCCTTGTTCTGGACTTACCCACATTGCAGTTACTTCACATTGACCCTACTGAACTCCTTCATACACTTAAAGTCCTCTTTCCTCTCAGTCTTGTCTTTTCCAGAGAAAAGAGCCCCAGTCTTCTCAATCAGTGACAACAAGCTTCAGGAATGAAGATCAGAACTTGAGATTATTTTTGAACGTATTTACATTGATATAGAGGTTAAATGGAAATATTGTTTAGTTCTGGGGCCATTTCCACAGTAGCAATGACTATCAGTCTGCACAGTGATTATCAGTAAAGTCTCCTCCCTTTACAAATATATGAAACTGAAAAGCAGGAAAAGACCAGCTGGTTCATCACGACAACCCCATGCCATGAAGGCGTTAAGGAATTTAATGAAGTTTAGTCCTTAACCAAGCTAATGAAAGGTTTAAAGATTTAACCCAGCTAATGAATCTTTGCCAAGAACAGAAAGAGACAATACAATACACAGAACACAAAGGTCTTGAGAAGGCTTTTGCCAGACAGGACCTTGAGACTACTTACAACAAACTGGTGAACACCTACAGTCAGAAAAACACAGGAATCCTAAAACAAAGAACACCTAACAGTAAGGTAGACAATGGTTATGTTATTCTTAAAGCAAAAGGTTTTCTTCAAATCAGGCTCTGGATTAAAAATCAAATCAGACCTGAACAGTAGACACAAAGAGTTGAGATCTTATTGATCTGCTCTTAGCTGAGACAAGACAGAAACTATGGCCAGGATTTTCTGCAGGGCCAGGTGATCCCGGCAGTGGGGAGGGCTGGAAATCCCTCCCTGTGCTTTTCATACTTTGATTGTGAGTATAAAATTAGCTTGTTATTTGTTCAAATATCCTATATTTATTTTTAAATGGATTTCTATCTTTCATTTACTTCTAGATGGATTAATTTATTTTGCATTTATATTTCAGATGGATTAGTGTGCTCTACACCTTGTAATATTGCAACTATTACTATATGTGATCTAAGGTTTAAGCTTATAAAAATATAAAGTCACCATGACAAAAAGTTGAAGACTCACTTTGTATGCCTAATTTCTCTAGAATTCTTCAATAGAGAACTCTATGTGCTGGCTGAGAGAGGTTAACTCAGGAGAGTTATTTCTGCTATAATACACCTAGTAAGTATATTTTATTCTGAAGTATCTTTGTTTAGTCCAAGTATTCCTAGGAGGGAAGATATTTTATTTTTAGACCAAGTCTATAGCTAGTGTAACTGACAAAGCTCTTATAATGATTTAAAATCTCTAGTCGAGGATTGTGGCTGACAATAAGTTCGACTGAATAAATTTACCTAGCCGGGGAGGGGCGGAGGGTAAAGATAGTGGAACCCTATCAAAGACAGAGTTAAACGTGCTTCGACACCTCTCCCCACATCTCATCCTCACTCCCACAACCATATAAGCTCTTGGGATAGGGAAGCAACTAGAAAGGCTAATGGCATGTTGGCCTTTATCGCAAGAGGATTTGAGTATGGGAGTAGTGAAGTCTTGCTTCAATCGTATAGAACCTTGGTTAGACTGCATCTGGAGTACTGTGTGTAGTTTTGGTCCCTTTACTGTATGAAGGATATTATTGCCATAGAGGGAGCACAACGAAGGTTCACCAGACTCTTCCTGGAGTGGTGGGACTGTCCTATGAAGAGAGATTGGTGAAACTGGGCCTGTATTCTGTAGAGTTTTGAGGATTGAAAAGTGATCTCATTGAAGCTTACAAAATACTTAAAGGGATAGACAGGATAGGTGCAGATAAGATGTTTCCACTGGTTGAAGAGTCTAGAACCAATGGATACAATTTCAAAATATAGGGGAAGCCATTTAGGATTGAGATGAGGAGAACTTTTTTTTACTCAGAGGGCTGTGAATCTTTAGAATTCTCTACCCCAGAGGGCTGTGGAAGCTCAGTCATTGAGTTTGTTTAAGAACATAAGAAATAGGAGCAGGAGTAGGCCATTCGGCCCCTCAAGCCTGCCCTGCCATTCAATAAGATGATGGCTGATCTGCCCCAGGCCTCAACTCCTCTTTCGTGCCAGCTCCTCATAGCCCTCAACTCCACAATATTTCAAAACTCTATCCACCTCCTCTTTAAATACTTTCAGTGATCTAGCCTCCAAAACTCTCTGGGGGAGAGAATTCCAGACATTCACTACCCTCTGAGAGAAGAAATTCCTTCACATCTCAGTTTTAAATGAGTGTCCCCTTATTCTGTAACTATGTCCCCTAGTTCGAGATTCCCCCACTAGTGGAAACATCTTCTCAACATCTACCCTGTCAAGCCCCCTCAGAATCTTGTACATTTCAATAAGATCACCTCTCATTCTTCTAAACTCTAATGAATAAAGGCCTAACCTGTTTAGCCCTTCTTGATAAGTCAACCCCTTCATCCCAGGGATCAGCCCAGTGAATCTAGTGAGATTGACAGATTTCTAAATACCAATCACATAAAGGGATATGGGGGATAGTGTGGGAAAAAGACATTGAAGTGGATGATCAGCGATGATCGTATTGAATGGAGGAGCAGGCTCAAAGGGATGAATAGGCTACTCCTGCTCCTGTGTTCCTATGAAACCTTGAGTGCCAAGAAGAGGAAAAAAACAATAAAATTCCTCTCCCACTCCCTCAGGTGACCAAAACCAGTCCAGGAGCTCACATGGATTAAGTGTTATCTAGAAAGATACTTGTCTTTGATACAACGCGATCTCTGCTCTAGTCAGGAACCAGTCCAGCTCCTGGCAACACATACCAGGGGCTCAGTACACCCTGGGTAAAAATGGCCTGCCCAACATCAAGTCCCTCCCTACCCGTACATAGTTCAAACCCATGTCCTGACCCTCCCCAACCTGTTAAACCAGAATAATCGATCAATAGGGAGGCTACCCAGCACTTTAATGGTATTACAGGTCACTAACAGGTCTCCTTTAAGTCTATTCTGCTTTAATGTAAACAGACCCAGCTCCCTAAGCCTGGGTAGTTAGGTTCTGTAAGGTCAGAATCATTCCTCTGGCTCTCCTGTGGATTTTTTCCAATCCCAGTGTGCTCCTGATGCAGTCTGTTCAGTGACCTGCACTTTATATTGAATAATTTGATTAATACTTTTACAAATGTAGGGCTTTACAAGATAATTATGTTTTAAAATGTCTTCTTTAATTTAAGATCCATCAGGTTGTGTGGCACTACCACTGTGCTAAATGGGGTAGATTTCAAACGGATCTAGCAACTTAAGACATGAAACACTGTGGGCCATCAGCAGCAGCAGAATTGAACTCAACCACAATCTGTAACCTCATGGCCCGGCATATCCCCCACTCTACCATTACCAGCAAGCCCGGGGAACAATCCTGGTTCAATGACGAGTGCAGGAGGGCATGCCAGGAGCAGCACCAGGCATACCGAAAAATGAGGTGTCAACCTGGTGAAGCTATAACACAGGACTACTTGCGTATCAAACAGTAAAAGCAGCAAGTGATAGACAGAGCTAAGTGATTCCACAACCAATGGATCAGATCTAAGCTCTGCAGTCCTGCCACATCCAGTCATGAATGGTGGCGAACAATTAAATAACTCACTGGAGGAGGAGGCCCCACAAATATCCTCATCCTCAATGATGGGGGAGCCCAGCACATCAATGCAAAAGACAAGGCTGAAGCATTTGCAACAATCTTCAGCCAGGAGTGCTGTGTGGATGATCCATCTCGACCTCCTCCGTAGGTCCCCAGCATCACATATACCAGTCTTCAGCCAATTCGATTCATTTTATGTTAAATCAAGAAACAGCTGAAGGCACTGGATACTGCAAAGGCTATCGGTCCTGACAATATTCCAGCAATAGTACTGAACACTTGTGCTCCAGAACTTGCTGCACCCCTAGCCAAGCTGTTCCAGTACAGCTACAACACTGGCATCTACCCAGCCATGTGGAAAATTGTCCAGGTATGTCCTGTACATAAAAAGCAGGACAAATCCAACCTGGCCAATTACCAGCTCCATCTACTCTTAATCATCAGCAAAGTGATCGAGCAAAGTGATCAAATGTATGGTCGAGAGTGCTATCAAGCAGCAGTTACTCAGCAATAACCTGCTCACTGACACTCAGTTTGAGCTCTGCCAAGGCCACTCAGCCCCTGACCTCATTGCAGCCTTGGTTCAAACATAGACAAAAGGGGCTGAATTCAAGAGGTGAGGTTAGAGTGACTGCCCTTGATATTCAGGTAGCATTTGACCAAGTATGGCATCGAGGAACCCTAGCAAAACTGAAGTCAATGGGAATCAGGGGGGAAACTCTCCATTGGTTGGAGTCATCCCTAACACAAAGGAAGGTGGGTATGGTTGTTGGAGGTCAGTCATGTCAGTTGCAGGACATCACTGAAGGAATTCTTCAGGGTAGTGTCCTAGGCCCAATTGTCATCAGCTTGTTATGTCAATATGAAAAGAAATCCAAAGCTGTATGTATAAAAAATTATCCCTTTTAGCAATTTTTAAAATGCACTTTTACTGAACTAAAAAGATGGTTGCTACAAATCACATGACCAGAGGATTAGTCCAATGCTCTGGAAGTTACCAACAGGAGTTACACAAACAAAATAATCCTTCTCTCAATATCGTGGAATCTGACCCAATTGTAAGAATATTGAAATCACAAAACCTGGGCTTCACAGATTGAAATTTGTTATTCTTGCCGAGTTGTTAACAGACCCATCTCACACCCGGGGCTGTCCAGTTCCATTTCAAGAGAGGACCATTGAGGGAACAATGAATGTCATTTGCATCTTGATAACCTTACCCCTCTAGCAGAGCTCCCTCTGCTCCGGGCTGAGCAAGCAGCTGGCTACCATCTCTCAAATCCTCAAATCCTGCATGATTTTAAAAATCACAGATCATTGCCTGTCCAGCGATCGAAGCACACAAAGTTCATCACACTGTATCAAGATTCGTTTCAAGGAACTTGTGTTGTCTCCAACCAGAAACTCATCTGGACTGAACTCCGCCATGAAGGAAATACCCTCTGGACTTTGACTTCTTGGATTCTGTAAGTCAAGTGAGCTAATATTCATTTCTGTGGTTATATTACTGTCATTACCCATAGTTAGTCATTTGGTAGTAGAGAACTTGAGCATTTCTGAAAAAAAGAGACTTTTTTTGCAGAAACATTTCGTCTTGCACTCATCAGGACAATTCGCAAGAAAATACCAATGCATATTGATATTATATGAGAAGAGAGTGCTGAGTGTTTGGCATGTGGACTCTGATTGGTAAAGGCATTGCATGGAGAATGCATCAGTGGATGGTGACTGACAGTTAACTGTCAAGCATTGTTTGAAATTTAAACCAGGCAACTTGATCCTGATTGGCCAAGGCATTGCCCTGAGGAATGAGTCAACAAATGGTTGTCACTTAATTTGTTTAGCTGAAACAGGTGCAATGTGTGTACATGTTCTTTCTGTGTGCAAAGAACAGGGCCCCAAGTATTAATATGTGCAGCTTCCAGTACACATTGCGAGCCTGACTAACAATCTTAAACTGGTTGTCAGTGAAATTCTCAGCACATTGAGGATTATTTAGTGAATGCTGTCCAATCACTGATTCACACCTAATGTTGGACACTGTGTTTTGAGTTCTGCAAACATGGGCTGGTTGGATATAGTCTGTACCTTGCTCCTTGTGAACAATGGCTGGGACATGCTGTTTGATATGATCGGTCAGTCTTTGGGATGTACGGCCTACATACCCAGCATCGCACTGGCACTGACATTCATACACCGCATTCCTCAGTTGTGTGATAGGCAGAGCGTCTTTTTGGCTTGACAGCAACGTCCTGTTAGTGGTGAAAACCACTCATGTTGCTACTGCATAGTAACAGCGTGAAACAGCTAACTTCACCTGTTGCTCAAATTACCCTTTAGGATAATCTGAGGTAGACTGGGCACTTTTCAGGGCCGAAACTGACTGCTTTAGGCCTGTTCATGAGTTTGCGTGATATACAGTGCAAAATGATCTGATCAGGGTGGCCATTATCCTGCAGGATGCCTTTGATGTCCCTAATTCAGCATCAAGCTTGCATGGTAAGCAAATGACTCAGAACTCATTTATGAGGTTGCCGATAAGGCCAATCTTAAAGCACGTGGAACTGTAAGAATCTCAACGCACATATTGACCAGTGAAGATCGGCCCGCGATAGACCTCTGGAAAATTTCTCAACTGGTACGTCAAGGAAAAGGAGTTCATTTGGTCCATTTCAAATGTGAATTTGAGCACAGGATGTAGCCCATTAAGATATGTAAGGAAATTGCTACATGCAGCTGTGGATTTAAACATAGCAAACGTATCATCCACATATCGGAAATATGTGAGGGGTAGGGAGTTAGGTGTCATTCCATCGAAGACACATTTCTCATGGAACCCAACAGATATGTTTGTGAGAGCTGGGCCTAGATGATTATTCCCGTCCCTTTGTCAGGTTTACTGATGTGTATGTCCAGGTTGGTCTTAAGGCCTCGCAATGCTGTAAGACATTCGTGTTGCATGTGAAAGCCGGACAGGTCATTCGGAATCTCGTAATATGCGTGTGCTGGATCGGCAAGGCACACTTTCAAGGATTCAGTGACCACAGTGGACGCTGGTTTGTGGTGGGCTAGTTGGGAGTAGAGGAACTCAGCAAATACAAAAGGTATTGATTTTGATTGGGGATGAAACACACCAAAATTTAAACTATGCACTAGAACAAACCCCTCACTTTCTGACAGTACATGGTCAGAGGGATCTGTTACATGTCTAGTGGCATCATTAGTTATTCTGCCAAACAGCTTCTGCTTATGGTGCGATCATCTATTGAAGCAAAATAGAGGCATAAACGGATCAAATTTAAAAATGAAAGAAATTTGCGCACCTCAGACAAAGCATGGTGTAGGGCACGGCATGAATTAGTAACCCTATTACCAATCTGTTCAATCTCATCTCACCCAAATGCTCGCTCCATTGTGGGATTGTGTCTTGCTTTAGCATTATTGATACATTTAGAAATGAAAACTGGCAGAACCTTTGATGTAATACACTGTTGGAGAAATTCATTAGGTAGCTTGGCAGTTAACTGTCAGTCACCATCGACCAGTGCATTCTCCATGGCAATGCCTCTAACAATCAGAATCCACACACCAACCAATCAGCATTCTCTTCTCATACAATATAAATACATTGTTTCATGACATTGGTATTTTCTTGAGAATTGTCCTGATGAGTGCAAAACAAAAAGCTTTGACAAAAAATATTTTTTCAGCAATTAACCCATTGTTGTAAATCTTCCTCTTTTCTATCCCCCCCTTACTGTGTATATTTGTGTGTGTGTGTATACGTGTGTGTGTATATGTGTGTCTGTGCGCGCGTGCATGCGAATTTGTATGTGTGTGCGTGTGTCTGTGTGTATGTGTGCGTGTGTGTCTGTGTGTGAGTGTATATGTGTGTGTGTACATGTGTGTGTCTGTATATATGTGCGTGTATGGTGTCTGTGTGTGTATATATATGTGTGTGTGTGCGTGTATATGTGTGTGCGTGTGTGTGTGTGTGTATATGTGTGTGTGTGTATATGTGTGTGTGTGTATATATATGTGTGTGTGTGCATGTATATGTGTGTGTGCATGTGTGTGTGTATGTGCGTGTGTCTGTGTCTGTGTGTATGTGTGTGTGTATCTGTGTGTATGTGTGTGTTTATATGTGTGTGTGTGCATGTGTATATGTGTGTATGTATATGTGTGTCTGTGTGTGTGTATATATGTGTGTATGTGTCTGCATGTGTGCATATGTGTGCGTGTGTGTGTACGTGTATATGTGTGTGCATGTGTGTATATGTGTGTGTGTGTAACTGTGTGTGTATATGTGTGTGTCTGTGTGTGTGTATATGTGTGTGTGAGTCTGAGTGTGTGTATATGTGTGTGTGTGTGTCTGTGTATGTGAGGTTTGCAAACACTCCCCCTTGGGTTTGAATGTGAATAAACTAACCTTCTGAGTTAATCAGAATGCGGGTTTGCTGTGAGCTGCTTGGAAATTGGATCACACGAACTGAGGGCTTGGGGAAACACGCCACAGCCTACATTAAAAATAATTCAAAAACACCTCTGATTACGGACAGACAGGGAGAGGATTAATAAGTTCAGTTTCTCTCTCTCTTGTCCATAAAAAGCTGTTTCATCAATGACCTTCATAAGGTGAGAAATGGGGATGTTCGCTGACGATTGCACAAAGGTCAACAGTATTCGCGACTCCTCAGATGATGAAGCAGTCCATGTCCAAATGCAGCAAGACCTGAGCAACATTCAGGTAAGTGCTGACAAGTGGCAAGTAACATTTGCACCACACAAGTGTCAGGCAATTACCATTTCCAACAAGAGAGAATCCAACCATCGCTCCTTGATGTTTAATGGCATTACCATCACAAAATCTCCCACTGTCAACATCCTGGGGGTTACCATTGACCAGAAGCTGAACTGGACTAGCCATAGAAATACTGTGGCTACAAGAGCAGGTCAGAGGCTAGGAATTGTGCGACGAGTAACTCACCTCTTGTCTCCCCAAAGCCCATCCACCATCTACAAGACACAAGTCAGGAGTGTGGTGGAATACTCCCCACTTGCCTGGATAAATGCAGCTCCAACAACACTCAAGAAGCTTGACACCATCCAGGACAAAGCAGCCCACTCGATCAGCACCCACCACCGCTGACGTAGTAGCAGCAGTGTGTGTACCATCTACAAGATGCACTGCAGCAACTCACCAAGGCTCCTTCAACAGCAACTTCAAAACCTGCGACTTCTACCATTTAGAAGGACAAGGGCAGTAGATGCATGGGAACACCACCACCTGCAAGTTCCCCTCCAAATCACACACCATCCTAACTCCCTGTGCGGGCGGGGGGGGGATTCCCTAAACCGAGAGTGCGCTCTATCGTGTATGTGCACTCATTTCCCTGAGGCTAAGTGCTGCTTCAGGGAGATCAGCGCCAAATTCAAAAATGGTAAATATAGAAAAATAAGATTTCCCTGACATGTCCCCTCATGTGACACTGTCAGATGAGTTGGGACATATCCATCACTTTTAATTAAACTTCTATTAAATTTTTAAAAACCTACATGAAACCTCATCCCGCCTGTGGATGAGGTTTGATGCTTTTTCTGAAGCCCACCTGGGCTCCCGGCCTGCCCACCAACATTAAGGTTGGACGTGCAGATCCTTTAACGAGTTCAATTACTTTTTAAATGGCCTCAATAGGCCGTTGACAGGTCGGCGGGCGCACAGCTGATTCGGCTGTGCCCCCAGCGACCTGAAAATGGAAATGACGCAGGGTGACGTCAGGAGTCCTGCCCAACATCATCACGCGTCATTTTACACGTCAGCAAGTGGGTCCCGCCCCCTGCTCACCGACCTCAATATCCTGCCCTATGTGTAAATCCCCTTTTTGGTCCCTAATTGGCCCTATTGCTCCTTTTGCCATCTTTTTACAACTGATGTGCTTATAGAATACTTTGGGATTTCCTTTTGTTAGCTGCCAGTCTTTTTTCATAATCCCTCTTTGCTTCTCGTATTCGTTTTCTGAACCTTCTGTATTCAGTTTGGTTCTCAATTGTATTCGCTACCTGACACCTGTCGTAACACAATTTTTTCTTCTTTAACTTAATTTCTATCTCCTTTGTTATCCAGGGAGCTCTGGATTTGTTTGTCCTGCCTTTCCATTTTGAGGGAACATACCTTGACTGTGCCCAAACCACCTCCTCTTTGAAGGTAGCGACTGTTTTTCCCGCCAACCTTTGTTTCCAGTCTATCCGGCCCAGCTCCGTTCTTGCCCCATTGAAGCCCGCTCTCTGTCAGTTGATTATACTGACTCTGGATTGACCAATGTCATTTTCCACTGTCACCCTAAACCTTATGATACAATGATCACCGTCCCCTAAATGTTCCCCCACTGTCACTTGATCTATTTGGCCCACCTCATTCTCAAGAACCAGGTCTAGCAGATCCTCCTTTCTTGTTGGGCTGGACACATACTGCTGTAGGAAATTCTCCTGAACACAATCCAGGAATGCTTGTCCCTCACTGCCCCAGTCTATATACAGGTAATTCAATTCCCTTACGCTACCACTACCCCAGTCTCTATACAGGTAATTCAATTCCCCCATTATAACTACTCTATGATGTTTACACCTCTCTGTAATTTACTTGCATATTTGTTCCTCTATATCCTTCCCACTAGCTGGTGGTCTTTATATTACACCGAGCAATGTAATTGCACCCTTCTTATTCCTTAGCTCTAGCCAAATCGATTTTGTCCTTGAATCCTCTGACACATCCTCTTTCTCCAGTACTGCAATACTCTCCTTAACCAAAAACGCCACCCCTCCTGCTGTTTTCCCTTTCCTATCTTTTCTGAACACTTTGTAACCCGGCATATTTAACACCCAGATCTGCTCTTCCTTAAGCCAGGCCTCCGTTATCTCACAAGGCAATCTATGCCTGTAACTCCCCAATTTTATTAACTATACTCTGTACATTCACATACATGCAGTGTAACCCTGATTTAGACTTCATTACTTGCTCCCTTACTCCGACTTCATCTATTAACTTATTATTCTCTATTTCAGTGCTACCTGCCTCTCCCAGCATTCCGTGCACACTGATATTACTTTCTAATATTCTCTCCTGGTTCCCACACCCCTGCTGAGTTAGTTTAAACCCTCCCCAACAGCACTCACAATATGCCCCACAAGGAACTCAGTCCCAGCTCTGTTCAGGTGCAACCCGTCCGGCTTGTACAGGTGCCATCTCCCCCAGAGCCAGTCCCAGTGTCCCAGGAATCTAAAGCCCTCCTTCCTGCACCATCTTTCCAGGCACACATTTATCTGCCTTATCCTCCTATTTCTGTACTCACCGGCACATGGCACTGAGAGTAATCTGGAGATTACTACTTTAGAGGTCCTGCTTGCTAATTTTCTACCTAGCTCCCTAAATTCTGATTGCAGGACCCCTCCTACCTAAGTCATTGGTACTAATGTGGACCAATACTTATGGTTGATCACCCTCCCCCAGAAGAATGTCCTGCAGCCGCTCTGTGACATCCTTGACCCTGGCACCAGGGAGGCAACATACCACTCTAGAGTCATGCCACAGAAACACCTGTCTGTTCCTCTAACCATTGAGTCCCCTATCACTATAGCTCTTCCTCCCCTCCTATACAGCTGAGTCGCTCATGGTGCCACAAACTTGGCTCTGACTGCACTCCCCTGAGGACCCAGCGCCCTCACCAGCTTCCAAAACAGAAAACCAATTTGTGGGCGGGACCCCAGGGGATTCCTGCACTACCTGCCTACTTCTCTTGGACTGCCTGGTGCTCACCCATTCCCTCCCTGTCTCCAGGCCCTTAAGTTGCGTTGTGACCATTTCTCTGAACGTGCTATCCATGTAGCTCTCAGCCTCGCCGATGTGCCACAGTGACTCCAGCCGCCACTCGAGCTCTGAAACCCGGGGCTCAAGTTTCTGCAGCTGACAGCACTTCTTGTACATGTGGTCGTCTAGGACACCGGTAACATCCATGACTTCACACATATTACAGGACACGCATTCCACTCACCTGAGCTGCCCTGCCATGTCTTAACCCTACTTCCCTTTCATTAACTTTATTCTACTTTGGATTATTTATATTACTTTAATATATTAGCCCTCAGTTTCCCTTATTCCTGGTGCTTCTCAGTTAAATCCAAGTATAGCAACTTGTTTAAAAATATTACACTTTTCTAATTTACTCACCAGTTCCTACGTACCAAGGCCGCTGCTCTTCTTTCTGAAGGAAGGTAGAAAAGGGAAGGAGCACCTCCTCCCTCCTCACTGAACCCCCTCAGTCACCAAACTCCAACTGAAGCTCTCTACCGCAGCCAAATACAGCACTCCTGTGCAGACAAAGTCAGCATTATAAGATAGTCTACTTCTGTACTCTTTGAACCTAGCCTCTGAAAACCTGATTAAGTCCAGTGACATGACCACTACAACTCTGTTTCCTCGATCCAAGCAGGATGGTGGTAAGGGTTGGCTCTCTGTTTGAAAAGAAGAAGATGAAATAGATGGTATTTTTGAAGATTTATGGAACAAGGGTTTGCTGAGGTATGCCTTGTTGGTGGAAGCCAGTACTGGAATACTCAGACTGAATGGGAATATTTTCAAAGGACACCGGAAGACTCAACGTGATGTAGCAGGGAAAAGTGAGCCTGTTGGAAAACTGGGAGAATCTTAGGGCTTGATCCTGCAATGCTATATATCTGTCAAAAGTGTGCTGCACAGTGAAGTGAGTTACAAGATATATCTCAAATGCATTGATTAGTTAATGTGAATGTACCTTTTCTTAAGTTTGATGTATTAGTTGCCTACCAATCCCCATGGGCCCTGCCTTCCATGCCCCCAAGCTATGCCCCTCTACCAACCCCCCATGGACCCTCAGATTTTCCTTGCTAAATTACTCCTCTCTAACTATCCCATGGCCCTGTATAGCCATTGTGCCAACATAGTGCCACCTCATGCCAACCCATGTGCCTACCCACCACACTTTGCCCTTGCACTCTCCATCATAACTCACCCAATATTCACCATGGGCAGACCTCAGGACCCATGCTGACATAAAATAAAGTTCTGTGTCTATGTATGACTACACTACTTAAAATATTAAAACATTAAAAAAAACCCTCATGGATAAAAACCCATTCAATACATTTAAATTCATTCAACTACTTAATCCCTCATGAAAACAACCATTTCATTCAAGTACTTAACCCCTTTTAAAAACAAACATTTATATTCATAGCCCCACATCAAAGACTGTATAACCACTTGAAACTGTCAATCAAATTGCAGATTTACAGGCTCCACACAGTGATGAAAGATGCTGGAATCAGTCATGCAGCACTAATCCTATAATAATATCCTTCAGGTTTATGTCAACAGGCAGCTAATGAAATTGCAAACAGCCATTGTAAGCTGTTTTCCTTAAAACAAATTAAAGGGCTTAGGGATTTAAGTGCCTTGACAGCTTGACAAATCCTATAAACTTATCCACATGTTATACTTACACTCATGTCTACTTATAACAATCCCAAAGGGCATCTGACCTCACCCAAAGGGGTGTCTGGACCTATCCAAAAGGGTCTCTTAACTCTCCAAAAGTTTACTTGACCTTCCAAATGACCCTGACAGCTTTAGAACTTTTGTTCAGACATATAAAATCTGCAAGTTGTGTTTTGCACATCCCATTAATGAAAGCTCAAACTGTTCAAAGGCAGATGCACTTTTACTTGTGCAGCTGCCTCCATGAACCACAGATGTGAAAACTATAACCCGTCCAATCTCCCCCCTCCTTCCGAAAATTGTAGGTGCCAGGTTCGGGGGTGGGTCTTCCAGAATCGGGGCTCCAGTACCATTTTGGCAAAGTCAGAGACCCCTTCCTTCCCCACGTAAATATAGGCCCAGTTGTCATCTGAATTTCTTGATGTGATAAATACAGAGTTTCCAAGAGACTGGCGCAATGTTTAAATTATTGAAACTTTGTTATGTCTGCCCAGTTCTATCCCAGCATTCTCACATACTCTCAGCCTCCTTACATTGGCTACTTATAAAGTACAATATCACTGAACCACAGACTTGTTTCAGCACAGAATGAGACTGTTTGGCCCATTGTGTGCACCGACTCTCTGAATGAGCAATTCACTGAATGACATTCCCCTGCCTTCTCCCTGTAACACTGCACATTCTTACTTTTCAGATAACAGCCTATTTGCCTTTCAAATGTCTCACTGATCCTGCCTCCACCACATTCTCAGATAGTGCATTCCAGACCTTAAACATTTGCTGTATGAAAAAGTTTTCCCTCGTGTTGCTTTTGTTTCTTTTACTAATTACTTTAAATCTGTGCCCTGTTGTTCTCAATCCTGTCATGAAATGGAACAGTTTCTCCCTATAAATCTCCTCTCAACCTTCTTTTCTCCAAGGAAAACAGTCCCAACTTCTCTAACCTATCTTCATAACTGAAGTTCCTCATTCCTGGAACCACTCTCGTGAATCTTCCCTGCACTCTCTCCAATGCCTTCACATTCTTCCTAAAGTGCTGTGCCCATAGCTGGATGCAATACTCCAGCTGAGGTTGAACTAGTGTCTTATACAAGTTCAACATAACCTCCTTATTCTTGTACTCTATGACCCTGTTAAAAAAGCCCAGGATATTGTTTGCTTTATTAACCGGTCTCTTAACCTGTGCTGCCACCTTCAATGACTTACACACATATACACCCAGGTCCCTCTGCTCCTGCACCCCCTTTAGAATTGTACCCCTTATTTTATATTGTCTCTCTGCGTTCTTCCTACCAAAATGAAGCACTTCACACTCTTCTGTATTAAATTTTATCTGCCACTTGTCTGCCCAGGCCACCAAATTATTTATGTCCTTTTGAAGTTTTACACTATCCTCCTCACAGTTCACAATGCTTTCAAGTTTCGTATTATCCACAAACTTTGAAACTGTTCCCTGTACAACAAGATCTAGATAATTAATATCTATCAAGAAAAGCAAGGGTCTCAACACCGACCCCTGGGAAACTCCACAACAAATGTTCCATCAGCCTGAAAAACATCTATTAGCCACGATTCTCTGTTTCCTGTCACTCAGTCAATTTTGTATCCATGCTGCTCCTGTCCTTTTTATTCCATGAGCTATAACTTTGCTCTCAAGTCTGTTGTGCAGCACTGTATCAAATACCTCTTGGAAGTCCATGTACACCACATCAGCAGCATTGCCCTTATCGACCCTCTCTGTTACCTCTTCAAAAAATTCCAACAAGTTAGTTAAACACGATTTTCCTTTAAGAAATCCATGCTGGCTTTCCTTAATTAACCCACATTTGTCCGTGTAACTATTAATCTTGTTGCAAATTATTGTTTCTAGAATTTTTCCCACCACCAAAGTGAAACTGACTGGTCTGCGGTTGCTGGGCTTATTATTACAACCTTTTTTGTCATGGGTTTAACATTTGCAATCTCCAATCCTTTGGCATTACCCTGAGTCTAAGGAAGACTGGAAAATTATGACCAGTTCTTCCACAACTTCCACCCTCACTTCCTTAAAAATCATTGGGTGCATCTCATCCGGTCATGGTGCCTTATCAACTTTATGACAAACAGCTTATTCAATAGCTCCTCCTTTTCTATTTTAAACCCTCCTAGTGACTGAGTTTCCTCCTCTGTCACCATCGCCTGGGTAACATCTTCTTCCATGGTAAAGACAGATGCAAAGTATTCATTTAACACCTCAGCCATGCCCCCTGCCTCCATGTGTACATTCCAGTTTTGGTCCCTAATCAGCCCTACTCCTTTTCCCACCCTTTTACTATTTATGTGCTTACAGAAGACTTTGAGATTCCCTTTTATGTTAGTTGCTAGTTATTTTCATACTCCCTCTTTGTTTCACATATTTGCTTTTTCACTTCCTCTCTGGTTCTCCATTGTATTGTCCACTTGACACCTGTTCCTTCTTTATAAGACCATAAGACGTAGGAGCAGAAGTATGCCATTTGGCCCATCGAGCCTGCTGCTCCACTATTCAGTGAGATCATGGCTGATCTGATAATCCTCAATTCCACTTTCCTTATCTTAATCCCTATCTCTTTTGTCATCCATAGTGCTCTGGATTTGTTTGGCCTACCTTTCCATTCAAGGGGATATATCTTTACTCTGCCTGAACTAACTCTTCTTTAAAGATAGCCCATTGCTTAGCTATTGTTTTTCCAACAACCTTTGTCTCCAATCTAATAAAAGCAAAATACTGCAGATGCTGGAAATCCGAAATAAAAACAGAAAATGCTGGTCAAAATCAAAGCTTTGAAGAACTAATACAGACTTGAAATGTTAACTCCTTTTCTCTCTCCACAGATGCTGCCGGACCTGCTGAGTTTTGCCAGCATTTCCTGTTTTGATTCCAATTTATTCGGCCCAGATCCATTCTTACCTATCATGAAAATATAATAATTTTCATAATATTATTGTAATTTATTGAAAAGTGGGTGAATAGTGGGATTTAATTGAATTGAAGAGAGCTGGTCTGGAGGTTGTGAGTTACGAACAAGAAGCCAGGTTTGAAATGCTAAATAGAATGTGAGGTGTGAGGAAAATTTGCATTTATAGATAAGTTAGGTTAGTTTGAATTTCAAAGAGATGGTAAGATGTTACACCTAGTCATATGAAGCTAAGCCAAATGGTGTATTTAGTTTCCCCAAAGGTTACTGATAAAATTAGTACTTGGAAAGATTTATGGTATGAGAAAAGTAAAGTTGCAAAGACATATTGGGATAACGAAATTTGCATTAAAAAGGGAGAAACATGTATAAAGGAGATGAGCCTATGTGTAAGAGGAAAAGGAATTCTAAGATCTAACACAAGTGTGAAAAACCTGCAGCCTCTGTGTATCAAGTTGCTGTCTACAGGAACCAAAGCTGAGAAAGCTCACTTTGAAACTCACTGTCCAGAGTATCGTGTTGCTTTACCTGGGTCTGTTTAAATCTATTAGTTTTTACAGTTGCCTTAATGGAGGTGTAACTGGGAGCCAGATTAATTAGGGGTTCAGGAGTTATTATAATAGTAATTTGTACACTTATGTATGTGCTTGAGATTTTTTCTTTTGTAAATACGTGTTCAAATTTAGTTTTTTAAAAAAAGCTCTGAAGTTGCAATAGTCTGAATTCAAGGCAAGAATCTCGAAATAAAATACAAATTGCAAAACAGTTGTGACCGCGTGATCAAGTTTCCCTTCTGGATTTGATCCGACTGACACACATCATCTGCCACGGCATAACAACCCCACTGAAGTATATATGTAAACATGAACCAGCAGTGATAACTTGGTAGCTTGCTTTCATAGTATTGCCAGTCAACCTTCTTTGGCTCCAATTAGTGGTCAAAATAATTACAACCAGACCATCCATCAGAACAACAAACACTACTTTGGTTTGTCTATTTGAATTCCACATGATCAATGAAATAGAGAATGGCTGTTCTCAGTGAATAGTGTCTTAAGCCTGCCAATGGGAAGAAATGTTGAGAGCAGACTAGCTCACAATGACTAGAGTCAGAAAGGCAAAGAGAAGAGGCTGAAAGTTCCAGTGAGAAAGTAACACACTGACGACATACTAACTTGTAAATCTATATCACAGAATCATAATATCATAAAGCTAATATGTAGCTCTAGAAAATGCAGGAATACAAGATCATCAATGGAAATAAAACAAAAGCAATAAAAGTTCCAAAGAAAAGTAATATTGGACTCAAAACATTAACTCTGTTTCTCTCTCCACAATTGCTTCCAGATCTGCTGAGATTTTCAGCACTTTCTGTTTTTATATCATTACTGGAAAGCCCAGCAGAGTGGGATCTGACTAAAACAGTTTTGCTAAATCAATTTCAGTGCAATTTATTACAAGGGACCAAGACCACAGCCGAACTTGGACATACAGATACTCAATAGATCCAAGTTTGATATATCTACAAACTGTAATAGCAAAACCCAAGCAGTTTGGAAATAATGTACAGAACCCAAAATATGACTACAGGCTCAAAATCAATCTGTTGATGCATCAATGTTTACACTAAATGTGTGGAATTTAAGGGATCACCATGTTTCAACTGTCTAGTCAAATAATGAGTTATGCTGGATATCAGTGACTATTATGACTCCTATAATTCAGCTATAGTGAAGGATTAATAATTATCATTATAATCTCCTTTAATTCATTGAGTGCTAAACCAGTCAGTAATTCATTGTAACAAAATATCCCTCCAATAATTTAAACTGCAACATTCTCTAAATTACTGACCTATTGTTAAATGAATGTTTTTAGCATATTACAGTATATTATTGCTCAAGCATATTAATAAATGCAAAGAAAGCTTTAACGTGGGAATGTCCAGAAAGGGTGACAGTGAAAATGTTCCAAGTACTGGAATAACTAGTTAATTCTTGAAAGTAATTGAGCCAAGCAGAATTTATATAATTGGTTTTAGCAAATAAATTAAATTTTTTTCCATAAAAACAGATGTAACATAAGCACTCAAATGTAAATTGAATAGTAGACAGGTGTCTGAATGAATTACGGAACAATTCTATCGTTGTTCATGCCTGTTTACTATGTAACCCTCATAAACAGTAATTCAGGTTGGCACTAATTTCATTCTGGAATCTGAACTGTTTATTACATTTTCAGCATACAATCACAGGCAAAGGCATTCATTTGTCCTATTAGAGGGGCAGCTCCAAATCTATTTTAGTAACACAGAGATTAAAAGCAGGCACACAGCCATGATCTTCATTCCAGATTCATTTTTGTATGTTGTAACAGATGTATTGGTGTAAACGTGATCAGGTTAAGGAAGTCATGCGTGCATAAACATTACCCTCTCAGTGGCAGCTTCTTCAGCCAGAATGTTAGAAACAGCCCAACCAGTACAATTGGTCCACATGTTGAAAACAAGAGCTGATCTCTAGTTAGTATAAACATCTTGCAAATAGAATCATTTTCTTAAGATTTATGGAATAATCTAGATGTTTGTGCTGCTGAAAGCAAGTCTTATATTGGCTTTATCAAAATGCCTTTTGAAAGGTCTGCATATTAAGAATATAAGAACGCATGGCAATGAGTGACAGTCACCCAGCTTTTCATTTCACAGGCATGGCATTTACTTCTTGTTCTGTCCAGGTAACTGGTCCAGATTTCAGGCAGTATAATATGTAATAATTTACTCCCTGCAAATCAAGATTAAACAAATCTCAATAGCAAATATTTTGATGTAACAGATGAAGGTCAACACTGGCTCTATGTAGAGTATTCTTCCTGTATATGCTTCTGCCCCTGAAACCATTTGCTAGTTCTCTATGAAGTCAGTTTTCTTCTCTGCACAATTTAGTTGTCAGCTACTGAGGTCATTTTCCTGCTTATTCTTTCTATACTGGAACAATATTGGAGCCATTGTCTAAATCCTTCCACCAAATACACACTTCCTTTAATTTTTGCTCCAATATGTAACCCCACTACTGATTAATGTCTCTCCTTATGAGTCTTGTTAACCTAGCGGGTTTAAAATAAATGAACAAAAAAGAATTCTACAGGTGTTTCAACCGGTACATGTTGTAAAGGATACTCTGGAGGGTATTTTAAGGAGTAATCTGTTTTGATAAACAAACTCCACAGGTCTAATCCTGCCCTGCAGTTTCTTAGAAAGGAACTCCAATGACTCCTCAGAGCTGACTATCTGCTTACAACAGCAGTGCCATATGATAAAAAGCAGAGTGCTGATTAGAAGCGGTTGTGACATTCTGAGAATAGCATTGGCCATATGGAACCAAGGAATGTCAGTACAGCAGGACACTCTCACAATTTGATTGACAACAGCAGGATTGAAACGTTCATTCCTTTAGCCGCCTATAGCAATAACATATTCCAAGTTAAAAAAATGAATGACACTATCAGCTGCTCAGACAACATTCAAAGTTGTAGGGCTGAATATTCTGGGTCCTGACCCCACCCCCCCCAAAGGTGGGAACGGAGGCAAAACATTGGCACTGGTCACTGCAGAATGGGGATCCTGGTGTCAGCTATTTTGGGGAGACAGGCTCAGGACTGGGGGATGGAGGGAGGGGGTGGTTACCCACCCCAATGAGGTGGGGAGGCAATTAAGCTCATTAAGACATGACAGAGGCAGATCGTCCACCTGTGTCATGATAAGGGGCCTCTTTATAAAGTATGCTTTTTCCCACCATCTATAGCACTTAGTGCAAATCTGGGATGATTCCGCCCTTTAGGAGGATGTGCAAGTCGCTGCAAAGTTTAGGATGAGCCGATATTTAGTAAGGATGCAGGATGGGAGGTGGCCAAGACAATAATGTTAGGTAAGGGTTTCAGAAGATGATTACATAGAAATTGGCCAATTGGCCCCATCAGTCCATGTTGAGGTCTCCCCTTCACAGTTGAGCTGGCTGGCAACATGAAAAGTTTATTAGTGGATGCTCCTTATGATTCAGGGGAAATGCCATCAAAAGCTCAGCTCAGACTCAAATAGGACACTGAAGTTGGAAATTGTTTGCTTCAGGCTGAGGCAGTGTCTGAGACGCGTTGGAGTTTGTCTTGAAAGTATGCAGGTAACACTGGGGACTGAAGATGGTGCCTTCTATCTTTCTAGTGTTCAGTCTAACCCACAATGTACAACTGACATGAGTAAATGAAAAATATTCAGCAAAAACTGGCAGCTAGTGGGCCAATATGAAGAGTAAAAATTATATTCTGCCACAATCTGAAACCTCATGTCTCAGGATATTCCCCTCACAGAACAATCTAGAATTAGGGGGTATAGCTTCAGAATAAGGGGCCACCCATCTGTGACAGAGGTGAGGAGGAATTTCTTCAGTTAGAAGGTTGTGAATCTTTGGAATTCTCTACCCAGAGAGCAGTGGAGCCTGAATCATTGAATATATTCAAGGCTGAAATATACAGATCCTTGAGCAATAAGGGAGTCAAAGGCTATGGGGAACAGCCAGGAAAGTGGAGTTGAGACCAAGATCAGATCAATCATGGTCGTATTAAATGGTGGATCTGGCTCGAGGGGCAGGATGGCCGACTCTTGCTCCTAGTTCTTATGTTCTCATCCCTCCCTCTAGCATCACCATCAAGCCAGGGGACAAAGCCTGGTTCAAGGAGAAGCATAGAAGAGCACGTCAGAAGGAGCACCGAGTTATCTAAAAAAGGGCTTAGGTAGATTTTACTGTCATGTTGCTTCTCACCATCTGTCACACACCCAGTCTAGCAGGTATGCCCTGTAGGACTCGGCCAGCTCGGTCAGTAGTGGTGTTACCAAGCCAGTCTTGGTGATGGACATTGAAGTCCCCCACCCAGAGTACATTCTGCGCCCTTTCCACCTTCTGTGCTTCTTCCAAGTGGTGTTCAACATGGAGGAGCACTGATTCATCAGCTGATGGGGAGGGGAAAATAGGTGGTAATCAGCAGGAGGTTTCCTTGCCCATCTTTGACCTGATGCCATGACACTTCATGGTGTCCAGAGTCAATACTGAGGACTCCCAGGACAATTCCCTCCTGACTGTATCCCAGTGTGTCGCCACCTCTGGTGGGTCTGTCCTCCTGCTCGGACAGGATATACCCAGAGATGGTGATGGAGGAATCTGGTTCATTGTCTGTTAGGAATGATCCAGTGAGTATGACAATGTCAGGCTGCTGCTTGACTTGTCTGTGGGAATTTCCTCCCAATTTTAGCACAAATCCCCAGATGTTAGCGAGGACGCAGAGTCAACTGGACTGTTCAAAAATTAAGGGCTGATTACATATTCTAAAACTGCCTTGGCTCCGCATGTTGTTCATTAATTCACTTGGAGAGTCAGCAGTGGATCAGTGGGTAGCACACTTACCTCTGAGTCAGGTGTTTGGAGGTTGAACTCCCACTCCTAAGACTGGAGATCAAGAACTAGGCTGACACTCCAGTGCAGTTGTGTGGGAGTGCTGCACTATCGGAGGTGTCACCTTTCAGATGAGTCATTAAATTACTTAAAGCCAGCTTTTATTGAATTTGAGGTCCCATCTGTCCTCTCAGGTAAGCACAAAAAGATCTCACGGCATTTTTCAAAGAAGAGCACAACATCATCTCCTGGTGAATACTTATCCCTCAAACAACTTCACCAGAACTGAATATCTGGTCATCACATTGCTGTTTGTGGGAGCTTACTATGCACAAATTGGCAGCTGTGCTTCTGAAGTTACATCAGTGACTACACCTCAAAAGTCCTTTGGCTGCAAAATGCTTTGTGATCCTTTAGTCATGAAAGGTGCGATTGTGATGCAAATCTTTTTTATATGGAATTATTGTTAAAAGTTAACTCAAATACAAGTGTAAAGCATAATACTGCTTTAGGCAGACACTCCACAGCTTCCAATGAAGCTGAGAAAAGGGAGAAAACTCATTTCTGCCAAATGATCAGATGACTATTAATTCCATATACCAAGCCTTTCATTATTAGATGGCTCAATAGCTTTCATCATGCTTGACATTTACCAGAATCCAAAATTCTCTCTTTTCAAAGCGTTACATACTGTTGTAATTATAGCCCTTCAGTCATTGCTACATGTTCCACTGACATTCAGGTTGAGCAATTATTCACTATCCAAAAGCATGAAATACACATTGTAACTTTCAATCTCTCAACATTTATTTTTTGGAAGTTTAATTCAGATGTCAAATTGCTCCTTTCAATGCAGTGCAAGATACAAAACAAGTGTTTCAAAACATAATGAATGGTTCTTGTAAACTGAGGTTTTTACTCCACATTGATTGACTTGCAACAGGCCTTATGTCCTCAACAGATACTGTGAGGAGGCTACAGTGCAATGGTAATGTCACTGGCCTAGTAAACCAGCAGCTCAGGCTAACGCTCTGGGGACATGGGCTCAAATCCCACTGTGAGAGCTGGTGGGCTTTAAATTCAATTAACAAATCTGGAATTAAAAGCTAGTCTCAGTAACAATGACCATAAAACCACTGACCACTGACGACTGTCGCTGAAGCCCATCTACTAAGTCATCTCTACCAATACCTGGGACAGATATCAGCAGCACGAGCACCAGGCTTGTGCCAAAATTGGGACAGCTGCCTCACTGACTAGTCAAGCAATAGCCTGGCATAGTCAAAATCATGCAAACATACCTTACACACAACATCCCAGATGTCACACATCCCTGGGTATGTCCTGTCCCATCAGCAGGACAAACACAACAGGGGTGGCAGCACAGTGGGGAATTCCCTGGGAGTTCTCAAAATTGACTCTGGACTCCAGGAAGTCTCAGGGCATCAGGTCAAACATGGGCAAGGAAACCTCCTGCTGATCACCACATACCGCCCTCCCTCAGCTGATGAATCAGTGCTCCTCCATGTTGAACACACAGTGGAAGAAGCACTGAGAGTGACAAGGGCACAGAAAGTACTCTGGGTGGGGACTTCAACATCCAGCACCAAGAGTGGCTTGGTAGCACCACTACTGACCGAGCTGGCCAAGTACTAAAGGACATAACTGCTAGACTGGGTCTGTGGCAGGTGTGAGGGAATCAACAAGAGAGAAAAACATGCTTGACCTCATCCTCACCAACTTGCCTGACGCAGGTGCATCTGTCCATGACAGTATTGGTAGGAGTGACCACCACACAGTCATTGTGGAGACAAAGTACCCTCCTCACATTGAGGATACCCTCCATCGTGTTATGTGGCACTACCACCATGCTAAATAGGTTAAATTTCAAACAGATCTAGCAACTCAGGACTGGGCAACATTGAGATGCCGTCGGCCATTAGCAGCAGAAGAATTGTTTTCAATCTGTAACCTCATGGCCCGGCATATCCCCGGCCCTACCATTACCATCAAGCCATGGATCAACCCATTTCAATGACCAGGGCATGAGGTGTCAACCTGGCAAAGCTATAACACAGGACTACTTGTGTGCCAAACAGCATAAGCAGCAAGTGATAGACAGAGCTAAGCAATCCCACAACCAACGGATCAGATCTAAGCTCTGCAGTCCTGCCACATCCAGTAATGAATGGTGGTGGACAATTAAACAACTCACTGGAGGAGGAGGCTCCACAAATATCCCCATCCTCAATGATGGACGAGCCCAGCACATCAGCGCAAAAGATAAGGCTGAAGCATTTGCAACAACCTTCAGCCAGAAGTGCCGAGTGGATGATCCATCTTGGCCTCCTCCGGAGGTCCCCAGCATCACAGATGCCAGTCTTTGGCCAATTTTATTCACTTCACGTGATATCAAGAAACGGCTGAAGGCACTGGATACTGCAAAGACTATGGGCCCTGACAATATTCCATCAATAGCATTGAAGATATGTGCTTCAGAACTTGCCGCACTCCTAGCCAAGCTGTTGTACAGCTACAACACTGGCATCTACCCGGCTATGTGGAAAATTGTCCAGGTATGTCCTGAGCACAAAAAGCAGGACAAATCCAACCTGGATTACTGCCCAATCAGTCAATTCTCAATCATCAGTAAAGTAATGGAAGGAGTCATCAACAGTGCTATCAAGCAGCACTTGCTCAGCATTAACCTGCTCACTGACGCCCAGCTTGGGTTCCGCCAGGGCCACTCAGCTCCCGACCTCATTACAACCTTAGTTAAAACAATGGCAAAAGAGCTGAACTCCTGAGGTGAAGTTAGAGTGACTGCCCTTGACACCAGGGCAGCATTTGACTGAGTGTGGCATCAAGGAGCCCGAACAAAACTGGAGTCAATGGGAATCAGGGGGAAAGCTCTCCGCTGGTTGGAGTCATACCGAGCACAAAGGAAGATGGTTGTGGTTGTTGAAGGTCAGTCATCTCAGCTCCAGAACATCACTGCAGGAGTTCCTCAGGGTAGTGTCCTCGGCCCAACTATTTTCAGCTGCTTCATCAATGACCTTCCTTCCACCATAAGGTCAGAAGTGGGGATGTTCGCTGATGATCGCACAATGTTCCGCACCATTTGCGACTCCTCAGATACTGAAGCAGTCCATGTACAAGTGCAGCAAGACCTGGACAATATCCAGGCTTGGGCTGACAAGTGGCAAGTAACATTTGCGGCACACAAGTGTCAGGCAATGACCATCTCCAACAAGAGAGAATCCAACCATCGCCCCTTGATGTTCAATGGCATTACCATCACTGAATACCCCACTATCAACATCCTGGGGGTTACCATTGGCTGAAACAGAACTGGACTAGCCATATAAATACTGTGGCTACAAGAGCAGGTCAGAGGCTAGGAATCATGTGGTGAGTAACTCACCTCCTGACTCCCCAAAGCCTGTCCACCATCTGCAAAGCACAAGTCAGAAGTGTAATGGATTAGTCTCCACTTGCCTGGATGAGTGCAGCTCCCACAACACTCAAGAAGCTTGACACCATCCAGGACAAAGCAACCCGCTTTATTGGCACCCCATCCACAAACATTCACTCCCTCCACCACCGACACACAGTGGCAGCAGTGTGTACCATCTATAAGATGCACTGCAGAAACTCACCAAGGCTCCTTAGACAGCACCTTCCAAACCCATGACCACTACAATCTAGAAGGACAAGAGCAGCAGATAGATGGGAACACCACCACCTGGAAGTTCCCCTCCAAGCCACTCACCATCCTGATTTGGAAATATATCGCCGTTCCTTCACTGTCACTGGGTCAAAATCCTGGAACTCCGTCCCTAACAGCACTGTGGGTGTACCTACACCACAGGGACTGCAGCGGTTCAAGAAGGCAGCTCACCCCCACCTTCTCAAGAGCAACTAGGGATGGTCAATAAATGCTGGTCTAGTCAGCGACCTCCGTATCGCATGAATGAATAATTTTTAAAAATACAACCCCAGCCCTCTCTTCGAGCAGAGGCAGGATTGTTGGGGCAAATTTCCAGGCTGGATACTGATTGGGCTCGCTTGCTAGCCATTGAGCTTCCTGAGTGCTGTCATTAGGCTCGAATGACAGGTTCTGTGTAGACATCAAGGCATCAAAATGCTCGAGATAGCCCAGAAAATATTGCTTTCAGGCACACTTCAAATCTGAAAGGGCCAAATATTCTTTAAGGAGCATGGGGCATCAGGAAACCAAACAGAAAGAAATGCTGCACAACCATCATTCACTGGCCCGACATGGCTGCGAGCTCAGTGAGTAATTTCACACTTCCTATTTTATAGTTTAAAATTACACCAAACAATAGGCTTTGATAAAAATGGTTTAAATGTGTCCCTGATAAGTATATGCTTTTTACTAGTTTGAAAATTCTATCCCTTGATATTGGTAATCTGTAAGAGAAGATTGAATCAACAAGAGGGCTCTGTGAGAGGGGTCCTGAAAGCTGAGGTAGACAGTGCTATCCTGGAACCAGTATGATGGAGACAGTGCTACACTGAAACCAGTGCTGAGGCAGACTATACTGTACTAGAACCCGTACTGCAGCAGACTGCACTGTACTGGAACCAGTGCTGAGACAGACTATATTGTACTAGAGCCTGTACTGCAGCAGACTGCACTGTACTAGAACCAGAGCTGAGGCAGACGGTCCTGTACTGGAACTAGTACTGCAGCAGGCTGTACTGTACTGGAACCAATACTGAGGCAGATTGCACTGTCTTGGAACCAGTACTGAGGTAGACTGTCCTGTACTGTAACCAGTACTGCTGCAGACTGCACTGTATGGAACCAGTAATGCGGCAGACTATACTGTACTGGGAACTCTACTGAGACAGACTTTACTGTGGTGGAACCAGTACTGAGGCAGCTATACTGTACTGGTACCAGTACAGTGGTAGACTGTACTGTATGGGACTAGTGCTGCGGCACACTCTACTGTACTGGAATCAGTACTGCAGCAGACTGTACTGCACTGGAACCAGAACTGAGGCAGACTGTACTGTACTGGAACCAGAACTTCACTGTACCTCTGGCTAAAAAAAATCTCGAAAACAGCTGGACGCAAAACAATGGGAGCAGAGAGCACAATTACTAACTCACTAAATATTGCAAGACGTTCACAGATTGTCAGATGCGACAAAGGTCACTGGATGGCAATACTTCCCACCAAGAAGGTGATCGCTTTTTGCATTTTAATGATCGTGGTCTTTAAAATCTCTCTTATTTTGCATGGATCCTGAGAGTCCTTTTTCTTTTACTGCTGTGAGGATCCTTATACTACCACTGGCTGAAGGGAGGCCTCGGTGTTCAATTTTACAGCCATTAGGTCTCCTCCATGAGAGTGCTACTAACAGGAAGTTGTCATTTGATCATTCGAGTTCTGTTCCGGTGTTGGGAGCAATGTGTTATTTAGGATAGAAAGGAAAATCCAGCCAAACTGTGAAATGTGGGCTGAATAACAAAATCACAGCATTTTTCTCAGTCCCTCCGCCCATCCTTACACTCCCACATACAAACAGAGTTGTCTCCTGCTATGAACTGACATTCAATTTTGTTGTGATCTGTCTACAGAAGAGGTTTTCGGATGGACAGATAGTGAAATTGATGTAGAACAAGCCAAAAAATTACTGTGTTCCAATCACAGCAGCATTTGACATCCCAAATACATATTAATGCAGCATTGTCCATGTTCAGCTGAGTGGAAAATCCAGCAGTTTATCCACAGCGCACTTGTCTTTCATGAAGAATATTAGTTTGTCAGAATGGAATAAAATTACAAGGAAAACATTTTGCATGAACAAAAAGGAAGCTTGCATAGAATGCATTAGCATTTACATGGCTAACCCTATTGTGATAGAGCATTCTCAATTCTTGCACTCACAGTAGGTGACTGATTCGCTTTTTATGATAAGAGATATAGTCTTTAATGGAACAGTAAAGATAAAAATTTAGTTACCGTGAAGCCTATTTTTTTGATAAATTGCTGCTGACAGGAAATTTAAAACATTGAATTTTAAAAACATTTTGTTACTCACTTCAAGATATATGGAAACAAATTCTTGTAATTTTATCATCATAATAGTCAAATGACAATTGTTAAAACTCAAAGACAGACATAACAATCAGCTCTGAGTGTTGAAAGGATGTTCCATCCATTTGAACCCAATTCCTCAGTTATTTTGGACACTATATATCTGATTTGATCTGAAATTTAATTACTCATTGCCTATAAAAAATCACATGTATAAAATTTATTTCCCATAAAGTACATTAGGGGTGCTTTCAGCTATAATCGTGTGGTTTAAAGAGTCGCTGGTTTTCCAGTGGGAAAATTAAATGCATCACTTTTCATTCAAAAGATATCCTTTTTAAAGATTTTCTGAATTCTAGAAAGAAGCTAGACACTGGAGCTGTAAGTTTTCAATAGAACCAAGCTTTGCTGAATTGAACATGTACACTCCCCTGACACTGATGTCCCACAGAAACTGATTGATAGAAACATAAGTGCAGTTGTGGGCCATTCAGCCCTTCAAGACTGTTCCAGTTGAGGAAATAACTCATCCAGCAGTTCTCATGAAGCCCTGAATTTTTACAGACCATTTTTATTAAGCTGTGTTTTGAATCTTACAGCCAAATCCTAGAGAAAACACAGGTGAATGTTTTTTTTAAAACCTAAGGGCTCCACTAGTCATGGCAAACAATGGTAATTGACAGTGCTTGCTGAGGCAAAGGGACCATGCTGGCATCACTGGGTACCTCCAGCTCTTTGTGCAGCTGTTTGTAGAGTTTGTTTGAACTTTCAAATTCCAAAAACCAAATGTCAATTTGGATCTTCAGAAAAAAAAAAATCCTGTTTAAAGATAACTTGTCTGTGGAGGTTGTTCAGGCTCTGGACATTCTATTACCAGATTATAAGCTGTTTCACTATAATTGGTACTTGCACATGTGTGCATTACATGTATGTACTACACATGTACACTTCATACACAAGAAAAGTTTGAATTCTTGATGTAGCGAGTAAATTTACTGACAGATGGAGAAATATTTCATAGACTAGAATCATAAAATGATACAGTACAGAAGGAGGCCATTTGGTGCAGGATGTCTCTGAAAGAGCTATTCAATTAGTCCTAATCCAGTCCTTTCCCATAACTCACGCTGCTTCAAGTATTTCTCCAATTCCCTTTTGAAAGTTATTATTGAATCTGCTTCCACTAGCCCATCAGGCAGCGCCTTCCAGATCACAACAACTCGCTGTACTAAAAAAACAATTTTCATCTCCCCTCTGGTTCTTTTATCAATTATCCAGGGTGTCCTCTGGTTACCACCCTCCTGTAACTGGAGATAGTTTCTCCTCATTTACTCATGGATTTGAATGCCCTCGTTAAATCACACTTTAACTTCCTCTACGAAAAACAATCTCAGATTTTGTAGTCTCTCTACATAACCAAAATCCCTCACAGAGCTTTTGAGTTTTCAGTGGATGTGCAGAAGTTGAGGCTGTCCTTCCACATGAAAAGCCATGTCCGGCAAGGCTCCTCACAGCACAAACCTCACACACAGAACCGAGGTGCAGAATGAATCCTAAGACCTTGGGTAAAATTCACTTCCTTTTATTGCAGTTTGTAGTAATTGGAATAGTCGGTGCAGAGGGTTTGGGGATCACTGTCTCAGATTTGTTCCGTGTTCAATGGGTTCCAGCAGAAACATGGACAGGACGATGGGGAGGAGGGCTTAGCAAAGGGAGCAATGTTTCCCAAATGCCTCCACTCTGTCACTGTGAACAACTAGTCGACAGCTTGGCCTGCACTGGAGTTTGCCTTTCAACAGTGAGCTGCAGCCCTTTAGAAGCTGCTGCCTTGCTGGAGCAATTTGTTTGCATATGAATGTTCTGCAGGCCAAGCAGACTGTGCTAGTAGCATATTCCACGCAACAGAGAGCATTCATTGCAGAATGTGAGAGGTCTGGATTGAGCTGTAGAGTAGGCCCTGCTTTCATTATGGGTTGGCACAACACAAATTCAGTGCTGAAGAGTTGCCCAACACAAAACCCAGAAACTACAATTAGTTTAATGACAGCAATTTAGAGACGATTATAATATTCCCTGGTTTTGACGGCCTCAATGTATCAGTATCGTGGATGAACTCAATCTGTGGCTTTCCGCATGTACATTCTTTAATAAGTGTCCCAGTAAAGGATGCTGCATAAGTTCTGTGAAAACTCTAGATTCCCTAGTGATTCACCATCTGTGCATCATTGTTTATATTGTTACAATGAGTTTTCACCTCAGATCATATCTTGCTCGATCCTTCCCTATTCTTCCATCAGTTTTATGATTGGAAATTGGGCGGTTGTGAATTATTGCATCACTGTTGCTTATGTTGTAAAATTTTCAATAACAAATGTTGTAGGGTGTTGGATACCAAGGTAGATCTTAATGAAGCCTTTGTAGTCTTAAGTAGGTTAGCTGTATGTATCTATTAGCTACAAGAGCTATGTACATTGTAAAGAACATGTCTTTTTATTTCTCTTGGACTGTTGTAAAGAACATATCTTTTTATTTTCTGTTGGACTGTGGATTAAAATTACAATGGCTGCAATTTGAAAGACATGTCTATTGGAACAGTGTGAGGGATATATACAATGTTGCAGTCCTGCATCAGAGTGTGCCATGAAAGACAGGATGGTGCCAGAAAGGAGTTATGGATCAAGGGAGCTGTCTGGCAACAACATTTTAATTGGCTCCTGACCAGGTGACCAGGGTTTGTGTGAGAGTAGTGCAGCAGAATAGTTCCTAGCCTGAAAGGAAAAAGACCTAAAACCCCTCTCTCCTGTGTGTGCAAGATTCCAGTAGTTCCACAAAAATAGCTAGCTGGCCTTTTCTCCTCATAACTCTATAACCTGCCCTCTCTCTCTCTGAAAACCCCTGTCAAGAGGCAAAGGGGAACATCACTGTTAGAGACATTGAAAGGCAAGTGCTCAAACAGTGAACTAAAGGCTGAAAATTCTGGAAGACCACCTCGTGTTATCAACAAGAAGTGAAAGGAATTTGGAAGACCTCGATCAAAATCAACCTATCGGAATCCTGTACTCCGAAATTGGTGCTATTGAGCTGTTTTATCCCGCCCTTAAAATTCATGTTTTTCTGTCCCATGTGTCTTATATGTGTCTCTATAGGGATTTAAGAAGGGGTAGAGTTTAGGTTATGGTATTAGAAATTAGCAGTTCATACTTCTTTCCTTTGCCACTGATTAAAGACAATTTGTTCAATAAACAGTCATTTACTTATTAAGTTTACAAACCTGGTGCGCGTATTGTTAACCTAAATTAAACAATTAGGTGGGTTGATCAAACTTTTTTCACATTTATTGCAGCTCGGGGAGCAGTGGGGCTTGATATTGCAGTGCACTACCCCCAGTGAGTCGTTACAGCAAAATGCAGCAAAGGGTTCAAGTTTGGAGCTGTCTCCGTGCTTGCTTGTTTACAGGGCTCTGTTCAATACTTGACTGACCCCTAGCTGCAAGTTGTGTGTTCTCTTACATCACTGTGTGGCCGATACTGTACTCAGTCCCACATTATCCCCTACATGTGCCAGGCCCTTATACTACACATCCCCCCACCTCCCTCCGCCCCCTCACAAGCCTTTATCCAAAATGTTTCAAGTTATTTGAGTTTATCCCTTGTATTTACATCGTTATTACTACCGCATCCCCCCTCTTCAAGTCTCTGAGCTTATAGGTTCAGGTGGTTTGGAGGCCTTATAACCCTTCCATATTTCGTTTGCACCACTGTCAGGGGAATGGCAGGCACTGTCATTGCAGGTAAACTCTGTTGATTTGGAGGTTGTTCTAGCACCTGGGTATCCTTTCATCTTCTTCCATTCCTTGGTATTGAACTTTGCTATTGCAACTCCCACCAGCTGTGGTGATGGGTGTTTGTTGTTCCATCCTGTTTCTTGTGGGTGGGTGAATGTTGTCCTCATCTCTGTGTCACTTTTTCCTCTTCATCCTTGATCCTGTGGGTCATCACGATGTCTCTGTGATGGAAGATGGCCATTCCTGTTATGAGGATGTGGTTTTTTAGTAAGCTCACCTTTGTGTTTTTCTGTGTGATGTGCTGTCGACAATGGACGGCTGCTACTTGGTTCCAGCATCGTCTGTGGCCCTGTCAGGCTGTCTGGGAGTTGCAGTCTTTGCTCTGTGGTCACAGTGTTGACCTCGTCAACAGTCGTTGGAGCCGGAGGTTGAGGCTCTTCTGGTTGTTGGTTGCTCTCTTGTCTATCCTCCACTGGAGGCATCATGGTAACCATCAGAGTGCTTGGTTGTCTGACCAATGATGGCTCTCCAGCACCTGTAACAAAAATGGACAAACCTGCTCTGCAAAGAGAGAAGAGAGTTCAGAGCTGAAGTCCCAGTCGGGATACTCTCCCTTGTTCAAACTCTCAGGAACGTGCAGTTCTGTTTCATTTACAACAGTGGCTGTCTTGACATTTGCCATTTTGAGGAGATTCAGGGCTATGCAGACATCTCTGCTCAAGAGAGAAAAAGACTGGTTACAGATGACGCACATCAGCTTGAAGAGCTGTTTGCCGCCATGCCTTAGTGGTTCCAGAATTGTGCCTATGACCTGAGGTCAGATTCCTCTGGGCCTGTATAGTGGTGTGTCTGTTGTTCAAAGCCAGAGGTCTCTGAGCCATGGTTCTCTGTCCAATAGGACTGTAACCCTGGCTCCTGTGTCCAATTTAAAGTTTGTGAGATGGCCGTTAACTCAAATGTCTGCATTCCAATAAGAAAATCCAGGATCTTTGACCTTGCCCAAGCAGTATGGCTGTGTGTCCTCTTGGTGTGCAGACTCGACTTCATGAATGATCTTTGGGTTTTCTGTGTGTTTAGGTGTTTTGGCCTTGTACAGTTTGCTGATGTGTCCAATTCTGTTACACTGACAGCATTGGGCTGAAATTGCAGGACATTGATCTCACCTGTGGGGGCACTTTGCTCCACAGCGTTGGTGTGGTCACTCTACTGGCTGGTTAGGGTATTGAACCTTTGGCCTGGGGTGTCCATGTTTCTGTGTTGTTTCACTAACTGGACTGGGGAGAGTTTCCTTTGTACTACAGTTTACTTTCTCTTCAAACGGACCTGTGCTGTATACGGTGCTCAGACTGCCTAACAACCTGGATAGTTTTCTCGAGGGTTAGATCTTCCTTCGCTTGCAGGATGTCTCAGAGTCTGTTGTCCGCTGCTCCTAAAACTATTCTGTCCATGATAAGTTCAGATTTTAGGTCTCTGTATTTGCAGCCTTCAGCCACCCTGTACAGATCATTAATGAATGAGTCGACAGGTTCTCCTGGCTGTTGGACAGATTTATTAAATTTGGGCCTTTCGAGGATTTTGTTACTTCTTAGGTTAAAATCGACTGATTTTAGTATTTCTTCAAATTCAGCAGATGATTCATTGATTCCTTGTTCAGCAATAATGTCAAAATTATGCAGAGCTTCGTGGTGGAGATCTCGAGATGCCGCATGGGAGCTGGGTCATCGGGGGTGGGCGGAGATACAGGTCAACGCAACTGGACAACTGAAGGGGAATCCCAGCATGGAGTATTTACAATGCTCAGGCATCGGGACAGATGAGAGTGTGAAGGGTAAAGGCTTCTTGTACACGGCTCACAAGGACCCTGGCAAAGACCTTTACCTCCCTGCACGTGCCTGATTCCGGGGGACGTAGACCCAGCCTGGGGTGTCCCTCGGAAGGTGGTGGAGGGGACGCAGATGCTTAAGGACAACATTGCAAAATAAACCACATCAGACCTCATTAAAGTGCAAGTGGACTATATTTACAAACGTCTCATAACATCAACAGTCATAGTGCACCCGAGCAGCCTCGTGTCAAATCAAAACTTCTTAATTTTGTTTCTCTACCACTGCTTCTAGATGCTTCCCCGACATCCGCAGGCCGGGTGGGGGCAGCCTGCTGACCTGTTGGCCCTGCTGTCTTGGATGACCTTGACGGGCGTCCTCTGGAGACCCGAGGCCTGGAGGGCCCCTGTTTACTTTGGCTGTCCCGCTGTGGGGTTGCTGCTCCCTCTGTGGTCACAGAGGACAAAGCCTAAGGGGTCACAGACAAGGGGGATCACAAAGGACCGGACACCTCAGGTAATCCTGAGTAGAGGTCCCTGGGTCTCCAAAAGCAGCTCCTCCACCCTTTGGGTGCCCGAGGGCCCCTTCCTGACTCCTTGAGGGGAAGGGGCACCTGGAGGGAGGTCGAGGTGTCCCATCCCCCTCTCGCGTAGGTATTGCAAAAGCTCACCCATGGCTGCAGCGATGGAGTGCAGGTCTGCACACACCCCCAGCAGAAACTGGGCATTCTGCTGGACCAGGTTCTCCATGGCGTCCTCCACCCTCCCCATGGAGACCTCAGTGCTCACACGTGTCGGCACCACTTCAGCAGAAAGCAGGCGGACGGGCTCCTCCACTTCACAGCTGCTCTGCTGAGGGCCTCTGACATCTCTGCCTGATGTTCCTCCACCTCTTACAGCTTCTCCAGCATCTCAGACAGAGCTGATCCCAGAGGCTTGTTATCTGGCTTGGGCGTTGCAGATGCCTCTTCCCCACCAGTCAGTGAGCTTGGCTGACCTTGCGTCCTCCTGCTGTGGACATGTTCACTTTAGCTGTGGGGCAGCTGCTCCCTCTGTGGTCACAGAGGATGAAGCTGAACGGGTCACAGGCAAGGGACCTGCTGCGGACATGTGTCCATGTGATGACCACCAGAATGTGAGACCCGGCCTGAACTACATCTAGTCCCCACCGAGGTGTGTGTCTCTGTGCTGGTGGAGGGTGCAGGTGACTCTGTGACGTCTCTACAGACGCACTTTCTTCCTCCTCCCCAATGTCCTCACTCCTCTGGGGGCTGGGGGAACTGCTGGACAGGACTTCCTCTTGTTTCCTTGCCCTCCTCCTGCTGGCACCTGTAAGGGAGAGAGGAGAGAGCGAGCGACTGCAGGAACTGCCTCCGACATGGCGGAATGCATGACCCCCAGGTTTCTATGTGACATGCATGGATCCTTACTGAATGGAGGCCGTCCACCGACCTCTCCATCTCTGCAGGATCGGCCCGGTTCCTCCCCTGCCAATTGGGCTACCCACTCCTCGAACTCAGTGAGGTTCTCGAGGTCAGGCCAGGCCCCTCCTGTCTTCTCTCTTTCTCTCTCCTGTTGTGCCCAACATTCCCTGTGCAAAGAGAGAAGATGGGGCTGAGAGCATTTGGGTTCCCGGCATCTTTCTCATCTTCCAATCTTACATAGAACCCACTGGATTGTGAGGCATGTGATTGATGCACTGCAGGTTGTCCACATGGGTTCAGGGGCAGCTCCCTCCAGAGCGGTGAGCCCATGCAGATCGAAGGGTAAGACTCACAGAGGCATGTCATTAGTGGTGCTTGCTGGTGCCCTCAACACATAACCCTCTCACCCCCCCCAACCCAGATGGCATCTGAGCTCTCTGTGTGGAAGGGTCATGGACACGCGGTGGATTCCCCACCCACAGACTAGTTGGGCTGCAGTGGGGCTGTGAGACATCACCTTATAACGTTGAGTAGCTCTTTTATGTATGGGCCGCACAGATGGTGCCCTTGTCACCGAGGCCCATGTCCCCTCTACCATTCAGTGAGGTGAGTGTGAGCAATTGAGGGTTCACTTACCCTGGTGGAGTGGATGAGGTCATTCATGCATTTGCAGCACTGCAGGGCACTCCTCTGGTGGAGGCTGTGGGCACTGACCACCCAGGAGACTTCCTCCCATGCGGGATTGGTCTGATGGCTCGGTCTCCTCCTTCCATCCTCTGGGTAGAGGACGCCCCTCCCGGCCTCCACTGCATTGAGAATGATTTCCAAAGACACCTCACTGAACCTGGGGTCTGGAGCTCCTTATGATCAGAGGGCCATCTCCTCCTTCAACAGTGGGTAAGTGTGATGTCTGGGTGCCTTTTAAATGCAGTGCCCAGACATGACGCCAGGGGGCGCACCACCCAGCCCGTCCCACTGGGAAAAACATCAGGAAAGTTTTGGCTGCATAATTAATAAGGCCGGCATCACATGATACAGCGCAAATTCCCACCAGCCTCCTCGGCAGGAAACACTCCCAGTTCCCGCCCTGTCACAGGACTTAGTCCCGGAATGGAACATTCTACCATGGAACATGGTGTTGGGAGTATGCAGCTGAAATTGAGGGGATTTTGGAAGCTGTAAAAGAACCAGCCCCGGGTAGAAAAGGTGGGGAGATGGTGGCCTAGTGGTAATGTCACTGGGCTAGTAATTCAGAAACCCAGGCCAATGCTCAGGGGGGAATGGGTTCAAATCCCATCACAGCAGCTATAATAAAGTCTATTAATAATTGTTATATAAAGCTAGTTTCAGTAATGATAACCATAAATCAATTGTTGTAAAAGCCCATCTGGTTCACTAATGCCCTTTGATCAGACTTGTGAAAAGATGTAGAAAGTGTAACAGGAAAGAATTTCAGAAGATTGCCATAGCAACAGCAATTGGATTCGCCATTAAGGGATTTATCGGTTTCTTTGTGAAGCTCATCCACATTCCCATTAATAACATTATTGTTGCTGGTTAAGACTTTTTAACTGACCTCCTGCAGTTAGGATAGGGAATGAAGATGGGAGGATGCCAAGGAACATTTATTCAATATTTTATGCTGTTGTAAATCAATAAAAGTCTCATTTGGAATTTTTTTTTAAAAGTCCATTATTGAAGGAAATCTGCTGTCCTTACCTGGTCTGGTCTACATGTGACTCCAGACCCACAGCAATGTGGTTGACTCTGAAATGGCCGAGCAAACCACTCAGATGTATCAAACCACTGAGACTCAAAAAAGGAATGAAAACAGATGATCCTCCCGACATCGACCTAACCACTGAAAATGACAACGGCAAACTCAGCCCTGTTGACCCTGCAAAGTCCTCCTTACTAACATCTGGGGGCTACTGCCAAAATTGGGAGAGCTGTCCCACAGACTAGTCAAGCAATAGCCTGGCATAGTCATCCTCACGGAATCATATCTGACAGATAATGTCCCAGACACCACCATCACCATCCCTGGGTATGTCCTGTCCCACCCACCTCACATTTTGGTCAACGCCTTTGGATTAGTATTCCTCAAGAAAACCAAGCACAAATCCTCGGTTCAAAGGTTATGTTTTTGAAGGTTGCCAAGCAGCAGCAGAATGTTTCTCTGCTGCACAAATATTGACTGATCTCCCCCCTAGACAGCTGTACAGGAAACATTTACACAGACAATGAAATAAGTCAGGCAGAAACTCACAAAGAAGACAAGTCTAAATGCCCTGGCATCACAAGCTGAACCAAAAAACACTTAGTCCGAGCTCCCTTTGTTTTTGCAAGCATGATATTGAACCAGACAATAATGAAAATTTGTATTTATATAGCACCTTTAGTGCACTAAAATGTCACAAGGTCCTTCACAAGAGCAGTTATCAAACAAAATTTGATACCAAGCCACGTAAGGATATATTACAACAGGCAACCCAAAGCTTTTTTAAAATTCATTCACGGGGATGTGGGCTTCGTTGGCTGGGCCAGCATTTATTGCCCATCCTTAATTGCCCTTGAGAAGGTGGTGGTGAGCTGCCTTCTTGAACAACTGCAGTCCCTGTGGTATAGGTACACCCATAGTGCTGTTAGGGAGGGAGTTCCAGGATTTTGACCCAGCGACAGTGAAGGAACGGTGATATATTTCCAAGTCAGGATGGTGAGTGGCTTGGAGGGGAACTTCCAGGTGGTGGTGTTCCCATCTATCTGCTGCCCTTGTCCTTCTAGATGGTGGTGGTCATGGGTTTGGAAGGTGCTGTCTAAGGAGCCTTGGTGAGTTGCTGCAGTGCATCTCGTAGATGGTACACACTGCTGCTACTGTGTGTTGGTGGTGGAGGGAGTGAATATTTGTGGCTGTGGTGCCGATCAAGCAGTTGCTTTGTCCTGGATGGTGCCTTGAGTGTTGTGGGAGCTGCACTTATCCAGGCAACTGGGGAGTATTCCATCACACTCCAGACTTGTGCCTTGTAGATGGTGGACATGCTTTGGGGAGTCAGGAGGTGAGTTACTCGTCGCATGATTCCTAACTTGCCTCAAGAGGTAGGTTTTAAGAAGCATCTTAAAGGAGGAAAGAAATATATAGAGGTGGAAAGGATTAAGGAGGGGATTCCAGAGTTTGGGGCTTAGACAACAGAAGGCATGGCCACCAATGGTGGAGTAATTAAAATTGGGCATGCTCAGGGACAGAATTAGCGGATTGTAGATATCCCGGAGGGTTGTGGGGCTGGAGGAGATTACAGAGATTGGAAGGGGCAAGGCCATGGAGGGATTTGAAACAGGGATGAGAATTTGAAAGTTGTGACATTGCTTAACTGAGAGCCAATGTGGGTAAGAGAGACTTGGTGTGAGTAAGAACACAGGTAGTGGAGGTTTGGATGACCTCAGGTTCACAGAGGGTAGAATGTGGAATTCCAGCCAGTGTGCATTGGAATAGGCAAGTCTCAGAGGTAACAGGGGCAGGCGAGGGTTTCAGCAGCAGATGAAATGAGATAGGGGCCGAGTCAACCTACATTACCCCACTCCCGGAAACCAAGAACTGTGAATGTACTCAAAAGAGTTACAATCTGTGACTGTTAATAACTCGAAAAGAGTTACATTACAGATGTGGTAACAGGCAGTCTTAGCGATAGGGCAGATATGTGGCTGGAATTTCATCTTGGGGTCACATATAACAGCAAGATTGCAAATAGTCTGGTTTAGTCTCACATAGTTACAAGGGGGAGGAATGCATTCAGTAGCTAGAGAATGGAGTTAGTGGCAGGGACTAAAGACAACAGCTTTAGTCTTCCCAATATTTAATTGGAAGAAATTTCTACTCATCCAGTACTAGCTGCTCGATAAGCAGTCTGATAATTTAGCCACAGCTGAAGGGTTGAAAGAGAAGGTGGTGAGCTGGAGCTGGGTGTCACTAGGTACATGTGAAAACTATTGCTGTGTCTTCAGATGATGTCGCCAAAGGGCAGCATGTGAAGCTATAAATAGAGTTGTAAGAGGATCCAGCTAGAAATACAGAGTTAGAAGGTTAAAAAGAGTAATTCTCTTATGAAGTAGGGAGTAAAAATTAAAAGCAGAGTTCATCTACTGAAGAGGTTTACCGAACTAGTGATCCAGAGAGCCAGGGTAATGCTCGGGGACCTGGGTTCGAATCCCACTACGGCAGATAATGGAATTTGAATTCAATAAGAATCTGGAATTAAAAGTCTAATTATGACCATGAAACCATTGTTGATCATTGTAAAAATCCATCTGGGTCACTAATGTCCTTTAGGGAAAGAAATCTGCCGTCCTTACCTGCTCTGGCCTACATGTGACTCCAAACCCACAGCAATGTGGTTGACTCCTAACCGCCCTCTGAAATGGTCTAGCAAGTAACTCAGTCGTATCAAACCACTACAAAGACTCAAAAAAGGAATGAAACCGGACAGACCACTGGCATCAACCCAGGCACCGGAAATGACAACGGCAAACTCAGCCCTGTCGACCCCGCAAAGTCCTCCTTACTAACATCTGGGGGCTAGTGCCAAAATTGGGAGAGCTGTCACACAGACTAGTCAAGCAACAGCCTGACATAGTCATCCTCACGGAATCATACCTTACAGATAATGTCCCAGGCACCACCATCACCATCCCTGGGTATGTTGTGTCCTGTCCCACCAGCAGGGCAGGCCCAGCAGAGGTGGTGACACAGTGGTATACAGTCAGGAGGGAGTTGCCCTGGGAGTCCTCAACATCGACTCCAGACCCCATGAGGTCTCATGGCATCAGGTCAAAAATAGGCAAGGAAAACTCCTGCTGATTACCACGTACCGCCCTCCCTCAGCTGATGAATCAGTGCTCCTCCATTTTGAGCACTTCTTGGAGGAAGCACTGAGGGTGGCAAGGGCACAGAATGTATTCTGGGTGGGGGACTTCAATGTCCATCACCGAGTGGCTCGGTACCACCACTACTGACCAAGCTGGCTAAGTTCTAAAGGACATAACTGCTAGACTGGGTCTGTGGCAGGTGGTGAGGAAACCAACAAGAGGGAAAAACTTACTTGACCTCATCCTCACCAACCTGCCTGCCACAGATTCATCTGTCCATGACAGTATTGGTAGGAGTGGCCAACACACAGTCATTATGGAGACAAAGTCCCGCCTTCACATTGAGGATACCCTCCATCGTGTTGTGTGGCGCTACCTCCGCGCAAAATGGGATAGATTTCGAACAGATCTAGCAACTCAAGACTGGGCATCCATGAGGTGCTGTGGGCCATCAGCAGCAGCAGAAATGTACTCCACCACAATCTGTAACCTCATAGCCCAGTATATCCCTCACTTTACCATTACCATCAAGCCAGGGGATCAACCCTGGTTCAATGAAGAGTGCAGGAGGACATGCCAGGAGCAGCACCAGGCATACCAAAAAAAAATGAGGTGTCAACCTGGTGAAGCTACAACACAGGACTACTTGCATGCCAAACAGCACAAGCAGCAAGTGAGAGACAGCGAAGCAATTCCACAACCAATGGATCAGATCTAAGCTCTGCAGTCCTGCCACATCCAATTGTGAATGGTGGTGGACAACAAACAACTCACTGGAGGAGGAGGCTCCACAAATATCCCCATCCTCAATGATGGAGGAGCCCAGCACATCAGTGCAAAAGATAAGGCTGAAATATTTGCTATAATCTTCAGCTAGAATTGCCGAGTGGATGATCCATCTCAGCCTCCTCCGGAGGTCCCCAACATCACAGATGCCAGTCTTCAGCCAATTCGATTCACTCCATGTGATATCAAGAAACGGCTAAAGGCATTGGATACGGCAAAGGCTATGGGCCCTGACAATATTCCGCCAATAGCACTGAAGACTTTTGCTCCAGATCTTGTCGCGCCCCTAGCCAAGCTGTTCCAGTACAACTACAAACTGACATCTGCCCGGTTATGTGGAAAATTGCCCAGGTATGTCCTGTACACAAAAAGCAGGACAAATCTAACCCAGCCAATTACCACCTCATCAGTCTACTCTCAATTATCAGTAATGGAAGGGGTCATCAACAGTGCTACCAAGCGTCACTTGCTTAGCAATAACCTGCACACTGACGCCCAGTTTGGGTTCCGCCAGAGCCACTCAGCTCCTGA
This sequence comes from Cetorhinus maximus, assembly GCF_964194155.1. Lineage (NCBI taxonomy): Eukaryota > Metazoa > Chordata > Chondrichthyes > Lamniformes > Cetorhinidae > Cetorhinus > Cetorhinus maximus. The sequence continues at coordinate 616,130 of NC_135890.1, forward strand.
CCTCATTACAGGCTTGGCTCAAACATGGACAAAAGAGCTGAACTCCTGAGGTGAGGTGAGAGTGACTGCCCTTGAAACCAAGACAGCTTTTGAGCAATTGTGGCATCAAGGAGCCCTAGCAAAACTGGAGTCAATGGGAATCAGGGGAAAGCTCTCCACTGTTTGGAGTCATACCGAGCACAAAGGAAGATGGTTGTGGTTGTTGGAGGTCAGTCATCTCAACTCCAGGACATCACTGCAGGAGTCCCTCAGGGTAGTGTCCTCGGCCCAACCATCTTCAGCTGCTTCATCAATGACCTTCCTCCCATCATAAGGTCAGGAGTAGGGATGTTCTACACAATGGTCAACACCATTTGCGACTCTTCAGATACTGAAGCAGTCCATGTCCAAATGCAGCAAGACCTGGATAATATCCAGGCTTGGGCTGACAAGTGGCAAGTAACATTCGCGCCACATAAGTGTCAGACATCTCAAACAAGAGAGAGTCCAACCATCGCCCCTTGATATTCAATGGCATTACATCACTGAATCCCCCATTATCAACAACCTGGGGGTTACCATTGACCAGAAACTGGACTAGCCATATAAATACTGTGGCTACAAAAGCAGGCCAGAGGCTAGGAATCCTGTGGTGAGTAACTCACCTCCTGACTCCCCAAATCCAGTCCACCATCTACAAGACACAAGTGAGAAGTATGATGGAATATTTCCCACTTGCCTGGATGAGTGCAGCTCCAACAACACTGAAGAGGCTTGACACCATCCAAGACAAAGCAGTCCGCATGATTGGCACCAGATCCACAAACATTCACTCACTCCACCATCAACACACAGTAGCAGCAGTGTGTACCATCTACAAGATGCACTGCAGGAATCCACCAAGGCACCTTCACAGCACCTTCCAAACCCCCAACTCTACCATCTAGAAGGACAAGGGCAGCAGACACATGGGAACACCACCACCTGGAAGTTCCCCTCCAAGCCACTCACCACGCTGACCTGAAAATTTATCGCCGTTCCTTCACTGTCGCTGGGTCAAAATACCTGGAACTCCCTCCCTAACAGCACAATGGGTGTACCTACACTGCATGGACTGCAGCGGTTCAAGAAGGCAGCTCACCACCACCTTCTCAAGGGCAACTAAGGATGGACAATAAATGCTGGCCCAGCCAGTGAAGCCCACGTCTCATGAATGAATATTTTTTAAAAGTTTATAAACATGCCTGGGCATAATTGTGTGCTCGAGGACACTAACATCCTGAGTCTCAAGATATGATATATTCTCTAACACAAGGCAGTTCCTGAAAAAACAGGACATAGCCTCTACATCACTTCAGCAAGGCATTGTTAAATTGTAAGATACCACAACCTAACAATGGATATCGACTGAATCCTTGAAACTATATATAGTAAGGAATTGACCAGCATCTGTACCTCTCAGTATCTTGAAGGAACAGAGATATAGTTCCAAGTCAGGACGATATGTACCTTGGAGGGGAACTTGAGGTGGTGGTGTTCCCATGTATCTTCTACCCTTGTCCTTCTAGGTAGTAGAGGTTGTGGGTTTATCATAGAGATTTGTTCACACCTGACTCCTCAAAGCCTGTCTACCAACCACAAGGCACAGATCAGCAGTGTGAAGGGGTACTCTCCACTTGCCTGAGACAACGTTCTTTCCATCACATGGCTGACCAGAAATCTCTCTCACTCTTCCCCCTGCCACTGGCGTGTGTTGGAAGGATTTTACAAGTTGATACTCAACCTGGTTGGGTGGGACTCAAACCCAGAGCTTCTGGCTTAGAGGCAGGGGCCCTGCCCACTGCAACACCACACCTCCTAAAGGGAAACAAAACCTCCTAAATGGAAACAACCTCATTTTAATTTCCATGAAGAGTTTAATGAAACTGGCAGGTTCTCTTGGTGGACGTGTGATCTGGAGACGGGATCTTTTTAAAGGAATATCTACACAGCTGATTATTGAGGATTCACTGTGTGTTGTGGAATAGCCCATTATAGTGTCTGTGAGCAGACATTACAGAAAATGTAAATTCATAAATTCTAAGCCTGATTAAAAGAGCTTGTTTCTACAGCACTGCCACATTAATCAGCAATGCTATGAAACCATTTACCCAGAGCTTACAGTTACCTCTGATTTTCCTCTTTGTTATATGGGAGGTTACATTATAAAGGTCATGGGATGAGATTTTTAACCCAGGGCTGGGATTGCCCAGTAATTCACCACCACCAAAGTCAAATATAATTTTCAACTAGTGTCCTGAGAGGAATATAAGTTGTATCCCACGGCCTTCAGGGATTATGTTTATAATCACATTATTAAACAAATTCTTCTTCCTCTTAAGCTTCAAATATATCTTCCTAAATGTGCTCCCAGCTTCTTACAGATCATGTTGTTAAAATCTGGGTTTGGCACACCAGAACCTTACCTGGAGTCATTACTCATCAAATCTTAATACAATCAACCATCAGACATCAGGACATGGCAACTGTGCACAATGGTTATTGTTTCTTTGTAACACAGCACTCTATTTGAGAGGCACTGGCGGCTATTTCTGAGATTGATATGGTGCCAAAAGTGCAAGTCTGGTTTTGAATTGCTCATTTGTCTAACCCTTTCCCAACTATGGGCCCTGGTATTACACCCAGGTCAAAAGGTAAGTAATTTAAACTAAAGTGTTAAATTAGAATATTCCTTTTGAATCGAACGGTTTTGTGTTTGTACTGTGAACTGGTGAGGCTGAAGTCACTGTGACTATTTCTTCCTCAGCTCACCATCTGTTCTCCATTTGCTCACAATTTCATCAAAAAAAAGTCAGAGCTGAGCATAATCACAAAAATCACTTGGCACAGAATATGAAGGCCATTCAGCCCCTCCAGCACATTCTGTCTCTGCTACTGTATTCGAAAGACTATTTCTGGTATTAATTGCTCTTGCTATTAGTTGTTTTCTAACATCGGATCTCAACTTTTTTCATTATTTACCTAAAGCTCCTTGTCCTAAACTTGCAGCTTAGCTTAAAATGACATCTTGTACATCTTTTGAAATTTACCTCTCATTTGTCTCCTACAAGGATGAAGAATCCTTCAGTTGTTTGACGCTACAAAAGGAAAGGACTTGTAATTATTGAGCACTCGTGATGATCTCCAGGTGTCCCAAAGCACTTCACAGCTAATGAAGTGTCATCGCTGCCCTTAAATTTAGGGGAATGCAGCATCCAATTGCACACAGCAAGTCCCAGAGCAATCACTGCATTAGCTGTTTAGTGATGTTGGTTGAGGGATAGATATTGGCCAAGAGCTCCCCTATTCATCTTCAAAAATGCCAGGGAGGCTCTCCGCCTGCATGAGAACATGTACAGGGCCCTCTGTTTAACATCCCATCTGAGCGACAGATCCTCTGACAGTGCAGCACTCTTTCAGAACTGCACTGAAATGTTAACTGGATTCTATGTTCAAGTCTCTGGAGTGGGACTTGAATCCACAACCTTCAGGCTCTCAGCCACGGTTAGAATCTATAACCTCAAGATGCAAGTTGGGTCACTGTTCCAGTGAAAAGTGACAGAGTAGATTTAACATCAACATGAGAGGACAGGTCCAGACTCTCTCATAATCCAGGGTCATCTGCAAGGACACATCAGCAACTGACCAAACCCTGCCTTGGAGAATCAGAATAGCTCAAGAATACAAAAAGTGACCATGGAGAGGACCAAAAACCATGAAAGTACTCTGTATCTTCTGCCTCAAGTTTCAGAAATCAGGTACCTTATGTGGAGCAAAAACATTTGTAGAAGCAACAATCTCACAGCACTCCACTCCGTAATCCCCCTCCACATGACACAATTCCCTAAACAAGTACTTGTTCCTTCTTCACTTTCAGCCAATTCTTTATCTGTCTCTACATTTCCCCTAAGATAATTATTATCTTAAGTTTGTTTAATGGATTTTCATTTGAATAAAACACTGGATCAGCCTCAGCTGGAGTATTGCCTCCCGTTCTGGGCACCACACTTTACATAAGGTGTGTAGGCATTAGAGAAAGTGCAGAAAAGATTTATGAGGATGGTACCAGGGATGAAGAACTTCAGTTATGAAGATAGATTGGAGAAGTTGGGACTCTTCTCCTTGGAGAAGAGAAGGTTGAGGGGAGATTTGATAGAGGTGTTCAAAATTATGAGGAGTTTGGATAGAGTAGGTAGGGGGAAATTGTTCCCATTGATGGATGGGTTGAGAACAAGAGGACACTAATTGAAGGTGATTGGCAAAAGAAGCACTTGCGACATGAGAGGAAACTTTTTTACACAGTGAGTGGTTAGGATCTGGAATGCACTGCCTGAGAGTGGGGAGGAGACAGATTCAATAATGTCTTTCAAAAGAGAATTAGATAATCATCTGAAGAAGAAAGATTTTCAGGGCAATGGGGGAAAAGGCAAACAGTGGCAAGAGGTGAATTGCTGTTGCAGAGAGTCACACAGACACGTTGGTTAAATGGCCTCCTTCTGTCTGTAACCATTCTATGGTTTTATGCTTCTGTTTAAGAGTTTCATTGAAGCACAGATACAGTAGTTAACTGAGTTCCTTATGTGCACTGTGAATGCCACTTCCTCTAAAGCATCCAGGAAGTTTGTCATAACATGGCACCGACTGCATTGAAATAGTTGGCTCTTCCAGCCTAGCAACAGATCTTTGCTCAGGACTTTCTGATCTCATTGAGCCACTCCAGCAATATATAAAGTAGGACCCTCAATTTAGCTCTTTCCCAATCTTTAAGATGTCACAAAACAAGGCAATCTCACACAAAACATATACTCTCAGGGTGCCTTTTTTTAGATCCTTTACAACATACATGAGATCAAAAAAGGTGTTAGGCGTCTTGAAGAATATTAAGGTAGATAAGTCCCCAGGGCCAGTTGGGATCTACCCCAGAGTACTGAGGGAGGCAAGGGAGGAGATTGCTGGGGCCTTGACAGAAATCTTTGTATCCTCACTGGCTACGGGTGAGGTCCCAGAGGACTGGAGAATGTTGTTCCGTTGTTTAAGAAGGGTAGCAGGGATAATCCAGGAAATTACAGGCCAGTGAGCCTTACGTCAGTGGTAGGGAAATTATTGGAGAAGATTCCTCGTGACAGGATTTTACTACCATTTGGAAGTAAATGGGCGTATTAGTGAGAGGCAGCATGGTTTTGTGAAGGGGAGGTCCTGTCTCACTAACTTGATTGAGTTTTTCGAGGAAGTGACAAAGATGATCGACGATGGAAGGGCAGTGGATGTTATATACATGGATTTCAGTAAGGCCTTTGACAAGGTCCCTCATGGCAGACTGGTACAGAAAGTAAAGTCGCACGGGATCAGAGGTGAGCTGACAAGATGGATACAGAATTGGCTTGGTCATAGAAGACAGAGGGTAGCAGTGGAAGGGTGCTTTTCTGAATGGAGAGCTGTGACTAGTGGAGTTCCGCAGGGATCAGTGCTGGGACCTTTGCTGTTTGCAGTATACATAAATGATTTGGAGGAAAATTAAACTGGGCTAATTAGTAAGTTTGCAGACGACACTAAGGTTGGAGGAGTTGCAGATAGTGAAGAGGATTGTCAAAGGATACAACAGGATATAGATTGGTTGGAGACTTGGGCGGAGAAATGGCAGATGGAGTTTAATCTGGACAAATGCGAGGTAATGCATTTTGGAAGGTCTAATACAGGCAGGAATTATACAGTAAATGGCAGAGCCCTTAAGTGCATCGACGGGCAGAGGGATCTGGGTGTACAGGTCCACAGGTCACTGAAAGTGGCAACGCAGGTGGATAAGATAGTCAGGAAGGCATATGGCATGCTTGCTGGGAAGTCATGCTGCAGCTGTATAGAACCTTGGATAGGCCACACTTGGAATATTGCGTGCAATTCTGGTCACCACATTACCAGAAGGATATGGAGGTGTTGGAGAGGGTACAGAGGAGGTTTACCAGGATGCTGCCTGGTCTGGAGGTTATTAGCTATGAGGAGAGGTTGGAGAAAGTCGGATTGTTCTCACTAGAGCTACGGAGATTGAGGGGCGACTTGATAGAAGTTTACAAAATTATGAGTGGCATGGACAGAGTAGATAGTCAGAAGCTTTTTCCCAGGGTGGAAGAGTCAATTACTAGGGGACATAGATTTAAGGTGAGAGGAGAAAACTATAGAGGAGATGTGCGGGGCAAGTTTTTTACGCAGAGGGTAGTGAGTGTCTGGAATTCACTGCCAGAGGAGGTGGTGGAAGCAGGTACGATAGTGGTGTTTGAGATGCAGCTTGACAAATACTTGAATAGGATGGGAATAGAGGGATATGGACCCCGGAAGTGCAAAATGTTTTAGTTTGACAGGCAATATGATCGGCGCAGGCTTGGAGGGCCGAAGGGCCTGTTCCTGTGCTGTACTTTTCTTTGTTCTATACAACATGCCAAAAAAGGGACAACCACGAAATACCCATATGTCTCCACAGTCCTACTTACTGCTTTCTAACATTTAAGATAACCTGACAACACAAATTATAAAGTTTCCCATTCTTCTCCTCAGATTTCCTAGCTGTAAATTATCCCTGAAGACCTTACGAGAAGCTGATTGCTATGATGATGTGTGCCAGGCAGATCAAATCCTCGAGGGAAGCTTGATCATCTGATCACATTGGTTTTGTAATTTTTATTTATTTCGAGATGCATGCCCTGAATTCAGAAGTGATAAGTCCACAAAACTTCAGAGATTTTTAAAAAAAACTAAATTAAACATTTATTAATTAAAGAAAAGATTTAAAGCACATACATAGGTCTACAAGTTACTACAATAATAATTCCTAAAATCCTAATTAATCTGACTTCCAGTTACACCCCCGTTAAAGCAACTGTAAAAAGAAAATAGATTTAAACAGATCCAGGCAAGTCAACACAATACCCCGGACAGTAGAATTCAAAGTGACTTTTCCCAGCTTTGGTTTCTGTAGACAGCAGGCTTAATGCACAATTACTGGAGGCCTTTCCCACTTCAATCAGATCTTACAATGCCTTCCTAACACACAGCCTCATTCTCCTTTATACATGTTTCTCCCTTTTAACGTAAATTCCATTGTTCCCATGTGTCTTTGGAACTTAACCGTTCTTATAATATAAATCTATTCATGGTGCTAATATTATCAGTAACCTTTGGGAAAAATAAACACACTGCTTGTCCTAGCTTCTCTGGTGAAGTGTAAACATCCTACTATCCCTTTGAAATTCAAACTGCCCTGATTTATCTAAAAGTGTAAATTCTCCTCACCTCACATTCTAAGATTTCAGCCATGTTTATGTACTTAGTATTTCAAACCGAGCTTCTTTTGATGAGTCAAAGCCTCCAATTCAATTAAATCCCACGCAGGGAAACTATCCAAACTTCACTATTAACCTGCTTTTACAATAAATCACAATAATATTATGAGAATTTTCATAATTTCATGACATTGATCCTATAAGGAATTCTGATAATTCGAACAAATCTCTGAGGGAATTGAGAATCTCTGATCCCAAGATTGCACCTTTTACCTGAAGATGCTACATTAATCAAAATTGTTCCTTTCAAGATCTTTTCCATAATCACGTGGGTAGCGGGCATTGTCTTTAAGCAGGGTGGTCAATATTCAGTAACTTGAAGCAAATACTTCTGCAACTTCTGAATTGATTAACACATTTTTTTCAGGTCAATGACATTAACACTGATTTTCTCTCTGCAGATGTTGCCTGTCCTGCTAAGCATTTCCAGCATTTTCTGTTTTTATTTCAGAATTTCAGCATTGGCAGTATGTTGTTCTTCTTTCAGGAGTAAAATTAGGAAATACCTCTTCACACAAAAGGTGGTAGAAGTTTGGGACTTTCTTCTGAGAATAGCAATTGATGCTAGATCAATAGTTAATTTTAAACCTGAGATTGCTAGATTCTGGTCACTAAACTTTAGCAGGGATGTGAGAGTCCTTGAAAGGGTGCAGAGGAGGTTTACCAGAACTGTTCCAGGGACAGGGGAGTTTTAGCTGCAAGGTTAGGTTGGAGAAGCTGGGGTCAGGGTCTAGAAGAGGTGGGTGCAGACGGTGCCAAACAGCAGGGCCCAGGGGCTAGTGAGGGGCCGGGTCTCTGTGTTTTAAATGGTTTTCTCAAGTCATCCATACTGAGCAGCCAGGGCTTCAGTCTTGAAAGATCGGCTTAAAAAAATCGAAACTGTCAGGCTGAAGATTCCGATTTTTTTAAAGCCGGTCTGTCAGGTTAGTTTCACTGAATCGCTGTGCTGCTGCGTCAGCAGCTTGGTGGTTTTGATTTTCTTTTAAAGCCCATCAGAAAACCACAAAGCAGCTCAAAGGTCAGCAGTAGCATTGAAAAACAGTAAGTGAAATTCCTGTAATTATAGAACCAATTGGATTGCTGTGTGTGTTTGTGTGTGCATGTGTGTCTACGTGTGTGTGCATGTGTGTGTGCGAGTGTTTGTGTGTGTTTTTGTGTGTGCGTGTGTGCTTGTGTGCGTGTTTCCGTGTGTGCATATGTGCTTGTGTGCTTGTGTGCGTGTGTGTGTGTGCATGTGCATGTGCAGGTGTTTGCATGTGTGCTTGTGTGCGTGTGTGTTTCTGTGTGTGCGTGTGTGCACATGTGTGTGTGTGTGTTTGTGTGTGTACGTGTGCATGTTTGTGTGTGCGTGTGTGTACATGTGTCTGTGTGTTTTTGTGTGTGTGTGTTTGTGTGCGCACGTGTGCATTTGTGTGTGCGTGTGTGTGCATATGTGTGTGTTTTTTTGTGTGTGTGTGTGAAGGGTGGGTTGGGGGGGTGATTGGTAGAGTGGTGCAGGGGGGTTGGGATGGGGTGAAGTTGGAGGGGGTGGGGGAGGTTGGAGGGGGTGGAGGGGCTTTGGGGTGAGGGGAGATAGGTAGGAAGGGGGTAGGTTGAGGTTGGGGGAAGTTGGGGTGGTGCTGGGGAGGGGGGATGCCATGTGGGAGGTTTCGAAGAGGGGTTGAAGGTGGTGGGGATGGGGTCATGAACCCAGGCAGAAGAAAGAAATCTTCGACTTCTATAGAATGGAAAAGATTTGTGCAGTTTATCTGGGTTGCAAGTAGGAACATAGAAACATGGGGCAGCATTTCCCCCTGTCGGGGGTGCGGGCCTGAGCAGGTGGGTTCCTGATTGGTGCCCTCAGTCGGGTGCGCGCTGCCATTTTATGTGGGTGGGCCAATTAAGGCCCGCCCAGCGTGACATCCGCCCGGAAGCGCTGTGCAATCCCTGTGCGGGCGGGGGCGGGATTCCCTGAGCCGGGAGTGCTCTCTTACACTATACACGTGAAGGAGCGCACGGATCATCCTGAGGCAAAGATCCTCAGGGAGATCGGTTGAACTTTTGAAAATTTATTAAAGGTAAGAAAGAAATTTACAGACGTGTCCCCTCATGTGACTGGGGCATGTCCATAGCTTTTATTTAAACATTTTCCAAACATTTTAATTCCCTCACAAAACCTCATTCCCGCCCTTGGATGAGGTTTCATGCTTTTTTGGAAGGCCACCTGGGCTCTTCACCTTAAGGCTGGATGGACATGTCCATTAATCATTTTAATTACTTTTTTGATGGCTTTAATAGGCCGTTGACAGGTCAGCGGGTGCTCGGCCAATGACGCAGGCTGACATCTGGATGCACGCCCGGCATCACCCCGCATCATATAACGTGTCAGCCAGCAAGCCCCGCCCCTATTCGCCAACTGGAAAACGCTGCCCATAGAAACATAGAAACTAGGAGCCGGAGTAGGCCATTCGGCCCTTCGAGCCTGCTCCGCCATTCATTATGATCATGGCTGTTCCTCTATCTCAACGTCACACTCCTGCTCTCTCCCCAAAATGAATTTACTGTCACTGTGTCCATATGGTGCAACATGCAAAACATGAGGGGCTGAGGCAGTTACCGAAATCAGTGTTACCATCTGCACAGTGTTATAAATACCCAATGGGATAGTTTCCTGTCTAATTAACAATATTGCGCAATGCTGTTAAAGTAAGATTTCTACTCTCTGTCTTGTTTAATAGTTGCGGTGGGATCACCTATAAGACTTGCACAAACTAACACTGCATTATATCCTTGCTGCTCTTAATATTAATGACCATGCTGCATATATATCGGACAATATTTATAACCAGGTGCCAACAATGGGAGTTATCATTTTACGAGGATCTTTCTGTGATTGGTGAATTGCTCGGTGAATCTTTAAAGCATGATCGAGGGGGAGGATGGGAACAAGGGGCTCAGAAACAAGAGAAGCACCCGGGCCCATGATTTCTCTCCCTGCCCTGACTGAGGCTGTTCTCCTTGGAGCAAAGAAGATTGATTTGTTAGAGATGAAAAGAATGATGACAGGTTTAGATAAGGTAAACAATGAGAAGCTGCTCCCATTAGCTGAGGCTCTAAGGACAAGGCGCACAGATTGAAGGTTTTGAGGAATAGATACAGTGGGGGGGGTTCGAGGAAGAACTTTTTTTACACAGTGGCAATGACCTGGAACTTGCTGACCATGAGGTGGTGGAAGCAGAGGCAATGAATGATTTCAAAAGGAAAGTGGATGCACACTTGAAGGATACAGGGATAGTCTATAGGCTGCCCACTAGTGGGTAAGATGTATTGGAACAAATTTACAAGAGAATTCCAAAGAGGTGCAAGAATTATAGAGTAGTTATGGTGGGGCTTCAATTATCCAAATATAGACTGGGATAGTAGGAGTGTAAAGGGCAGAGAGGGGAAAGAGTTCCTAGAGTGTGTTTAGGAGAATTTCAGCAGCACTATGTGTCCAGTCCAATGAGAAAGGAGGCCCTGCTGGATCTTGTTCTTGGGAATGAGGTGGGCCAAGTAGATCAAGAGTAGGAGAATATTTAGGGGCAGCATCATCATATCATAAAGGTTGGCTACGCAAAAAAGACTGAAATAATCTGGAGTAAGAATAATTAACTGGGGTAAGACCCAGATAAATTGGAATATAGGTTGGCAGGAAAAACTGTGCTCAACAATGGGCAATGGGCTTCTTTAAAGAAGAGATAGTTCAGGCACAATCAATGTATATCCCCACGAAGGGGAAAGGGGAGCAAACAAATCCAGAGCTCCCTGATGACAACAGACACAGGGATCAAGATGAAGAAGGAAATGTGTACTTATGACAGATGTCAGGCGGAGAATACCAGGCTGATAACTGAAAACCAGGCTGATCATTTTTTTATTCATTCATGGGATGTGGGCGCCACTGGCTGGGCCAGCATTTATTGCCCATCCCTAGTTGCCCTTGAGAAGGTGGTGGTGAGCTGCCTTCTTGAACCGCTGCAGTCCCTGTGGTGTAGGTACACCCACAGCGCTGTTAGGGGGGGGAGTTCCAGGATTTTGACCCAATGACAGTGAAGGAACGACAAAGATGGAACTGCAGTAGCCAATTAAGGGCCATCGCCGGGATTGCCATCCCATTAAGGCAGTGGCCCACCTCTCTGAGCAGCTGGTCCATCCCGAGAGCCAGTAACTCTACAGCTTCAGCACCAGCAATGGAGGTGGCTGTTACTGAGGCTGCAGAGAGAAGGAGGTGGTTCCTCCATATTGGTCCTGCCTCAAAGGACCGTCATCAAAAGTACTGACAGGTCAGGGCCAGGCAAGTGGACCCCAGCGACTGAAGGGCTGAACTCTCCAGAGGTGACGTTGGGGCCATGGGCTTGGCCATTGCCATGAGTAGCACACGGAATCTCTGGAAAGGAAGCGCCCCCACCCCTCCCCACCCAGAGAAGCTACTGGAGGGGGTGCCGTCATAATATAGTAGGTGGTTTCCCTGTCGTTCCACTGTTGGTAAAATCCTGCATCCACCTGGTAAAATGGCCGTCAATAGGCCAATTAATTACCGAGGAATATCCTCGCGGGGACACATTGAGCTTCTTCAACCTTCCGCAGCCATTTCGCCAGCTTTCCCACCATCTCCAAAAGGCTGGTAAAATTCCTAGCCAGAAATCTTAAGCTGGGATCTTCTGATTTACATGTTATTGTTATCATCTAAGCCAGTCACTAACCTAGGCCGGAAAGGAGGCTCAGGCTCATCTTCCCTGTCACATCAGTCAAATATCATACAATATATAATAAAATAGAAATAACATTTCAATCCTTTGACTGTCTCAAGAGGCATTCAACTCACAGGTGACCCAGTATTGAAAATGAGTGGGGATATTAGTGCAGGATCACAAAGTGCTGGCAGACAGCCCAGGCAAACACTCTTAATCAAACATATATTTCAGCTTTGTGAGCTCAGGCGCAAGGTAAAATTATGTGTGGCATTTAAACTTGCTCTGCAATTATCTTCAGCTTAGGAACAACAGTCCCATAGTTACAACCAAAGAATGGATACAAATGAAAATATGTTATATTAATGAATGAAGGGAAACTGCAACTTCTGTTGGCCATTTCTGACTAAGCATTCAGCAACAGAATATCAACCATAACAGCAAAGTCAAAGATAAGCAATACAACAAATAACTTAATTAAGCTTCACAATTGTAGACTGTTGACAAGGCAACTTGCAATCCAATTATCTAAGCTGTTTAGCATTAAGAAGCCATTAATTTGTTTTGCTTACTCCAGTGTTACACAAAATACAAATGAAAATCTGGTGCGTTCTCCAATCCAATACTAAACCAGGTAGATTGGAAGGTTATAGGTTCAGCCCCTGGATCTCCACAAGTGACCTCAGAAACCCTGGACTAGGAAATAAAGGGGAGGAATAAATTCAACTGGTATTCCTATTCTCTGTCATTATCCAGTAGCTCCTTCTGGAAAATATCCAGATGTGTCCTGGATGAGGACAGGACCCTTGCCAACAGAACAATAGCTGAAAATAAAAACAATCTAAAAATAGAAGGAGAACATTTAAATTAATTTCGGTTTTTCTAGTTTTTACATGGAAAGAGATCAAAATTAATTGAATTATGACCATGCAATAGCATAGCTCCCCTTTCTCCCAATTCTGATCTCTCCAACACATTGTTAAATAAAATGTTTCGAAGCATTTCCACACTCAGCAAATACCCTGTAAGATTTTAAGTGGCATTAAGAGATGGTAAAAGACTAAGTGGGACTCAGTAACTCAGATTGTGTGTAATGGACGCCAATGAACATGAGGGATGGATACAAAACTAAAACAGAATGTTTGAGGGTGACCAGAGCAGTGGACTGAAGATATTTCTTGCTGATCGATACACAGGTTGGTGAATGTTGGCAACAGGGATATGGATGCTGGCAGGGTTGAGGGGGGAGGGATACATGAGATTTAACTCCCACGTACTCTGCTTGTTTTTTTGATGAATAGCTGGCCAGCAGAGGAAAGGTGAGAGGGGGTCACTTTAGCAAGGCCTGCTTGAAGGTATTTGCAGGTCGGAGGCAGAAATGGGGGCACAGCACAGTCACATGTTTCAGGCAGAAGATTGATTATTTATGAAAATTGAGGTCCAATGGGATTGGAGGATTCCAAAGCTCAGGGTGGAGCTTAAGAAAGCAATTCGGAGAGAAAAGAGGGGATATGAGAAAGTTCTGGCTGGTAAAAGTAGGGAAAATCCCAAGATATTCTACAAGTATATCAAAGGGAAGAGGATAACCAGGGAAAGAGTAGGGCCCATAAGGGACCAAGGGGGCAATCTATGGGTGGAGCCAGATGACATCGCTAGAGTGTTGAATGAATACTTCACGTCCGTCTTTACCCAAGAGAATGAGGATGAAGGTATCGAACTCAGGGAGAGAGACTGCGAGGTTCTTAAGCAAATTGATGTAGGGACTGACAAGGTATTGGAGGTGTTGGCAGGCTTAAAAGTGGACAAATCTCCAGGCCCGGACGATTTGTGTCCCAAACTGCTGAGGGAGGCAAGGGAGGAGATCGCAGGGGCTCTGACCCAAATTTTTAATTCCTCTCTGGCCACGGGGGAGGTGCCAGAGGACTGGAGAACAGCTAATGTGGTTCCACTATTTAAGAAGGGTTGTAGAGATAAGCCAGGGAACTACAGGCCAGTGAGTCTCATGTCAGTGGTAGGGAAACTATTGGAGAAAATTCTGAAGGACAGAATCCATCTCCATTTGGAGAGGCAAGGTTTGATCAGGGATATTCAGCATGGCTTTGGCAGAGGGAGGTCATGCCTAACAAATGTGATTGAATTTTTTGAGGAGGTGACCAGGTGTGTAGATGAGGGTAGTGTAGTTGATGTAGTTTATATGGATTTCAGCAAAGCCTTTGACCAGGCCCCACATGGGAGACTTATAAAGAAGGCAAATGCACATGGGGTACAGGGTAATTTGATAAGGTGAATTCAAAATTGGCTTAGTTGTAGGAGACAGAGGGTGATGACAGAAGGATATTTTAGTGACTGGAAGCCAGTGTCCAGTGGTGTACCACAGAGATCTGTGCTGTGTCCCCTATTATTTGGTTTTTATATAAACAACATAGATGACTATGTGGGGGAAGGATTAGTAAGTTTGTGGAGGACACAAAGATTGGCCGGGTGGCTAACAGTGAGGTTGAGTGTCTTGGGCTACAGGAAGATATAGACGGGATGGTCAAATGGGCAGATAAGTGGCAGATGGAATTTAACCCTGAAAAGTGTGAGGTGATACACTTTGGAAGGAGTCATTTGAAAAGGAAGTATTCAACGAACGGCATGACACTAGGAAGTTCTGAGGAACAAAGGGACCTTGGCGTGTGTGTCCATAGATCTCTGAAGGCAGAGGGGCATATTTGTGGGGTGGTGAAAAAGGCATATGGGACACTTGCCTTTATCAATCGAGGCATAGATTACAAAAGTAGGGAGGTCATGTTGGAGTTGTATAGAACCTTGGTGAGGCCACAGCTGGAGTACTGTGTGCAGTTCTGGTCGCCACATTATAGGAAGGATGTGATTGCACTGGAGGGGGTGCAGAGGAGATTCACCAGGATGTTGCCTGGGATGAAACATTTAAGTTATGAAGAGAGGTTGGATAGACTTGGGTTGTTTTCGTTGGAGCAGAGAACACTGAGGGGCGACCTGATCGAGGTGTACAAGATTATAAGGGGCATGGACAGGGTGGATAGGGAGCAGCTGTTACCCTTAGTTGAAGGGTCAGTCACAAGGGGACATAAGTTCAAGGTGAGGGGCAGGAGGTTTAGGGGGGATGTGAGGAAAAGCTTTTTTACCCAGAGGGTGGTGAGGGTCTGGAATGCACAGCCTGGGAGGGTGGTGGAGGCGGGTTGCCTCACATCCTTTAAAAAGTACCTGGAAGAGCACTTGGCACACCATAACATTCAAGGTTATGGGCCAAGTGCTGGTAAATGGGATTAGGTAGGTAGGTCAGGTGTTTCTCACGTGTCAGCGCAGACTTGATGGGCCGAAGGGCCTCTTCTGCACTGTGTGAAAAAAAAGATTTTAAAAAATGTGTGGATTGTGGGCTGCTGGTGTATAACTGGCTCCCACCAAAGGCTTGGCCTGCTGGCTGGCTCAACACAGGAACTGGGTGGTTACTGCACCAACCACTGCCCCCCTCCCTCCCCCGCTCACTCCAAGCTGGCCCATTTGATGCCTGCATCTTCTGTTTAGATTCAAATGAAGCCCAAACCTGGAAAATGTTCACATACCCTGGTGCCAGCTTTGGTTGCATGCACAGTCACCATACCCGTATCTGAAGAAGTCAAAAATCACCCTCATGCATCAAGCACACCGAAAACGTCTACCCTAGGCCTACCCTAGATTAAAGCTCCACATACTCAACCTTAACAACATGCCTATTCACTTGAATAGTGTATTATGCTTCACCGTTTATACTGTCAGACTTTCTGTAAGCTCAAGTCTGTCAGTAAAATCTTCTTGGAGTTTTTAGTCAGCAAGTTAAATACCATTTTGGTTATTAGTGTTGAAATACTAAACACTCCCATCACCATTGCCTCCTCAACCTACAGAATCTCAAGAGCCTTCATGATTTGTTTCTTTCCCTCCCTTTCCAAAACTAATCTGCCTTTTGAATTTTTATTTAGGGAGCTGTGTGCTCATGGAGAAGCTATAAATGCTGAAATTACAGAGATTCAAATTTGCTGGAACATCGATAGGGAGAGTGTGGCTGGAATCAAGATGGTACAGGTTCAAACTTTACAGTCCAAGATAAACATAGTAATGAGCACCAGAGGTTTAGACAGGTTATTCCAGTATCAAAAAACAATTGTTTACATATTGACACATAGGGCAAAAATGTTCACTCAGCGGGCGGGTGTACCGACGCCAACGCGCAGTCACACGATAGTTCAGTCGGTGGGCACACACCAGAGCCAGCAGCGCACCCGCCAACAATTAACAGGCCTGTTAAATGATCAATTAAATTAATTTTTTTGCTGTCCATCCAGCCTAACGATTGATGGGGAGGCGAGAAAGGCCAAGTGGCCTTTGCATTTTTTTGGAAACCTCATCCACGGGTGGGATGAGGTTTCCAAAAGCAAATGATAATAAAATAAAAGTTTTAAAATTGAACTAATAACATGTTCCTGCTCATGTGATAGAGTCACATGAGGGGACATGTCCCATTACATTTCTGTCTTACATCTCTTCATCTCCCTGAGGCAGCTCTGTGCCTCAGGGAGATTATGCAGCGCTCACCCTCCTGACTCCCCGCTACCCGCACAGGCAGCGCTCAGCACTGCTGCTTGCCTTTCACGCTGGGCGGGCCTTAATTGGCCCACCTGCATGAAATCGCAGTCCGGTCCTGATCGTGGGTGGTGCTCAGCTCCCCACCCACCCCCACCAAGGGCAAAACTCTGCCCCTAAGGCCGTTACCTGGTAACGGCTCGGAAACATTTCCCTTCCCTCAAACTCGCTAGATATCACAGAGGATTTGGTAACTCATGATTTATTGGTACAAGGGCTTGAGAAATTTTCCTTCATGTGAAATTTTCTTTTACTTTTCTTGCAGTAAAAAGTGTGAATAATCACAACTAAACTGAGCCTCTGACCCACAGAGCTAAAAACAGCAAAGAGCCCTGTTATAACCCAAATATGGTACCTTATTCTGCACACTCAATTCACCAAGTCTTCAGTTATAAAAACTTTGTGTATAGGTTGTCACCTTGGATTAAATAAACATTTTGTAAATCTAAAATGAACAGGGGTAAACATTCCAATTGAATAGTTCTGAAAATGACCAATTATCTTCAGGCTTGAATAAAGACATTTAATTTAGCCATTCTTTCTTTTGTGAAGTGAGTTGGAGGAGAGAGGAAAACAGTAATATGTGTTATAGCGTTAATCAATCACAAACACGTCCTGTAGAAATGAAGCAACACATGGAACAGTTCCTGTTTGGCAGTAAATGTATGACGACACTCAAATTAATGCTTTGGGCCTTGACTTCAGGCTTGTCAGATAATTTCAGAAGTTCTCACACAAAAAGCAGCAAAGTGAATTCTCAAACAAGAGGTGTTAATATCACAGCAAATACGACTTTAACTGGGAGTCAATTCCATGGCTGAGGGAAAAGAACATGTTTCATCCCTGTTACTGAATGTGGTTTCTTAATTTTATATTCCTGCCTTCTATGATCCTTTTCACATTCAAGCTAAATAACTTGCTCTTCCAAATCTACATATTTACATTGATTAGATACATTGGTGTCATCACCACTGATCCTGAAAGCACTCCAGTCAGTATGGGCTGAATTTAGCACTGACGGGAATCTCACTGACGGGAATCCCACTGACGGGAATCCCACTGACGGGAATCCCACTGACGGGAATCCCACTGACGGGAGTCTCACTGACGGGAGTCTCACTGACGGGAATCCCACTGACGGGAATCCCACTGACGGGAGTCTCACTGACGGGAGTCTCACTGACGGGAATCCCACTGACGAGAATCCCACTGACGGGAGTCTCACTGACGGGAGTCTCATTGACGGGAGTCCCACTGACGGGAATCCCACTGACGGGAATCCCACTGACGGGAATCCCACTGACGGGAGTCTCACTGACGGGAATCCCACTGACGGGAATCTCACTGACGGGAGTCTCACTGACGGGAGTCTCACTGACGGGAATCTCACTGACGGGAGTCTCACTGACGGGAATCCCACTGACGGGAATCCCACTGACGGGAATCTCACTGACGGGAGTCTCACTGACGGGAATCTCACTGACGGGAATCTCACTGACGGGAGTCCCACTGACGGGAATCCCACTGACGGGAATCTCACTGACGGGCCTGAAAGGTAGGGTGTGGGCGATGGGGTGGGGCAACTTCATTTCTGCGATCAATAGAAACAGGGCCACATCTTGTCAGTGACAGCCAATTAATCGCTGGGTCTGGCAACCCGATTAAGGATGGAGGACCACCCCCAAGAGCTGCCAGTCACCAGGGGTGGTGACCATTGCTGGGACTGTACCCGGAGGGAGAGCACACAGCGATGGATGTGCACCCTCACACCCTGGTAAGTGAGGCCTGAGGGTGGCAGGCCGGGGGGGGGGGGGGCAGGGGGGTGGAGTGTTGGTGAGAGCAGGCGATGTCATTGCTCTGGGGTGGCCACTACCATCAAGGGGCCCTCGGCAGACTAAGTGCCTGGATAAGAGGGATTCTCTCCTACCGGAGCCAACTGGGAGGCTCCAGGGTTTACCTGGTGGTCACCCCACACAGTGAGGGCCCTCCCCGCCCACTGGGTAAATGCTGGTGGAATCAGGAAGCAGCCCTTAATTGGCGCTAAAGTGGCTCAGTTGGCTTCCCAATGGGAGGGCCTTTTGCCACCTCCTCAGCAGCTGGTAAAATGGCTTGGCAGTAGGAAGACAATGGGCACTCCACCCTTCTGCCATTTCTCCCCAGAGGGCTGGTAAAATCCAGCCCTATATCTCCTCGACCCAGTGGCAGATAATCTCCTAACTCATATCCACAGCTTCCTCACTCAGTCAATTCATTGTATGTATTCAAGTTTCACTTTGGATACTCATTAAAGTTTGTGTAACAATATTTTTTACACAGAACTTTAATCAAAAGTTTACTGGAAGCTCAACAAACTCACCCTTCCTCAAACTGTTGGCTGCCACAAGGTTATTATTCATTGGACAATCCTTGAGTTTATCCATAATGATCAGTTACATTATTTTGCCAGTTATTGATCCAAGATCAATGAGCCTGTGGCTGCCCAGATTTGTTTTGTTGACTTGAAGGAAAATGGCTTATTTTCAATTGATTGGGGCTTTGTGTAGTCACTGACTTCACCATGGTAACCATTAGCATTTCATAGTTTTCATCTGTCATCTCATTTAATCTCAGGTAACGTCTACATTCTTGGATATCTATTAGTTTTCAGCACTTTGAGTGCACTCTTAGACCTCCTTGCAAGCATTGGCTCCAAATATCCAAGCTGTTCTCCATACAAGAAACATTATTGCAGGAAATGTCAAGGTATATTCCCTTGAAGGGGAAAGGTAGGACAAATAAATGCAGAGCGCCCTGGATGGCAAGGGAGATAGAGGTGAAGATGAAAAGGAAGGAGTGCCCATACAACAGATGTCAGGTAGAAAATACAATGGAGAATCAGGCTGAATATAGAAGGACCAGAGGGGAAGTGAATAAACTAATAAGAAAATCAAGGAGAGAGCATGAAAAGACACTGGTAGCTAATATAAAAGGAAATCCCAAGGTCTTCTATAAGCATGTAAATGATAAAAGGGTGGTAAAAGAAAGAGTAGGGCCAATTAGGGATAAAAAAAAGAGGACTTGCATGTGGAGGTTGGGGAAATAATGGAGATATTAAACGAGTACTTTGCATGTGTCTTTATGAAGGAAGAAGATGCTGCCCAGGCCGAGGTGAGAGAGGAGGTAACTGGTACACTAGGAGAACTTACAATCGAGAAAGAGGTGTTGGAAAGGCTATCTTTACTTAAAATTGGTAAGGTACCAGGACCGGATGAGATGCATCCAAGGGTACTGAGGGAAGTGAGAGTGGAAATTCCTGGAAACTGGTTTGGAACAGAATCAATTGTACTTAGACAAGTGCAGGATAATTAAGGAAAGCCAGCATGGATTCATTAAAGGAAAACTGCATTTAACTGACTGACTGGAGTTTTTTGAGGAGGTAACAGAGAAGGTTGATAAAGGAAACGCTGTTGATGTGGTGTATATGGATTTTCAAAAGGTATTTGATACAGTGCCACACAACAGACTTGTGAGCAAAATTCGAGCTCATGGAATAAAAGGGAAAGTTGGCACTTGGATAGGAAATTGGCTGAGTGACAGGAAACAAAGAGTAATGGTTAATGGATGTTTCAGGTTGGAGAAAGGCTTGTAGTAGAATTCCCCTCAGTGTTGGGACCTTTGCTCTCCCTGGTATATATTAATGACCTAGTCTGTGTTGTGCAGGACATGATTTCAAAATTTGCCGATGATACGAAGATTGGAAATGTTGTCAACTGTGATGGGGATAGTCTTGAACTTCAAACGGACATAGACATGTTGGTGGATTGGGCAGACAAGTGGCAGATGAAGTTCAATGTAGAGAAGTGGGAGGTGATTCATTTTGATAGGAGGAATATGAACAGACTGTATAAAATAAAGGGAGAAACTCTGAAGGGGGTGCAGGAACAGAGGGACCTCGTGTATATGTACCTTCTCACTCGTAAAAGGATCAAGGACGAGCAGGCACAGGTTTAAAGTGATTTGCAAATAAGCAAATGTGATATGAGAAAAATTATTTTCACACGAGGAGTGGTTCAGGTCTGGAATACACTGTCTGGAATTGTGGTGGAGGCAGTTTCAATCAAGGCTTTCAAGAGGGCATTAAATGATTATTTGAATAGAAACACAGTGCAGGGGTATGGGGGAAAAGGCAGGCCAATGGCACTAGGTCATAATGCTCATTTGGAGAGCTGGTGCAGACACGATGGGCCAAATGGCCTCCTCCTGTGCTGTTAAGGTTTTGTGATTCTGTGATACATAAGAAGGTCATTGAAGACGGCAGGGCATGTTGAGAGAGCAGTTAATAAAGCATATAGTATCTTAGGCTTTATTAATAGGGGCATTGAGTCCAAGAGTAAGGAGGTCATGTTGAACTTGTATAAGACACTAGTTAGGCCTCATCTGGAGGGCTGCATCCAGTTCTGGGCACCATATTGGAGGAAAGGTGTGAAGGAATTAGAGAACGTACAGAGGAGATTCACGTGAATGATTCCCAGGATGAAGAACTGTAGCCATGAGGATAGATTGGAGAGGTTGGGACTGTTTTCCTTGGAGAAAAGAAGGCTGAGACGAGACTTGATAGACATATTCAAGACCCTGAGGTGTATGGACAGGGTAAATAGTGAGAACCTGTCCCCACTCAAGAGAACATCAAGAACTAGAGGGCACAGATTCAAAATAATTGGCAAAAGGGGTAAAAGTGAGGTGAGGAAACATTTTTTTTACCCAGAGGGTGGTTGGAGTCTGGAACAAACTTCCTGAGAGGGTGGTGGAGGCAGGTTTGATCAAGGTATTCCAAAGGGAATTGGATTGCTACCTGAAAAGAGAGAATGTGTAAGGTTACGGGGATAAGGCAGGGGAGTGAGACTAGGTAGAATGCTCTTTCACTGAGCCAGTGCAGACTCAATGGGCTGAATAGCCTCCTTCTGCCCTGTAAAGATTCTGTGATTCTGTGTAATGACCCAATAATCTGTTCTCGTGGTATTGTTGAGGGTTAAATATTGACCAGGACACCAGGGAGAACTAATTTCTTCACAGTCGTGCCATGGGATCTTTTACATCTGGACAAGCAGGCAAATGGGCCTCAGTACCATCTCTCATCTGAAAGACAGCACCTCTGTCAGTGCAGCCACTCCCTCAGCACTGGACTGTCAGTCTTAATTTTTGTCCTCAAAGTCCTGGAGTGGGACTTGAACTCAGAACTTTGTGACTCAGATGCAAGTGTGATTGAACTTAGCCATGGCTGACACCAGAATTGAGGGGTTTTGATAGATGAAGTAGGGAGAAACTATTTCCACTGGCAAATGGGTCAGTAACCAGAGGCCAGGATTTAAAATTATTGGGGAAAAAATTGGAGAGAAAAGAAAGAAAAACCTTTTCACAAACAGGATTGTTAAAAGGTGGAATGGGCTTTACTGAACAGGTGAAATCAGAATCCATACAAACTTTTAGAGGAGAATTAGGCATGGACTTGAGAGGACTGATTTGCAGGGTTATGGGATAAAAGCTGAGGTATGGGACTAAATTGAACACCACTTTCCAAGAACAGCACAGGTATGACTGGCTGAATGGCCTCATTCTGCGGTTTATATTTCTATGATTCTCTGCGTATTACCCTGGTCAGGCCAAGCCTTGTGGACTCTGTTTAGTTTTATATATCAAAGCAGATAGGAAGCAGCAAATGACGAATAAGCTGATCTCTAGGTTCGGAACCTGGTGTCTGGGTAATTTCTGGGTCCCGCCCTACACAGTATCTGTGTCACTCACATGACACAATAAGGCTGGAGACGTGCTCGGTGCCCAGTGTTACCAGGAGCTGCCCATAGGACATGAGTGGCAAAGGTAGATGGCCACCTTCATGGGACCTGCCGTTGCCTTTGTGGAGATAGCCTGGACGACCAGCAGTCTCATCGAGCGCAAAAGTGGCCAAACAGCCAAATGAAAGATAAAACACACAATCCAGTACAAGATCTCACCGCCTCCAAAAGTTCTCAGTATCAAACAATCCTTTAACTTCTGCCCTCATTGAGCCCGACAACTGATGATAAATGTAGTACTATATACTGGATATGCTGTTTACTAATGTGCACCAGAGCGTTTCGGTTCAGCGATTGACAAATTGAAAATGGCTGAGTTTGCTGGCAACACAATCAATAGATGCTGCACTGTCCGCACATGTGCCAATGTATTGTTTTTGACTGAAATATCACTGTCATTGAGGTCTCAGCCTCCGGTAAGAAAGATGGTGCTGCTCAATTGTGCACAGAAAAGAAAATCAAGAAAAGCAGGCGATTAAAGGGTAAAGGGATTAAAAACCAAAAGCGTGCTAAAAATACACAGCCAAGCCCATCCACTTCCCCTGTCTGTAACCACGCTGCCTCACCGCTTCGCCCCTTGTCCCCCTCTCTCTCTCAGGGTGCAGCCAGGAGGGACTGGAAGAGAAGAATATGTGCACTTACGCAAATTGATCCTGGCATTTGTAAATTTGGCGTTGCATTCTGGTGACATCAGTGATTACTCTCGCATTCGCGATGTTCATGCATGCAGAGCACACTTAGCTATATTGTCAAGACACACTCCCATTGAAAATACCTTTCTTGCCCTCCCTGACCTGTTAACAAGCCTCGCTGTTCATTGGAGGTGAGCATGTTCCCCATTCCTGTCCTCCCACCCTCCCTTTGGAAATTGTGTCACGTTCGGAAAGAGGCAGGATCCAGCATCACCCTCCAGGAACATGATTTCCAAATTACACCCACAGCTGTTCCTGCCCCCCAACCCCAGCAGGAGCTGGTTTAAAATTCCACTGGATTAAAAATCCAGCCCCCAGTGTTAGTAATCAAAATACATGCCGATAAAATGGTTGACGTTAATTAAATCGCTTGGGCCAGTTACAAACAAAGAGACTTTAGAAATCGGTCATCATAATATCCGATGTTTCCTGAACTGATTCCAAGGATTTTGCTTCTTGGGCCCTGTCCAGACAATGAATTCATGGTTCCATCCCTGTGTGAGCCATTCCTGGCATCAGCCTGTACTCTCCTGCCTTACTGTCCTGGTGCTGGATTTTATGCCACCCCCAACCCATTGGGCGTGTTTTTGGCAGTCAGGACATATAAAATACGAGGGATGGTAGCTCACCACCTTCCGGCCAACCCCTGACCCGGCCAATAGAACTGTATTACACGCTGCTCATACCATAAAACAGTTGGCGTGGGCAGGCAGGAGTGGGTCGGCAGGAGTGGGTCAGCAGGAGTGGGCAGCAGGATTGGGTCAGCGGGAGTGGGCAGCAGGATTGGGTCAGCAGGAGTGGGCAGCAGGATTGGGTCAGCAGGAGTGGGTCAGCAGGATTGGGTCAGCAGGATTGGGTCAGCAGGATTGGGTCAGCAGGATTGGGTCAGCAGGAGTGGGCAGGCAGGAGTGGGCAGGCAGGAGTGGGCAGGCAGGAGTGGGCAGGCAGGAGTGGGCAGGCAGGAGTGGGCAGCAGGATTGGGTCAGCAGGAGTGGGCAGCAGGATTGGGTCAGCGGGAGTGGGCAGCAGGATTGGGTCAGCAGGAGTGGGCAGCAGGATTGGGTCAGCAGGAGTGGGCAGCAGGATTGGGTCAGCAGGAGTGGGCAGCAGGATTGGGTCAGCGGGAGTGGGCAGCAGGATTGGGTCAGCAGGAGTGGGCAGCAGGATTGGGTCAGCAGGGGTGGGCCGCAGGATTGGGTCAGCGGGAGTGGGCAGGCAGGGGGGGTGCAGGCAGGGGGGGGCTGGCAGGAGTGGGTCAGCAAGAGTGGGCAGGCAGGAGTGGGCTGGCAGGAGTGGGTCAGCAGGAGTGGGCTGGCCATTTGTGAATTGCCTTTTGTGCATCTAGGCCCCCCTAAGATGTTATCCCCCACTTTCTGTCTCCCCACCTGGCCCCCAAAACCCACCCCCACCATCCTCAAACCTGGCATCCCAAACCCACCCCCCACCATCCTCAAACCTGGCCCCCCAAACCCACCCCCCACCATCCTCAAACCTGGCCCCCAAAACCCACCCCCCACCATCCTCAAACCTTTCCCAAGTCTGCCCCATCCCTTCCTGCTCAAAAAGGGCCAACTTACCTGGCTCCAGCATCCATCTTCTCTTCTTTGTGGAGATTCCGGCTGTGCCCACTCCTCAGTTCTGGCATTGCTGGGATTGGCCAATCCGATTGACCAAGGGGCGGAAGTCGCAATCTCAGCCCGGTTAGTGGCCAGCTGCACCTTCTCATTTTTGTTGTGTCCATCGGCTGCCGGCCAATTCTTGCAATGGGTGGATGGGGGGGTCGGGGGGTGGGTGGGGGGGGGGGGTGGAACCCATGGTCTTATTTGAAGTGACGTTCTAGATTGTTCTGCTTAATACAAGTTACTATTGCGCTCATCTTCACAAGATCAACTATCCATCTGGTTCATTGTGTGGTGAGGGGATAAAATCTGACGTCCTTACCTGGTCTGGCAACAACGGGACTCCAGGTCCACAGCAATGTGACTCTCCAAAATGGCCTAGCAAACCACTTGGTTGTATCAAACTTCTGCAGAGTCAAGTACTGTGGGTGTACCTACACCACAGAGACTGTAACGGTTCAAGAAGGCAGCTCACCACCACCTTCTCAAGGGCATTTAGGTATGGGCAGTAAATACTGACCTGAGAAGCCCACATTCCAAGAACGGTTTTAAAAACTCTCAGTATTCTCCTTTTAAGTCTGAGAAACCCAAGTTTCTTCAATCTCTCTTTGCAACTTGACCTCTTGATATCAGGCTTTGGTTCCATGACTGTATTTCATGATATTAATCATGGTTTCCTCCAATATGAACTCCACTAATCTTTTATCTGTTGAAGATATGTTTCTGTGAACGTTTCATGCTGCATAGAGTTTTCTGTAGTGCATTCTATCATGGCTGTGGAGTCTGATTGCAGACCTGAATCGCTTTCCACAGTGTGGGCAAGGATGAATTAGTGATGAAGGATGAGGCATTGAGTAGGGCATTAGATGATTATTTGAATAGAAGCAATGTGCAGGGGTATGGGGATAAGGCAGGACAATGGCAATAGGTCATAACGCTCATTTGGAGAGCTGATGCAGACACAATGGACCTAATGGACTACTTCTGTGCCATTAAAATTTTGTGATTATCTGATTATCTGATGGGAGGAGTGCGAGTATGATCCAGCGCCAACACTCTGTAGGCCATACCATTAACTTAAAACTTTAGTTTTCTCACCAGAATAGCCAATCATCTATTTCCCCTGCTGGTGTGCAGAATAAAAGAGTTTTCAACCAGGTTTCTTTCAACAAGCTCAGGGCAATTGTTTATTATAAAACAAAACGTCTTTTAACAAGTTGCTAGTACTGGTTAACACACAATTGTAATTAAGAAATACAACTACCTATCTGTTCCTAAAGACTTCTCCCAGCACACACACAGACACATACACAGATAAACAAAGGACAAGCAGATAGAGTCTCTCTGCAGAGATGGGCTTTGGAATGTGGGCATTATAAAATAAAGGATAAAGTTTGCAGGGTCTCAACGCTGTCAAGATAAAATAAAATAACCTGGAGGTCTCTTGTGTGAAGACTGGTCCCAGTGGACGTCTGGAAGTTCCCACCAACTGGTCTCAGCTTTGCAGGTGCAAATGCAGACTGGTTACACTCGGATGAGGGTTCTCTGGCTGCAGGTTGATAGCCACAGACAATCACAGGCAAGGTAGAGAGAGAGCTGGTTAGCTTCCTCTTCCTCAGCTTGTTCCCCAACCAGACTCTGCCTTCAAAATGAGCAGGTTCCAAACTTCAGATATATTCTCTCCACCATGTGATTTCCAGCAAGTTACCAGCCTTTGCTTTTCTCCAGATTTTCCCCCATCAATTAAAGTGATTGCTGTTCAAACAAACAACCAGGTCTTGCTCAAGTACCATAAGGTCAGGTGATTTCTAGGAAGAGGCCTGCTTGTTGACAGCTACAAGGTGAACTTATGACCTTTTTGAAAAAAGTCCCAGGTCAGCATTCAACTGTACAGATAATGCCAAGTCCTTCCATTTTCAAAAAGACACATTCATTCTTGAGAGATATGATTCCAACAAAAGGGAACAACACCACTACTTGAAATCACTCCCCAGGAAGGTCTCTCTTGTGCAATTAGAACATAAGAACATAAGAAATAGGAACAGGAGTAGACCATTCAGCCCCTCGAGCCTGCCCCACCATTCAATAAGATCATGGCTGATCTGTTTGTGTTTCAAATTCCACATTCCCATCTACCCCCAATAACCTTTGATCCCCTTGCCTAACAAGAATCTACCTACTTCTGCCTTAAAAATATTCAATGTCTCCGCCTATATCACCTCCTGAGGCAGAGAATTCCAAAGTCGCACAACCCTCTAAGAGAAAAAAATTCTCCTCATCTCTGTCCTAAAAAGGCGACCACTAATTTTAAAACAGTGCCCCCTAGTTCCAAACTCACCCACCTTGTCAAGGCCGTTCAGGATCTTGTATACTTCAATCAAGTCACCCCTCACTCTTCGCAACTCCAGTAAAAACAAGCCCAGTTTCTCCAACTTTCCTCATAAGACAACCCACTCATTCCAGGTATCAATCTAGTAAACCTTCTCTGAACCGCCTCCAATGCATTTACATCCTTCCTTAAATAAAGAGACCAAAACTGCGCACAGTATTTGAGATGCGGTCTCACCAATGCCCTGTATAACTGAAGCCTAACATCCTTACTTTTATGTTCAATCCCTCTTGTAATGAAGGATAGCATTCCATTTGCCTTCTTAATTACTTGCTGTAGCTGCACACTAACCTTTTGTGACTCGTACTAGAACACCTAGATCCCTCTGCACCTCAGAATTATGCAGCCGTTCTCCATTTCAGTAATACTCTGCTTTTTTGTTCTTCCTGCCAAAGTGAACAACTTCATATTTTCCCACATTAACTCCATTTGCCAGATCTTTGCCCACTCACTCAACCTATCTATATCCATCTGCAACCACCTCATGTCCTCTTCACAACATACTTTCCTACCTATCTTTGTCTCATCTGCAAATTTAGCTCCCATGTCTTCACTCCCCTCCTCTAAGTCATTGATTTTTCTCCCAGTCGGTGGTGGACATGCCACATTTCCTCAGGTTCACCTTCAAGGAGTCTTTGAACCTTAACCTTGGCCTACCTCACAGGCGGTCCAGTTAAAGTTGAGAACACATGGCCACTTTAGGGATTTTATCATCATTATACATTCTACATGACTGCTCCATCTGAGCTGAGCTCTGATAATGAGTGCTTCAACTCCAGATGTTGCTGCTCTTTGAAAAACCTTAGTGTTGAGCACTATGTCTTCCCATCTGATGCTCGTGGTGTTCTGGATTGATCTCATGTAGAACGTACCCAACTGCTGAAACCAACGGTCTGCCACCATTTTGTTAAATGTCAAGGAGATTCAAAACAGGATCTTTTCTTCCTGAGTCCATAGTGTGTGCTGCCCTGTTAGGTTGATAAGCCTGAAATTTACTCCCAATACTCAATTCCATTATTTTACATGATACAAAGGTAAGACTTATCGCTATATTTTACCTTTTTTAGAAAATGAGGACCGTGTTAGCCCATTTTCACATGACTAGAACTTCCCCAGTTTTCACCAACTCCAACATAATCACCCTCAAATTCACAAATTTTCCTCCTGTCTTTGAGCTCTGTGAAATATGTCCTGGGGGTTTATTGTGATAAGCCCTTCAATCTGTCTAGAATTCCATTGCACTTATATTAAAGCCATTAATCCTACTTGGGTGATTAGGGAGAAAACTGTAAAGGTGTATGGAATACTAGGTTTTATAAATATTGGTAGAGTTAAAAAACAAAGAAGCAACACAAAATCAATACAAATATCCATCCACTGCAGTTGGAACCATTTTTCAGCTTTGGAAATTCTACTTTAGGAAAGATGTCAAGGTCATGGAGAGGGTGAGCAAGAGATTGGAAGCTTTAATTATGAGCTAAAAGTAAGAAACGGTGCTTCTTTTCATGACAGCAGAGAAGATGAAGACAAGTTCAGAAAGGAATGTTCAGAATTATGGGGAACATTGGCTGGGATTTTCTGACCTCGTTGTGATGGGATCCTCCACGGGAGATTCGGTGGCCCAGCCAAAAGCCCATTGACTTGCTGTGGGATCAGACGATTCCAGTGGTGAGTGGGGTCAGAAAACCCTGCCCCTTGTAAGGTAAATCTGAAAAAATTACTTGACCAGAGGGGGTAAATTGAAAGTCACCAAAGAGAGAAATTAGTATTTTTTTATGTAAAGTTGCTGAGATGTGGAATGTCTCATAACAAGCAGGAGTGGAAGCAGAAAAATATGGCAGGTAATTAGCCACAGTCCACAAGGGACCATAAACATCTCCCTCCATTAAAGAGAGACAATTGATTCTATAGCTTGAGGGGCACCATTCCTCATCAAGGATGGGGCAAGGCAACGAGGTGGGTCTCCAGGAACAGGGATTGAATTCACTCTGTTGGCATCATTCTGCACCACACTCCAGCTATCTAAGCTAACTGACCCCCACCTAATGTGGTAGTGGATTTTGAAAATGAAAAATGTATTAAAATAAAGGAAAATGCAAGGAAGCAGGGCTATGAGAATATCTTTCTCAGGAGCTGGCAGAATGTGATAGGCCGATAGGCCTTCTTGTTTGCTGTAAAGATCCATGGTTTTAATACTCATGTCTTTGTATGAGAATAATTGGAGCAAGTTATGTTTAATATGTTAATTGTCTTCTGTTCATCCTCAGTTTAGCCTTGTTTGTATCTTTTAGGCATCTTACTTTTTACCCAACTACCCTCTTATTGTTCTCCTGTTGAAAGTGTTTCTTACATCTGATGTTATGCAGTTTTCCACTTCTCTCTATGCAGCAGTCATCATTAGAAGATGTAATAATAGCAACGAATAAGAACCCTTCTCAGAAAAGTGTACAGGATTTTAAATTTCTCCAACAATAGATTCTGGAATACAATCCAACAGCTTTATAATTCTGCATATTACGATTGCTCCCTGTTTATGGGCATGTCCAATTCTACAATAACAATAACTTGGGCATTTGGAAAAGGATAGAGCTATCCTTTGGAATCCAGTAGTTTGATATTGTTGAGCTACAGAACAAATTTTAATGCTGTTAAATATTGGAAGGATAGCTCTCCTTTCAGTCCATACCAACTCAGCAGCCCTTGGTGCATTTACAAATGCAGTAGATGTATTAAGAGTTGGAAAATTTAGTGCTTTGAGATACAGTATTTATTCAGCCAATCTTACAAAGACCACCTCCCCCCACCCCACCACCCCCCCACCCCGCAACACAGACCCCAAACCCCATTCAGTTAGAAAGGCCATTAGAAGCCATTTACTGAGTTACTTGAGGCATACAAATAATTGCAGCCTGAGCTGCAGTTACATTCACATTCCTGACCTATCTCATTATTCTTCTTCTCAAGTCATTCATACCCTCTCGTGTTTGTAACAGCATGTATGCCTGATCTAATTAACTTTTTAAAAAACATTCCATTCAGATTATGTTACTGTGGGTCCACCATCTGTTACTCAAAGCTTTTAAGAATATGTTAAAAGCTTGATAAAGTTAAATATATCTTCTGCTTAGGCTCCAACATAGAGCTTAGAATGAAAGATTATTGGCTTGGATTTTGCAGTCAGCGACAAAGTAATAGCACTCACTGCTGACCTCAGAGGAAGATGCCTGCAATGATGTAGGGATGTCTGCGATGTGGATTTCACCTTTCCCAGCATTCAATTCAGTCTTCCACCAGCTCTAGGTAACCTCTGGCATCAAACAACTGTGACATCACCTAGCAGGCTAAGAAGGCAATCACATTGAAGGATTCTCACAGACAGCAAATCAGGAATAAACAAGCAGGTTTTATCATTCACCTTTTATTTCACACAAAGTGAAATAAAGTTTAGGATCTGCATATGGGATTAAGGTAGAAGTTGAAATATAAACAAACTTTAAAAATTCAAAGTCTGCAGAATTAGTATAAAGGAGAAATTTGACATTCCACAGATATAAAATTAGCTTTTCAGGGCCAGAGAGGCTTCTCAGCACTAATCATGGCTGTCAAAAACTCAGTTACACCTCATTTCTAAATTAATAGAATGAAAAGTGAAAGGTCACTTCAAATCAGTGATTTCTAATTATTGCAAGGCTTTCAACACTGCACCATGTAGAGGAGTAGGAAATCACCAACAGAAACATCTGGATTAATTGCACATGTGTGAACACCAGGAGTCAGCTTTTCGATGCCCGATGGAGGTGTGAGTCAGTAATGAAGCGCTGAACTTAGATTTTTGCTTCAAAAGCAATTTTTCTCTGCCTTCTCCACCCCAAATAATTTTCCTGTGACCTTTACACAGGCCAGGAAGGCTTTGGATGTAAAACACACATGCACCTCTTCTGAGGTTGAGATCCCTATTGTAAGGACACCAGGAAAATGGTATTTCTTCCTGCACCCAATTTTCATGTGTGGTGTGGATTTTGTAAACCCTAAACAAAGCACCTCCTTGGATCGTTTGTGACCACTGGAGGAAACCTATTGAAGATTTAGGAGCATTCTGAAAGGTAAGTGTAAAAACAAAGAATGAAGAAAACTACAGCACAGGAACAGGCCCTTCGGCCCTCCAAGCCTGCGCCGATCATATTGCCCATCAACTAAAACATTTTGCACTTCCAGAGTCCGTAACCCTCTATTCCCATCCTATTCGTGTATTTGTCAAGCTGCCTCTTAAACACCACTATCGTAGCTGCTTCCACCACCTCGTCTGGCAGCGAATTCCAGACACTCACTACCCTCTGCGTAAAAAACTTGCCCTGCACATCTCCTCTAAAGTTTTCTCCTCTCACCTTAAATCTATGTCCCCTAGTAATTGACTCTTCCACCCTGGGAAAAAAACTTCTGACTATCTACTCTGTCCATGCCACTCATAATTTTGTAAACTTCTATCAAGTCGCCCCTCAATCTCCGTCGCTCTAGTGAGAACAATCCGAGTTTCTCCAACCTCTCCTCATAGCTAATAACCTCCAGGCCAGGCAGCATCCTGGTAAACCTCCTCTGCAGCCTCTCCAATGCCTCCATATCCTTCTGGTAATGTGGTGACCAGAATTGCACGCAATATTCCAAGTGTGGCCTAACCAAGGTTCTATACAGCTGCAGCATGACTTCCCAGCTTTTATACTCAATACCGATGAAGGCAAGCATGCCTAGATGTGTTGGCACCTTTAAATTGCACTATTAGTGCTGAATTTAATGTAGATGTGTTTTTAATGTAGTGATTCATCATAGGGAACCATCTTGCAAAGGTAAGTTGGCCGTTAGGTTGACCACCATTGTCTAAGTGTTGACATGCATTACAGTACCTGTACCAATGGAGAAAATGCCATACTGCAATTTTAAAAAATTGAAAAATGTCCTGCTAGCCTCTTCTGTCATGTTTTGTGCTGTGATTTAAATCAACAGACAGCTCTGGCTGTTTAAAAAACTCTGCTTTTGAAAGTTGAAAAAAATCAGCATCTGCTCCCTTCCATTGATTGACAGGCACGCTGCTGTGAAATGGAAATGGGGCTCCATTCTGTTCTGTCAGTTTCAGGCAATGTTGCTGGAAGTTTTTGTTATGACACCTGTAGCCATTATTAATGCTTGGCTGAGTTTAAAAAGCTTCTAATAGCTCTAGCTCAGCAAGAACAATTGAAAATTTAAAAATTTATAAGAATATGCTTTTGATGAGGTTTCTTGTTTGTTTATAAAGCTAACCTGCACTTAATGAATTACAATTTTTTGCACTGGAATGGTTTCTGTTCAATATCAATGAGACTGTATTTGAATTCAGGGTTTTATTAGATTGTTGGAAGTTTAATTTTTTTCCCAATGATTTTAAAATAATTCCCATTGTTATTGCATGGTTCCTGAGGATTAGACATGGTGCATACTGAGTGAAAAATAATGAAGGATACATAGGTGCATGAAGGGGACCTGCAGGAGCAAATGGTGGAATGGGAGTGGGTAGAGGGTGAGGGGTGAAGTTTAGTGGGTCTTCAAATGATGTTGGGAGTTGGGCTACTTTGTAGGAGAACTGAGGTGGGCTTTCTAATCAGTTAGCCTCAACACCCTCACTCTTCTTGCAATCCATCGTGGCTCACAAAATGCACTGCAAATCCGACACCTGTGTGAAAAGACTAAATTCCAGGAAAACACACATGTGGGTTGGATGTGCAGTTCCAAAGGTGCTAAAGTGTGCAGGTCGGGTTTTCCTGAGTCCACAGGGAAATCAGGCCCCTGAAGTTTTTGTCAGCTTCAAAAATCAAAGAATGAAATGCTTTCAGTTGCTCTTGTCATTTTCTGTGGTAGTAAAACCACTGTGAGGCTTCAGTGAACTACAAAGTTGATAACCCTAGAATCTTAAAGCACAGAAGGGTATCTCTATCCTTAATGATGGAGGAGCCCAGCAAAAGATAAGGCTGAAGCATTTGCTACAATCATCAGCCTGAAGTGCCGAGTGGATGATCCATCTTGGCCTCCTCCGGAGGTCCTCAGCATCACTGATGCCAGTCTTCAGCCAATTTGAGTCACTTCATGTTAAATCAAGAAATGGCTGAATGAACTGGATAGTGCAAAGGCTATGGGCCCTGACAATATTCCAGCAATAATACTTGTGCTGCAGAACTTGCCACATCTCTAACCAAGCTATTCCAGGACAGCCACAACACAGGCATCTAACCAGCAATGTGGAAAATTGCCCAGGTATATCCTGTACACAACAAGCAGGGCAAATCCAACCCGGCAATTAACACCCATCAGTCTACTCTGATCATCAGAAGGGGTTATCAACAGTGATATCAAGTGGCACTTGCTTAGCAATAACCTGCTCACTGACACCCAGTTTGGGTTCTGCCAGGGCCACTCAGCTTCTGACCTCATTACAGCCTTGGTTCAAACATGGATAAAAGAGCTGAACTCCAGAGGTGAGGTGAGAGTGACTGCCCTTGACATGAAGGCCACATTTGATCGAGTGTGGCATCAAGGAACCCAAGCAAAACTGGAGTCAATGGGAATCGGGGGAAAACTCTCCACTGGATGGAGTCATACCCAGCACAAAGGAAGATGGTTGTGGTTTTTGGAGGTCAGTCATCACAGCTCCAGGACATCACTGCAGTAGTCCCTCAGGGTAGTGTCCTCAGCCCAACCACCTTCAGCTGCTTCATCAATGACTTTCCTTCCTTCATAAGGTCAGAAGTGGGGATGTTCGCTGATGATTGCACAATGTTCAGCACCATTCGCGACTCCTCAGATACTGAAGCAGTCCATATACAAATGCAGCAAGACCTGGACAATGTCCAGGCTTGGACTGATAAGTGGCAAGTAACATTCATATTACACAAGTACCAGGCAATGACCATCTCCAACAAGAGAGAATCTAACCATCTCCTTCAGACATTGAATGGCATTACCATCACTGAATCCTCCACTATCGATATCCTGGGGATTACAATTAATCATAAATTGAACTGGACCAGCCATATAAATACTGTGGCTACAAGAGCAGATCAGAGGTGAGGAATCCCATAAATTGAACTGGACCAGCCATATAAATACTGTGGCTACAAGAGCAGGTCAGAGGTGAGGAATCCTGCAGCGAGTCTTAGGGGCAAGGGATCAAATTTAGGAAGATGTGGTAAATCAAAGAG
Organism: Cetorhinus maximus; assembly: GCF_964194155.1. Taxonomy (NCBI): domain Eukaryota; kingdom Metazoa; phylum Chordata; class Chondrichthyes; order Lamniformes; family Cetorhinidae; genus Cetorhinus; species Cetorhinus maximus. Next base: position 650,586 of record NC_135890.1, read on the forward strand.
CAGAGGCAACGCAAAAGAAAAAGGTATTATTATGGGAAATGAAAAACAGACCATGACAGGAAGGGATCGAGAGAACAAGTCTAACAGTAAATTAACAGATGAAGCTAGATATCATAAAAAGAATAAAAGGCTAAAGTTAAAATCTCTGTATCTGAATGTACGTAGCATTCAAAACAGAACAGATTCACTGAGAGCGCACAGAGAAATAAATAATTATGATTTGACAGCCATTACAGAGACATGGCTGCAGGAGGATCTGGATTAGGACCTGAAAATTGAACGATACAGGATACTTAGGAAAGACAGGAAGCGAGGAAAAGGTGGAGGGATGGTTCTGGTAGTTAATGATGGGATTAGCAACAATAGAAAGTGATGACCTAAATTCAGGAAACCAGGATGTGGAAATGGTTTAGGTAGAGATGAGAAATAGTAAAGGCAAGAAGTCACTTGTGGGAGTTGTGTACAGGCCCCCTAACAGTAACCACATGGTAGGGTTGAGCGTAAAGGAAGAAATAATTGGAGCTTGTCAGAAAGGCACAGCGATAATCATGGGGAGATCTTAGTTCACATAGAGACTGGGAAAATCAGATTTGCAGAAATAGCCCAGATTTAGAGATCCAAGAGACTAGGGAGAATGAGGAGTTGAAGGAAATTAATATAAGTAAGAAGGTTGTATTGGAGAAATTAATAGGACCGAAAGTTGATAAGTCCCTGGGACCTGATATTCTGTATCCCAGAGTGTTGAAAGAGGTTGCTATAGAGATAGTGGGTGCATTGGTGATCATTTTCCAAAATTCTACAGATTCTGGAATGGTTCCTGAAGATTGGGAGGTAGCAAATGTCATCCCACTATTTAAGATGGGAGGGAGAGAGAAAACAGGGAACTATAGACCTGTTAGTCTTACATCAGTAGCAGGGAAAATGCTAGAATCTATTATAAAGGATGTGATAAATGGATACTTGGATAATCATGATCTGATTGGACACAGTCAGCATGGATTTGCGAATGGGAAATCATGTTTCACAAACTTGTTGGAGTTTTTTGAAGATGTTACTAACAAAATTGATAAAGGAGGGTCGATGGACATAGTATATTTGGATTTTCAGAAGGCTTTTGATAAAGTCCCCCACAGGAGGTTGATTAGCAAAATAAAAGCACATGGGATAGGAGGAAATATACTGACATGGATTAAGGATTGGCTAACAGGCAGAAAACAGAGAGTAGGAATAAACTGATCAATCTCGTGTTGGCAGCCTGTGACTAGTGGGGTACCACAGGGATCAGTACTCAGGCCCCAGCTGTTCACAATATATATCAATGATTTGGATGTGGGGACCAAATGTAATATTCCCAAGTTCGCAGATGATACAAAGCTGGGTGGGAATGTGTGTTGTGAAGAAGATGTAAAGCAGCTACAGGAGGTTGTGGTTAGACAGGCTTAGTGAGTGGGCAAGAACATGACAGATGGAATATAATGTGGAAAATTGTGAGGTTATCTACTTTGGTAGAAGGGATAGATGTGCAGAGTATTTCCTAAATGGTAAGAGATTAGAAATTGTGGATATACAAAGGGACCTGGGTGTCCTTGTCCATAAATCACTGGAAGCTAACATGCAGGTGCAGCAGGTAATTGGGAAGTCTAATGGAATGTTAGCCTTTATCACAAGAGGATTTGAGTACAAGAGCAGTAAAGTCTTGCTTCAATGGAAGCTCAGTCACTGAGTATGTTCACGACAGAAATTGGTTAATTTACGAATTCTAATGACATCAAGGGATGGGGATAGTGGGAAAAAATGACATGGAAGTAGATGATCAGCCAGGATCTGGTTGAATAGCAAAGCAGACTCGATGGGCTAAATGACCTACTCCTGTTGCTATCTTCCTGTGAGAATTGTATAAAATCTTGGTTAGACCACACCTGGAGTCCTGGGTGCAATTTTAGTCCCCTTACCTCAGAAAGGATATTATTGCCATAGAGGGAGTGCAACGAAGGTTCACCAGACTTGTTCCGGGGTAGGCGGAACAGTCTTATGAAGAGAGATTGGATAAACGGGGCCTTTATTCTCTAGAGTTTTGAAGGATGAGTGGTGATCTCATTGAAACCTACAAAATACTTCAAAGAATAGACAGGGTAGATGCAGGTAAGATGTTTCCCCTGGTTCGGGAGTCTAGAACCAGGGACACAATTTCAAAATAAGAGGGAAGTCACTTAGGACTGAGGTGAGGAAAAATGTCTTTACTCAGAGGGTTGGAATTCTCTACCCCAGAGGGCCGTGGAAGCTCAGTCATTGAGCGTGTTTAAGGTGGAGATTGATAGATTTCTGATTAACAATAACATAAAGGGTTATGGGGATAGTGTGGGTAAAAGGCATTGAAGTGTTCAATCAGCCATGATTGTATTGAATGGCAGAGCAGGCTTAATGGGCTGTATGGCCATTCCTGTTCAACATGTTCCTTTGTTCCTAGGAGTACATTGAACGTTTTTGGGATAGTTTCTTAGAACAGCATGTTCTTGAACCAACCAGAGAGCAGGCTATACTAGACCTGGTATTGTGCAATGAGATGGGAGTAGTTAATTATCTCATAGTGAATGTGCCCCTAGGTAGCAGCGACCATAATATGATTGAATTTTACATTCAGTTTGAGGGGGAGTGAAGCAGGTCTGGGACTAAGTTTTTAAACTTAAATAAGGGTAATTATGAGGGCATGAAAGCAGAGCTGGCTAAAGTGAATTGGCAAAATAGTTTAAGGGATCAGTCAATAGAGATGCAGCAGCTAATATTTAAGGGGATATTTCAGAATGCACAGAATAGATACACTCCAACAAGTAAAAGTCTAAGGGACAGACACACCATCCGTGGTTAACGAGAAAGGTTAAAGATAGCATTCAACTTAAAGAAAAAACAAAGAATTGTGCAAAGATAGGTGGCAGGTCAGAAGATTGGACATAATAAAAGGAACAGCAAAGGATGACTAAAAGAGTAATAAGGAGGGGAAAATTAGAGTATGAGAGAGAGCTAGCCAAAAATATAAAAACAGAAATTAAGAGTTTTTATATGTATTTAAAAAAGAAATGAGTTAACAAAGTGAGTGTTGGTCCTATAGAAAGAGAGTCTGGAGAATTGACAATGGAAAACAAGGAGATGGGAGATGAATTGAACAGGTATTTTGCATCAGTTTTCACTATAGAGGATACAAGTAACATCCCAGGAGCAGCTATGAGCCAGGAAATAGAAGTGGGGAAGGCAGGAAAATTACAGTCACCAGGGGAGTGGTATTGAGTAAATTGTTGGAACTGTGGGCTGACAAGAGCCTGGGTTCTGATGGACTTCATCATAGGGTCTTAAAAGAAGTGTCTAGTGAGATAGTTGATGCGTTGGTTTAATTTTCCAAAATCCCCTAGATTCAGGGAAGGTTCCATTGGATTGGAAAATCGCAAATGTTTATTCAAAAAGGGAGGGAGATAGAAATCAGGAAACTACAGGTCAGTCAGCCTAAAATCTGTCATAGGGAAAATGTTAGAAGCTATTATTAAAGAAGTTATAGCAGGGCTCTTGGATAAGCTCAAGGTCATCAGGCAGGGTCAACATGGTTTTGTGAAAGAGAAACCGTGTTTAACCATCTTAATGGAGTTCTTTGAGGAAGAAACTTATACTGTGGATAAAGGAGAACCAGTGGATGTGCTGTATTTAGATTTCCAGAAGGCATTTGATAAAGTGCCACATCAAAGGTTATTGCGGAAAATAAAACCTCATAGTATAAGGGGGTAACTTATTGGCATGGATAGAAGATTGGATGGCTAACAGGAATCAGAGAGTAAGCATAAATGGGTCTTTTTCAGGTTGGCAAGATGTAACAAGTGACGTGCCACAGGGATCAGTGCTGGGACCTCAACTGTTTACAATTTACAGAAATGACTTGGATGAAGGGATTGAATTGATAGTTGTCAAATTTGCTGATGACACACAGAAAGGTAGGGAAGCAAGTTGTGAAGAGGACATAAGGCTATAAAAAGATTTAGATAGGTTAATTGAGTGGGCAAAGATCTGGAAAATGGAGTGTAATGTAGGCAAATGTGTAATTGTCTATTTTGGCAGGAAGAGTAAAAGAGAAACTTATTATCTAATGGTAAGAGATTGCAGAGCTCTGAGTTGCAGACAGATTTGGGTGTCCTAGTGCATGAATCACAAAAGGTTAATATGCAGGTACAGCAAGTAATTAGGAAAGCTAATAGAACGCTACCATTTATTGGGAGGGGAATTGAATACAATAGTAGGGAGGTTATGCTTCAGTTGTACAGGGTACTAGTGAGACCACATTTGGAGTATTGTGTACAGTACTGGCCTCCTTATTTAAAGAAGGATGTAAATGCATTAGGAGTAGTTCAGAGAAGGTTTACCAGACTAGTACCTGGAATGGTTGGGCTGTCTTATGAGGAAAGGTTGGACAGGTTAGGCTTGTATCCGCTGGAGTTTAAAAGAGTTAGAGGTGACTTGATTGAAATATGTACGATCCTGAGAGGTCTTGACAGGGGTATGTGGAAAGAATGTTTCCTCTTGTAGAAGAATCTAGAACTAGGAGTCACTGTTTCAAAATAAGGGGTCGCCCATTTAAAACAGAGGTGAAGTGAATTTTTTTCAATCAGAGAGTCATGAGTCTTTGGAACTCTCTTCCTGTAAAGGTGGTGGAAGCAGAGTCTTTGAATATTTTTAAGGCAGAGGTGAATAGATTCTTGGTAAGCAAGGGGCTGATAGGTTATTGGCGGTAGGTGAGATGCAGGTTTCAGGTTACTATCAGATCAGCCATGACCTTATTAAATAGTGGAGCAGGCTCAATGGGCTGAATGGCCTACTCCTGCTCCTTGTTCATATGTTCATCTGTTCGAGGAACTCACCTCCTTATTCCCCAAAGCATGTCTGCTATGTACAAGGCACAAGTCAGGAGTGTGATGGAATACTCTCCATTTGCCTGGGTAAGTGCAGCTCCCACATCACTCAAAGACACAAGAAGCTTGACACTATCTTGGAGAAAGCAGTCCGCTTGATTGGCACCACATCCCCAAACATTCACTCCCTCCACCACTGACGCACAGTTGCAGCAGTGTGTACCATCTACAAGATGCACTGTAGGAATTCACCCAGGGTCCTACAACAGCACTTTCCAAACCCACGACCACCACCATCTAGAAGGACAAGGGCAGCAGATAGATGGAAGTTCCCCTCCAAACCACACACCATCCTGACTTGGAAATATATCGGCCGTTCCGTCACTGTCGCTGGGTCAAAATCCTGGAACTCCCTTCCTAACAGCACTGTGGGTGTACCTACACCACATGGACTGCAGTGGTTCAAGAAGGCAGCTCACCACCACCTTCTCAAGGGCAACTAGGGATGGGCAATAAATGCTGGCCCAGCCAGCGAAGCCCACATCCAGTGAAAGAATAATTAAGGAGAAGGCCATTCAACACATTGTGTCTGTTCTGGTTCATTGAAAGAACTATCTGATTAGTCCCACTCCCCTGATCTTCTCACAGCCCAGCAAAGTTTCCCTTTTCAAACATATATCGAATTCCCTTAAAAGGTTATTGAACCTGATTTGCCATCCTTTTCACACAACTGAAAATAAATGTAAAATTCCTTATGCAGCCTATGCTGTGGAAAGTCGCAATGCAACGACTGAGGTTCAGAAATGCCTGAAAGGTGTTTACATTTACTGAGAACCCAGACTGAGGGTCATAGCCCATAGTGCTGGACAACAACAGGGTTCATAAGGGGAAAGGACAAGAGGAAATCAGTTGAGGTGATGCTGAGATTCAGTGGAAAGAATGAGTGAGGTTGTAAGGAGTTCAGAACTCAGAGATTTTAATACATCGGCCAGAATTTTTACCTCAACGGGCGGACTCGGTACGGGTGGGCGGGGGTGGGTGGGGGTGGGTGGGGGTGGGCGGGTGTGGGCGGACTTGGTGGGGGTGGGTGGGGGTGGGCGGACCCGGTACAGGTGGGCAGGCACGGGCGGACTCGGTGGGGGTGGGTGGGGGCGGGGCGGGCGGGGGTGGGCGAGGGCGGGCGGACTCGGTGGGGGTGGGTGGGGGCGGGCGGGGGCGGGCGGGGGTGAGCGGGGGCGGGCGGGGGTGGGTGGGGGCGGGTGGGGGTGGGCGGGGGCGGGCAGGGGTGGGCGAGGGTGGGTGGGGGCGGGCGGACTCGGTGGGGGTGGGCGGGGGCGGGTGGGGGCGGGTGGACTCGGTGGGGTGGGCAGGGGCGGGCGGACTCGGTGGGGTGGGCAGGGGCGGGTGGGGGTGGGTGGGGGTGGGTGGGGGTGGGCGGGGGTGGGTGGGGGCGGGTGGACTCGGTGGGGTGGGCAGGAGCGGGCGGACTCGGTGGGGTGGGCAGGGGCGGGTGGGGGTGGGTGGGGGTGGGTGGGGGTGGGTGGGGGCGGGGGCGCTCCAAAATTCTCCAAAATTGCAAAGACTGAATGTATGCAAGATTTTTTAAAAGTTAGTCATTTGATAGAACCCACTACAGACAGTTTAAAAACATCAAATAAAGCCATCCAATTACAGAGCACAGTGGGGTACTGAAAGACTAATATAATGGTGCCCACACAGATGTTTCACTTTGTTTCATTAAGATTTAATAATGTCCCTTAGAATAAACTGAAAATCCTGCAGGATTTTTGACCAAGCGAGTGAATGCAGAGACAGACAAGTGGAAGTACAGGAATAATTTACCTAACCAATCAATGTGACATGACAAGTTATAATTTACAGCATTACAATTGAAAGAGTAATCCAAGAACCACTTCTCCTTTGCAAAGGGATTGCCTGCTACAGATTTTTTTCTTTATGAGGAAGATTCCACAGTAGCCACATAACGGGTTGGATTTAATGTAGTCCCCAGTGGGGTGGGAACGATTGTGGCCAGGGACACCTCACTGCCTCAGTCTTGCAGCAGAGGGAACCCACCTGCAATTAAGTCAGAGGATGGAAGGGGCTCATGCGGGATTCCCAGCCACCGGCAGCAGCAGGTCAACTAGGTTCATTAATGGGCCAATTGACACCCATTATCGTGTTGACCAATAGCCTCCCAAGGGTGGGGGTGGGTGAGTGGGGTGGACACCCTCGTTGTCAGGCACCCTGTGTTTGAACAGGGCACCCAGCATCAGGAAGGGTTTTAAAAATAAATCATTTATGAGATGTGGGCATCAATGGCTGGGCCAGCATTTATTGCCCATCCCTAATTGCCCCTTGAGAAGGTGGTGGTGAGCTGCCTTCTTGAACCGGTGCAATCCCTGTGTTGCTGAAAGCCAACCCCCTGCTCTTGCCTCTGACCCCCCCTCCTCTCCTGCAACCCCCCACCCCAGGATGCCCATCCAACCCCTCCTCATCTTTGGTCTAAGGTTCCATGATGTTCCTGGGTCTCTGGTTTGTGCATGGCCAGTAGCTGCTGGCCTCTGATTGGCCAGCAGCTCAAAGTGGGTGGGAGTTGAGCCGTTGGGGACCTCAATCACAGAAAAGGCCCAATGGTGGTCCTTAAGTTGCTGAAGGGCATTTGATTCTGTAACTGACCAGATTTCCCACTGGTTCTCCATCTGGTGGGCAAGACCCTCGTCAGCATCACAAAATCCAGCCCAGCGATGTAATTTAGCATAACACTCCACTGTAAATAATGTATGAGTTCTGTATTATCACCAGCCTGTCAGCAGAGCAACTCCTGCGATCCAAATTCAAGTTTTCTATTAAATCCGCATGAGGGTCAATGGCCTAATTCAGCAGCTTAGATGTGAGAGACTAAGACCTCACATTGTATATATTTTATAAAATATATTTAGATATGCTCATCGCTGTTTTGAAAAGTTTTAAAACTGAACAAAGGGCTTTAAATTGGCTTAAACTGTGTTTGTCTGTGACCCTGAACAGAAGAAGCCACTTGGCAGTTTTAGGGAAACTCACAGCTCATTATCTCTGAGGAACCAATCGTGACCACCTGCGGACTGTACTGCCCCATCCCAAAGAGAGCTATACAAAGACCATCTTTTTTTATATTCAATCGCGGGATGTGGGTATCACTGGCTGGGCCAGCATTTATTGCCCATCCCTAATTGCCCTTGTTCAGAGGACATTTAAGAGCCAACCACAAATTGCTGTGGGTTTGGAGTCACAAGTAGGCCAGGCCAGGTAAGGACGGCAGATTTCCTTCCCTAAAGGACATTAGTGAACCAGCTGGGTTTTTACAATAATCGACAATACTCTCACGGTCATCATTAGATCTTTAGCTCCAGATTTTTATTGAATTGAAATTCCACAATGTGTTGTGGTGGGAAGCTCCCCAGAGGATTACCCTGGGTATCTGGATTACTCAGATAAAAGCAAAAAACCGCGGATGCTGGAAATCTGAAACAAAAACAGAAAATGCTGGAAAAAACTCAGCAGGTCTGGCAGCATCTGTGGAGAGAGAAACAGAGTTAACGTTTCAAGTCCGTATGACTGTTCTTCAGAGCTTGTTCCTTAGCACCTGAAAAGAAGGGACAAAGTTTCTTGTTAAGGCTTCAGATGAGACAAAGAATAAAATGAAACTGGGGACAAGGAAGCTTTGAGATAAGATGAGTTGGTGCTGCTGGAGAGAGAGGTCGAGTGTGTTCATATGGCGACGCATGGCACTGAGTGTGGATCTCAGGATGTAGCGGGAACAGCAGTCCGAGCAGCGATGTAGGACCCAGAGATACCTGTAATCCTGGGTGGGTTCGAAACATGAGGGATGGAGCTTCAGTTGGAATCCACATGGGGTAAGTCGGAGACGGAGACAGTCACTGAAGACGGAAATGTGGCGGTGAAAGTGAGTTTTAGTAAACACCTTGTCAAACACCCGGGGCTGAATTTTGCCATCGGTGAGCAGGGGGCGGGGCCCGCTCGCCGATGCACAAAATTACGCAGGATGAGGTCGGGGGGAAGCCCCAACATCACCGCGCCCCATTTAAATCTTCAGGAAGGCGGGGACTCAGTGAAATCAGCTGTGGGCCCGCCGACCTTTCAATGGCCAATTGAGGCCTTGACAGGATCATTTAAGCAATTAAAGGACCTGCCCGTCCAACCCTAAGATTGACAGGTCGGCCAGGAGCCCCGGCGGGGAATAGAAAAAACATGAAACCTCATCCACCGGCGAGATGAGGTTTCATGTCGGGTTTTGAAAAGTTTAATAAAGTTTTAGCATAATTAATGAACATGTCCCATCTCATGTGACATTGTCACATGAGGGGGACATGTTAAGGATTTTTTTTCTCTATTTTAATCTTTTTCAAAGTGTCAGTGATCTCCCTGAGGCAGCACTTAGCCTCAGGGAGATGTGCGCACTCTCGCTTTTGGGGAATCCCCCCTGTCCGCACAGGGAACGCATAGCGCTTCCCGCCGGATGTCACGCTGGGCGGGCCTTAATTGGCCCGCCCACTTAAAATGGCCGCCCGCCAGAGATTGGGTTGGGCCCGCCCGCCAGGCAGAAAATTCTTCCCTGCGAGGGAAATGGAAAGCGATGAAGGTGAACAGGGTGAAAGAGACAAACGGAAATCCTGTTGTAGAGAAGAGCAGCACCTCTTGAAGGTAGGCATTCCTGGAAGAGATTGGCAGTGAATTAGACACTAAGATAAAATCAAAATACTGCGGATGCTGGAAATCTGAGACGAAAACAGAGAATGCTGTTAAAACTCAGCTGGTCTGACAGCATTCGTGGAGAAAGAAACAGAGTTAATGTTTCAAGTCAGTATGACCCTTATTCAAGAAGGATCATATGGACTCAAAACGTTAACTCTATTCTCTCTCTACAGATGCTGCTAGACCTGCCGGAGTTTTTTTCCAGCATTTTCTGTTTTTGTTTCTAGATTACGAGTCCAACGACAATAACACTACGACATCATCTCCCCTTAAATCTGTATTTAATCACCCAGGCTGGCCAGAAGGAGATGGATCCCCTGCTTAGACAAAGGCCCCGCATGCCTTTGAGCTCATCCTATCTCGAGTTTGCTGTAGGGTTGTTAATAGAAAATTGGCCCACACAAAACTGAGGGGTTGGGAAATATGCCACTGCTTATAAAGGGGGAGGGAAATCAAAACACCTCTCCGCTTATGGACGGGTGGTGAGAGGAGAAATCAGGACTGTTTAAATTAAACCCCCCTCCTGTCCATAACAGATGCTAAAATGTTAATAGGTCACAAATTTGAGATGGTTGTATTAGAATAAATCAGTGGAAAAACTGGAATAGTGAGACATTTTGAGATAACATATATTTTATCATTGGAACAAAATGGAGAATACTGCAGTGCTGGAAATCTGAAATATTTTCCCATTGTTCAGTCTGAACAGTTATACTTTTCCATTGTGTCACAGACATTCAGGTACATGACTCAGCAGGAGTCACAGTGTCAGGAGAATCTTATAGAACTGAAGTCATTTTCAGAGAAAAGGGGATAGTGACAAAATATTAAGAGGAATGGAACATCAGCAGTTTTAAATTCACTTGTCCTGGGTTCACAGTTAATCATTAGTGTACAGTTGATAAAACATCAAGCAAAACTGAAACTGAAAGGAGTTATCTTCTGCACCAACTGATAGTAGAAACACGAATCAATTAATCCGAAGCATTTAATGCACATTAACAAAAATAACTCGATCAATATTTGAATAAAAATGAGATTAGAGGTTTTGAGAATATGTATAGAGATCAGTATATTGGCTGTGTATTTCATATTCCAATATACTGTGTATTAATATGTTGGATGTGCGTTTACACTCCAGTGTAGTGTCACTGAAGGCAGTTTTATGTAAGCCTTGCACCTTCCTGAGTATGCACTGTAGTATCATCTGCTTACAGCTCACCTTTGAGAAGGGCAACTGCACAGGAGTCCCCTGATGTACTGAAAGCAGCTGAGCGTGTGCTAACTTGATGTCACAAGTGGTATCTTGATGCGACGCCAGGCTTCCTAATGTTGGCCATGCAGGTTCATTGAACAAATTTTTGTGTCACTCGAAAAAGATCAGAGGTCAGGGGTGGAGGAGATTAAATAGGTTGGATCATAAACAGAACATAGGATTGTCTTACCATTCATTCACAGGCAATAATCGGAGAAAGTGACCCAGACTGCACTTGGGTTAACCAACCAAACCATCTTTTCTCATTCCAGTCTTGATTTTTATTTGGGTGTGGATGCAAATTATACTTTTCCACAAGGTTAACTTTTCAAATAAAACTCTGTTAAAGTGTGTAGTAATTATGGTTTTATTTAGCGTGTAATGTACTTTTAAGAATAATACTTGTTAGAAAAGATTACATAATCTGCAGTAACCAATGGGAGTGTAGCATGGGCTACCTCAGCAGACAGTGTAGAAATAGAGATGGAATTAGAAACTGAGTATATTGTAAATAAACTTAATGTTTCCACTTAGAAAGTTGTCTGCAGATCAACTCAATTACTAATAATACAACTCGGCCAGCCTACAACAAAGTGCAAAGAATATTGCTGCCATGAATTTTAAGATAATTAGGTGTAAACATCGCACAAAAGTAGTTACTTTGTTTACTCGTTGTTCTCTAGGAACTGTAGGGAAATAGAAACAAAATCTTGACATCTAGGCTTTATTTGGTGAGCCATTGAACACAGAAATAAGTTGCTATCCTGGATCATAATGATGGTGAATAAAGAACTAGACGCACTTGTTCAAAAACACATATATTGTGGTTGTTGAATTTCACTCATGACACCTCTTATTCAGTTTGGACAGCACATAGGGATAGTTAGCTTGTCACAAAGAGACACAACCTGTTCCATTTCATAATGGCTGTCCCTCCTGAGTGCCACAAAATTCCCCATCATCCTCACTGTAACGGACGTGAAAATACCATCTCTGCCTATGCAACATCTGCTACACAAACAGACTTAAATACACATTAGCACTGGCACAAATGGCATATATGCCATGGCAAACATTAATGCTCCATAGCAGGTTGCTGCTGCAGAAAAAAATTCCCTCACCTCTTAGAATTTTCTGAAGCTCCTTGGACTGTACTGTGAGTTTTGTGTTATTTTACCAAATTTATTTTAAAAATGTTTTCTTTTGATATAAAATCAATACTTTCTGTGAGTAAAAAGTGAAATTTCACTGGTATTATACAAGATACTGTTGTGTGGTTCAAGTATCAGCCTGTGACAGAATGAAGAGAGCTTTTCACTGTTTGGTCTGTAACGCCACTGACACTGGGTGGGAGGAGCACTTCTGCCAGAATTCTCCTCATTGTCCAGTGTAACCTCAGTATAAACACCATTTATTGTGGTTTTCACACTTCTTCTGTCAAATTTCCAGTTGGTAATTGGGAAAATCCCTGTGGAAATTCATTCCCGCTTGCCAAAGATAGGAGAGGAAATCTGCCCGCACCTCTTATTGGTGAGTATTAAAATTTAACTCCATAAAGAAATTTGAAAACGTGCACTGAAGGATTTGCCAAATTACTATTTATACTGCATTGGAGCAATGGAGAGGATCACTTACAGTGCAACCAATGGAGAGGATCACTTACAGTGCAACCAATGGAGAGGATCACTTACAGTGCAACCAATGGAGAGGATCACTTACAGTGCAACCAAGTTAACAGGATCTCTGAAGATCTCTCTCAGACTAATTCTGTCTGGAAAAAAACACTTCACCTAGAAGTAAGTTATAGGATAGAGGGAATGAGAGATTAGAAGAATGAAATAAATTGGCAATTTCCAACTTCTCCCTACTTGAAGAGTAACTCCAGCTGATTAATTGGGGAGAAGTATTGAAGAAGTCATTAGTCCAGATTGTCCCAACTTCCCAACAGAAGATGTGGATGATAACACCAGTATGGAAATGGAGCAGTCAATTTAAACTGAGGCAGGAAGGAAAAGAGTATTATTTATGTAATTGTTAACATGCCAGAAGATTTTAAATAACACACACAAGAAACAGAAAGTAACACAGCAAGATCTCCTGGGCAGAACTGCATTACTGCCTCTCCCAGGGAGAAAGCCTCACTGTAGAATCTCGGTATTCACAAAATCAGAGAAGCTTTTTTGGTCTGCTGGGGTACTGAAGAAATACAAAAGAGGAAGTCAGGATAGATTATCCTCAATTCACAATAGCTTGAACTAAACATACCCATTACTGAACCAGTTTTCTCTGCATTTCAAACACTGTTCCTCTCTAGCCTATGAGCGCGAAGGGCCTTCAAGCATTTTGAAGACTTTTCAGAGACCTATAGCCAAGTAGTGAAAGATTTCAGTGCATAAAAATCATCTGGCAAATAGAAGTTAAATTTAAAAAATAAAGACGTTCCCCGAAGATGTTGACTGCAACCAAAAACTCTGACAAGGCTGAAAACCTTTAGAACAGATCGCAAAGTGTTTCCTCTCCAACTCATTAATGAATAAGGACCAATATTTCCTGCAGTAGTAAGATTTAAAGACAGTTCCTCAGAGCCTCCTGGATTGGCTATAGTTGTTTTCCTACCTCATTATTCTAAGGTATTGCTCTGCAAACTAAAAGCAAAATAACACACTGCTAAATTGGCAATTAATTTCATTCTTGCAGTACATCTATGTTTAGTATGTTATGATTTGCTGTTAGAATAATGTAGGATGTTTTTCACAATCCTTGGAAGGCTATGGTAGGCTTGTTTTTATTCATTAATAGAATGTAGGTGTTATTGGCAATGCCAATATTTATCACCCATCCCTAATTGCCCTTGAGAAGATGGTGGTGAGCTTCCAATTTGAACCACTGATGTCCAAGTCATGTAGCTTCTCCTACAATGCTGTTAAGAATGGATTTCCAGATATTTGACCCAGTGACAGTGAAGGAACTGTGATATAATTCCAAGTAGGATGGTGTGTGGCTTGGAGGGAATCTTGCTGGTGGTGGTGTTCCCATGCATGTTCTGCTCGTGATAGAGGTTGCGGACTTGGAAGGTGATATCAGAGGAACCTTGGTGAGTTGCTACAGTGCATAATGTCGATGGTATACATTGCTGCCATGGTGCACTGCTGGTGGAAGGACTGAATGTTTAAGGTGGTGGGTGAGGTGCTGATCAAGGAAGCTGCTTTGTCCTGGATGGTGTCAGGCTTCTTGAGTGTGGTTGGAACTGCACTTATCCAGGCAAGAGATGAGTAGTCCCTCACACTCCTGACTTGTGCCTTGTGGATGGTGGACAGGCTTTGGGGAGTCAGGAGATGAGTTACTTACTGCAGGATTCAGAGCCTGTAACCTGCTCTTGTAGCCACAGTATTTATATGGCTAGTCCAGTTCAGTTTCTGGTCAATGGTAACCCCCAGGATGTTGATGGTGGGGGAATTCAGTGATGGCAATGTCATTGAATGTCAAGGGGAGATGGTTAGATTCTCTCTTGTTGGAGATAGTCATTGTCTGGCACTTGTGTGCCACGAATATTACTTGCCACTTATCAGCCCAAGCCTGGATATTGTCCAGGTCTTGCTGCATTTGGATTTGGACTGCTTCAATATCTGAGGAGTCACGAATGGTGCTGAACATTGTGCAATCATCAGTGAAAATCCCCACTTCTGACCTTATGATGGAAGGAAGCTGAAGATGGTTGGGCCGAGGACACTACCCTGAGGAACTCCTGAGGAGATGTCCTGGAGCTGAGATGACTGACTTCCAACAACTACAACCATCTTCATTTGTGCTAGGTATGATTCCAACCAGTGGAGAGATTTCCCATTTTGAATAATAATAACAACTTATGTTTATATAGCACCTTTAAAATATCAAAATACACCTCACAGGAGGACAATCAAACAAAATATGACATTGAGTCACCAAAGGAGATATTAGGGCAGATAACAAAATGTTTCATCAAAAAAGTAAGTTTTTAGGAGGGTCTTCAAGAAGGAAAGGGAGCTGGAGAGGTTTAGGGAGGGAAATCCAGAGCTGTGGGACACGGCAGCTAAAGACATGGCCATCAATGATGCAGAGAGTAACGTCGGGGATGTTTAAGTGGTCAGGACTAGAGTAATGCAGATATCTGAGGATTGTGGAGCTGGAGCACATTACAGAGATATGGGGGCATGAGACCACGGAGAGATTTGAAAACAAGGATGAGAATTTTAATTTGACAATCCATATGGAGTGACAAGCCTCGGTATTCCGATCATCCTGCTGCCAGGATTGACCGGTCCCGCTGAAACTCAATGGGCTCTTGTCTGGGCCACCGGATCTCCTGCGGCGAGTCCCACCATAGCAGAGCTGGAAAATCCCCGCCATAAAGAACATGCATGTCCCCAGCGGAAAGGACAAACATTGAAAAAAAATCTAGACTTAACAGAGGGTTTGACCCAAAATATGCAAATAAGTTGCATACCTTCTGATTACTTGTGCTAAGATTTCACTGTTCAAAACATTTTTTATATTCTAATGGTAAAGGCGACTGTGCTGAATTATCACATATTTTCAGATGTTACTGGGGGTTAGAACATTGCTTTGTGCAGTGCATAACTCATTCGCATCAAATTACTTACTATAATATTTATGTTAAATGACTTGATAGCTTCATTAGAAAATGTACACAGGGATTTGAGAGAAGTGTGTTAACAGATCCACTAAAAATAATGGAATTTTTACCCTAAAGGCAATAACATACTTGGCACAGTCGCAGTTCTCTCTCATTGTCATTGCAGGCAGCTATGAGAGCAGCTGAGAAGTAACATGTTGTATAGAACCATCTTTGTGAGACAGCTCTAGTCATGAAATGAATGAAGAAAGCCAATTATAACCCATTATCAGTGAAGTAACGAGGAATGAGTCAGACACACCTGTAACTGTGCATATATTATAAAACTGCTTCATTAAGCTAACAGTTTAGAATGTTTTCTACCCAGTGAGCTATGCAATTAAAGACATACGTACATATGAACAAGGAGCAGGAGTAGGTCATTCAGCCCCTCGAGCCTGCTCCACCATTTAATAAGATCATGGCTGACCTGATAGTAACCTCAAATCTGCATCCTGCCTACCCCCGATAACCTATCACCCCCTTGTTTACCAAGAATCGATCCACCCCTGCCTTTAAAATGTTCTGCTTCCACCACCTTTTCAGGAAAAGAATTCCAAAGACTCAAGACCCTCAGAGAAAAAATTTCATCTCATCTCCATTTTAAATGGGTGACCCCTTATTTTTAAACAGTGACCCTTAGTTCTAGATTCCCCCACAAGAGGAAACATCCTCTCCACTTCTACCCTGTCAAGACCACTCAAGATCTTATATGTTTCAATCAAGTTGCCTCTTACTCTCCTGAACTCCACTGGATACAAGCCTAGACTGTCCAACCTTTCTTGAGAAGACAACCCGCCCATCCTAGGTGTGAGTCTAGTAAACCATCTCTGAACTGCTTCCAACGCATTTAAATCCTTCATTAAATAAGGCAACCAGTACTGTACACAATATTCCAGATGTGGTCTCACCAATGCCTTGTATAACTGAAGCATAACCTCCCTACTTATGTATTCAATTCCCCTTGCAATAAATGATTAGCTTTCCTAATTACTTGCTGTACCTGCATAATAGCCTTTGCGATTCATGCACTAGGACACCCAGATCCCTCTGAATCTCTGAGCTCTGCAATCTCTCACCATTTAGATAATAAGCTTCACTTTTATTCTTCCTGCCAAAATGGACAATTTCACATTTTCCCACATTATACTCCATTTGCCAGATCTTTGCTCATTCACTTAAATGATCTATATCTTTTTATAGCCTCCTTTTGTCCTCTTCACAACTTACTTTCCTACCTATCTTTGTGTCATCAGCAAATTTGGCCACCATCCCATCCATCACTTTATCCAAGTCGTTATATAAATTGTAAACAGTTGAGGTCCCAGCGCTGATCCCTGTGACACACCACTCATTACATCCTGCCAACCTGAAAAAAATCCATTTATCCCTACTCTCTGCTTCCTGTTAGCCAGCCAATCTTCTATCAATGCCAACATATTACCCCCTAACCATGAGTTTATATTTTCCACAATAACTTCTGATGTGGCACTTTATCAAATGCTTTCTGGAAATAAATCTCATCATATACATTCCTAGCACCATTGTATTGTTATAATTCAGTTATTTTGACATGCACTTTCATAGCCCCACATATTATGGTAGCTTTTGTATCCAATGTGTGTAGAATGGCACAATCCCACAAGTTGTTCTTTCCTTGAAAAAACAGGCCTCAAATTTCTTCAGGCATTCTGGACTCCGATCAAACGTCTGACAGGAGGTCAATGGAAGAAACTAGAAAACACCAATAAACTACTTGTGGCAGGTGACCCTGCCATTTCTGAAATGTTCTGCTTGGCTATGGAACTCCCTCCATAACAGCACTGTGGGTGTACCTACACTACATGGACTGCAAAGTTACTTTACAAGTCACAGAGAGAAGGAGACTGGGAGAGAGACAGAGAGGGAAGGACAGAAGGAGAGAGACAGTGAAAGTCAGAGAGACATAGAGAGAGATCAAGAGTAAGAGAATGAGAGAGAGAGAGAGAGGGAGAGAGACAGGGGGAGAGATAGAGAAAGAGTGAGGGAGAGAGAGGGGGGAGACCCCGAAGGAGAGAGAGAGACAGACATAGGGACAGAGAGAGAGACAAAGATAGCGAGAGAGCCAGAAAGAGAGAGAGACAGCAAAGTTATTTTACAAGTTGCTCCAAAGTTATTTTACAAGTACATTAAGAGTAAAGAGTAACTAGGGAAAGAGTCGGGCCAGTTAAGGACCATAGTGGTAATCTGTGTGTGGAGCTGGAAGATGTAGGTAGGGTTCTAAATGAATACTTTGTGTCGGTGTTCACAAGCGAGAGGGACGATGTGAGTATGGAAATCAGGCAGAAGGACTGTGATACAATTAAATAAATTAGCATAGAAAGGAAGGAGATTCTAAGTGGTCTAGCAGGCTTAAAAGTAGATAAATCTCCAGGCCCAGATGGAATGTATTCCAGGCTGTTGAGTGAGGCAAGGGAGGAGATAGCAGGGGCGCTGGCAATAATTTTCAATACCTCTCTGGCCACAGGAGAGGTGCCAGAGGACTGGAGGACAGCCAATGTGGTACCATTATTCAAGAATGGAGGAAGGGATAAACCAGGGAACTACTGGCCAGTCAGTCTAACCTCAGTGGTGGGGAAACTATTGGAAGCAATTCTGAGGGACAGAATTAATCTACACTTGGAGAGTATAGGAAGGATGTGATTGCACTAGAGAGAGTGCAGAGGAGATTTACCAGGATGTTGCCTGGGCTGGAGAGTTTTAGTTATGAGGAGAAATTGGATAGACTGGGGTTATTTTCCTTGGAGCAGAGGAGATTGAGGAGGGACATGATTGAGGTGTATAACATTATGAGGTGCATAGATAGGGTAGACAGGAAGGAACTTTCCCCCTTGGTGGAGGGATCTATAACCAGGGTCTATAGATTTAAGGTAAGGGGCAGGAGGCTTAGAGGGGATGTGAGGAAGAATTTTTTCACCCAGAGGGTGGTGGGAATCTGGAACTCACTGCCTGAAAGGGTGGTAGAGGCAGAAACCCTCTTAACATTTAAGAAGTATTTGGATGTGCACTTGAGATACCATGACATACAAGGCTATGGGCCTAGTGCTGGAAAATGGGATTTGAATAGTTAGGTACTTGTTTGACCAGGACAGACTTGATGGGCCAAAGGGCCTTTTTCTGTGCTGTAGACCTCTATGACTCTATGCAGAGGTTCAATTTGAGGGCAATTTTTTTTTATTATTCGCTCCTGGCATTTATTTCCATCCCTAACTACCCTTGAGAAGGTGGTGGTGAGCTGCCTTCTTAACCGCTGCCGTCCATGTGGTGTAGGTACATCCACAGTGCTGTTAGGGAGGGAGTTCCAGGATTTTGACCCAGCCACAGTGAAGGAGTGGGATATATTTCCAAGTCAGGATGGTGAGTGGTTTGGAGGGGATCTTCTAGGTGGTGATGTTCCCATCTATCAATGGGGAGGTGGTGGTAAAGTGGCATCATCACAGGACTAATATTCTAGAGACTCAGGGTAATGTTCTGGGGACCTGGGTTTGAGTCCCATTGCAGCAGACAGTGAAATTTGAATTCAATAAAAAAAAACTGGGATTAAAAATTTAATGATGACCTTGAAACCAGTGCAAATTGTCTGTTTCACCAATGTCCTTTGGGGAAAGAAATCTGCTGTCCTCACCTGGTCTGGCCTACATGTGACTCCAGACCCACAACAATGTGGTTGACTCTTAAATGCCCTCTGAACAAGGGCAATTAGAGATGGACAATAAATGCTGGCCTAGCCAGCGATGCCAATGAATAATAAAAAGAATCTGCTGCCCTTTTAGGTGGTAGAGGTCACAGGTTTGGAAGGTGCTGTCAAAGGAGGCTTGGTGAGTTGCTGCAGTGCCCCTTGTAAATGGTGCACACACTGCTGCTACTGTGCATCGGTGGTGGAGGGAGTGAATGTTAAAGGTGGTGGATAGGCTGCCAATCAAGCAGGCTGCTTTGCACTGGATGGTGTCAAACGTCTTGAGTGTTGTTGGAGCTGCGCTTATCCAGGGCAATATATTGCGGGTGGGGGTCACAGGGGAGGAGGGTCAGCAGCAAGGTTCTCAGCAAGCCCTCCCCTTCCTGATGCCGGGTCCCTCAATTGAGCACTGAGTAGCAACACGCTGCCCACAGTGATGGCGGGATGAGCGATTAAATGGTCATCCAGGAACCTCCCTGCCGTGGACTAATTGGGGCAGAGAAGGGAGGGCTGCAGCCTCCCCCACCTGCTTCCTCTTGCCTGATTAAATGGCCTCACCACCAAACTCGCCATGTGGGAGGGTATTAAATTCCACCCAATATCCTAACTGCAATGTCATAAATACATTGTGCTGCTGGACTGATCTAATGCTGCATCAATATTCTTGGTATTGGTTTAAGCTGTTGTGAATTTACAATGCACACATATGACAGATACAAGGTTCAACTAAGGCTGAAAACATAGGTAGAAGATTTCCACTGATCCAAAGGATCAGTCTCTGGCCCTTATTGATTTGTCCTGAGTCCAGCACTGAATACAGTGTTGAAGAGGCTGCCCAACTGGGGCACAATACAGCTTCAGTTTGAGCTCTTAGAATTAGAGTCTGCTGGTTTGACTCTAGAGTGCAGCATTCTTTGTTAATCGGTGCTCTTCAATGACTAGACATGGCTAATAAAGAAACCATTATTCCCATAGTCCCATTTCTCTTTCAGTCTCACCCCAAATAGTTCAACATTGTTTGTTAAATACATTCCCATTTTTCCGCAATGTTTAAGAACTTGCATTAAATTCACTGTATTTCATCTGCCCACTTAAAAATGTTGTGCAAATCCTTCAGCAGTTCCTCAGCCACTTCATGACAGTTGTCTGCCTCCTTTTCTTATGAATCTGGCCCATCATGTAAATCAGAAGCACTAGTGGCCCCTCCATCAATTCCAGCATCACTCTGCTTAATGTCCTCACCCCATTCCCCCAAACTCTCACAAGTATTCACTGCTCCCTCCCATTCTGCCAATCATTATTCCCAACCCACGTTTTGCCTGATATCCCTGCTGTGGTAGCCATTCTCAAAACCTTTTAAAAGCTTTCTAGAAATCAAGGTACTTGTGGTGTCCAAAATTCACCTGGGGAGTCCCTTCCTCAAAGACATTCGAAATGTAAATCTGACTTTTATCTCTTACTGGATCCGTTTACAGGAAACGATATCAGACAATGTTTGAATAGATATTCAAAACTTTATTAATGCTTAAATGTCTAATGTATCCCTTTTTATGCACTTGATTTTAATAAAAATATATAATTTTAAAGTTCTCTAAAAATATCTTTTCTTTCCGGCTGGTGCAGATACGATGGGCTGAATGGCCTCTTTCTGTGCCGTAACTTTTCTATGGTTCTCAAAGGCAAAATACTACTCAAAAGGCAGATTGTTCTAACAGCTGACTTTCTTTCTTTGTCGGTTTTACATACTTTTACCCTCTTCATCTTTGGCTGCCCTTACGCCACACACCACATCTGACTGAGGGAGTGGGCAGACACTGTAATGTTGCTCTGTTGGCTGCAGCAGATGGACGGTACACAGCAGGAAAGTTCAATCTCCATCTCCTTTCCTATCTCTGACAAAATCCCTGACCTTTTCTCGGAACCTCCTTGACAGCACAGCTAAAATTAGAATCGTTATGTGGCATAAAGCCACGTCTCAAGTAATGAGCTGCACTGCATTCCAACACACTGCTCCCCTTTGAGACATCTCATCAGACACCTTCCTAACCCAAATGACAGTTGTGAAAATATCCAGGTACAGGGAGTTTCTGGAATAATTCAGTTCATAAATCTCAACATCTCTCATTACCTTTATCTGAAAGTCCTAACTGATCTTGGGACCTTGGCGTGTGTGTCCATAGATCTCTGAAGGCAGAGGGGCATGTTAGTGGGGTGGTGAAAAAGGCATATGGGACACTTGCCTTTATCAATTGAGGCATAGATTACAAAAGTAGGGAGGTCATGTTGGAGTTGTATAGAACCTTGGTGAGGCCACAGCTGGAGTACTGTGTGCAGTTCTGGTCACCACATTATAGGAAGGATGTGATTGCACTGGAGGGGGTGCAGAGGAGATTCACCAGGATGTTGCCTGGGATGAAACATTTAAGTTATGAAGAGAGGTTGGATAGACTTGGGTTGTTTTCGTTGGAGCAGAGAAGACTGAGGGGCGACCTGATCGAGGTGTACAAGATTATGAGGGGCATGGACAGGGTGGATAGGGAGCAGCTGTTCCCCTTAGTTGAAGGGTCAGTCACGAGGGGACATAAGTTCAAGGTGAGGGGCAGGATGTTTAGGGAGGATGTGAGGAAAAACCTTTTTACCCAGAGGGTGACAGTCTGGAATGTGCTGCCTGGGAGGGTGGTGGAGGCGGGTTGCCTCACATCCTTTAAAAAGTACCTGGATGAGCACTTGGCACGTCATAACATTCAAGGCTATGGGCCAAGTGCTGGTAAATGGGATTAGGTAGGTAGGTCAGGTGTTTCTCACGTGTCGGTGCAGACTCGATGGGCCAAAGGGCCTCTTCTGCACTGTGTGATTCTGTGATTCTGTGATCAGATTTGAGGTACTGAAAGTTTTGCTTGGTTCAATAGTTTTTTTATTCACTTGCAAAATATATTTATACAGCCACAAGAGCTAAGGAATATCGCAAACTTGTTCTTACAACAAATGTCATTGATCAGCAAAGGGTTAATAGTTGCCACCCTAATGTTGCTGCAGAACAGAACAGTGATGGATCTCTGGCTGACCTGTGCAGCCACCATCATTTTGCATCAGGCGTTAGATGGATTTGTGCGAATGTGTGTGTGATATGTTCAGGTGCTTTATCAGGTATTGTTTTTTGTATACAGTCATTCTACAGAAAACAATCCAACCAAAAGTATTTGATTTTCAAAAAAAGGAGCATGATGTTCCTCAGCAGGGAATGGTAAACAGGAGATAACCTGTCTGCCAGCTGGTGGTAAGGGGGCTTTAAAAACCAAAATAGGATGTGCAGTTTAAAGCTGTGCTGATTTTATTCTGGTTAAGTGGTTCTCACACTAAGTGCTCACAAAATATAAAAAAGATAAAAAACAAACTCTAACTGTTAATGCACTTTAAATAAAAAAGCCCTGTAGCTACACAGAGCAAGATTATGAGTCAATAAAGTGTTTTATAAAGGTCATAGTAGATGCTTTAAATTTCTTCCAGTTTAAAATTTAATGAGGAGGCACTTTTACCGGGGCTGATTCTCTCTAATGGTGTGTAATTGCACTAATTTCCATTTAAAAAAGCTAAGGTAGGTCACACACTGGGATCAATAGTAGTTTACAAAAATTGGACGTGTGTCAGTTCACAGTGAGACCTAGTTATGAGTCCCATTCCTACTCTCATATTACAAAGAGTGACTAAAAGCTTAGTCAGAGGTAGTTTTTCTAAGGGGTCTTAAAAGAGACCAGAGGAGCGGAGAGGTTTAGAGAGGGAACTCCAGAATTTAGTTCCAGGACAGATGAAGACATAGCTACCAAAGGGAAAAGGGATTGGGTCATGTTCAATAAGATCCAGATTTGGAGGAATGCAGACTTCCCAAAAGGTCTGGAGGGCTGCCAAAGGTTTTAACAAAAGGGTAGAGTGAAGGAATTAAACGCGTGAATGAAAATTTCTGAGGAGTCATGTATTGTGCTGAACATTGTGCAGTCATCAGCGAACATCCCCACTTCTGACCTTATGATGGAAGGAAGGTCATTGATGAAGCAGCTGAAGATGGTTGGGCCGAGGACACTACTCTGAGGAACTCCTGCAGTGATGTCCTGGAGCTGAGATGACTGACCTCCAACAACCACAACCATCTTCCTTTGTGCTGGGTTTGACTCCAAGCAGCAGAGAGTTTTGATTGACAAGGGAGTGAAGGGTTATGGGGGACAGGCAGGAAATCTGAGTTTCGGTCACAATCAGATCAGCCATGATCTTATTGAATTTTTGAGCAGGCTTGAGGGGCTGAATGGTCTACTCTGCTCCTATTTCTTTTGATTTTATGTTCTGATGTTGTCATTGCTGACAGCTGCCACCTCTGCTGGTGGTACTGATCGGCAATGGAGTGCTGCCAGCCTCTGATGGGCAGGCAGCTCTCAGAGGCGCAAGTTCTCTCTCTGCGCCCACCCTCCCCCCTCCCCCCACCCCGCCAGCTTTCTAAATCCCTGGGAAGGCCTCCTGCTGGCCAGTTAAGTGTTGGGTGCCCATTTAATTCGGTGGCCCTTCCCCAGAGGAGGCGAGGTGAGGCTCTTGCCTGCTCTCCAGCTGGTGGCCAAGGGCCCATCGCCCGGATTGAGTTCTGCTTGATGGTTCTCACTCCCAGTTGTTTGCAGAATCACAGGGCTAAAATCTTTCATATGAGGACAATCAAGCAGAATAATAAAACAGAATAATTTATTTTTTCCTAAAATATTCCTTACGACATTTAAACTGGTGAAGCTTTATTAATGCTGCTGGACACAAGTTTATCATAAAATAAGCATTTTTATGAAGAGTGTCTAGTTCATCACTTGTGAGGACCTTGATTTTAAATTACTGAAAATGACTAAACTGAGCAATTGACTCGTTTCATTGATGCACATTCGTCAGTTTCTTAGTAAATTAAGAGTCTCCTGGAGGATTCACAACTGGACACAACGGGTAGAAAGTTGCCATCTGATTACTTCCAGCTGGGATCATCGTCCATTTTATGGGCAGACAGATTTCACAATGATCTTTTTTAAGTCAGTATTAAAGATTCCAAAAACTCTTTTGCTCAACATAATTTGCAATTAAAATTCCTCCATCTTTTACACATCTCCGGTGAGAAACTCTAGAGCAGTTTGCTTATCTGTATCTACTTATTGAATCCCTTTGTCATTTTAAACACTTCAATTAGATCCACCCTCAACTTTATAAACTTAAGCGAATACAAATCAAGTTAATGCAATTCATCCTCTTAATTCGACCCTTTAAACCCAGCAACGTTTCGATGAATCTTACCTACTCCAAACCCAGTGAACCCTTCCAATGAAACTTTGCCCAAATTTAATTATTCCAGACAGGATCTGAACAACTAAAGTATAACTTCCTTCCTTTTGTATTCCAGCTTCCCTCAAGATAAAGGTTAATGTTCCATCAACCCTTTTTGATTAATTTTTGTACCTATTCACTGGGTTTTGGTGATATCCCTGCATGCCCAATTCCTTCTGTTCCTACACAGTTTCTAGTCTCTGGACATTAAAAAAAACTTAGATCCAAAATAAATGATGTCACACTTGCTCACATTGAACTCCATCCGCCAGTTTTGACTATTCGCTTAATAAGATCATAAGAAACAGGAGCAGTCGGCCATTCAGCCCCTCGAGCCTGTTCCATCTCTCAATAAAATCATGGCTGACCTGATTGTGGCCTTAACTCCACTTTCCTAGTTGTCCACATAACCCTGCATTCTCTTGTCAATCAAAAATCTGTCTAACTCAGCATTGAATATATTCAATGACCCAGCCTCCACTGCTCTCTACGGAAGAGAATTCCAAAGATGAATGACCCTCTTAGAGAAGAAATTTCTGCTCATCTCCATTTTAAATGGGGGACCCAATGTTTTGAAACTGTGCCCCCTTATTTTCGATTCCTCCATAAGAGGGAACATCTTCTCAGCACCTAACCTGTCAAGCCACCTCAGGATCTTGTATGTTTCAATAAGATCACCTCTCATCCTCCTAAACTCCAATGAGCGTACACCCAACCTGCACAACCATTCCTCATGACACAACCCATTCATCCCAGGAATCAGCCTCGTGAACCTTCTCTGAACTGCCTCCAATGTAGGCATATCCCTCATTAAGCAAGGAGACCAAAACTGTATGCAGTACTCCAGGTGCGGTCTTACCAACGCCCTCCACAGTTATAACAAGACTTTCCTACTTATATACTCCATTCCTTGCAATAATGGCTATTTGCCTTCCTAATCACTTGTTGTACCTGCTGTTAACATTTTGTGATTCATGTACAAGGACACCCAGATCCCTCTGTACTGCAGCATTCTGCAGTCTCTCTCCATTTAAATAATGTTCTGCTTTTCTATTTCTCCTGCCAAGTTGGACAAGCTCACATTATGCTCCATCTGCCACATTTTTACCCACTCACTTATACCTGTCTATATCTCCTTGCAGAATTGTATCCTTCAAAAGGGTCAGTCACAAGGGGACATAAGTTCAAGGTGAGGGGCAGGAGGTTTAGGAGGATGTGAGGAAAAACTTTTTTACCCAGAGGGTGATGACGGTCTGGAATGCACTGCCTGGGAGGGTGGTGGAGGCGGGTTGCCTCACATCCTTTAAAAAGTACCTGGATGAGCACTTGGCACGTCATAACATGCAAGGCTATGGGCCAAGTGCTGGTAAATGGGATTAGGTAGGTAAGTCAGGTGCTTCTCACGTGTTGGTGCAGACTTGATGGGCCGAAGGGCCTCTTCTGCACTGTGTGATTCTGTGATTCTGTGATTCTCACATTGTAGAATCTGTCTCTTTCCCTTTGCAATTGCCTGCTTCTATTTATACAACTTAAGGCTTCTGTTAACTTATTGTCACATTTAAACTTGAATATGGATCTCTATTTCTTCATCCAAATTATAAATATTCCTGCTGAATGGTTGAGATTCCAGTACAAGTCCCTGGGGAACCGCACATCTCATCAGAGTATTTTCATTTTATCTCCACTCTCTTACCTCCCAGTTACTGACCCATAGCACAAGGTTATCTCCAAATCCATGCACTTTTGTATTGGCTAAGAATCTGGTATAAAACTTAATCAAATGACTTTTGGAAGCCTACATGGTGGAAAAATTGTGGAAACTCAATTGCTGCTTAAAATCCTGTGATTCTTTGGGATGGTTTGGGCAATTTTGTGAAAATTGCACCAAAATAGCAACTTCACAGAAACTCCGGCCTCACGTTTAGAAGCTTTGAAGTATTTTATGCCTTTTTGCCAACAGAACTTGTCACCAAAACACAGTTTCAGGGGCAGCAACAACAGTAGGTTTCATTGTTTAATATTTACGCAGTCACTCGAGTGAAACAACACGAAGGGGAGATAACAAAATTCTCGAAAAATATAACTATGCAAAGAATATAAATGAGGCAAAAAAAATCACAAAGGTTGAAACATTTAACCTTTCAAAGATATCAAAGCTTTCAGGGAGCAAAGAAGAAAAATTAAATCAGCAGTCATTTTGGGCTCTATCCAATCTGGGAGGGTAAAGCAATTTTATCAGTCTATGACTGTTTGCACAGCCTCTCTTTAGTATGCTAAAGGAATCACAAAGCAATTGTCATTAATCTCACAGGTGCATGGAAAGTTCAAGTGAAACGCATATCACAGAAATTGCCTATGGTGGCTGCATTATCAGCAAAACCCAATCCAAATGCTTCGAGCTATGATGTTAAATTTCATCTTGCCATGAAAGTTAATCAATTGTGTTGCATCTCATTAACTCTGGAGACTAGAAATCTGAAGCCTGTAGTTTCACAAGTAATTTTGTTGTATTGATGTGGTTTCTCACTCTGTTCGGGCTAATTTCTCTCCAGTAGCTTGTTAACTATTCTAAATGACCCTTAATTATTTATTTACATATGGCAAGTGGGCTGCTGATTTTGGCACCCGCCCACCTAGCATATAATGGGGGTGAAGTCGGAGGTGGGCAGGAAGGTGGTAGGCTAGCTACCCAGCCTTTTTTATGTGCCCCCTCGACGAAAACACACCTGACCGGGGCATGTAAAATCCACCCATTGTATTGTTGAAAAGAGATGTCCTTGAGGGGGCTGCACAGAATCCAATTGGTTAAAGTTAAAAAGCAAGAAGGATTGGATCACACTACAGGGATATTCTGTGGGCCTCCAAATAGTAAGAGAGAGAGAGAAGCGAGAGAGAGAGAGAAGCGAGAGAGAGAGAGAAGCGAGAGAGAGAGAGAAGCGAGAGAGAGAGAGAGCGAGAGAGAGAGAGAGAGCCAAATCTGGAGGGAAATCACAGAGATGTACAAGAACTATAGAATATAAGGTTCAGTGGGTAGTTCTCCCACCTCTGGGGCTGGAAAATTCTGGGTTCAAGGCCCACTCAAGGACGTGCTGGCTCTTAAAGAACTCAGTCACTGGGTGCAGGCGAGCCAGTGTGTATTGATGCTGGGTGTGTATTGATGCTGGATGTGTATCGATGCTGGGTGTGTATCGATGCTGGGTGTGTATCGGTGCTGGGGGTGTATTAATGCTGGGTGTGTATTGATGCTGGGTGTGTATTGATGCTGGGTGTGTATTGATGCTGGGTGTGTATTGATGCTGGGTGTGTATTGATGCTGGGGGTGTATTGATGCTGGGGGTGTATTGATGCTGGGTGTATATTGATGCTGGGTGTATATTGATGCTGGGGGTGTATTGATGCTGGGGGTGTATTGATGCTGGGGGTGTATTGATGCTGGGGGTGTATTGATGCTGGGTGTGTATTGATGCTGGGTGTGTATTGATGCTGGGGGTGTATTGATGCTGGGTGTGTATTGATGCTGGGTGTGTATTGATGCTGGGTGTGTATTGATGCTGGGTGTGTATTGATGCTGGGTGTGTATTGATGCTGGGTGTGTATTGATGCTGGGTGTGTACTGATGCTGGGGGTGTACTGATGCTGGGGGTGTACTGATGCTGGGGGTGTACTGATGCTGGGGGTGTACTGATGCTGGGGGTGTACTGATGCTGTGTGTGTATTGATGCTGGGTGCCAGTCCCCAGTCTGGGTAAATGAGCAGAGTTAATAGCAGGAAGGGCACATAGTTGTAAGAGCACTCACAAAATCCAGAAACAATGGCTGATATGAAGGTGATCAACCAGCACTATGGTGACCCCATGTAACATGGGAAAAACTGGAAGAGGCACCAATGTACAAGAAATATAAAGTGATGATTATTGGGGGACTTTAATTACCCTAATATTGATTAGCATAATGGGAGGGATTTCTGGTGCTGGTAAATGAGGTAGGTCAAGTGAGTTTCATTTTAAAGTCATTTTGCGCTGGTTCTGATATATGTCTGCGTGACTCAGTCAGCACCATGTCGGAGCAGCCTCTGCCATTAGATCTCCTATCTGCTACCCTCCAGCTTGCAGCTTCCCTTCCTGCCTCTTGCCACTCAGCAGCAGAGCCCTTGCTCACAGGAAGGGTTCAGTAAAGTGAAGCAGCAAGTGGGAGAGGCAGGGAGTGGGAGGCCTGGTTAGAGGGTAGGTTGGCAGCGACTGAGAGAGTCAGGGAACCGGGGTGTTTGGTGACTGGGAGGTTCAACAAGCAAGAGAGGCAGGGAGCGGGAGGTAAGTAGAAAGTTATCATATTTCTTTTATATTTTTAAGTTTCTTTTATTTTAAAAGCTATTTCATTTACCAATGTAGGAATTTAGCAATGTAGAGTATTTCAGCTTACAGGGTATAATGTATCAATGGCCTGGATTTTGCACTCGTTGGGCACATACAATGGACGGGAAACTGTCCCCCGACTGTGATTGGCCCCTGACCACAATGTGACGCTGGCTGGACAATTAACAATCAGTCAGTGTGAAACACGCCTGAGAAAGGCTCAGCACTGCCTGGGGTGGGGGTAGGAAGGGGGTGGGCGATGATATCACTGCGGGTGCGGGGTGAGCGCTACAAGGGAGCACCCTGAAGGCAGACGGCTGCCTCAGGGAGCTGCAGACCTGCAAATAATAAAAGAAAGCACAAAAATGCTGCAAAAAAATGTCCATGCAGCACAATCAAGCTCATAAAAAAATGTCCCCAGATATTTATTTTTATTTTAAATCCTAACGAAACTTTCATCCTGTCCTTAGGAATGTCAAGCCCACCTGGCCAATTAGCCCATCTGCCGACCGTAAGATTGGACAGACCACAAAAAATCGCTTACAATTGGGCCGTTAATGAGCTGAGTTAAATTGTTGTCCTGCCCTCTTCTGATTTTTGCTTGCACCCACCAAGTGAAATATTGCATGAGTGCGCCATGACATCAGGATGCTCGTCCGACGTCATCTCACGTGATTTTACGCCCATTCGGGTCAGTCTCACGCCCGCCCGCCCGCCAGACGTGAAATTCTGGCCAATGTATTTTTTCTGATGAGAAAGATCCTCCAGAACCTGATGACAGCTTTTATATTGGTTTTCATGGGAAAATCTGATTTGCTTAAACTTGCTTCACTTAAATTTGCACATTTCAGGAACGCAGCTACACATTGAAGTGGGAAATTGCTGCACCACCTGAAGCTCAGGACAGAATTTTACAGCCCCTCCCGCCAGCAGGATCTTCCGGTCCGGCTGAAGTCAATGGGCTTTTGAACAGCTCACTGCACATTCCAGCCCCAACAGAGCAATAAAATCCCGCCCTTACGTTCTGTTCCAAGTTTTATCTTTTCCTGGGTTTATATTATTTTACATTTTATAGAAATAGCTTTCTTTACATTTTCTCTTGACAGAGCAGCATGATTTTTTTGACATGTATAGTACCAGTAATTTCACTCCACAATTAACAAAGACTGTAAGCAACATTTTAAGATGAAATGAAGTGGTAAATTGTGACAAATATCTAGCAATTTTATTTCCTCCAACCGTGATACTTGTTTTCTCCTCTTTTATTCCCAGCAGTTGTAACATTCCTTCTGCACTGATATAAAGCGTTTTGCATTTGCAGGATGCAGAAACACAACATCTCAAACTGATGCTTGTGCACTGAATCCAAATGGCACAAGATTCTCCTCCGGGATCCCTCAACACAACTTTCAGTTTGAATTAACTGGGTTATAACTCAACTCTGGTGCAAATCTGACATTTTAAAAATTCTTAGTTGGGAAAAGTTTGGAATGTAATGCTACCAGTGACTGAAAATTAATAGCTAGCAGTCTGGAGATAGTAGCTCCACAGGTTTCCAAGCTCAATGCAGAGCTCCTTTGTGCACTTGGCATCTTGGAAACTAACCTAGCAATTCCAACAGTCAAATGGTTGTCTTGCTGTTTTTTAATCAGTGGATGTTCACAGGAAAATAATGATGTAAAGGAAACAGAGGAAAAGCCAGAGCATAATGTGGGAGGATGAGAAGCTCGGCCAACTCATGGACATGGTGATTTCAATCACTGGGCTGGACTTTACACTTTCTGCCGGGGTGAGGGAGGCAGAACAGGAAATGTGTGTTCCGCTCACTCCCAACCTTGTCCTTTCAGTATGGCGATCAGCCAACCAGCAGCTGTCCACCAGGAAGGCCAGTCAATTAGGAAGGGGAGGCTCAACGCCCAATTGGCCATGTAGGGCAGGACATATGGCGGGAGTGGGTTTAGGCTGTGAACTGGAGGTTGGTCATGGCCGCCCAAGGCAATGCTGGCATTGGATTGGTGGCAGCTTCATGAGAAATCCATATTTGGTGACATCTTTGAAGGCAGCAGCGTCCATCACAACACTGCACCAGTGAAGGGGCAGTAGGCGAAAGCATGGTTTTCCATTCTGGCAACTGTTGTGCCAGCAACATCTCATTCAGGACCCACGCCAGGGAGGAAAGAACATCTGAGTGCACCTGTCTCATCCCCTTCCTGAATAAGAAGTGTTCAGAAAAAGAGTCATATTTCTCTCCCCACAGACACTGAAAGACTCCCTGACTATTTCCAGCACTTGCTGCTTTGAATCCGCACCACCTCTCGCTGCTGCCAAGGCCAAATGGTGGGGCTCAGACCAAGGACAGCCCCACGATTCAACAATGACTCCCTCCTCATCCTCAGGCTCATCACCAGAGGTTGCAGCTTGTTCCATTAGATCAACTCTGCCAGGGTCTCCCCTCTCTGCGGTGCCAGGTTGTGTATGGCACAGCAAACCACTTTGATTAGTGAGACACAAGCGGGAGAATATTTCAGGAAGCCGTATTACCAGCACAAGCATCAAAATCTCATTTTGAGCAGATTAATAATCTGCTCATTGACAGTTTGGTAGATGTGTGGCTCTCATTGTAACACTTACTGCAGATTTCTCAATGGAATCATGAGTCTTCTCTTCAGCGAGTACCCCTTGTGTCCAAGAAGCCAACCATCCACTGGCACTGGGGACAGGACATTCGTGGCACCTGGGAGTGCCTATGGATGTAAGAGTCTGGTCTACTCTCAGGATAGCGGGCACACACCTGCTTGATCGATTGATGATGGTCACACACAAGTTGAACATCAATAGAATGGAAACCTTTCCAACTGATAAATGCTCCTGGCTGTCTCCATACAGCACAGATAGCCACATGCATGCAATCTATCACACCCTGAACTTTAGGGAATCCAGCAATACACAGGGAGCCTCTGGCTGTCTTGAACAAAAACAGAATTACCTGGAAAAACTCAGCAGGTCTGGCAGCATCGGTGGAGAAGAAATCAGTTAACGTTTCGAGTCCTCATGACCCTTCAGCAGAACTGAGTATAGTTAGGAGAGGGGTGAAATGTATGCTGGTCTAAGGTGGCCCACCGATACTGCCAGACCTGCTGAGTTTTTCCAGGTAATTCTGTTTTTGTTTTGGATTTCCAGCATCCGCAGTAGCTTTTAGCTTTTTGTTTTTACCTCTGGCTGTCTTGGCCTGACTAATGCCATTGGTAGTTAAGGAGATGAAGTCAATTGCTCACCTAAATATTCATCCATGACTACATTTTTGTAATGGTCAACTGAAGCTTGAGATATGCTGCAAAGATCTTCAACTGATTCCCGGATGCATAAAATTTCAAAGCCACAGTCATGTTGAGAATTACGAGCAGAGGGTGACAACCAATAAGATTTGTACTGATTTTCCCCAGCCAGAAATTCACAAAGGGAGGTCACTACCACCCTGGAGAGACACAGTCTGCAAAGACGCTGGTGCACTGAGAGCTGAGAGTAATTTATCTCTTACCTGTAGACTATCGGTGCAGGATAGTGTCTTCCACCACAGACTGCCTGTAGTTGTTGTCTGTCTTGTGCTGGCCTTTGCAAAGCAGCAGGACCCTGATTTGCCTGGATCGCAGGGCGCACCTGTCCTTGGACTGCTGGCCTCCTCTGTCCCCTTCTCCTCATTTCCTCCTCACTGGAGGAGCCCCCTCCAGATTGCACAATCCCCATGGGGGAGGAAGCTCCGGTTACTCTGCTGGAGTTCTCACCCAGGAGTATAGCCCCATCTCCAGACCCTCTTCCCTCTGTCAGTCTATAAAAAAACTTGTCACAACGATGTGTCATGTGCAATGTGGAATATTAATTCATGCTCTCGTCTGGACCTGGAAAAATTTATTAATTTTGCTTCCAATCTCCACCCCTCCATCATTTTCACATGGTCCATCTCTGACACTTCCCTTCCCTTCCTTGACCTCTCTGTCTCAATTTCTGATGATAGACTGTCCACCAATATCCATTACAAGCCTACCGACTCCCACAGCTACCTCGACTACAGCTCCTCACACCCCGCTTCCTGTAAGGACTCCATCCCATTCTCTCAGTTCCTTCGCCTCCGTCGCATCTGTTCTGATGATGCCACTTTCAAAAACAGTTCCTCTGACATGTCCTCCTTCTTCCTTAACCGAAGTTTTCCACCCACGGTGATTGACAGGGGCCTTAACCGTGTCCGGCCCAACTCCCACGCATCCGCCCTCACACCTTCTTCTCCCTCCCAGAAACATGATAGGGTCCCCCTTGTCCTCACTTATCACCCCACCAGCCTCCGCATTCAAAGGATCATCCTCTGCCATTTCCGCCAACTCCAGCATGATGCCACCACCAAACACATCTTCCCTTCATCCCCCCCACCGGCGGCATTCCACAGGGATCATTCCCTCCGGGACACCCTGGTCCACTCATCCATCACCCCCTACACCTCAACCCCCTCCCACGGCACCTTCCCATGCAACCGCAGAAGGTGCAACACCTGCCCCTTTACTTCCCCTCTCCTCACCGTCCAAGGGCCCAAACACTCCTTTCAAGTGAAGCAGCCTTTCACTTGCACTTCCCTCAATTTAGTCTACTGCATTCGCTGCTCCCAATGCAGTTTCCTCTACATTGGAGAGACCAAACGCAGACTGGGTGACCGCTTTGCGGAACACCTTCGGTCTGTCCGCAAGCATGACCCAGACCTCCCTGTCGCTTGCCATTTCAACACTCCACCCTGCTCTCATGCCCACATGTCTGTCCTTGGCCTGCTGCATTGTTCCAGTGAAGCTCAACGCAAACTGGAGGAACAGCACCGCATCTTCCAAGTAGGCACTTTACAGCCTTCCGGACTGAATTTTGAGTTCAACAATTTTAGATCATGAACTCTCTCCTCCATCCCCACCCCCTTTCCGATCCCCCTTTTTCCAATAATTTATATAGATTTTTCTTTTCCCACCTATTTCCATTATTTTAAAATGTATTTCCATCCATTGTTTTATCTCTACCTTTTAGCCTATTTCGATCCCTTCCCCCCACTCTACCCCCACTAGGGCTATCTGTACCTTGCTCGTCCTGCTTTCTACCCTTAATGTCACCTATTAGCACATTCCTTAGATAATATCACCACCTTCAACACCTCTTTGTTCTTTTGTCTATGACATCTTTTGGCAATCTCCACCTATCACTGGCCCTCTATCCATAAGACCATAAGACCATAAGACATAGGAGCAGAAATTAGCCATTCGGCCCATCGAGTCTGCTCCGCCATGCAATCATGGCTGATAAGTTTCTCAACCCCATTCTCCCGCCTTCTTCCCATAACCTTTGATCCCCTTACCAATCAAGAACCTATCTATCTCGGTCTTAAATACACTCAATGACTTGGCCTCCACAGCCTTCTGTGGCAATGAATTCCATAGATTCACCACTCTCTGGCTAAAGAAGTTTCTCCTCATCTCTGTTCTAAAAGGTCTTCCCTTTACTCTGAGGCTGTGCCCTCAGGTCCTAGTCTCTCTTACTAATGGAAACATCTTCCCCATGTCCACTCTATCCAGGCCTTTCAGTATTCTGTAAGTTTCAATCAGATCCACCCTCATCCTTCTAAACTCCATTGAGTATTGACCCAGAGTCCTCAAACGTTCCTCATATGTTAAGCCTTTCATTCCTGGGATCATTCTCGTGAACTCTACTCTATCCAGCTCTACCTGTCCCACCTTCCCCCGCGCCCCCCCCCCACCCTTAAACCAGCTTATATTTCTCCTCTTTTCTATTTTTCCTTAGTTCTGTTGAAAATTCATATGGACTCGAAACGTTAACTGTGTTCCTCTCCGCAGATGCTGTCAGACTTGCTGTTGCTGAGTTTTTCCAGGTATTTTTATTTTTGTTTTGGATTTCCAGCATCCACAGTTTTTTGCTTTTATCTGCAATATTAATTATTAGTTTCATTGGCTGGTGTAATGCTTGGATTGTTTTTCTAAAGGAAAAGAAACAGCTAGAACTGCAAAGACAGTGTTTTAAAATGGCTGCAGAAGTCACCTGACCGACAAACTGGCCAAGCTTCTCGAAAGCTCTGAATGTGGGTTTGTGAGGGGACATGTCAAGGCACTTGTCCAGATGGACTTCACACCTGCCATTGTAACAACTCTCTACAAAAAATAAGGGCTATAGACCACCAAACTTTCTGGCCACAGAGACCGGCAGGAACAAAGAAGGACTAAAAAAACACATTATGCAAGGAGGATACTGAGGACCCTTATCTGTTTCAAAGGCATCTTGATATCACTCTGCTCATTATACCTCACTGTCAAATCAGGGGATCCTATCTGACCCAGCCTTCTGACTCAGGGGGTTCGGGTAGTCAGTTGGGGGTGTCAGTGAGGGGGAGTCGGGTAGTTGGGGGAGTCAGTTGGAGAGCATCAGTCGGGATGGTCAGTTGGGGGTGGTCATTTGGGAAGGGGTCATTCGGGGGGTTTGGGTAGTCGGAGGGGTCAGTCAGGGGAGTCGGGTAGCTGGGGGGTCAGTTGGGGGAGCTCAGTCGGGGGGTGGCAGTTGGGGGTGATCAGTCAGGGGGTCAGTT
The DNA here is from genome assembly GCF_964194155.1 of Cetorhinus maximus. NCBI lineage: Eukaryota > Metazoa > Chordata > Chondrichthyes > Lamniformes > Cetorhinidae > Cetorhinus > Cetorhinus maximus. The sequence continues at coordinate 686,179 of NC_135890.1, forward strand.
TTGGGGCTTCAGGAAGTCGGAGGGGTCAGTAGGGGAGTCAGCCAGGGGGTTCAGGTCAGTCAGGGGATTTGGGTAATTAGGGAGGTCAGGCAGTCGGTGGGGCGGGTCAGTCGGGGGTAGTCAGCTTGTCGGGGTGGGGATGTAGTCGGAGGTCCCTTTCAGGTGGGAGGGATGTCGGAGGGTGGGGGTCGCCAGAAGGGGGGTGAGGGGTAGTCAGGGGGCCCCATGTGGGGTTGTGGGGGAACACTTGGGGGGGGTTGGGTGTGGATGAGGTGATGTAGTGGGAGGGTATGGGATAGTCGGGTGTCTTGTGGGGGTGTCGGGGGAGGTCGGTACAATAGTTATCCAGGAGCGAGAAGTGTTTTTAATTCTTCTAAATGTTTCTGGGTAACTATTGATGTGACCCAGTCGGAACCCTCCGAAGTTTGCGATTTATTTTGCATTTTCGGATGGTTCCCAATGCAGGGCAATCGCCCAGGGGAAGTTTGACTTTCCTGGGCAATTGCTGTGCAAACCTCACCTAGGAACTCCCGGGGCTTGGGGGAGCACCTCTCACCTGTTGTGTGGCTGGATGCAGTGGGTGTGGGTTAATATTGAGGCTATTACGGCATTTATAGAAGATGCTGAAATGACAAAGGCATCATGGTTTTTGATTTCTGTCCAGTTACTGACATTGTGTGATTATTACCAGAGAGACATTTATTTACAAAAGCAGCCAATCACTGTGGCTGTTACTGTGATGCAAAAAATAACATCAAGTGGGTTATGGACTTTCTTTCAAAATGATGAAATGAATTGGATTTTAACCTCACAGAGCCCTTGTGAATTACCATCAGAGGAGGTTGTAAATCTGGATAAGTTATCTTTTGTGACAGAAACATCTTTGTAAATCAAGTCCACCTTAATAACCCTGCCAGACAAACAAACATTGCTGCTGGGAATAAATACTCATCCAATCTTTAGTGATCCATGATCCTCTTAGGCAGCAGAGTCTCTGCAAAAAGCAGAACATTCTAAACTCACTCCTTATATTCTGAACACACTCAGCTTTTGGATTCATGAGTAAAACCAGATGTAGGATTTGTCCTGCAAGTTTCTGAATCCAACCCTCAGGCCCAAATGTGGATCAGAAATCGGCACCATGTGGGACACACTCACTCAGTGTGACTCTCTCTACAGCAACCAAGTAGAGGAGGGCTGCCATCCAAATTAGGGCAGTTAGTGGTCTGTAAAAGCTGGAGGGTCAATAGAAGGCCTCAAAGTTAGGAAGCAGCAGCAGGCTGCAATCAGAGATAAGGGAGAAGATGCTTCAAAATAAACCCCTCTCCAACATTTTTAAAGTTTAAATAAAACATGGCTTTTGCAGCCAGGCCAACATAGTTGGGGGGCTTGTCAGGGACCCCTGTACAGGGCTGCCAGTGGCTGTTACTGCAGCTGCATCCAGACAGACAGGGGGAGGTCGCTAAGCCTAGGCCATGAGTGCTGAACCCCCCCCAACCTGCTACTGGGTGCCCACCTCCAGGCAGTCACACTGCCTCCCATTGCCTGCAGCAACCGAGGGGCTGACTGGTAAACCCCAGTCGGCCTCCATTAACAAGCCTTAATAGGCCGTTAATTATTTTAATCAGCTGTGTGTGGGTGGGTAGTTCTGCTGCCAAACCCCCCAGGAACGGAACCAGGAACCTGCACATAGGCTGTCGGTGCTATTTAGAGCCTGCAATCCAGCTCCAGTAGCGGTCCAATATCAAATCCCAGGTCTTTTTAGTCTCTGTTATATTATACCTATGACACTAATATCCACATGGTTTTCCATGGTCACCAATACCTTAACTGTGTAATGGTCATAAATATGTTAACAAGCATAATCAATGGGTTGAAATGTTGTGTCTGTCAGGGGCAGGAACAGCACTAGATGGCGCGCCAGTTTCCTGGTGCCATTCTCGCTACCGGCCAGTTAAATAATGGCCGATTTGGCACCGGCAAGTCCACCTGCCTCCATGAGGTGAGCAGCCAATTGGGGTCATTCGGTGCCTTGCTAGGCACAACTCAACTTTTCCAGATCTTGAATCGAGATTTAACCTTGCCATTGCTTCTATTTTTACTCCATCCACACTCTGATCAAGACACACAGGACAAGAGGAAATGGTTTCAGGATTGGGTATGGCAAATTTGGGACAGGAAATGTAGACTATTTTTTTACAGAATTTAAGCACACTCCCTAGTCACCGGTCAGTTTAACCTCAGTGGTGGGCTAGGCTTTAGAAACAATAATCAAGGAAAAGAATTAACAGGTAATTGGAGAGTTTGAGTTAATTATGGAGAGCCAGCATGGATTTGTAAAAGGTAGAATGTGTTCAACTAATCTAATCAAACTTTTTGCTGATAAGATTGATGAAGAGTACGTGTTGGATCTTGTCTATTTGGATTTTAACCAAGTATTTGACAAAGTATTGCATAAATGGCTAGTTAACAAAATCGAGGCCCATGGAATAGGAAGGTCAGTGTTATCTTAGGGAAAAAAGTGCTTAAGGAGAGAAAAGAGAGAGTCGTGGTACTTGGTTGCTTTTCAGGCTGGAGAATGGTGTTCCCAAGGGTCAGTGCAAGGATCACTGCTTTTTTGAAGACTTGGATATTGGAATGCAGAGTAAACTTTCAAAATTTCCCTTGATACCAAACTTGGAGCTGTGCAAAGCAGTCAGGATGGTATCAATCGACTGCCACAGGACATAAATTGGCCTGTGGAATGGACAGATGGAATATAATACAGAGAAGTATAAAGTGATGCATTCAGGCAGAAAGAATAGGGTAAACTAGGGATCGAAAGTGTGCAGGAACCCGTGGATCTGGGAGTTCATGTGCATAGATCTTTGAAGATGGCTTCATAAATAGAGGCAGTGAGTACAAAAGCAGTGAAGTTATGCTGAACCTTTATAAAGCTGTGGTTGGATTCAACGATCAAACCCTTTAAAGGGGCACTATAACAGAAAAAAAAACAGAAAGGAAACATATCAAAATGAAATTAAAATGCTGCTTTGGGAGTTGATGATACACTCCAGCCCCTGTGTGCCCACTGGTCATGGAGGGCCTCAGGTGCAACAGAAGACACCGTGTGCTCCCTCTCCAGGGGCACCTGAGCTTGCGCATAACCATGGAAAAGGAGCAGGCAGTCGGAAAAACCCCTTTACCACTCGCTGTGTGGACCTGTTAATGGCCACCTTGGTCAGCCCCAAGACCAGACCACGAGGAGGTCCTCCAATCTGTATGCGCACCCCTCCACACTGGGTGACTGAAGATCAGGAGCGTGGGGCTAAAGTGCCAATAGAATTTGAGGAACAACTCCCCATCCCCCACAAATGATCAAAAGGTGGCTGCAACCCCACACAAGCTACATAGACATGGAACATGGACTCCTCAAGGCCACAGCAATTACAGGCAGCCAGGGAGTCCATGAACCAACGTAATCTAAGGTTGTACGGGATTGCTGTGTGCAACACCCTTCACACCAAATTCCCGATGATAAAGGGGGAGACTCCCAGGATCTCCTCTGGGGACCCCACCATCTCTGGACAGCTGGATGGGACCTGGCAAGTCCGGGTGGTTAACAGGGGCAATAAAGTGAAGGTTGTACAGCCTCCTGTACAGGAAGATCCCCCATGCAGAACGAAAAGACATGGAGGGAATTTCCACAAAACGGCTCATGTTGTGGGGTCGAGGTTCCCGAGGAACGTTCAGGACCCCGGGCCACTGAGAAATTCCATCCACACGGATCAGTTCAGAAGGGGGTCCACTGTATGCTTAATCCACCTCAACACCTTGGGTGCAGTTGGCGCTGAACGCCACGGTTTTGAAGCTGTGCATGCTTTTGGTTGTGAGCCGGATATTAATAGACACATGACGTGCAAGTTCTTGTGGCATCATCAAGCCCGATCACCTGCCGTCCAACACATCCTCGGCTCTGGTTACCCTGGCAGCCCGAGCCCTGTCTTCTGCCAACCACATGAACCTGTATTGGTGAAGGGACGGAGTCCTGAGCACTGGCTGTCTGACAATGGCTGTTAGTCCTGACGGGAGAGTGCTCCAGCGTGAGATAACCATGTTCCAGACTTTGATCAGTCCCTGGTAAAAGACAGGCAACTCCAGCAAGGATGCATAGAGACCTCTCAGGTGTATAAGGACATAAGAACATAAGAAATCGGAACAGGAGTAGACCATTCGGCCCCTCGAGCCTGCTCCGTCATTCAATAAGATCATGGCTGATCTTGTGTTTCGATTTCCACATTCCCATCTAACCCCAATAACCTTTGATTCCCTTGCCTAACAAGAATCTATCTACCTCTTCCTTAAAAATATTCAATGACTCCGCCTCCACCATCTTCTGAGGCAGAGAATTCCAAAGTCGCACAACCCTCTGAGAGACAATATTCTCCTCAAACACTGTCCTAAAAGGGTGACCCCTAATTTTAAAACACTGCCCCCTAGTTCTGGACTCACCCACAAGAGGAAACATCCTTTCCACGTCCACCTTGTCAAGGCCGTTCAGGGTCTTGTATACTTCAATCAAATCACCCCTCACTCTTCTAAACTCCAATGGAAACAAGCCCAGTCCGTCCAACCTTTCCTCATAAGACAACCCACTCATTCCAGGTATAAATCTAGTAAACCTTCTATGAACTGCCTCCAATACATTTACATCCTTCCCTAAATAAGGAGACCAAAACTGCACACAGTATTCGAGGTGTAGTCTCACCAATGCCCTGTATAACTGAAGCATAACATCTTTACTCTTATGTTCAATCCCTCTCGTTATAAAGGATTTGCCTTCTTAATTACTTGCTGCACCTGCATACTAACTTTTTGTGACCCATGTACTAGAACACCTAGACCCCTCTGCACCTCAGAATTATGTAGCCGTTCTCCATTTAAGTAATTCTCTGCTTTTTTGTCCTTCCTGCCAAAGTGAACAACTTCACATTTTCCCACATTAAACTCCATTTTCCAGATCTTTGCCCACTCACTCAATCTATCTATATCCATCTGCAACCTCCTCATGTCCTCTTCACAACATACTTTCCTATCTATCTTTGTCTTATCTGCAAATTTAGCTACCAAGTCTCTAGTCATGGATGTAAATCGTAAAAAGTTGAGGCCCCAGTACAGACCCCTGTGGGACTCCACTCGTCACATCCTGCCAATCAGAAAAAGACCCATTTATGCATACTCTCTGCTTTCTGCCAGCCAGCCAATCTTCTATTGACGCTAATATGTTACCCCCTACACCATGCACTTTTATTTTCCATAATAACCTTTGATGTGGCACCTTATCAAAAGCGATCTGGAAATCCAAGTATAGTATGTCTACAGGCTCCCCTTTATCCACCACATATGTTACTCCTTCAAAAAACTCCAATAAATTAGTTAAACATGATTTTCCTTTCAGAAAATCAAACTGACTCTTCCCAATTGCCTTGAGCTCTTCTAAGTGCCCAGCTATAATCTCCTTAATGATCGATTCTAACAACTTCCCCATGATAGACATCAAGCTAACTAGCCTATAGTTTCCTGTTTTCTGCCTCCCTCCCTTCTTGAATAGAGGGGTTATATTTGCTACTTTCCAATCTGATGGAATCACAGAATCACGGTGCAGAAGAGGCCCTTCGGCCCATCGAGTCCGCACCGACACGTGAGAAACACCTGGCCTACCTACCTAATCCCATTTACCAGCACTTGGCCCATAGCCTTGAATGTTATGATGTGCCAAGTGCTCATCCAGGTACTTTTTAAAGGATGTGAGGCAACCCGCCTCCACCACCCTCCCAGGCAGTGCATTCCAGACCGTCACCACCCTCTGGGTACAAAAGTTTTTCCTCACATCCCCGCTAAACCTCCTGCCTCTCACCTTGAATCTTTCCAGAATCTAGTGAATTTTGGAAAATTAACATCAGCGCACTGACTACCTCATTAACCACCTTTTTTAAGACCCTAGGATGTAGCCCCTCGGGACCCGGTGACTTACCAACCTGCAGCGCCATCAGTTTGCTCAGTACCATTTCCCTTGTGATTTCAATTTCACCAAGTTCCTCTCTCCCTTTCACCTCCTGATTTGCAGCTATTACAGCTATTATTTGCAGGAATGTTTTTGTATCCTCTATCATGAACACAGAAACAACATATTTGTCCATTTTTTCTGCCATTTCCTTATTATCTACTATTAACTCCCCACTGTCACTCTCTAGAGGACAAACACTCACTTTACTTACTCTTTTCTTTTCTAAGTACGCATAGAAACTCTTGCTATCCGCTTTTACATTTCTAGGTAGCTTCCTCTCATACTCTAATTTCTTTCTCCTGATTCACTTTTTAGTCATTGTCTGCCATTCTTTATATTCTGTCCAGTCATCTGTCCTGCCACTCACCTTTGCGGAGTTGTATACTTCTTCCTTAAGTTTGATGCTTTCCTAACTTCTTCAGTTAACCATGGATGGTGGGTTACCCCTTAGAATTTTTCTATATAATAGGAATGTATTTATTCTGAATACTCTGAAATATCCCCTTAAATGTCTGTCACTGCTTCTCTATTGATCTATCTTTTAGCCTAGTTTCCCAGTTCACCTCAGCTAGCTCAGCTTTCATCCCCACATAGTTGCCCTTATTTAAGTTTAAGATGCTAGTCTTAGACCCACTTTTCTCCCTTTCAAACTGGGTGTAAAATTCAATCATATTGTGGTTGCTGTTACCTAGGGGTGCCTTTACTCTGAGGTCATTAATTAATCCTGTCACATTACACAATACCAAGTCTAATATAACCTGCTCTCTGGTTGGTTCCAGAATGTGCTGCTCTAGGAAAATATCTCAAAAGCATTCTAAGAACTTCTCATCCAGGTTACTACTCCCAATCTGATTTTTCCAGTTTATGTGTAGATTAAATTCACCCATGATTATTGCCATCCCTTTATCACAAGTGCACAATATTTTCTCTTGAATACTTTGTCCTACACTGCGGTACAGTTAGGGGACCTGTAGACCACTCCCACTAATGACTTTCTTCCCCTACTATTCCTCATCTCCACCCAAACCTATTCTACATCCTGATTTCCTGAACCAAAGCCATCTCTAACTATTGCACCAATGCCCTCTTTGATTAACGTTGCTACCCCCTCCACCTTTACCTACCTTCCTTTTTTTCTTGTATATCATGTGCCCCTCAATACTAAGAACCCAATTTTGTCGTCTTGCAGCCACATCTCTGTAATTGCGATCAGGTCATATTTACTTCAATGTGGGCCATCAACTCATTCGCTTTGTTATGAATGTTACGTGGATTCAGATAGAGAACCTTCAGTTTTGTCTTTTTGTTACCTTTGTAACATCCCTTCTTGACTGTTGATGTATCCTTAGGCTTTATCTCTTGGTTCCTCCCTGCCATTCTCCGACCCTCATTTCTCATATTACTGTTTTGCTCTCCTGTCTTGACTCTACACCTTGAATTGTACCTCTACCCAAACCTGATCCCTCACCCCTCTTGTTTAGTTTAAAGCCGTCTCTACTTCCTCGTCCCAGCACGGTTCAGGTGTAGACCATCCCAACGGTACAGCCCCAACTTTCCCCAGTACTGATGCCAGTGCCCCAAGAAACGGAACCCACTTCTCCCACACCAGTCCCTCAGCCATGCATTCATCTCTCTGATGTTATTTGCCCTATAAACAGAAGCTGCAGGTTATAATTAAGGCCATGCACCTGGCAGAAGAAAAACACTGTCAATGCACACCATTGGGGAGGGGGCTCAACGTAAAAATATCGCTGCAAAGTCTGAAGACGGTAAGTCGCCATTGGGTGCAAAGGCACATCAGCGCCTGACTAGCCTCCCTAACCGGGAGACTCAGTACCTCGGCAGCGAGCCAGTGCACCATTCTGTCTCAAAAGAGGTCGATAAGCTTCTTCTGTATCTTAGTGAGAAACTCTGGGGTGAGTCTTCTAATATGTGCACACATAATTTTTCATGAGTGCCCCCTTCTCTATGCACTTAATCTTAATTTACTTTGTAGAGATTTCTCAGATTTCCAAGGATGAGGGATTTTAGTTACAAGGTACAAGCTGGGGTTAATTGTTCTCCTTATGGCAAAGGAGGTTTTGAGAGAGGTATACAAGATTATGAAAGGTTTAGGTAAAGTAGACAAAGAAAACCTATACCCATAAGCTGATGGTACAGGGAGCTACACTGATGCCAGGTAAGGTAATCAATCCTCCGAGAATAAATATCTTGTGAGAGCAAAGGTTTGGAACCATCCGATAGCCTCAATGGGACACATGCCAGGTCTCAACCGACAGGGATACTGCTGGGACACTTCAAGGAAGCAATACCCTGAGGTAGGGCACACAGCCCAACCTGCCCCACAACATGCTTCCTCAACATAGGATGGTGGCTGGATAATCAGTCACAAGCTCTCTATCCAGAATTTCACAGTGCGGTCTGAATGAGATGGAATCAGGTTGGAGCTGGCTTCAGGTCAAGTTCTGCCGTGGACGCCTCCCAACCCAGCAATTTCAGGCTCCAAGTATTTGTTCAATCAATCCATTTTAAATTGCAGGATCTGTGGGTTATTCGACACGCTGAATTTAAATGATCAACTCCTTCTTGGGTAAATTGGAAAAAAGTATTTTTCTTCGTTTTCTGTTCCAGTGAGAATAGATTTAGCTTCTTATATTTAGACAACTTCATCGGCAGTAATGTTTATTTCCTTCTTTTCAAAGGAACAAAATAGATAACATTTTATTATATTTTATTATCCACTATTTAAATAATAATGTGTTGAGTTCCAGAAGTGACTGGATAATATGGATGTCCTGTTGCCAGTGTTGCTGATTCAATCCGTGTAATTTCTTTTCCAACAACATCCATAATCCTATCTCCCAGTTTTTTTTAAAAATCCCTGCTTGATAATCTAGTCTCTGTTGTAAATTTGACATCTTTGTATGTCTGCTACAATTGATGAGGGCAGAGGTCACAAACTCAACCATATATTACAGGCACTTGTCACAGGGACCTCTGTCATAACAATTGTCTATTTTAGGGGTTCAGTTTGATCATTATTTTAACAGTCTCACTGGGCCTGTGAATGCGTTGGAACCTCTCGATCTTTAGATCTGTACTACAGGCAGGAGTTTAAATCAAATTGAGGACATAAATTCAATGTTGTATTGCATACAGATGTTCTTTTGTGTCATATTGATTGGACATGTGGCATAAATTAAGTGATAACCTTGTGCCCATCGCCTGGATTCAGGGAGAAGCATAAAAAATCCACATCACAAAATCTTGTGGTGTAGCATTTACATTATTTGTTAATACCCAATGCCAGTTATTAAATTGCACATTGTTAGAGGATTGGGAATATGGTTATCACACCTTTCTAGCTAATTCTAATTAAGATAATTAATCATTTCACATCAACCCCTAACAGGTGGCCATTTCAGATAAAACCCTCCTCAAATGGTTACTCGTTTCATATCAAAAAAACATCTACGTTACAATGTCACTTGTCGAAAATAGTAGACACAAATTTGAAAGGTTAGGCAACGTGTGCTTTGTGCAGCTTTGAGGGTCAGGAGGGGGGGGGGGAGGGGGGGGGAGGGGGGTGTTGGGGGAGGGGGGATTTCTAACCAATGTAAGTCTACATTTTTATTTTAACACAAGTCACCTTAAAACACATGTTGGTGATTGTGAGTGTTTTTATATGTTGCTATCTGCATGCTGTGCAGCATGAAGGAGCTGATGGAATCCATTTTGTCTTTAATGTATCTGATGAAAAGGTCGATCCTTGGCAAGACCCATTTTACAGAAAAGAAGATTAAAAATTGAGAAAGTAAAAATCCAAAATGTAGCTGAGGGGTCAGCATATTTTTAGAGTGTCTATAAAGTAAAATGGGACAATGAACAAAAACATACTTGAAAATACACACATTTTCATCTAACTCCTTAGATTGAGTTTACAGGCCTATAGCCAAATAATACATTTACCGTGCTCACTGTTATCACTTCATTACAAATAACAAAAGAGGAAATTTTTCTTCAATATGTTGCTGGTGATGAGCCACAATTTCTTCCAACTCGACACTGGGAAGAGTGAAAACCGGCTGTTGCAACAAACTTTGCTCCCTTGTTACGAATTCCATTTCCCTCCCAATCTCGGATCCAACCAGACTAGTTACCGGGCTGACATCCTGTTTAACTCTAAGTTGCATATCATCTCTATCACAAAATTTGCTTCCATCCACCTCCACATCGCTAGTCTTTACTTGTGCCACAGCCCCTTCGATGCTGAAATGATCAAACCTGCCCTCATCAACTCCAAATATTTTTGTAGCAGTTATAGTTTTCATAAACCTAGGGCTGTAACTTTAAGAATAATCCTGTGTTGTAAGATCACATGATCTGTGTAAACCAATCAGTTTGCAGCACAGGTAACCTCTGGAGAGAGAGTTCTGCCTTAGTTATAGAGTTAGATGCACACATGTAGCTGCTGCTGCCTTGTAAATAAAGTTCAATGTTTCCACCAAGAATAGCTGCCAGGAAGATCAACTCTATAACAAACTGGCAATGAGGATAAATCAGATCCAGTGCTGTCCCTCGCCCAGCGATTGTGAGTATCTAAGATAATTAAAAAGAAAGGAAGATATACTCATCCGAGATGCCACAGTTTGACAGAATCGATCTCTTTCAGCCAGCCACAGGCGACTAGTCTCAATATATAGAACGTCTTGGATTCTACTTTCAAGCCAACAAAATCACGGGGGAGGAAAAGTGGAGAGCAATTCCCCTGAGTATTTGTGGGAGCAAGACCTACAGTATAATCTGAAGCTTGAGGGCCCCCAGTGTTCCTGATTTGAAGATTTTCAGTGAATTAGCAGACCTCATTAAGGGATATTTTCAACCCAAACCCTCAGTCATAATGCAGAGGCTCAGATTCAATTCACAGAATAGAGTCCCAGGGGAGACCATTGCTACCCATGTGGTGACATTAAAACAACTAACAGAGCATTATGATTTCAGTGAAACCCTGAATGATATGCTTAGGGATCATTTGACCTATGGTGTGCAAGATGATGCCATTCAGCAAAGATTTCTGGCTGAAGTGGATCTTGATTTTAAGAAAGTGTTAGAAATAGCGCTTGTGATGGAAAGCGGTGTAAGGGATTCACAAGCAATTCCAAGGTGCACAAAATGGCGCCATTTTCCTAGTTTGGCAGGAACAGTCGGCCGAAAGTGGCGTGAAAAGTCGGGACTCTGCTGTAAAGTGAGAAACAGCCTCACTACCCAAAAAGTTAGAGGAAACAGCTCAGCAGCAAATTCAAAAACTAATTATTATTGACGTGGAAACAATTATACTTCTAACGGTTGGCAATTTAAAAAGGTGGAGTGCTATTTTTGTCACAGAAGTGAGCACATATTGAAACATTGCAAAACAAGATTAAAACAGGCTCCCAGGCAACAGATGAAGTCCAGTGAAGTATATATTCTGGAAGAACCAGAAACAGCCAATTTTGACATTTATTCCTATTCAACATGAAAGTTGGGAAGACAGGGCCAATCACCATCACTTTACAGGTGAATGGAAAATCCTTAAAAATAGAAGTGGACACTGGTCCTTGTCCACTGTAACAGGCAAACCACACTTTCATCTATTTAAATAAAGATGCTCAACAATTAAATTTGAAACAGACTTCTGCCAAGGTGAAAACATACACAGGCGAAGAAATCCAGGTAAAGGGTATTACCAGTGTACCTGCTTATTATAAACACCAAACAGCGCAACTACCAGTGATAGTGGTAGAAGGCAATGGACCAAACCTTCTAGGTTGTGATTGGTTGAAAGGGATTAAATTAAACTGGTCCGAAATCTTCCAGTTGCGAATAGGAAGGCTGCCAGAGCTGCTAAAAAATATGACACCATCTTCCGGGATGAACTGGGGAAAATCAAAGGCCAAGATTTACGTGAACCCAGAAGCAACTCCTCACTTCTTGAAAGTAAGACCGGTGCCATACGCTCTGAGAGAGAAGGTTGACACTGAGTTGAACCAGCTAGAGAGGCTGGGTGTCATAAAAGCGGCTCAGTTTTAGGAGTGGGCAGCACTCATAGACCCTTTCCTAAAACCGGATCAGACCATCCAGATCTGTGAGGTCTATAAGCTGATGGTCAACAAAGCAGCCAAAATGGACAGTTACCCTATTCCCAAGACTGAAGACCTCTATGCTAAACTAGCAGAAGAGACAACGTATACAAAGCTAGATATGAATCACGCATATCAGCAACTGGAACTGGGTGATACCTCCTGAAGATTTGTGACCATAAACACCCACAAAGGATTATATCTATACACACGCCTGCCTTTCAGTGTTTCCTCAGCCTGTGCCATTTTCCAGAGGATGATGGGGAGCTTGCTACAAAGACTACCTCAAGTTGTGGTCTACCTGGACGAAGTATTAATAACTGGATTCACCGAAACAGAACACTTGGCTAATCTGGAGGAAGTCCTGAAAATATTTTTAGAAGCAGGAGTGCACCTAAAGAAGGAAAAATGCACTTTTCAGGCAAATAAAGTCATTTATTTGTGCCACCTGGTAGTTGCCCAAGGGTTATGCCCTGTTGAAGAGAAGGTTAAAGTTATCAGAGAGGCATCAGCGCCGAAGAATGTCTCTGAACTTAAATAAATTTTAGGGATGGTAAATTATTATGGCCAATTTCTACCAAATTTATCAATGGTTCTCTACAAACTATACACTCTGCTGAAGAAAAACCAGCGTTGGGTTTGGGAGTCACCCCAAGAAGAAACCTTCATGAAAGTCAAACAGCTCTTGTACTCTTCAAATTTGTTAGTGCACAATGACCCAACTAAGGAATTGGTGCTAACCTGCTATGCATCCCCCTATGGAATGGGAGTGGTACTATCTCACAAGATGGACGACAGTTTATCCAGGACACTTACCACAGCTGAAAAAGGATATTCTCGGTTTGAAAAGGGAGGTCTGTCAATTATTTTTCAGAAAAAAAATTCCACCACACGTGCATGGGTGACACGTCACAATACTACCGGAACGCAAACCACTCTTGGGTCTGTTTATCGAAGAAAACACTTTCCCTCCCATAACTTCTGCATGAATTCAAAGATGGGTCCTAATTTTAACAGCATACGGATATACTTTTGTACATAGGCCAGGGGTTCATATAGCCAATGCCAATGTGCAAAGTCGCCTTCCCTTGCAAGAGAACAATGAACATGTCCCAATTCCCCAAGAGCTTGTACTAGTGATGAATTTCCTGCATTCCTCACCAGTTTGTGCCAGGCAGATAAGAAACTGGATGGATTGTGATCCAGTCCTGTCTCGAGTGAGTGACCAAGTGTTAATTGGATGGTCCCAGAAACCAGTCCCTGATGAATTTTTCAACTGAAGCCATTTTGCAACTGAATGAGCAATCAAGATGGTATCCTATTGTGGGGTGCATAAGTAGGAATTCCTTCACAAGGAACAGAACCACTCTTTGTGGAGTTACAAAGTGCCCATCCAGGAATCCCGCGTGAAGTTATCTTTGGTGACTGGGAATGTATGGCGATATTGAGAAGTTGGTTAAAGACTGTGTGCAATGCCATCAGCTGCAGAAGTTGCCAGTGGCAGCCCCATTACGCCCATGGGAGTGGCCTGGTAGACGCTGGGTGAGATTGCACATAGATTACATTGCTCCTTTTCTTGGAGCCATGTTTCTACTGATTATGGATGCTCATTCCAAGTGGTTGGATATATATGAGGTTAAGTCACCAACTTCAGGTACTACTATAGAAAAATTACGCCAAAGCTTTTCTATCCATGGATTGCCAGAAATAATCATCTCAGAAAATGGAACTGCACTTACCAGTGCTGAATTTCAGAGATTTGTCAGCCTAAATGGTATCAATCATGTGAAGACTGCACTCATACCATTTGTCATCTAAAGGACTGGCAGAAAGAGCAGGACAAACTTTTAAGAAGGGAATGAAAAAGTTAACAGGTGAATTGTTGGAAACTAGACTTGCTCATTTCCTATTTCACTCCAGAACAAACCCTGCCCCCCAACACGACGACGGGAACAACACCTACAGAGTTACTGATGAGGTGCTGTCTTCGAACAAGACTGAGCCTGATACTTCCCAATTTGGAGAGCAAGGTGGAGAAAAGTCAAGGGAACCAAAAAGCAACTCATGATTCGCATAGCCTTGAGCAACAATTTACTGTTGGAGAAGCAGTATATGTAAGAAATTTCGGCCGAGGACCAAAGTAGTTACCTGGTAAAGTGAGCTCTGTGACCGGACTATTGTTGTACCATGTGCAAGTGGAGGGTCGGATCACCCGTAAGCATGTGGATCATTTAAGAAGGAGGGAGATACCCGAACAAAATGATGTTCCACCTGTAACCATTGCTGAACCTGTGGTTCCTGTTGAAGTTGCTCAACCAAAAACAGGCATGCCCGATGTCTCTGTCGGAGTGGAAGACACTGAACTGCATTTGCCTAATGAGGTACCTGATGTTAATGCGGTTCCAGTGAGTGTGTTTCCTAGAAAAATAATCTGAAGTCATGGAGCTGCGATGTTCCACATGGACCAGGAAACCACCTGAAAGACTGAACTTGTAATTTCATGACCTGAGTAAATATTGTATGTAATGTCATGAGATAAATATCCTTGTAAATTACAAATTGTACAGAAAAGTTAAAGGGTGGGTGGGGGGGGAATGCAGTAATTATAGTTTTGATAAATGTAGGACTGTAACTTTAGGAATAATCATGTGTTGTAAGATCACATGATCTGTGTAAATCAATCAGTTTGCAGTGTGGGGAATCTCTAGGTCAGAGTTCTTCTTTAGTTATAGAGTTAGATAGACACGTGTAGCTGCTGCTGCTATCTTGTAAATAAAGTTCAATGTTTCCATCAAAAAAAGTTGCCAGGAAAATCAGCTCTATAACAATTTTCCTGGCCTCCAATATCCAGAAACTCCAATTTGTCCAAAGTGCTGCAACATGTATCCAAAGCCACCCTAATTCCCACCCTTTCATCATTCCTATCTTTGCTCCACTAATTTGGCTCCCTATCCTTAAGGCAACACATTTAAAATCTTCATTTTCATTTTTAATCTTACTGTGGATTTGCCCTTTCTGTGCAAGCACCATCAACACTACATCATGTCCTAAACACTACATGCATGTGTCTCTGACCATTTATGGATCTACCCACCATGAATGATAAAGCCTTCAACTCCTTGGATCTCACTATCTATAAATTCTTCCCTAAATCTCTCTTCCGGCTCACTCTTGTCCTTTTATTTAACAAAATCCTCTCTCTCCAACTAAACATTTTGTCACTTTTCCTATATGACTCCTCTCATCTATCTTTGAAGCACTTTGGGATATTCCTGACATTAAGGGAACCATAAACAAAAGCTGTTATGTGTGATGTCACCTCAGTAAAAAGCCCTGCAGCTCTTCTTCCCCCCTCCAATATAAATAAATGGAGATAAATGGCAGGTGTTTTCCTTGTAACTTACAGCCTCCAGGCCGGTACTATCAGTGTCATACATGGGGAATACTCCTGATTGTCACATTCCATAACTTTTTCATCAAAACAAAACCTTTCTGATTACATTACTATAACAGTTGATGCTTCTCTGAATAATAATTCATTTCTGAAAGGTAAGGAAAAGCGAAATTGTTATGTATTCTGCGCTTGTGACACTATTATCCAGTTCAAATCATATATTTCTAATTTGGCTTGGGGTCCAAATACACAGATCATTAAAAAGTCATGAACAGCTGCAGGAAATAATCAAAAAGACTAATGGAATGTTGGCCTTTATATCTAGAGATCTAGAATACAAGCAGGTAGAAGTCATGCTACAGCTACACAAAGCCCTGGTTAGACCACACCTGGAGTTACTGTGAGCAGTTCTGAGCACGACACCTTAGGAAGGGCATATTGGCCTTGGAGGGAGTGCAGTGTAGATATACCAGGATGGTAGCTGCACTCCCAAGGGTTAAATTTCAAGGAGAGATTACACAAACTAGGGCTGCATCCCTGGAATTTAGAAAGTTAAGGGGCAATTTGATCAAAGTTTTCAAGATATTAAGGGGAGCAATTGGGTAGATAGAGAGAATCCATGGAGAGTTTAGGACAAGATGACAGAGTCTAAATATTATAGCCAGGCCTTTCAGAAGTAAAATTGGGAAACACTTGCACACACAAAGGGTGGTTGAAGTTTGGAACTCTCTTCCACAAATAGCAGCTGATACAAGGTCAACAGTAAATTTGAAATCTGAAATTGATAATTTTTTGTTATCCAGAGGTATTAAAGAATATGAGCAAAGTCAGGTGTATGGAGTTAGGTTGCAGGTCAGCAATGACCTCATTAAAGGAGGAGGATCTAAATGGCCTCCTCCTGTTCCTATGTTCACGGAAACAAAGAACAGAAATTTAACCCGAGTGCACAGGAAATGAAACAAGTTCTGTCCATATCCTGTGTAATGTGCAGTTTAATGAAACAGTAAATATCTCAGTAGTTTGATGGCAATGTCAAATCTCTCTATAACAGCAACAGTTTACATTTATATGATGTTTTTAACATAGGAAAACATTCCAAAGCACTTTACAGCTTTGTAATCAGAAAAAAAACTGCCACTGAGCCAAAGGACGAGATATTAGGAGGGATGAGTAAAAGTTTTGTCAAAGAGGTGTGTTTAAAGGAGGGTCTTAAAAGGAGGACAGAGAAGTAGATAGACATAAACCAGGGAGGGATTTCCAGAGCTTTGTGCCTAGAGACCTAAAAGCTTATCTGCCAATGGTGGGCTGAAGGAAGTGAATTAGTGGAACACAGCTCGTTTCAGACGCTAGAGGAAGTTATAGAGACTGGGAATCCAGCGAGGCTATGGACGGTTGGAACACAAGGATGAGGATTTTAAATTTTGGTCATTGGTGAACCAGAAGTGAAAGTTGGTCAGTCAACACAGGGGTAGTGGGCGAGCAGGACTTGGCGTAGCTTAGGACTGCAATATTTTGAATAAGCCCGAGGTTATGGAGAGGCTGACCATGAGTACGGTGAAATAGCTGAATCCAAAGGTAACAAAGGCATGGATGAGGGTTTCAGCAACAGATGGGCTGAAGCAGAGCTGGAAACAGGTGAGACAAATATTGTGATGGATCATGGATTCGAAAGATAATCGAGGTAACCCAATCAGTTGTGTCACTATGATTGCTGCTGGGAAAATTCGAAGTCAAGTTTCTACTGGCAAAACAAGCAGCTGATTGTGAGGTGTCAGCAATGGCTCAGTGCAGAGCACTCTTGCCTCTGAGTCCGAGACTCAGGAGGAGACAGAGACAAGGGTTTAAATCCCACCATGGCAGCTGGTGGGGTTTAAATTCAATTAATAAGAAGTAACCTGAAAGCTAGTCTCAGCATCATGTAATAACCCATCTGGTTCAATAATATCCTTTAGGGAAGGAAATCTGCTGTCCTTACCCGGTCTGGCCTACATGTGACTCCAGACCCACAGCAATGTGGCTGACTCTTAACTGCCCTCTGAAATGGCCTAGCAAACCACTCAATCTAAGGGCAATTAGGGATGGGCAACAAAAACTGGCCTTACCCAGAATGCCCACATTCCATGAGGTAATAAATAAAGGAAGGCTTTGGTTTCAAGTCCCATCCAGTGACTTAAGAGCAAAAGCTCAGCTGACTCCAGTGCAGTATTGAGGGAATGTTGCACTTTCTATCCTCTTGGGTAGGTGTTAAAGATTCTATGGTACTGCAGTATTTTAAAGAAGAAAAGCGGCGGTTGCACTTGACACAAACAGCAGACGTCTGAAAACACTTACAGCCAATGGAGTACTTTTCAAGGATGATCACTGTTGTAATGTGAGAAAGGCAGCCAATTTATGCATAGCAAGCTCCCACAAATAGCAATGTGATAATGACCAGATAATCTGTATTTTGTGATGTTGATTAAAAGTAAATATTTGCCAGGACACCAAGGAGAACTCGTCTTTCGATTGGCTACTTTATAGTCTTCTAGATTCAACAATGAGTTCAACAATTTCAGTCTTGTCATAATCTCACCACCACACCAACCCCCCCCCCCCACCCCTCACCCCCATCCTCCATCTTGTCTCCTTTCCCTTATAGTTTCTGGCCTTAATCTTGATATTCTTGTTTTTGCTTCCAGACGGGAGCTGTTCATTACTTTACCATTCACACCTCCTCTGGACACATCATTTGTTCCTTTTCTTGTCCCATGGCTGCTCTCTTTAACACTGCCCCACCAACTCTTTTCCTTTTCTTTTCTTTTCCTTTCGGTTCTTTTTCCATCTTCCCCTATGTCACCTGTTTAAAACTTATCACATTTTTTAAATTATTTGTTCATGGGATGTGGGCATCACTGGCTGGGCCGGAATTTATTGCTCATCCCTAATTGCCCTTGTTCAGAGGCCATTTAAGAGTCAACCACATTGCTGTGGATCTGGAGTCACCTGTAGGCCAGAGCAGGTAAGGATGGCAGATTTCCTTCCCTAAAGGACATCAGTGAACCAGGTAGGTTTTTACGACAATCGACAATGGTTTCATGTTCATCATTTGACTTCAGTCCAGACTTTTACTGAATTCAAATTCCACCATCTGCTGTGGTAGGATTCAAACCCAGGTTCCTAGAGCACTCCCCCGGGTCTCTGGATTAGCAGTCCGGACATAGTAACATTTCCCAGTTCTAATGAAAGATTGTGACCTGAAACGTTAACTCTGTTTCTCTCTCCACAGATACAGCCAGGCCTGTTGGGTTTTTATAGCATTTTCAATTTTTATTTCAGATTTCAAGGGCCAAATTTTCATCTGGGCTCAGGGAAAATGCAACCTGCATATGTTTGCAGCTCACAAAATGCACAGTCAACCCATGTGTGACTTTACGAGAGATTTCTGTCCTTTCTCACAGAGCACGGGTTTGCAGTGCGTTTTGTCAGCTGCTGTGGGGTGCTCGAGGGGTGTGGAGGTGAAGGTGGGCTGGTTAGAAGGCTGCTTTGGTTTCCCAACATCATGCAAAGACCCCTAAACCTCACACCTCAAGCCAGTCACCTCCACCTCTCACCCCATTACCACCTCACATTCCCGATGCCACTCATACCACCTCACATTTCAAATGCTATCTCTATTCCCGATGCCACACCCATGCTCTGCACATAACCTCCATAGTCGCTCACCTAGTTTGCACCACGTGCAGTCTTCAGGGCCTCAATCTTACGTTCGTCAGGTGCGCGCGATCTGTGGGCCCGAAAGCAGACGCGAAATATGCTTCTGCCCACAATCGGCCCCTGAACACAATTTACTGCTGGCTGGCCAATCAATGGCCGACCAGTGTGAAACGAGCACTGAGAAAGACTCAGCGCTGGTGGAGGTTGTGGGAAGAGGGCAGGTTCCTAGAGATGGGAGGGTGTGGGCTTTTGCTCTCCCTGAAGGCTGATGGCTGCTGTGGAGCTGCCTCAGGGAGCTGCAGTAATTTAAAAATTAAATGAGCTCAATAAACTGCTGCAAACTGTGATAATACTGTAAAGGACGTGATAAATGGATACTTGGATAATCATGATCTGATTGGACACAGTCAACATGGATTTGCGAACGGGAAATCATGTTTGACCAACTTGTTGGAGTTTTTTGAGGATGTTACTAACAAAATTGATAAAGGAGGGTCGATGGATGTAGTATACTTGGATTTGCAAAAGGCTTTTGATAGAGTCCCCCACAGGAGCTCTGATTAGAAAAATAAAAGCACATGGGATAGGAGGAAATATACTGGCATGGATTAAGGATTGGCTAACAGGCAGAACACAGAGAGTAGGAATAAACTGATCATTCTCACATTGGCAGCCTGTGACTAGTGGGGTACCACAAGGATCAGTACTCAGGCCCCAGCTGTTCACAATATATATCAATGATTTGGATGTGGGGACCAAATGTAATATTCCCAAGTTCATGAATATTACAAAGCTGGGTGGGAATGTGTGTTGTGAGGAAGATGTAAAGCGGCTACAGGAGGTTTTGGACAGACTTAATGTGTGGGCAAGAACATGGCAGATGGAATATAATGTGGAAAAATGTGAGGTTATCCACTTTGGTAGAAGGGATAGATGTGCAGAGTATTTCCTAAATGGTAAGAGATTAGAAAGTGTAGATGTACAAAGGGACATAAGAACATAAGAAATAGGAACAGGAGTAGACTATTCTGCCCCTTGAGCCTGCTCTGACATTCAATCATGATCATGGCTGATCTTGTGTTTTGATTTCCACATTCCCATCCAACCCCGATAACCTTTGATTCCCTTGCCTAATAAGAATCTATCTACCTCCACCTTAAAAATATTCAGTGACTCCGCCTCCACCACCTTCTGAGGCAGAGAGTTCCAAAGTCGCACAACCCTCTGAGAGAAAAAAATTCTCCTCATCTCTGTCCTAAAAGGACGACCCCTAATTTTAAAACAGTGCCCCCCTAGTTCTGGACCCACCCACAAAAGGAAACATCCTTTCCACGTCCACCTTGTCAAGGCCGTTCAGGATCTTGTATACTTCAATCAAATCACCCCTCACTCTTCTCAACTCCAGTGGTAACAAGCCCAGTCTGACCAACCTTTCCTCATAAGACAACCCACTCATTCCAGGTATCAAACTAGTAAACCTCCTCTGAACCGCCTCCAATGTATTTACATCCTTCCTTAAATAAGGAGACCAAAACTGCACACAGTATTCGAGATGTGGCTCACCAATGCCCTGTATAACTGAAGCATAACATCCTTACTTTTATGTTCAGTCCCTCTCATAATAAAGGATACCATTCCATTAGCCTTCTTAATTACTTGCTGTACCTGCATACTAACGTTTTGTGACTCGTACTAGAACACCCAGACCCCTCTGCACCTCAGAATTATGCAGCCATTCTCCATTTCTCTGTTTTTTTGTTCTTCCTGCCAAAGTGAACAACTTCACATTTTCCCACATTAAACTCCATTTTCCAGATCTTTGCCCACTCACTCAACCTATCTATATCCATCTGCAACCTCCTCATGTCCTCTTCACAACATACATTCCTACTCATCTTTGTCTCATCTGCAAATTTAGCTACCGCGTCTTCACTCCCCTCATCTAAATCATTGATGTAAATCATAAAAAGTTGAGGCCCCAGCACAGACCCCTGTGGGACTCCACTCGTCACATCTTGCCAATCAGAAAAAGAACCATTTATGCATACTATCTGCTTTCTGCCAGCCAGCCAATCTGCTATTGACGCTAATATGTTACCCTCTACACCATGCACTTTTATTTTCCGTAATAACCTTTGATGTAGCACCTTATCAAATGCCTTCTGGAAATCTAAGTGCAGTACATCTACAGGTTCCCCTTTATCCACCACACATGTTACTCCTTCAAAAACTGGTTAAACATGATTTTCCTTTCACAAAATCATGCTGATTCTTCCTGATTGACTTAAACTCTTCCAAGTGACCAGCTAGAACCTCCTTAGAAGAGTAAATAATGTTTGACTAATTTGCTAGAGTTCTTTAAAGATGTGACAAGCAAAGTGGATAATGGGGATCCGGTAGATGTAGTATATCTGGACTTCCAGAAGGCCTTTGATAAGGTGCCCCACAAAAGATTAATACACAAGATAAGATCACACAGAGTTAGGGGTAATATATTAGCTTGGATAGAGGATTGGCTAACCAACAGAAAGCAGAGAGTCGGGATAAATGGGTCTTTTTCTGGATGTCAAGCTGTAACTAGTGGGGTGCCACAGGGTTCGGTCCTTGGACCCCAACTATTTACAATCTATATTAATGACTTGGATTCAGGGATAGAAAGTACTATAGCTAAATTTGCAGATGACACCAAAATAGTTGGGAAAGTAAGTTGCAAGGAAGAAATAAGAAATTTACAAATGGATTTGAACAAGTTAGGTGAATGGGCCAAAATTTGGCAGTTGGAGTTTAACGTGGATAAGTGTGAGGTTGTCCATTTTGGTCAGAAGAATAAAAAGGCGACTTATTATTTAAATGGAGAGAAACTTCAGAATGCTTCAGTGCAGAGGGACCTGGGTGTCCTCGTGCATGAATCGCTGAAAGCTAGTATGCAGGTACAGCAGGTAATTAGGAAGGCAAATGGAATTTTGGCATTTATTGCTAAAGGAATAGAGTATAAAAATAGGGAAGTGTTGTTGCAACTGCACAAGACATTAGTGAGACCGCACCTGGAGTACTGTGCACAGTTTTGGTCCCCTTACTTGAGCAAGGATGTAGTTGCACTGGAGACGGTTCAGAGGAGGTTCACTAGATTGATTCCAGAGATGCGGGGCTTGTCTTATAAGGAGAGATTGAACAGTTTAGGCCTATACTCACTAGTTTAAAAGGATGAGAGGAGATCTAACTGAGGTATATAAGATGTTAAAGGGGATAGACAAAGTAGACGTGGAGCGGATGTTTCCCCTTGTGGGGCATTCTAGAATGAGAGACCATAGTTTTAGGCTAAGGGGTGGTAGATTTAAATCAGAGATGAGGAGGAATTACTTTTCTCAAAGGGTCGTGAATCTGTGGAATTCACTACCTCAGAGAGCAGTGGATGCCGGGACACTGAATAAATTTAAGGAGGAGATAGACAGATTTTTAATTAGTAATGGGTTGAAAAGTTATGGGGCGAGGGCGGGAAATTGGAGTTGAGGCCGAAATTAGATCAGTCATGATTGTAATGAATGGCGGGGCAGGCTCGAGGGGCTGAATTGCCTACTCCTGCTCCTAGTTCTTATGTTCTTATGTTCTTTATATTCTGTCCAGTCATCTGTTCTACCAATCATCTTTGTGGAGTTGGATGCTTTTCCTTAAGTTTGATGCTTTCCTTAACTTCTTTAGTTAACCATGGATGGTGGGTCCTCCCCTTAGATTTTTTCTTTACAATAGGAATGTATTTATTCTGAAAACTCTGAAATATCCCCTTAAATGTCTGCCACTGCTTCTCTATTGATCTATCCTCTAACCTAGTTTCCCAGTTCACTTCAGCTAGCTCAGTTTTCATCCCCACATAGTTGCCCTTATTTAAGTTTAAGATACTAGTCTTAGACCCATTCTTCTCCCTTTAAAACTGGGTGTAAAACTCAATGATATTGTGGTCGCTGCTATCTAGGGGTGTCTTTACTCTGTGATCATGAATTAATCCTGTCACGTTACACAATGCCAAGTCTAATATAACCTGCTCTCTGGGTGTCCTTGTCCATACGTCACTGAAGGCTAACATGCAGGTGCAGCAAGCTATTAGGATTGAATGTTAGCCTTTATCACAAAAAGATTTGAGGACAGGAGTAGTGAACTCTTTCTTCAATTGTATAGAAGCTTTGTTAGACCACACCTGGAGTTCTGTGTGCAGTTTTGGTCACCTTACCTCAGAAAGGATATTATTGCCATAGAGGGAGTGCAACGAAGGTTCACCAGACTTTTTCCGGGGATGGCAGGATTGAAGAGAGATTGGGGAAACTGGACCTGTATTCTCTAGAGTTTTGAAGAATGAGAGGTGATCTCATTGAAACCTACAAAATACTTAAAGGGACAGACAGGGTAGATGCAGGTAAGATGTTTCCCCTGGTTCAGGAACCTAGAACCAGGGACACAATTCAAAATAAGAGGAAAGCCACTTAGGACCGAGGGGAGGAGAAATTTCTTCACTCAGAGGGTTGTGAATCTTTGAAATTCTCTACCCCAGAGGGCCGTGGAAGTTCAGTCATTGAGCGTGTTTAAGGTGGAGATTGATAGATTTCTAATTAACAATAATGTAAAGGGTTATGGGGATAGTGTGGGTAAAAGGCATTGAAATGTTCAATCAGCCATGATTGTATTGAATAGCAGAACAGACTTGATGGGTTGAATGGCCTTCTCCTGTTCCTATGTTCCTAAATGCAGGCTCCTGGCAGCAGACGACTTAGCAGGTCATCCCTCAAATGCCTTCTTTTATTTTATCTAACCCCAGACATTTCCTCCCTCCCTGGGTGTATTTTGTAGTGAAAATGTGAAGGCAACCAGGCCGCTTGGCACATCTGCCAACCATAAAAGTGGATGGGCTGCATAAAATCACTAACAAGTGGCTCCTTAATTTCATGTTTAATTGTTGGCAGGCACGTTTCTGACCCCCACACACTGACTGTAATGTTGCGCGCGAGCGCAATGACGTCAGGACACATGCCCGACATCTTCTCACGCGGTTTCACGCGATTCTGGGTCAGGCATGCGCTCACATGAACAGTGTAAAATTCTAGCCCAGGAGTTATGCAATAGCAATGGGAATTATTTTAAAATCATTGCAAAAATAAAACCTTAACAAGCTAAAATAAAATCCTGAATTCAAACACGCTACCATTCGTACAGGAAAGAAAAAATACTACTTCAGTGCAAAAAGAATGTAATCCTTTTTAAGTATCTATCAGGTTTGTAAACAAACAAGAAACCATATAATAGGCATACTGTTTTATTTTAGCCCATTAAAATTTCAATCATTCTAGGATCAACGGACCACTTGCTGAGCTGAAGGAATGCCAGATTTTGAAACTCAGCCAACCATTCATAATGGCTACAGCTGTCATAAAAAATGGCCCCAACTAAATTGCCTGAAACTGACAGAACAGAATGATGTCTCATGTCTGTGCCATTTCCATTTCAAAGCCTGTCAATCAATGGAAGAGGAGAAGGAGCAATCATTTTTCCTCCTTTCAGAAGCATGGTTTTTTTTAAATAGCTAGATTTGCCAATCCAATTAAATCAGAGCTAAAAACATGACAGTAGAGGACATTTTGTTTCACATTTTTTAATACATTATGGTATTTTCTCCAGTCAAAATGCATGGTAACGCATGTGAACACTTACATGTGAACACTGGTCAATGCAAGGGTTAACTTACCTTTGTAGGGCAGATTCCTAAAATAAATTACTAGATTAAACACATATCTACATAACAATACAGCATCCAATAGTGATATTTGAAGGTGTGAAAACACTTCACACTTACCTTTCAGATTCCCAGCTCTTCAGCAGACTTTCCATTTTGTTCACAAACTCTCAAACCTGGTGCATTTTAAGGGCTTCCCTTGCACCACCAGATGAAGATGGCGTGCGATGGAAATCTGATTTGGGGGTTGTGTGCGTTTTGCACGCTTGGCATTCTTGACTTGCAAAAAGGCCAGAGGGAAACAATGTGGAGTCAGGAATGCGGAGGGAAATCAGATTTCCTCAAAAATAAAACCAAAATACACCTCCTCACCCAGGTAAAAATTCAGCCCCCAGCATGTGCAGTATTTAGAATCAATAAATATTATATATATTTAGAATTCTTCTTTGGACAGAAGATTTGCTAGCTAACAAGAAACAGAGAGTAGGCATAAATGAGTCATTTTCGGGTTGGCAAGATGTAACGAGTGGTGTACCACAGGGATCAGTACAGGGCCCCAACTTTTTACAATTTATCTAAATGACTTGGATGAAGGGACCAAAGGTATGGTTGCTAAATTTGCTGATGACACAAAGTTATGTGAGAAAGTAAGTTGTGAAGACAACATAGGGAGGCTACAAAGGGATATATATAGGATAAGTGAGTGGGCAAAGGTCTGGCAAATGGAGTATAATGTGGCAAAATGTGAAATTGCCCATTTTGGCAGGAAAAATAAACGAGAAGCATATTATCTAAATGGTGAGAGATTGTAGAGCTCTGAGATTCACAGGGATCTGGGTGTCCTAGTGCATTAATCACAAAAGGCTGGGATGCAGGTACAGCAAGTAATTAGGAAAGCTAATAGAGCATTATCGTTTATTGCGAGGGGAATTGAATACAAAAGTAGGGAGTTTATGCTTCAGTTATACAGAGCACTAGTGAGACCACATTTGGAGTACTGTGTACAGTATTGGTCTCCTTATTTAAGGAAGGATGTAAATGTGTTGGAAGCAGTTCAGAGAAGGTTTACTAGACTAATACCCGGAATGGCTGGGTTGTCTTATGAGGAAAGGTTGGACAGATTAGGCTTGTACCCAGTGGAGTTTGGAAGAATCAGAGGCGACTTAATTGAAACGTTTAAGATCCTGAGGGATCTTGACAGGGTCAATGTGGAGAGGAATTTCCTCTTGTGGATGAATCTAGAACTAGGGGGTCACTGTTTCAAAATAAGGGGTCACCCATTTAAGACAGAGATAAAAGGAATTTTTCTCCTTCAGGGCATTGTGAGTCTTTGGAACTCCCATCCTCAAAAGGTGGTGGAAGCAGAGTCTTTGAATATTTTTAAGGCAGAGGTAGATAGATTCTTGATAAGCAAGGGGGTGAAAGGTTATTGGGGGTAGGCAGGAATGTGGAGTTGAGGTCACATCTTATTGAATCCATGATCTTATTGAATGTTGGAGCAGGCTCAGGGGGGCAAGTTGCTCTTAATTCGTATGTTCATATTTTGTTTTTGCACCAGGGATAACTGCCCTTCTCTTCTTCAAAATAGCGAGATGGGATCTTTTAAGCAGGCAGATGAGGCATTAGTTTAACATTTCATTCATTTCACATTTCAGCCATAAGATGGCACCTCCAGTAGCACAGCATATCCTCAGTGTTGTACTGGAGCGACAAGCTTGATTCTTGTGCTCAAGCTCTGGAGTGGGTCTTGACCTCAGAACCCTATGAGGCAGAGGTGAGAAAGGTAACAAATGAACCACAACCAACACCAAAAGAGTTTGGTTAAACATGTAGCTTTTTAGGAGGGACTTAAAAAGATGACAGATAAGTGGACAGATGTAAAACGGTTTGTGGCGGGAATTCCAGAGCTCAGGGCCAACAGCAGAGAGGAGGTGCACAAGAGACCAGAAGGTTTTGGTATCCTGGTCAATATTGATCCTTCAACTAACATCACTAAAATAAGGTTTCTGGTTATTATCATATTGTTATTTGTGGGATCCTGTTTTGTGTCAACTAGTTGCCACATTCCTACAACAACAGTTACACTTCAAAAGCACCTCATTGATGGTAAAATGCTTTGGGACAGCCACAGATTGTAAAAGGCCCTCTGTTTCTGCAGGTTTCTCCTTCTCTTTCATCCCAACCAATTGGCCAGTGGGAATTTCCCAACTCCACAAAGCCACAGGAATTGGTAAAACAGGCAGTCTAGCATCAAGTAAAAGCAGAGGTTTAACAATTTGTGTATATGTACTGCTTAGCAGTTGTTTCAAAATTTGTAAGATCTGCCCATAACAATCCTGTGAAAAAAATCAGTTTAGAAAGTGTCATTATAACAATCTTACTTTCACCTGTGAAGAATGAAACAAGTGTGAACTTTGACAATGTGCACTTTTTCAAAATAAAAACCAGCACTATAATTGCTAAGGTGATTGGTAGATCTTCTAGTAGGTGGCTGACTTTGCATGTTGCTGTCTAGTTTTCAAGCTTTGACATACACACTAGTCTATCTCCTAATGGAACAAGATGTTGCAGGTCATGAAATGCAGCTTGTTACTAGGGGAAAGAGGGGGGGAAAGGAAACTGACCTAGTACATCCACAGCCAGCCTACGTATGATACACATTGTGACACTGATTGGGAAGACTACATGGCCATGTTTACTCTTCCTTCTCAGGTTGGGCAGGAAGGAAGCACACTGGTCTCAGTAAAATAGGTGGACAATATAGAGTTAACAATAGGTCACCATCTACTCAAAAGGATTTTGTTTAATCCATTTTCAGCGTCTGGACTTCACTGGCAAGGCCAGCATTTCCTGCCCATCCCAATTTTCTCTGTGAAAATGGTGGAATGCCTTCTTAAACTGCTATAAAGAGTTTGATATCATTTAATAACTTGCTAGGCTGCTTCAGGGGTCAGTAAAGAGTCGGCCAGGTTTGTTGGACTGTAGAGAAAGCTCTGTTCCACTTAATGCAATCTAGGTCACTGACTTCTCAAAATAACACATTATTCCCCCAGTGGTCAGGTCGGCAATCTTCCGAATGCAACACATAATTTTCATCCTCATCAACATAAATAATGGAAAGTAATACGTAGCTCAAGAGAAAATGGATTGACTATTGCTTTTCTTTATACGCAACAGATCATCTTGTTTTATCACTCTATTTTCTGATTAAATGGATGTGGGTGTATTTCCCATAATGAAGATGATACTGAGACCTGCCAAGAGTCACTCATTAGGAGTACCAAACATTCTGTTTGGTTTAGAAACATGAGCTATCTTGATTTGTGTTAACCTTAAAATTACCCCTGTGCTAATGGGTTTGCAGTCCAAGACACTTTTGGTGATCATGTCATGTGTCATTTTTCTGATGTTTGGCTCTCTAGCTTTATGTGGTGTGTATATGATGGTTGATGTGTTTATGTTACAGTGCTGTATTTTATTTAATCTCACTTCACAATCAACAATTCCATTCTTCACTATCATCACATCACCTCCCTTAGTTTTGTTCTGTCCTAATACATTAGCAAATCTCCTTCAGTTACTTCTATTCAAATCCCCTCACAATCATCTCAGGTAGAATCAAACATCTATCCTTGGCCTCTTCCTTATCCTCATTTACCTGCTGTCCCTTTGCAACATAATTCCCAAGCATGGGATCAGTTTACATATGCCTGTTAACAACACACACAGCTCTATTTCTCTGCCACCAGTCTTGACCCCAGGACCAGCTTCCATCAAAAGTTTCACTCCCAGCTCTTCGGGCAGGATGAACACTCCTAATGAATGACTCTTGGCAGGTCTCAGTATCATCTTCATTATGGGAAATACACCCACATCCATTTAATCAGAAAATAAAGTGATAAAACAGGATGATCTGTTGCATATAAAGAGAAGCAATAGTCAATCCATTTTCTCTTGAGTTAATGTTGTAATCCTGAGCTAAGCTTCAAAACCCCACATTCAATGCATCAGCAGGACAATCTATTTACACTTGCACTGTATCACCTTCTTCCACCGCACCCTTATTAAAACCTAATCCACACCTTTGTCATCTCTTCACTCAACAACACAAATGTTCTACTTAGAGCAGAAAAGGTTAATGGGAGATTTAGCAGAGGTGTTGAAAATCACGACAGGTTTTGGTAGAGTAGATTGGAAAAACTCTTTCCATGGTATGAGGGTCAGTAAACAGAGGAAACAGATTTAAGATAATTGGCAAAAATGCTAGGGAGAGTTGAGAATTCCTTTTTACATGCAGCATTTAATTAGTGTTAATGACTCATGATGTAATGCTTGTGATGTCGGCCAATTGAAAATGAGAGGCATGTATCTCCCCACAAAGGCTCAGCAAATTTACTCAGTAAATAGTGAGCCACACAGAGTTTGAAGGTTCCAAATTCCTTGTTTTGTGCTCAGTTTGTTGTTCTAGACCAGCATGGAGATTCAGACCGGAATTATACCAACAAATGAGAAGTCCTGCTGATGGGACCCACAGTGGGTCCTGAGCGCACACAGATGAATGTTGGGGTCCAGGGGGGAAATTTACCAGCAGCAGCCAATAAGAGGCTGCCATGGGGACTGCCATCAAATGCTCACCTTTCTGAGCTTCTGGCCCAATAAGGAGGCTGGAAGCTCTGCAGCCTCAGCAGCACCAGCAATAGAGGTGTCAGCTGCTGAGGCTGCAGGGAGAAGCAGATAGCGTCTCCATGCTGAGGCAGCCTCAAAGGGCAGATAAAAGTTTATGATAATATGCCAAGGCCAAGCAGGCAGCACCTGAAAACCAAAGAGGCAAACCCTCTGACAGTAGCATCACAGCCACAGAGGCAGCCATTACTGCTGGGGGGGCGGGGGGGGGGGCCATGGAGTGCTCAGGAAGGAAGGTTCCCCCACCCTAGGAACCTGCTGAGAGACCTGGCAGTCTCCCCACGTAGCGGGGACTGGTCTTAACACCTGTAAAATGCCGAGAGAGACTGAAAATGGCCGTTAATTGGCCACTTAATTAATTGGCTACCCACCTCTGGTCAGTAGATAACTGCGCCATTGCTGTTCCCACTTCTGGGACTATCCTGCAGTGACGGGTAGGCATCAGGCTTCCCTCTGGACACCTTCCGCCACCATTTTAGGAGCCCTCCCATTTCCCAGCCCTTTTCCACAAATGCCCTCAGCTCTCCTAAAACTAAAAAAAAAACAGAATTCTCATTTGTGATTATTATTCAGTGACCTCTACTGGAAACAAATGTGAGTGTGAACAGAACACTGCTCAGAGTCCTGGTGCCGACCTGTATCCGGACGATACTCACAACTGGTCAAGATATTGGAGTTTGGTGAAGGAATATGCCAGCTTATCCCAGAGTGGAATCAAAATCTTCGAGACCAGGGCAGTGAGGAAATTGGCAAAGGAAATTTGGTGAGGATGATAATACAAAATTAAAATGAGCTGTGTGGAGTAAAGAAATCAGCAAGATTCCTATATCTGAGGTCAAATAATTAAATTTTTAACATAGAAACATAGAAAATAGGAGCAGCAGTAGGCCATTTGGCCCTTCAAGCCTGCTCCACCATTCACTATGATCATGGCTGATCATCCAACTCAATAACCTGCTCCTGCTTTCTCCCCATATCCTTTGATCCCTTTCGCCCCAAGAGCTATATCTAACTCCTCCTTGAAAACATACAATGTTTTGGCCTCAACTAATTTCTGTGGTAACGAATTCCACAGGCTCACCACTCTCTGGGTGAAGAAATTTCTCCTCAGCTCAGTCCTAAATGGTCTACCCCATATCCTCAGACTGTGACCCCTGGTTCTGGACTCCCCCACCATTGGGAACATCCTTCCTGCATCTACCCTGTCTAGTCCTGTTAGAATTTTATAGGTTTCTATGAGATCTCCCCTAATTCTTCTGAACTCCAGCGAGTATAATCCTAACCAACTCAATCTCTCCTCATACGTCAGTCCCACCATCCCAGGAATCAGTCGGGTAAACCTTTGCTGCACTCCCTCTGTAGCAAGAACATCCTTCCTCATATAAGGAGACCATAACTGCACACAATATTCCAGGTGTGGTCTCACCAAGGCCCTGTATAATTGCAGCAAGACATCCCTGCTCCTGTACTCTCGCTATGAAGGCTAACATACCATTTGTCTTCTTTACCGCCTGCTGCACCTGCATGCTTACCTTCAGCGACTGGTGTACAAGGACACCCAGGTCTCGTTGCACATTCCCCTCTCTCAATTTATAGCCATTCAGATAATAATCCGCCTTCCTGTTTTTGCTACCAAAGTGGATAACCTCACATTTATCCACATTATACTGCATCTGCCATGCATTTGCCCACTCACTCAGCTTGTCCAAATCACACTGAAGCATCTCTGCATCCCCCTCACAGCTCACCCTCCCACCCAGCTTTGTGTCATCTGCAAACTTGGAGGTATTACATTTAGTTCCCTCATCTAAATCATTAATATATATTGTGAATAGCTGGGGTCCCAGCACCGATCCCTGCGGTACCCCACTAGTCACTACCTGCCATTCGGAAAAAGACCCGTTTATTCTCCTCTTTGTTTCCTGTCTGCCAACCAGTTTTCTATCCATCTCAAAACACTACCCCCAATCCCATGCACTTTAATTTTACACGCTAATCTTTTATGTGGGACTTTGTCAAAAGCCTTCTGAAAGTCCAAATAAACCACATCCACTGGCTCCCCCTCATCAACTCTAC
Organism: Cetorhinus maximus; assembly: GCF_964194155.1. Classification (NCBI taxonomy): domain Eukaryota; kingdom Metazoa; phylum Chordata; class Chondrichthyes; order Lamniformes; family Cetorhinidae; genus Cetorhinus; species Cetorhinus maximus. Next base: position 717,909 of record NC_135890.1, read on the forward strand.
TAGTTACATCCTCGAAAAATTCCAGTAGATTTGTCAAGCATGATTTCCCTTTTGTAAATCCATGCTGACTCTGTCCGATTCTGCCACTGTTTTCCACGTGCTCAGCTATTAAATCTTTTATAATGGACTCTAGAATTTTCCCCACTACTGACGTCAGGCTGACTGGTCTATAATTCCCTGTTTTCTCTCTGCCTCCCTTTTTAAATAGTGGGGTTACATTAGCTACCCTCCAATCTGTAGGAACTGTTCCAGAGTCTATAGAATCTCGGAAGATGACCACCAATGCATCCACTATTTCTAGGGCCACTTCCTTAAGTACTCTGGGATGTAGATTATCAGGCCCTGGGGATTTATTGGCCATCAATCCAATCAATTTCCCCAACACCATTTCCCTACAAATACTGATTTCTTTCAGTTCCTCCCCCTCATTAAACTCTGTGTTCCTCAACATTTCTGGTATGTTATCTGTGTCCTCCTTTGTGAAGACAGAACCAAAGCATGTATTAAGTTGGTCAGCCATTTCTTTGTCCCCCATTATAAATTCCCCTGTTTCTGACTGTAAGGGACCTACATTTGTCTTCACCAATCTTTTTCTCTTCATATACCTATAGAAACTTTTACAGTCAGTTTTTATGTTCCCCGCAAGCTTACTCTCAGACTCTATTTTCCCCTTCTTAATCAATCCCTTGGTCCTCCTTTGCTGAATCCTAAACTGTTCCCAATCCTCAGGTCTGTTGTTTTTTCTGGCCAATTTGTATGCCTCTTTCTTGGATCTAATACAATCTCTAATTTCCCTTGTAAGCCTTGGTTTGGCCACCTTTCCTGTTTTACTTTTGCGCCAGACAGGAAAAGACAATTGTTGAAGTTCACCCATGTGCTCTTTGAATGTTTGACATTGCCTATCCACCGTCATCCCTTTAAGTAGCATTTCCTAATCCATCATAGCCAACTCGTGCCTCATACCATCGTAGTTTCCTTTATTAAGATTCAGGACCCTAGTCTCAGAGTCAACTACATCACTCTCCATCTTGATGAAGAATTCTATCATATTATGGTCACTCATCCCCAAGGGGCCTCGCACAACTAGATTGCCAACTATTCCTTTCTCATTTCACAATACCCAGTCACAAACAAAAGTTCGAAGGGGTGTTGATGGTGGTGATACTGGCTAAAGGAGGTGCTAATGGTGACATTAAGAGTAGAAAGCAGGATGAGCAAGTGACAGATGGCCCTAGTGGGGTTGGAGTGACGGGACGGGATGGTGTGGGAAAAAAGATCGAAATAGGCTAAAAGTTGGGGATAATGAATGGAAATAAATTTTAAAAATAATAAGAGAAATAGGTGGGGGAAAATATGTATATATAAAAATTTAAAAATGAATACTTGAAAAAAGGGGATCATAAAGGGATTAAGATGCAGGAGAGGGCTCATGGTCTGAAGTTGTTGGACTCAATAGTCAATCCGGAAGGCGGTAAAGTGCCTGGTCGGAAGATGAGGTGCTGTTCCTCCAGTTTGCATTGAGCTTCACTGGAACATTGCAGCAGGCCAAGGACGGACATGTGGGCATGAGAGCAGGGTGGTGTGTTGAAATGGCAAGCGACAGGGAGGTTTGGGTCTTTCTTGCGGACAGACCGCAGGTGTTCCGCAAAGCGGTCACCCAGTCTGTGTTTGGTCTCTCCAATGTAGAGGAAACCACATTGGGAGTGGCGAATGCAGTAGACTAAATTGAGGGAAGTGCAAGTGAAATGCTGTTTCACTTGAAAGTAGTGTTTGGGCCCTTGGACGGTGAGGAGGGGGTAAATAAAGGACCAGGTGTTGCACTTTCTGCGATTGCATGGGAAGGTGCCATGGGAGGGGGTTGAGGTGCAGGGAGTGATGGAGAAGTGGACCAGGATGTCCCGGAGGGAATGTTCCCTACAGAATGCCGACAGGGTGGTTGAGAGGAAGATGTGTTTGGTGGTGGCATCATGCTGGAGTTTGCGGAAATGGCGGAGGATGATCCTTTGAATGCGGAGGCTGGTGGGGTGATAAGTAAGGACAAAGGAGACCCAATCATGGTTCTGGGAGGGAGAGGAAGGTGTGAGGGTGGATGCGCGGGAGATGGGCCGAACACGTTTGAGGTCCCTGTCAACTACCGTGGGTGGAAAACCTCGGTTAAGGAAGAAGGAGGACATGTCAGAGGAACTGTTTTTGAAGGTAGCATCATCAGAACAGATGCGATGGAGGTGAAGGAACTGAGAGAATGGGATGGAGTCCTTACAGGAAGCGGGGTGTGAGGAGCTGTAGTCGAGGTAGCTGTGGGAGTCAGTAGGCTTGTAATGAATATTGGTGGATAGTCTATCACCAGAATTTGAGACAGAGAGGTCAAAGAAGGGAAAGGGAGTGTCAATAATGGACCAAGTGAAAATGATGGAGGGGTGGAAATTGGAAGCAAAATTAATACATTTTTCCAGGTCCAGACGAGAGCATGAAGCAGCACCGAAGTAATCATCGATGTACCGGAGAAAGAGTTGTGGGAGGGGGCCGGAATAGGACTGGAACAAGGAATGTTTCACATACCCCATAAAGAGACAGGCATAACTGGGGCCTATGTGGGTACCCATAGCCACACCTTTTATTTGGAGGAAGTGAGAGGAGGTTAAGGAGAAATTGTTCAGTGAGAGAATAAGTTCAGCCAGACGGAGGAGAGTAGTGGTGGATGGGGATTGTTCGGGCCTCTGTTCAAGGAAGAAGCTAAGGGCCCTCAGACCACCCCAGTGGGGGATGGAGGTGTAGAGGGATTGGACGTCCATGGTGAAGAGGAGGCGGTTGGGGCCGGGAAACTGGAAATTGTTGATATGATGTAGGGTGTCAGAGGAATCACGGATGAAGGTGAGAAGAGACTGGACAAGGGGAGAGAGAATGGAGTCAAGATAAGAAGAAATGAGTTCCGTGGGGCAGTAACGGGCTGACATGATCGGTCTACCGGGACAGTCCTGTTTGTGGATTTTGGGGAGGAGGTAGAAACAGGCTGTCTGAGGTTGGGAGACTATGAGGTTGGAAGCTGTGGAAGGAAAATCTCCAGAGGAGGTGAGGTTTCACTTCTCACTTTTCACCCCACCACCCTCCGCAAAGGATCATCCTCCGCCATTTCCTCCAGCTCCAGCATGATGCCACCAGCAACCACGTCTTACTCTCAACCCCCCCGCAGGGATCGTTCCCTCTGGGACACCCTGGTCCACTCCTGCATCTCCCCCTGCACCTCAACCCCCTCCCATGGCACCTTCCCATGCAATCGCAGAAGGTGCAACACCTGCCCCTTTACTTCCCCCCTCCTCACATTCCAAGGGCCCAAACACTCCTTTCAAGTGAAGCAGCATTTCACTTGCACTTCCCTCAATTTAGTCTACTGCATTCGCTGCTCCCAATGCAGTTTCCTCTACATTGGAGAGACCAAACGCAGACTGAGCGACCGCTTTGCGGAACACCTTCGGTCTGTCCGCAAGCATGACCCAGACCTCCCTGTCGCTTGCCATTTCAACACTCCACCCTGCTCTCATGCCCACATGTCCGTCCTTGGCCTGCTGCAATGTTCCAGTGAAGCTCAACACAAACTGGAGGAACAGCACCTCATCTTCCGACTAGGCACTTTACAGCCTTCCGGACTGAATATTGAGTCCAACAACTTCAGATCATGAACTCTCTCCCCCATCCTCACCCCTTTATGATCCCCTTTTTTCAAATATTTATTTTTTAATTTTTATATATATTTTTTCCCACCTATTTCTCTTATTACTTTTTAAATTTATTTCCATTCATTGTTTTATTTCCACCTTTTAGCCTGTCTTGATCTTTTTACCCACACCGTCCCCTCCCCCCAGCCCCACCCCCACTAGGGCCATCTGTCACTTGCTCATCCTGCTTTCTACTCTTAATGTCACCATTAGCACCTCCTTTAGTCAGTATCACCACCATCAACACCCCTTTGTCCTTTCTATGACATCTTTGTCAATCTCTCCTTTGCCTCCTCCTATCACTGGCCTTCTATCTAGCTTCACCTGCCCCACCCTCCTTAAAGAGTATATATTTCACCACATTTCTACTTCTCTTCAGTTCTGAAGAAGAGTCATATGGACTCGAAATGTTAACTCTGTCTTTCCGCAGATGCTGTCAGACCTGCTGAGTTTTTCCAGCAATTTTTGTTTTTGTTTCAATTTCTGTGGAACTGCTCAAAAGCAGACTTCATAATCTTACAAAGCCTTTCTTATACAATTGCTCCCACTAGAGCCTCAATCATCACACCAGTATTTTTCCTTCATTTTAGTGATTAGACTGTAATTTCATGCCTCGAACATGGATTGCGACTTGGCCTGTAACATTCAATTCTCTTCACAGCCTTCAGTAGAATAGAACACTGCCCCAGCTTCACTGCCCAATCAACACTGCTTCACAGCAGAGGCACGAGCAAGTATTTGAGAGGAAATCGAGAGGAGGAAACTGATGCACCAAAGAGATTCTTTTCCTTGTAGATTTGTTCTAAAATTCCTTCAGAATACCCTAAAGTCAGCAAATCCACAATGCGCCTGTTTCCTTTGTAAAATCTGCATATTGATTGAAGCAAATAATTATTGTGCTATATGAAAAAGCAGTTTGGCTGCAGGATAATTTTTAAAAGATTAAGGACTTCAATCTAAATCAAATTAAATTAAGTAATTTGCAAAGAAGTGAGAGTATTTTTGTCAGATACATACCCCACACTTCCAATTTACTTTAAATGAATAAATAGAAGCTTCTAACTTTAAAGACATTACTCTGAAAAGAGGTGAAAATGTCTTGCAATACCTGGCTGTGGAAATGAGTCTGAAGGATTATATTTCAGGATATGTCACTAGTGCTGGGAGATTTGCTAACTTTGGGTGAAGTTCAATTCCCCCGCTGTGGCAGGTTTGGTGATGGGAGTATTTAATGAGGCAGGGGGATGGTAGCTGGGGGCACCGCTACCTTCCTGCCCCTGCCCTATTTAAGTGGATGGCCTTCCTGCTCAGTCACCTATTGAGGCCCTAAAGTAGGCAATTAATGACCCCTTAAGGGCCTTATCCTTTCTTCACTCATATTCACCCAGTGGTGAGTAAGGGACTCACATTTGGGGAACTGGAAAAGCAAACCCTCTGGTTGTTTGTGGGCTCCCAGGGTGGAGGTGGGGGGAGTGGGGTGTGGGGGTATGGGAGCAGAGGTCCCTTTTTGAAAGGTGCTCGGTTGCTGATCGAGAGAAACCCGGCATCAGGAAGGAGGGTCCCACTGAGAGCAACTCCCTGCCTTTTCTTCCATCTCCCCCATGTTCCCCCATCCCCCATCACCACTCACCTCTTTCTGGGCCCATTGGTGATCCTAGGCCTTAGGTGGGTGTAGTGCCAGCAGCAGCCACTGCCTCCCTGGTGGCGCTGCCGATCAATGAAGAGCTGCATGCCTCTGATTGGCTGGCAGCTTTTGACGGGCACAGCTTCCTGGTTAAGCGCCTGATTAGCACTGAATTCGGCAAACCTTCCTTACAAGAGGTGACACAGGGGCTCTTGCCAGCTCATCTTTGTGATTCAATCTGTTAAACATAAATGTCCTGACATTGGGCTGGTACTTTTCAGCTGCTTCCTGTCTGTTCCTCATCTTGCACCTGCTACCAGCAATTCAGGGTATCAAGATGGACACTTGACCAGCGACCCAGAATATCAGCATTCTAAAATACTATATGTTCAAATACTACCCTTCAGGAAGAGGGGCACATAAATATTTGAAGAAATTTTCTCCCTTTATACTTTTCACATTAAAACAGGCTCTAATATCAAATAAAGAGGGAAAATACTGGAAATATTCAGCAGGTCAGGCAGCATCTGTGGAGGTTGATCATGACCCTTCATCAGAACAAACTTTGATCATTTATCAGATAATCAAACTCACTCTTTGATATAAAATGATTGATTGCATTCAACATGTTTACAAATCTATGGTGTTCTCTTTTTGGGACTCAGAAATAAGAAATACTTTTGTATTTCAAACTGTTGCAACATGCACCTTTAAGGGGACATATCTTAAACTACAGTCAATCAATACCACATTGACAGGAGATAATGTATTAGTCCCATGACTTGTAGTCATCTCCAAGCAGCCTCGTAGTCTCCCAGTGAACATTAGTTGTAAATCATCTTATTTTCAAAGAGAGAACTCAGATTGGTGTTTCACCAACCCTTGTCCTGTGATTGGTACGTTTACATTGAAGAGAAGAAAATGTATCAAAAGCCACTCAATATACAGGACCAATCATATCAGGCCTACTGAGTGTTACAGCGATGAATCTCTGAACTGACCTTTTTGAAGTCCTTATTTAAAGTCATTTGGCAAAAATGAAGTGTCTAATGTATTTTTTAAACAGAGATAACCTCATTACATTAATTAGTTTTCACTTCTGATGCCAGTAACTACTTTTCAATAATTAACAAGTCTCAGAACTGATTTGCTGGTTGTCTGGATGAAGCTCCATAGGAAAAGGATTGTCAATCAAATTGAATAAATTAACCTTTCAGGGAAATCTTTACAATGGGAGGCTACACATGGAGGTTCAAACAGATGATGTCGTGTCCTTACAGACGGCCAAATTTAACAGTTAGATCCAAAACAACATTCTATTTGAACAAATGCTTCTTTGCAAGAATCGCTATGGTTTCCTTTCCATAAAGTCGGTGTAATGAAGGAGCAGCAAACCAGCTGTCAGCTACTGTCCCACAAGACACAATGGGAAAGGTTTCCAAATGGATGTTCAACTTTTCATTGTGGTGATGATAAAGGTGGAAACTGAGCAATCAAATGGCATCGAAAATGAAAGAGTCCGAAGTCAAAAGATCCCTTTAATCCTTAGTTCTTCCTGTAAAATTCAATTTGGAGAGTGCAGTGCGTCTAATTAGTTCTTGTTTTGCCGTAAATACCAGATTGCTGGGGATTAGTCATCCATGAGGCTATTAGATGATGTAAGTCAAACTTTGGTCTTATGAAATGGGATTCTTATCAGTATTTTGGGGGATTTTTCCTGTGAAAATCAAATCTAGTGGCTTTGCTAAACCATTGTGTAGAGGTCATGAGTCACACAGCAATCATACTGACACAGCACATGCATGTAACAGATATCGGGGGGAATTTTCCATTTTGGTGGCTGACGGGAAAATCGGCATGTTTCCCAATGGGCAGTGATTCATCCTCCCCGCCATTACCTCATTGGGTCAAAGATCTTGGCGCCATATTTAAATGACACCTGATCACAAATTCATGCTCTGCAGCCCAGGTGTGTGGGGAACTTCTTCAGAATGTCAGCAAAACTTTCCAAGCCAGCACCCCCCCCACGGTCCAGCAAGGTGCCTCCCTGGTGATTATCCTCCAGGCTGTCCAGGAAAAGCTAGAGGTCCTTTTTGTGAGGGATGGGAACAGGAGGGCCACCCACCTGGCCTCAGTGACTTGGAAGGAGGTCACCAGGGAGGTCAGCACCCATGGGCAACAAGATAGGTCCACGCTGCAGGAAGAGAACGAATGATCTCATCCGCTCCATCAGGGCAACTGAGCCTTGTCCTCACTCCAAACTCCAAACTCACACTCTCATAAGAGCGTCAGGCAATTTAAAGGTTACAGTCCACAGGGATCTTGCACACTATCAGCAGATGGGACATCAGTACTGATTGCCTGACAGCCACTTTACCATCACCATCTCATGTAAGATCCTGCACAAGCGGCGACTTCAGCCCTTAACTGGGGAGGGCTCAGTACGCACAGCAGGTATGCATGCTCCTGAACTCTTCTTCCATCCATTGTGATCACAATCCATAGATCTGTCTTTAGGCAGGACAAGATAGCCCACAACAAGAGTAAGAGATTCCAGCCTGGAGGGGGCACCCCGGACTTGTGGAATCTCTCCTCCTACATGGAGGAAACAGCAGAGGTGCTGGAGAGGACAGGGATCAATCACATGTAGAAGGTGAGATCGGCCACCCCAAAAAGCCAAACAAACATGGACTGCAGCTGCTCAAGAAGGTAGCTCAACACCACCTCCTCAAGGGCAATTAGGGATGGGCAATAAATGCTGGCCTAGCCAGTGAAGCCCACATCCCGTAAATGAGTAAAATAAAAAGCCAGTAAAGGTGCATCCTCTATTCTTTGGCCACATACATTCAATCACTGTGAGTTCAATGTAATGTAGGAACCTGCCTGCTCAAGCACTAATTGTATCTTCTCTCTGTTCCAGGTACCAGCAGGTGAGGCTGAGACAGGCCTCCAGTCAGTGCATCAGCTTCAGCCCCCAGTCCATCTCAGATGAGGAGGCTAAGGATCCACTTGATGTGAAGCCATCACTATGTTCACCTACACCCTCCACCAGCACAGAGGCACACACCTCGATGGGTCCAAGACCTAGAGTAGACTCAGAGTCATTCTCTGACGATCACCTCACTGACATGCAGGTGGAGGCAGTGACTGCCAATGTCTCTGGCACTCAGAAGGTTCCTGGAGACCAGGTGCCTGCAGAGTCCAAGTCAGATGATGAGTTTCTGTAATTGGCCCCAGGCAAAATGTTGGAGATGAGAGAGGCAGGGGAACATCAGGCAGAACTGTCAGAAGCTGTCACCAGAGGGGGATGAGTCTGTCCACGTTCTGTCCAATGTCGTGGCTCCAGCATGCGAACACCTCAAAGTCCCCATTGGAAGAATTTGCATTTGGAACTGCACACAATCACTCAAGCCATGGGTGCATTCCAGCAGTGGCTAGGAGAGAGGGGGACAGGGCTCCTCGACCTCCTTCCATGTGCCCCCTCTCCTCAAGGAGTCAGGGAGGGGCCCTTGGGCACCAAAGGGAGGAGGAGTGTCAGCCAGGCACTGCAGGGGCATCACCCAGGACACTGCCTGGATGTAGCTTTGTTAGTACGAGATGGAATAATTACGATTGCAAGAAATGACCTTGGATTGGAAGATGTAGAATCCATATGAGTGGAGGTAAGAAATAACAAGGGGAAGAAGACACTGGTGGGAGTGTTCTATAGGCCCCTGAACAGTAGCTATACTGTAGGACAGAGAATAAATCAGGAGATAATGAGGGCATTTAAAGAAGGCAGCACGTTAATTATGGGTGACTTTAATCTTCATATAGATTGGGAAAATCAAACTGGCAGAGGTAGACACGAGCAAGAATTCATATAATGTATTCGGGACAGTTTCCTAGAACAATTGTTGTGGATCCAAACAGGGATCAGGCTATTTTGGATCTGGTAATGTGTAATGAGGCAGGTTTAATAAATGTTCTCAGAGTAAAAGATCCCCTAGGGAACAGTGACCATAACATGGTTGAAGTTAGCATTCAGTTTGAGAGTGAGAAACTTGAGTTGGAAACAACAGTACTAAACTCAAATAAGGGTAATTACAAAGGAATGGGGGCAGAGTTGGCTGGAGCGAAGTGGGAAAGGAATTTAGCAGAAAAGATGGTTGATGAACAATGACAGACATTTAAGAAAATAGTTCATGACTCACAACGAAGATATATCCCAGTGAGGAAGAAGGATTCTAGGAAGGGGATAAACCAACCATGGTTAACCAAGGAAGTTAAGGATAGTATTAAATTGAAAGAAAAGACAAACAATGTGACAAAAATTAGTGGTAAGACAGAGGATTGGGAAAGTTATAAAAACCAACAAAAGATGACCAAAAAAAAAGACGGAGAAAATAAAATTTGAGAATAAACTAGCAAATAGTATAAAAATGGAAAGTGAGAGCTTCTTTAAACATATAAAGAGGAAGAGAGAGGCCAAATTGAACATAGGCCCCTTAGAGAAAGAGGCTGGGGAATTAATAATGGGGAAACAGGAAATAGCAGACGAGTTGAATAAATACTTTGCAACAATCTTCATGGTAGAAGACACTAATAGCATTCCAAAAATACTAAATAATCAAGGGGAAAAAGGGGAGGGGAGGAAATAAATACAATAATTATCACTAGAGAAAAAGTACTCGGGAAATGAATGGGACTAAAGGCCAATGAGTCCCCTGGACCTAATGGGTTGCATCCTAGGATATTAAAGGAAATAGCTACAGATATAATGGATGCACTGGTAGTAATCTCCCAAGAATCCTTAGATTCTGGATAAGTCCCAGAGGATTGTAAAACTGCCAATGTAACACCCTTATTCAAAAAGAGAGGGAGACAAAAACAGGTAACTATAGGCCAGTTAGCTTAACATCTATCATTGGGAAAATGTTAGAGTCTATTATAAATGATGTAATAGCAGAGCATTTAGAAATGCATAATATAATCAAGTAGAGTTAGCATGGCTTCATGAAGGGGAAATCGTGCCTGATAAGTTTATTAGAATTGTTTGAGGAGATAACAAGCAGGATAGATAAAGGGGCACTGGTAAATGTAATATATTTGGATTTCCAAAAGGTGTTCGATAAGGTACCACACATAAGGTTACTTAATACGATAAGAGCCCATGGTGTTGCGGGTAGTATATTAGCATGGATAAAGGATTGGCTAATTAATAGAAAACAGGGAGTTGGTAGGATAAGGGGGGGCATTTTCAGGATGGCAATCTGTAACTAGTGGAGTGCCACAGGCATCAGTGCTGGGACAACAATTATTTACAATATATACTAATGACTTGGATGAGGGAAGTGAATATACTATTGTCAAGTTTGAGGATGACACAAAGAGTCTACAGAGGGATATAGGCAGGTTAAGTGAGTGGGCAAAAACTTGGCAACTGGAATATAATGTGGAAAAATGTGAGGTTATGCATTTTGGCAGGAAGAATAGAGGAGCTGAATATTATTTAAATGGAGAAAGACTGCAGAAAGCTGCAGCACAGAGGGATTTGGGGGTCCTTGTGCATGAATCCCAAAAAGCTAACATACAAGTTCAGCAGGTAATAGGGACGACAGATGGAATGTTGGCCTTTATTTCAAAGGGAATGGAGTATAAAAATAGGGAAGTCTTGCTAAAACTATACAAGACACTAGTTAGACCATACGAAGAATACTCTGGACAGTTTTGGTCTCCTTATCTAAGGAAGGATGTACTGTCATTGGAGGCAGTCCAGAGAAGGTTCACTAGGTTGATCCTGGGTATGGAGGGATTTTCTTATGGGGAGAGGATGAGTAACTTGGGCCTGTACTGATTGAAGTTTAGAAGAATGAGAGGCAACCTTATTGAAACATATAAGATTCTTAGGTACCTTTACATGGTAGATGCAGAGAGGTTGTTTCCCCTTGTGGGAGAGTATAGGGCCAGAGGGCATAATCTCAGAGTAAGGGGTCACCCATTTAAAACAGTGATAAGGAGGAATTTCTTCTCTCAGAGGGTAGTGAATCTGTGGAATTCTTTACCGCAGAGAGTTGTAGAGGCTGGGTCGTTAAGTATATTCAAGGCTGAGATAGACAGATTTTTAATCGGTAAGGGAATCAAAGGTTATGGGGAAAAGACAGGAAAGTGGAGTTGAGGATTATCAGATCAGCTATGATCTCATAAAATGGTGGAGCAGACTCGATGGGCCGAATGGCCTACTTCTGCTCCTACATCTTATGGTCTTATGGTCAATGCAAATGTAAGTCTTGCATCAGAGGATCTAATAATGTGGCCTCAGGAGTACTGTTCTTGGAAGGCTATTGATCGTGATGATGCAGCAGCACTGAAGTCTGTTCTTTGTAAATGTTATAGGATTTGATTGCGACCCACGTTGGAGTTACTCCAACTAAGTATACTTTGCCAAGGCCTGCATTTAAGGACTGTCAGGTTTTAGTCACAATATGAACCATCGTTGAGGACCATAGACTTTCATAGCTGTCTGTAGCGTTCTCTCATTATCGCATTTACAACTGAACATTAATCCTTTATTAGTTCCCACTCTCCACATGCATTATGCAGAGTTATGGAAGTTGGTTCTACTCATTATCACTTGAAATGTGTACGATAGACAGCAATGAATGTGCGATGTCAGAGGTGTGTGCACAGCCTGGTGATACCAGCCTGTTACATGTGAGGGTACTAGCTTGCACCTGAAGGCTTAAGGTTAGCAAGACAGAATCCCTTTGTCAGCTCACAGATAGACATTCAATATGGATTCCATAACCTGACTGTAAAGACAGTGCGTTATAGTTCCTTGGAAATATTGCATTTTGGGAGCACAAAAATGTGGAGGACTGGAATGGGATGAAGGCGACGCTCCAGCACATCTCTTGAGTACTCTTCAGTATTAATGAGGGCACTAAGTTATCATTAAATGATGTTTCAATACTGATTGGACCACGTCTCTCCCAGATGCCAGAGCAATGCTGCATGTCAACTTTGCAGGCTTCCTAACCAGGGTTATAAATCCCTGTCTCTGGTCATAAAACAGTCCTGCTGAGGCACCCCGTGCTTTCAAAGGTCACCTAACTTGCAGGTTTGCATCCATGCTGTAGAGTGTCACATCACTGTCCTAAGAAGCCATGGCATCCCGGGGCTCAGTATCAAGATGCAGCCTCACCATTAATCATGCATGGGAGCTGACATTTGGAAAGATGCCGTTGTGCAGATTTAATTCTGTCTTCAGATGCTTATGCAACAATCATTGACAGATGACTTTACTCCTATAGCTGTCCAGCTAAGTTTCTATCATGCTGCCATGAATACAATGATGTCTGTGCTCACAGTTCTGCCCTGTGAAGGCTGCCTTGGCCAGTGAAATTTTTGTCTCATGGTAGAAAATGCTACACAATGTGTAGTGGCTTCAGAGTGAGTGCTGGTAGAGTGCTTATCCCATTGCACAGCTGCCACATGCTCCCTAGGGTGCTTAGCTTTGCAATGATAAGCCCATCATTAGCCCTCAAGGATACTATTCTTCTGGAGATTCATGACTTTGATTGAGATGTCTATGATGACAAAGAAGGTCTTGATCTCTTCCCTGCCTTGAAGGGACAGCAGAACTGCTCACATTTACTGCTTTACTCCTCCTGGAACCTTGACACTTTGAGGGTCTTCCACATCACGCCCATGCAATGGCATCCTCAAGTGGCACATCTGCAACCTCGCCCTCTTCAGATTCATCACGTTCCACGTCTTCCTCATTTGAGGAGACATGTAGCTCACCAATGTCTCCATGTGGCAACTCATGCCCCTTTACAGCTCCAGGCTGTGTAGGATGCAGCAAACAATGAGGATGCGGACACCCTCTGAGCAGAGAACTGGACAGCCCACCTGATCAGTCCAAACATCTGAAGTGCATCTTTGGCATGTCAATAGTTTGCTCTGTTAAGGACCTTGTGTGGCATTTTATCTCTCCTCAGATGCACTCCGTGGATGACAAACGTGTGTTATTGGCCATGTCTTTAGGAGGTACCCTTACCACCACCATCTAAGTGCCGAGGCCCTTGAAGATCTGTGGCACTTGGGAGTGACTCGAGATGTATGAGTCATGTGAGCTCCCAAGGTATCTTTCACAAACATGCGTGATCTGCTTTCAGTGATCACAGATCATTGGACGTTTAGAGAATGGAATCCTTTTCTATTAATGAACCTTACAGGCTGCTGCCAGGGAGCTCTCAAGGCCACATGTGTGCAGTTGGTGGCATCCTGGACTTGTGGAAAGCCAGAGATCGCCGCAAGTCCCACAGTTCTGGCAGTCTGGCTTGCTTCATCCATGGTGAACTGGATGTAATTATGTGCTTTACTGAAAAAGGCATCGGCCGCCTCCCTTATACATTTATGCGTGGACGATTGTGAGATCCCCCAGGAGTCCCTAGTGGAGTCCTGGAATGATCCGCTGGCAAAAGAAGTTGCGTACAGCAATTACCTCCATAGTGACTGGCAATGGATGGCTCCTAGTCCATCGCGGAGAATGTAGCAGGTATGATCCATCACTTCCCTAGATAAACGAAGGCGTCTGTGACACTGTCTTTCACTCATCTCCATGTAGGCAAGGTCTCGTTTGTAGACACTTGGTCATGCCAAACACCTCTATGGATTTTGTCTCTCCTCAACTGCATCTGGGTATTTATGGGGCCCCTCTGGTTCTTGTCCTTCATGACAAGCCTCTTCCTGAGCTGTGCCAAACAGTGATGGGCTCTTCTTCTCCTCACTCATATCAAAACTATCAAGAAGACAATGTTGCCTGAAGCCTGTATTTTGCACCCCTCCTTGTATCTGTGGATGAATAGATTAGAGACATGATTGTACCTTACCCTGGAGTGCTCTCCCACCATAGCCAAGCCAGAGAGCCAGTGTAAAGCCCTTGGGCTGCCCTCATTCAAGACATTGCATCTCCAGGCCACCCCCTGTAGCTGAAGCACATCCTGAATCTTCACAGGCAGCTGAGCATCTCCCTCTGATATGACTGTGCATTCACAAAGACGCTTTGATCAATACAGTCATGAGTGTCCTTACCCTCAGTCAGGCTGGTGTCAGCCTTCCTCCATTAGCCTAGACACTAGGCCAGCCTCACACTAATTTCATGACTGCAAGCAAAGCATTGTGGCCTGTAAGCCATGCCCATCGGACGATAATGTGGAGCCTTGTCCTGAGCATGTTGCTAATGTCCTGCAGCCATGGCCCCTTAACTGATTGATCATTCATCGCTTTCAGCATTCCTCTTTGATGGACATGTGGGCAATCTGACCAAATCAAATGACTTTTGCCATCACATAAAATGTTGCGACCCCCCCACTTGCCACGATTATATGAACATACGAATTAGGAGCAGGAGTAGGCCACTCGCCCCTTGAACTTGCTCCGCCATCCAATAAAATCATGGCTGATCAGATTGTAACCTCAACCCCACATTCCTGCCTACACCTAGGCAGCTGATGGAGTTGTGATATTGTCACTGATTAATATTCCACAGACCTAAGGTAATTCTCTGGGGATCCAGGCTCAAATCCCACCATGGTGAAATCTGAATTCAGTGAAAACATCTAGAGTTAAAAGTCTGATGATGACCATGAAAACATTGTTGATTGTTGTAAAAACCCATCTGGTTCACTAATGTCCTTTAGGGAAAGAAATCTGCTGTCCTTACCTGGTCTGGCCTACATGTGACTCCAGACCCACAGCCCTGTGGTTGACTCTTAAATGCTCTCTAAACAAGGGCAATTAGGGATGAGCAATAAATGCTGGCCTAGCCAGTGACACCCACATCCCATGAATTAAAAAAAGCCTTTTGTCCACTTGTTAATCAAGAATCTATCTAGCTCTTGTTAGACAAGACATCTTTCAAGATGTTACAAAATGGAAGGACCTGGCATGATTTGGACATCTGGATGCTAACCTGAGATTAGCCGGCCTCTTCCAAGAAATCACCTGACCAAGATGGTACTTGAAAAGGAGCTGTTTTGTTTGTGTTGAGCTGCAAAGCACTTTGCTTAATAAAAAGCTGGGAGACAAAAAAGGCAGTTACGTGGGAGAGAGGGAAAACACGCAAGTTGTGATCCTGCTTTTTTGAAGGCAATCATGTTGTGAAAAAGCTGAGGAAAGAAGGCTACCTCTCTCTCTACCTTGCCTAAAATTGTCTGTGGCTATCCACCTATAGCCAAAGAACCCTCATCTGAGTGTAACCTGTCTGCATTTGGACCTGCAAAGCTGAGACCAGTGGTGAGAACTTCCAGGCATCCACCAGGACCAGCGGCTCACCTTCACATGAGAGAACTCCAGGTCGACAGCATCGAGACCCTGCCGACTTTATCCTTTATTTTATAACTTCCGTCCTCCAAAGCCCATCTCTGCAGAGAGACTCTACCTGTTTGTCCTTTGTTTATCTGTGTTTGTGTCTGTGCGTGTGCTGGGAGAAGTCTTTAGGAAGAGATAGTTATACCTCTCGGTTAAAATTGTGTGTTAACCAGTATTTGCAACTGGTTAAACAAAGTTTTGTTTTAAAATAAATTAATCATTCTGAGTTTTTGAAAGAAGCCTGGTCAGAGTTTCTTTTCTTCTGGGTAGTAGAGGTATAAGGACACAGCTGACCATTTCGGTGAGAAAATTAAGTATTTAAATTAGTGGTACAACCTGGGGAGTAGTGGGGCTGGATAATTCGCACACTCCTCCCATCCCGGTTGTAACACTGCCTTAAAAATATTCAAAGACTCTGTTTTTACTGCCTTTTCAGGAAGAGAGTTTCAAAGACTCACAGCCCTGAGTGAAAAAAGTTCCCCTCATCTCTGTCTTAAATGACCAACCCTCTATTATTTTAAACCATGACCCCCTAGTTCTAGATTCTCCCACAAGAAAAAACATCCTCTCCACATCCACCCCGTCAAGGCCTTTCAGGATCGTACGTGTTTCAATCAAGTCACCTCTTACTCATCTAAACTCCAGCGGATACAAGTCTAGTCTGTCCAACTTTTCCTCACAAGACAAACTGCCGATTCCAGGTTTTGCCTGGTAAACCTTCTCTGAACTGCTTCCAATGCATTTACATCCTTCCTTAAATAAGGAGCTCAGTATTGTACACAGTACTCCAGACATGGTCTCACCAGTGTCCTGTATAACTGAAGCATAACCTCCCTACTTATGTAATCAATTCCCCTCACAATAACTAATTACTTACTGTACCTGCTTACTAGCTTTGTTTGATTCATGCACAAGGATATCCAGATCCCTGTGAATCTCAGAGCTGTGCAATCTCTCACCATTTAGATGATAAGCTTTTTTTTATTCTTCCTAACCAATTTCACATTTGCCCACATTATACTCCAGTTGCCAGATCTTCGCCCACTCACTTAACCTGTCCATGTCCCTTATGTCCCTATACTGCTCGGGCCGGGGGGGGAGAAATTCCACCCACCATTTCTGCAAGTGGACTCTGCTTAAACTGAACCCAGTAACAAAGATGCACCTAAGGAATAGTTTAAATGGTACAATCGAAAGGATGAATACCCTGCTTGGAATATTCTACCAGCTAAATATCCTTCATATGTGCGTGGGTATCGGGTTTTGGTAGAGCTTTGATTCACAGAATCATCAAACCACAGAGCGAGGCCAGTGTTCTGTCTAGTCCACCACAGCTCTCTGCAAAGCAATTCAACGAGACCCACTCCCTCACTCTCTCCCTGTAGAATTGCAATTTCAGCTGTTTATTCAACTCTCTTTTGAAAGCCACACTCCGCCTCAATCTCACACAGTACATTCCAGACCCTAACCACTCGATTCACCCTGTCTCCCCCACACTCTCAGACAGTGCATTCCAGACCCTAACCACTCGATTGACCCTACCTCCACCACACTCTCAGGCAGTGCATTCCAGATCCTAACCACTCAATTGACCCTGTCTCCACCACACTCTCAGACAGTGCATTCCAGACCCCAACCACTCGATTGACCCTGTCTCCACTACACTCTCAGACGGTGCATTCCAGACCCTAACCACTCAATTGACCTTGTCTCCACCACACTTTCAGACAGTGCATTCCAGATCCTTACCACTCGATTGACCCAGTCTCCACTACACTCTCAGAGAGTGCATTCCAGATCCTTACCACTTGATTGACCCAGTCTCCACTACACTCTTAGACAGTGCATTCCAGATCCTAACCACTCGATTGACCCTGTCTCCCCCACACTCTCAGACAGTGCATTCCAGATCCTAACCACTCAATTGACCCTGTCTCCACCAAACTCTCAGACAGTGCATTCCAGACCCTAACCACTCGATTGACCCAGTCTCCACTACACTCTCAGACAGTGCATTCCAGACCCTAACCACTCGATTGACCCTGTCTCCACTACACTCTCAGGCAGTGCATTCCAGATCCTAACCACTCAATTGACCCTGTCTGCACCACACTCTCAGACAGTGCATTCCAGACCCCAACCACTCGATTGACCCTGTCTCCACTACACTCTCAATCAGTGCAGTCCAGACCCTAACCACTCGATTGACCCTGTCTCCCCCACACTCTCAGACAGTGCATTCCAGACCCTAACCACTCAATTGACCTTGTCTCCACCACACTCTCAGACAGTGCATTCCAGATCCTAACCACTCGACTGACCCTGTCTCCACCACAGTCTCAGACAGTGCATTCCAGATCCTAACCACTCGACTGACCCTGTCTCCACCACAGTCTCAGACAGTGCATTCCAGACCCTAACCACTCGATTGACCCTGTCTACACCACACTCTCAGACAGTGCATTCCAGACCCTAACCACTCAATTGACCTTGTCTCCACCACACTCTCAGACAGTGCATTCCAGATCCTAACCACTCGATTGACCCTGTCTCCACCACACTCTCAGACAGTGCATTCCAAACCCTAACCACTCGATTGACCCTGTCTACACCACACTCTCAGACAATGCATTCCAGATCCTAACCACTCGATTGACCCTGTCTCCACCACATTCACAGACAGTGCATTCCAGACCCTAACCACTCGATTGACCCTGTCTCCACCACACTCTCAGACAATGCATTCCAGATCCTAACCACTCAATTGACCCTGTCTCCACCACACTCTCAGACAGTGCATTCCAGACCCTAACCACTTGATTGACCCTGTCTCCACCACACTCTCAGACAGTGCATTCCAGATCCTAACCACTCGATTGACCCTGTCTCCCCCACACTCTCAGACAGTGCATTCCAGATGCTAACCACTCGATTGACCCTGTCTACACCACACTCTCAGACAGTGCATTCCAGACCCTAACCACTTGATTGACCATGTCTCCACCACACTCTCAGACAGTGCATTCCAGACCCTAACCACTCGATTGACCCTGTCTACACCACACTCTCAGACAGTGCATTCCAGACCCTAACCACTTGACTGACCCTGTCTCCACCACAGTCTCAGACAGTGCATTCCAGACCCTAACCACTTGCTGCTTAAAAAGGTTTTTCTTCATGTCGCCTTTGGTTTCTTTATATTCATTCATGGGATGTGGGGATGTTTACAGAGGCACACGCAGATGTGCAGAGAGAGAAAGAGACAGAGAGGGAGACAGAGACACAGAGACACACAGAGAGACACGGGGAAACAGAGAGACATACAGAGAGACACACAGAGACAGAGAGGGAGACAGAGGGAGACAGAGGGAGACGTGTTTACAGAGACACACACAGACACACAGGGAAACAGGGAGGGAGGCAGAAACAGCTGCTACTGTGTAAAGCAGAGTAAAAATACTAGCTTTTGTGTTAGGCACCAAGCAGGATGCTGATGAGAACTGATTCTCTGTTCGAGGAGACTGGACATTTGGAAATTTAAGGATTAAGAGTGATTAGATTGGACTTGCTGCCTGAATTCAGTGTGGAGCTACCCGGAAGACTCAGTGGTCCGACACTGGAACGCTCGCTGTGGCTTGGCTGGGAGAAGTGAGCCTGTGGAAAAGCCAGGAGGAGCTTGGGACTGAATCTTCAAGGCTACAGATTTATTGGGAATGTTATTTGTTACAGCAAAAGCCCTAAGAAATCTTGCTGTCTGATATTTTTCTATCGGTCACTCGGAAATTCACATCTTTTTAAAAGACTAACGGAAGTTTGGAGAAAAATGTAATCTCTGCATCGGTCTGAATGCTGAAGGCCTACGTTCAAATGGAATCAAAAACTGTGGTTCCATTAACTTTCCGATTGAACATCACCTGCTGAGTGATCAGAGTCGGGGCGGGGGGAGGGGCAGGGTGGGTGGGGGGTGGGGTGGGTTGGGCGGGGGGTGGGGTGGGTTGGGCGGGGGAGGGGCGGTATGGGGGGGAGGGGGGAGGGGCGGGTTGGGCGGGGGGAGGGGCAGGGTGGGCGGGGGGAGGGGCAGGGTGGGCGGGGGGAGGGGCGGGTTGGGCGGGGGGAGGGGCAGGGTGGGCGGGGGGAGGGGGTGGGTTGGGCGGGGGAGGGGCGGGGTGGGCAGGGGGAGGGGTGGGGTGGGCGGGGGGTGGGTTGGGCGGGGGGAGGGGCGGGGTGGGCGGGGGGTGCGGTGGGTTGGGCGGGGGGTGGGGCGGGGTGGACGGGGGGAGGGGCTGGGTGGGTTGGGCGGGGGGCATCTGTAAGAAGAGAATGCAGAATTTAAACCATCTCCATACATGTGGGATTAACATGGCTGTCAAGGTTAAACACAGTGAAATCAAATCATTTGACATTCTCGCAGAATCAGGTTATAAGGAAAGGCAAAAGAAAGGGAATTGTAAAGGAGCTGGGCCAAGCAATTCACAAAGAGACAAAGGACAGGTGCTACAGCATTGTAGAAACAACATTTATGTTAAACTACGAGAGCTCTGATGAAACGTTCACATCTCATAGAGTCATAGAGGTCTACAGCACAGAAAAAGGCCCTTCGGCCCATTGAGTCTGTGCTGGTCAAACAAGTACCTAACTATTCTAATCCAATTTTCCAGCACTAGGCCCACAGCCTTGTATACTGTAGGTTCTGTGTCTTTTGGGACACTACTGCCCTCTGTGGGATGGTCAGCTCTCGCTGTACGTCCTGGTGGCTTTTCAACTAGGTGAGGCATTACCCTCACTCTTCTAGGCCGAGTTGGGAACTCACCTGGTCCTCAATTCAATTTGCCAGGAATCTATTGGCTAAACCAATCAATGGCTTTCTCACTGGAGCCTTTGGCTTTGGATGGGGCACTCTCCTAACTTGTTCCATGTGCCCTGGAAAGCTTCTGCCCTCAAGTGCAGGTGCAGCTCCATGCCTTTATGGTTTTTCAACTGGGTGAGGCATCTCACTCCCTATCTGCTCACCTGTTTGGGGGCTGCCCTTGTTCCTATTCAATATTCTAAGGAAGGTTTCTGCTTTTCTTTTCCTGGCTTAATAACCTGCATTCCTTCAGGCTCTTTGACTATGTGAGGCATCTCCCTCACTACCTCTTTTTCTACTCTAGGACTTCTCTGGTCCCTATTTAACTCTGCGATACTCTGTGAATCTATTTTAGGTTCTAGTGGCCTTCCTGGGACCGTTTTTAATTTTACTGACCTGGCTTCAGCCTCGCTACATTTGAGTAGCCCTTGTTCAATGTTTATGGGCCCTATCTCACCCTTCTGCACCTCTGGAACTTCCCCAGCTTACTGCACTCCTGCTGATTTCTGCTGATTGCCAGTGGCCTCTTTTCTTTTGCTGGCTCACTCCTTGCTGCCGGCCAAACCGTTCCCAAGGGAGAAATTGATTCTGGCTTCTGGTAGTTCAGGGACATTTCCCCCTGTGACAGGGTCTGAAACAGTGTCACACTCTAGGTGGGCATTATGGAGGGGCGGGGGCAAACACAGATCCTCCTCCCACTCCACTGATCAACGCTTTGGCCTTCAGGGGGGACTCAGGTGGGTTGGGGAGAGGTGAGGTGGGGGGGCTGTAGGTTTAAGTTTCCCTCTAACATTAAGGACTGAGTGGCCCCTGTGTCCCGGACTTGCTCATGTTTTGAGATGGGTGGAGGGGACACTGTTCCTGAAAGGACAAAACTCCAGGAGTGCTGTGGGAGTTTGTCCAGCTCAGACACACACACACACACACACACACACACACAGTGCCATGTCCTCCAAAGGGTAAGTTTCAGCAGCGAGAGACTCGGCCTGCTCTGCTGCACCACCCATCCTTCGGGGGTGATTCATGTGGAATCCTATTAGGTCAACAGGCTTCCCTGGCCATCTCCAGCACTCAGGCCTGGGGTGGCCTATTTTATTGCGGTGAGAACACACCCGTCTCCGGGGATTCTCCTTTCAGGCTGCACGAGGACTTCACACAACCTCCTTTGTGTTTTCTTTATCTGGATGGGAGCCTTTCCTACCCCAGATCACCCTGCCTATCTTTCTAATGCTCATGGGAATGGTTTGGAAAGGGTCTGCCTGAGTTTCCAGGCCTATGGGAGAGATCCTAGCAGTCTGCTGTGACTGCTGCCTCCCTGACTGGGAGGATTCTCTGTTCCTCCAAATGTGTTCAGAGTTTGGAGGGTGAGCAATTTTTGAATTCCTCCAACAATTCTGACTCGCAGAGCTCCTCATAGGCGAGTGGGAATCTTAGGGATCTTACCCACTGGTAAAATGAAATTTGCTTCAGTCATTCGAACTCGGTGTAGGTTTGTCTGGGCTTCTCGTGAATGTTCCGGAATTGCTCGTGGTATTGCCTCCGGGATTATTCATAGGCACTTTGGGTGACAGCCTTGGCCTGCTCATAATTCATGGACCCATCAGGGGTCAGCATGGAGCAGACCTCTTGGACTCCCCCTGACAGCTGCCCTTGAATTAAAAACGTCCAGATCTCCAATGGCCATTTTAGCTGTTCTGATACTTTCTCAAAAGTAGCAAAAAAAAAATGACTCCACATCATCTTCTTCGAATTTGGGAATGAATCTAGTTTACTTGACGGCTTCAGAGAGTGGTTCTGAGTTAGGGAGATAGCAGACGCTTTCACGCAGAGAAAGCTTTTCCCTCACAGCTTCCAATTGTCGGATCTCTCTCTACCTTTCAGCTGCTGGCTCCATTTCCAATTCTCGGAGCTGAAATTATTCTCTCCATTTCTCTCTTTCCCTCTCCTGTTCCATTGCTCTCTCTCTCTCTCTCTCTCTTTCCCTTTCTCTTTCTCCTTCCCTCTCCTGTGCATCTCTTTCCCTCTCCTGAAATTACAGCTGTGATCTGAGTTTGTCCAGCTCAGTTTTGGCTCGGGGAGGGGATTCAGAGTCACGGTTGGTTGGGCTCTGCATCTAACTGCTCTACCGGTAACCTGAGATCCAGATGTTCCACCAACAGCTGGATCAATTCATCTCTCTTCACTTTGCGGGGTAATTTTAACTGGACCTCCCGAGCTGCAGCTTTTCAGTTACTCCGCACTAAGGGCTGCTCAGATTTTCTTGCTTGAGCCACGTCTGGACACCAGAAGTTGCCATTTTTTTAGCATTACTGAAAGGGGGTTTGCTGTGGTCAGTACTTGTGGTTTAAAATTTGTTCCAGCCACTGGCTTTTCCCCTTTTGGCTTCCGGTTCTCTCGTTTAGATCAGGTTTAGCCCGTCTCTGCTTGGACTCTTGTCAAATTCAAATGGGTTATCACAGAATTCAAACAGGGTAGAAGGAGGCCATTCAGCCCATTGTGTCTGCACCAGCTCTCTGAGCATTTTAACTTAGTGCCAGTCCCTTCCTTTTCCCTGTAACCCTGCTCATTGTATCTATTTAAATAATCATCTAATGCCCTCTTGAATGCCTCAATCGAACCTGCCTCCACCACAATGCAGTGCATTCCAAACCCGAACTACTCGCTGTGCCAAAAAGTTTTTTCTCACCTCGCATTTGCTTCTTTTGCAAATCACTTTAAAACTGTGCCCCCTGGCTCTTGATCCATTTAAGAGTGAGAACAGTTTCTCCCTATCTATTCAGTCCAGACCCCTCATGATTTTGAAAACTTCTACCAAGTCTCCTCTCAGCCTTCTCCTCTCCAAGGAAAACAGTCCCAACTTCTCCAATCTTTCCTCATAACTGAAGTCTCTCATCCCTGGAACCATTCTCGTAAACCTCTTCTGCACTCTCTCCAATGCGTTCACATCCTTCCTGTAGTGTGGCACCCAGAACTGTACACAATACTTCAATTGGGGTCCAACCAGTATCTTATATAAGTTCATCATAACCTCCCTGCTCTTGTAGTCTCTGCTCCTATTAGTAAAGCCCAGGATACTGTATGTTTTAGAAACAGCTCTCTCTACCTGCCCTACCACCTTTAATGACTCATGTACATATACACCAAGGTCTCTCTGCTCCTGCACGCCCTTTAGAATAGTATTCTTTATTTCATGCTGTCTCACCATGTTCTTTGTGCCAAAGTGTATCACCTCACACTTCTCCGCATTGAACTTCATCTGCCACCTATCTGCCCACTCCACCAATGTGTCAATGTCCTTTTGAAGTTCTACACTGTCCTCCTCACAGTGTACAAATCCTCCCAAGTTTTGTGTCATCCGCAAACTTTGAAATTGTCCCCTAAACACCAAGATCTAAATCATTTATATATATCAGGAAGACCAAAGGTCCTAATACTGACCCCTACGGGACTCCACTATAAACCTTTCTCCATTCAAAAAAATACCCATTAACCATTACTCTCTGTTTCCTATTCCTCAGCCAATTTTGTATCCACGTAGCTACTGTCCCTTTTATTCCATGACCTATAACTTATCTCACAAGTCTGTTGTGTGGCACTGTGTCAAATGCCTTTTGAAAGTCCATGTACACCACATCAACAGCATTACCCTCATCGGCCCTTTCTGTTACCTCTTCAAAAATCTCCAGCAAGTTGGTTAAATACGATTTTCCTTTAACAAATCCATGCTGACTCTTCAGAATCAATCCACATTTTTCCATGTGACTATTAATTCTATCCCGAATAATTGTTTCTAGACGCTTCCCCACCACCAAAGTTAAACTGACTGGTATTTAATTGCAGGGCCTTTTTAGAACCTTTTTTGAACAAGGGCGTAATGTTTGCAATTCTCCAGTCCTCCGGCACCTCCCCCGAATCCAGGGAGCATTGAAAGATTATTGCCAATGTCTCTGCAATTTCCACTCACACTTCCTTCAATATTCCTGGATGCATCTCATCCAATCCCGGTGTCTTATCAACTTTAAGTATCGGCAGTTTATCCAATCCCTCCTCCTTATCAATTTTAAACCCTCCTAGTGACGGAGTTTCCTCCTCTGTCACCATGGCCTGGGTAGCATCTGCTTCCTTGGTAAAGACAGATGCAAAGTATTCATTTAACACCTCAGCCATGCCCCTGCCTCTATGTGTAAATCCCTTTTTTGATCCCTAATCGGTCCTACTCCTCCTTTTACCACCTTTTTACTATTGATGTGTTTATCGAATACTTTGGGATTTCCTTTTATGTTAGCTGCCCATGTTTTGTTTCATAATCCCTCTTTGTTTCTCGTATTTGCTTTTTCACATCCCTTCTGAACCTCCTGTATTCAGCTTGGTTCTCAATTGTATTTGCTACCTGACACCTGTCGTAAGCACATATTTTCTTCTTTAACTTAATTTCTATCTCCTTTGTCATCCAGGGAGCTCTGGATTTGTTTGTCCTGCCCTTCCCTGTTAAGGGAACATGCCTTGTCTGTGCCCAAAGATCTCCTCTTTGAAGACAGCCCATTGATCAGCTACTATTTGACCCACCAACTGGGATTATCCTGGATTTCAGCTCCGAATTTCTGTTACGGGCAGGAGGGGGATTAATTTAAACAGCCCTGATTCCTCCTCTCATCACTTGTCTGTAAACAGAAAGTTGTTTTGATTTGCTTCCCTCTTTATAAACAGTGGCATGTTTCCCAACCCCTCAGTTTTGGTGTGACCAAATTTTTATTCATAACTGACAGCAAACTCGAGATAGGATAAACTCAGGGGGTTAGTTTATTTGCATAAACTCAAAATGTGGGAAACGGGTCGCTACGTAGACTCCCTTGTACTCGAACGATAAAGAGAGATAGAGGAAAGAAAGATTTACAGGGGAAAGATCACAAAGGAAGGAATTATTGTTTCACTTGTGTCCAGAACCCAGAATCAAAGCGCAATGGTGTATTCCTTCACAGAGGTTGGCAGCCTGAACTGTTGTTGGATAATTCGCTTTTCCAGTTGAGGATGACTTCCATGGTCAGGTTGACACGCAGAGTTGAATCAGTCTTGTAGGTGATGGTACAGGGGTTCCAGGAGAAACAGTGTAGATGGGGTCAGGCATTCGGCTGGACAGAGCCCCTTTTCTGTGCTGCTTCTGCTTGGTAGATGGAAAGATGGCAGACTGAGCTTTGCAGCTCCACAAGGCAATATTACTGGTGCCACCAGCTCTGGAGAGTCATGTCACATGGCTCCCACCTCTCCTCTTTGGCTTTGACAAAGGGTGTGCATCCCTGGGTCCCTGAAGTTGTTAATGTTCCAACCATTAAATCTTAAAGGCTGGGGTCCTTTGTCCTAGCAGGTGAATCAGCTTCGGTCGGCCAGGCCTGGTTAATGAAATGTAGATGTCTTTGTATAGTTCCCTTTGAATTTGGTCTCTGCAGCTCACAGGGGCTCATTTGGGTCTCTCTTCAGAGATAAGGAGAAGCAAATTTCCCAGACTGTAAGATTAGCTCCTGGTGTTTGAAGGTCACAGGCAGACATAGCTTCAGCCATTTAAAAAATCTTTGTCCAGTTTTTAAATTTTAGAAATAAGCCATGATGATATATATAAAGATAATAAGAAAATAGAGGCCTGAATTTTTTAGTTGGCGTGTAAAATGGCGCAGGATGATGTCAGGCGTGCGTCCCGACATCATCGCGCAGTCTCTCGATGCTTCGTTTGGCACGTGCAGAGTCAGCTGCGCACCCGCCGATAATTAAACAGCCTATTAAGGCCATTAAGGAAGTAATTGAGGCCATTGTTAATGCTGCCAGTCCAACCTTAAGGCTGTCGGGCAGGTGAAAAAGCTAAGCGGCCTTCACATTTTTTAGTGGAGTGAGGTTTCCTAAAGCTTTTATTAATTAAATTTTTTAAAATTCTGAAATATAAAAACATGTCCCATCTCACATGAGGGGGCATGTTTAATTAAATTTTCAATCCATTTATTTATTTATTTCAAAAGCGCTTCAATCTCCCTAAGGCCGCTCTGTGCCTCCGGGAGATTGAAGCGCTTTTTCATACACATGCGTGTTGGCCCCGACTCTCTCTCCTCCCCCCGCCTGCATAGGTAGCGCTGAGCGCTACCTCTCGCGTCTTACGCTGGGAGGGTCTTAATTGACCCGCCCATGTAAAATGGCGGCACGGAGCCAATCACGGGTGGCAGTCAGCTCCGCGACCACCCCCACCTGCTCCTGCCAAGCCCACCCACCCACTGCAAAATTCAGGCCAGAGTGTGAGGTCTTAGCGCCCTGACAACCACATACAGACTTATGAGAAGCACATAGGATTAAAGGGACAGTAGTAACATAGGTTTGCAGTTGGCGAAAGAATGAGGATAGAAAATAATGTTAAATGGATGTATTTCAAGCCAGAGAGAGTATGCAATTGGTCCTTCAGGGGTGAATAGGATCATTGCTTTGCTTGTTATATATAAATGATCTGGAACTGGGTATAAGTGAATGCAATTTCAAAGTTCGCAGATAATACAAAACTTAGTAACGCAGTGAATAGTGAGGAGATAGTAGCAGACTTCAGAGGACATAGACAGCCTGGTGAAATAAGCAGGCACATGGCAGATGTAATTTCATGCAGAGAAGTGTGAAGTTATGCTCTTCGGGTGGGACAATATGGAGAGGCAGCAACAATCTAAATGGTACTATTTTGATGCGAGTGTACGAGGAGGGGGGTCGGGGGGTACATATTCACCAACCTTTGGAGGTTGCTGGGTCAGTTGATATTAGAAGACAAAGGAGCAGTCCGGAAATCCGAAGTCCCACCCTAAATACGACGTTTCCTATTTTCACTTGGGGAGGGTGGGGTGGGACTAGAGTCATGCTAGGCCTTGCACATGCACAGTTTACAGAGGTAGCTGGGCATTTAAATCATCAGCTCCCTCCACTGAAGTGGGACATTGGTAGGCCAGGAGTGTGAAATCCGGTGTGTGCAGATTAGACCAGGTAACAACAGGTCTGAACTTGGTAGATTCATTTGGATTACCAGGGTTCCCTCTTTGGATATGGTCCCGGGGCACCTTTGGGAGAGGTAAGGCACCCTTTGGGATTGTTAAAAGTAAGCATGATTGTGAGTAAAAAGTGCATAAACTCATTGGAACTGTTAAAGCTGTCAAATAACTGTCATGCTGTCAAAGTACTGTCAAGGTTCATTGGAAATGTCAAATCTGTCAATGAATTTAACTCTGCTGGGCTTTAAATTTAAAAAAAAATCTGGAGTTCAAAAAAAATCAGCACTTGATATGTCATTCTATCTGTTGACATAAGCCTGAGGGCTACTATCACTGGACTGGTGTTACAAACTAACATTATCACATTGAGGTGCCTGTTAAGTGAGTAATTTGATTGACAGCTCCAAGTGGTTATAAAATAGAAATGTTTTTTTCATAAGAGATTAGTTGAAAAAATTTTTATGTATTGAATGTTATTTTTTAATCAGATTTTATTTACATAGTGACATCATCAATAGACACATAACTTCATTTTATGTTAGCCTGGCTCCTAAGGTTTGCCCATGGTGGATACTGGGTGATTTGGCATGGAGGCAAGGGAAAAGGGTGGTGGGTGGGGGACATGGGTTGGCATGAGCTGTCACTCAGTTGGCATAGGGGCTATAAAGGGTCATGGGGTTGTGCAGGGCACAGGGGCTATGAGGGGCCATGGGGGTGGGTAGAGGGACATGGGTTGCATAGGTTGGAATGGACAGGGCATGGGCAGTGGATGGGGGATATGGGGAGTGAGGGCTGGAGAGCTGTTTTTTGTTTAATCGTGTTATAATTAAATTGAACAAAGTGCTGAAACACAGAGGCAGGCCTTCCACCCATCCTGACTCCGCACCCAGCAGCCTCCGCATTCATTCCAGAGGCACAGGGCCCAACTTCAAATCCAGCCCGCTCGCCCAGAATGAGAATCAGAACTGAGGGCCACTATTTTGAAAGATTAGGTTCATGGAACTGGGAATTCTCCCGTCTCTGCACACCCAACCCAGGGCCAAAAGTCTGGGCAAAAGGTTCTGAGTGACCATTGCTACTACTGCTTACATCACCGGATGTGAAATTGCAATGTAAAAAATGGAATGACAAAGTTAAGAAAGCATTTACCATTAGGTTCCACACAATGACGCTTGGATACTTTACCATTAGATTCCGCCAAACGTAAGACACATATAATTTTCCATCAGGAAAATTGAGAACAGATTATTATGTTTATGATGCAGCCACTGGCAAGAAAAGGCACAAAACCATTTCAGTCCATGTACTGAGTTTACTGTATCAGCTGGGCCATGGTGCAAAATTACCTGGCACTGAAGGAGAGATATAAGATTTTTAAACAATTGCGATATGAGAAAAGATTATTGGTCTAATCCCCTTTTCCTTAGCAAAGGCAACGAAAATGCTTGTTAAAGTCAGGATCAATAATGCAGGAGGAATGGATAAGCATTATTGAGTGACAAAGGAAGAGAGGGGAAAATCATAACATAAACAGAGGAGAGAAAATATAATAAGGCTAAAGAAAAGTTATTCATGAAAAGTGCATACAATAAATGCATAATGAATTTAGTACCTTTAACTTACATCCGTAAATTGGCAAAGCAAAGCATTTGAAACTCTTACTGGTGTAAAGATGTGACGGGAAGGCACTTGCAGACTTGAACCATCATGAATTTTAAATGCCCCTTGAAACTGCAGTGAGTTATTGTATTTGCAGCACCCTGACTGTGACAGGGAGAATGAGCCAGAGGCCCATTTAGTTGAGGCTCTTCTCAACACTACGAACAAATGCAAGATCACAGGTGCTTCAGGCAGACCAAGTATCTGCGAACAATACCCTGTCATTTCTCTTTCCCCCTTTTTTTTAATGTCAGTGATTGTCTGGCCAATTCATTTTAAATTAGCATTGTGTGAATGATTGTTATTTCATTCTTTAATTAGCCATTTTGATGGTGATGATCACTTTTATAATTGTGCTTTTTGGGAATTTTGTAAATCGAAAACGAACTGAAATAACACCAGAAGACGCACAAAGTCTCAGAGGCCTATTTATGTACAATTAAAGTAAATTGATTTCTCAGCGAGGGTGATCTGGAGGTATTTTACTGAAGGGGAGAGGAGAGACCAGCCTCAGTGCCCAATGATTTTGTTTGGCTTTAGATCTCCACATTCCACCCCTGAAATATCGACAAAGTTTTCACACATTTTGATGTAGCACTCTGCCTCACCTGGAAGAAGAAAACTTACTTATGCTCAACATATTTGTTTTTATTTTTCATGGAATGTGGGTGTCACTGGCTGGGCCAGCATTTATTGCCCATCCCTAGTTGCCCTTGAGAAGGTGGTGGTGAGCTGCCTTCTTCAACCGCTGCAGTCCATGTGGTGTAGGCACACCCACAGTGCTGTTAGGGAGGGAGTTCCAGGATTTTGATCTGGTTGTCCACCCCTTGAATCTTGTCAATGTTCCACTTTGGACTCAGATAAGCATTAAGCAGAGTCCCTAGAAGGGAGAAGCTCACACTTCATACCAAGCAACTGATCCGAATTTCTCAGTAGGTCAAGCACAGGCTGGTAACAGGCTGCAGATTTATTAGAGGCAGATGATGTTTTTCTGTTCTTCCTGAACCCACAAAAACTCCCCTACAAAAAGCTTAGGGCTTTGGAGGAACAGCCTCCAGCAACCGCCTCAAGAGCATTTTGTTCTTATGAAAGGTTATGGGGAGAGGGCGGGATGTTGGAGTTGAGGCCAAAATGAGATCAGCCATGATCGTAATGAATGGCGGGGCAGGCTCGAGGGGCTGAATAGCCTACTCCTGCTCCTAGTTCTTATGTTCTTATGACCCTGATTTGTTTAACAGAAAATAGTATCAACACCAACTTGCATTTATATAGCGCCTTTAAACATAGTAAAACATCCCAAGGCATTCACAGGAGCAAAATCAAACAAAATCT
This sequence comes from Cetorhinus maximus, assembly GCF_964194155.1. Classification (NCBI taxonomy): domain Eukaryota; kingdom Metazoa; phylum Chordata; class Chondrichthyes; order Lamniformes; family Cetorhinidae; genus Cetorhinus; species Cetorhinus maximus. Next base: position 748,443 of record NC_135890.1, read on the forward strand.
GATAACAAGGAGATATTTGGACAAGTGACCAAAAGCTTGGTCAAAGAGGTAGGTTTCAAGGAGCAGTTTAAACGAGATTTATATTGGGGTATCAGGTGGGCCTGAGGCAACTATGGCCCCCACCACCACCCCCCCCACCCCACCCACCCCCAATTTTCACCTGTCAGCCACCTGTGTTTCCCCTGCATTCAAAAACCCATATGCTGAAAAGTAATATTTATTTGCATTAGGTATTCGTGTGTCTCTTTTAGATCGGAAAATGACCTGGGGTACGATTCCTGTATCAAATCTATATAATAATTGGCATGGTTTCCTTTCCCATAACAGGTGGAAAGAAACCATCATGTAGGGGATAGAAATACTTGCTCAGTCCAGTGAGATCACACTCTGTGATTGAGAAGCAAGGGCTAATCTGTCAGTCAGTCATTCACGTGGTCAAGTCTCTTAACAGGCAAGAAAAGCCCCCAGGCAAATAATAATTTAACGATAAAAACACTTTTGCAAATGTTTCTTTTAATTCATGGATTTGTGAAAATGATCGGGCAGCAGAACGAAATTGATTCCTTCATCCTGAAGTCATCCTGATAAGGTATAAAATGTACAATGTGGAGGGAACTGTACACAAACAAACCCCTGTAACCTATTCTCAGAACAAGCCTCACAGCCTGAAGATTTTTCCATTTCTCACCCTCATGTTCGAACCCAGATACGATTATCTAATCGATGGTGAATTGTGGGTAATTCAAGCTGCAGTGTAATAACTCCCGGGAATTGTCTTGATGCTCTCCCCAAGGTCAATTCCAAGAAAAGCAGCAGCCACCAGGGAATAGGCAAATCCCATCAGCTTTCATTGGATTTGAGGTCATATCCCAAAGGTGAACATTCACTGTGCCTCTCGGCATCTTTCTTGCTTCAACAGCCAGTATAAAGATGACATCGACTTACTAAGCAAAATGTGGCATTTAATTACTTTTAAGATACATTTCACACAATTAATCTAATACAACCTTAAACATCACAGCTGATCTCAAGCTACACTTCAAATTCTTGGGATGGTTAAGTCATTTGGAACACTCAATGCCAGGTTTTTAAATGGCTGGAGGTTGGGTTTGGGATTGGAGGCGAATTCTCACCACACTGTGGCCGTCTCCTTTCTCAATCCCAATTCTGAGCTATTTTTAATGAGGGCAATTCAGGGTCAGCTATGTCATTTTAAAAGGTGAAACCAAACTTATCGGCCTCACCCTCTCTTTCTCTCTCCCTCTCCATCTTCTTCCAGAAGGCATTTGATAAGGGGGCCTCGTCAAAGGTTATTGCGGAAAATAAAAGCTTCTGGTATAGGGGGTAACATATTGGCAAGGATCGAAGATTGGCTGGCTAACAGGAAACAGAGGGTAGGCATAAATGGGTCTTTTTCTGGTTCGTGGGATGTAACAAATGGTGTGCCACAGGGATCAGTGCTGGGGCCACAACTGTTTACATTTTACATAAATGACTTGGATGAAGGGACCACAGGTATGGTTTGTGAACCCTTGCTCTAGACCCCCCCAGCCAGAGGAATCATCATCCCTGCATCCAGTCTGTCCAGTCCTGTCAGAATTTTATACATTTCAATGAGGTCCCCTCTCATTCTTCTAAACTCCAGTGAATACAGGGCCCAGTCAGCCCAATCTCTCCTCATACGGCAATATCCGGGCTTGGCTGACAAGTGGCAAGTAACGTTCAAGCCACACAGCTGTGAGGCAGTGACCATCTCCAACAAGAGAGAATTTAATCATCTCCCCTTGATATTCAATGGCATTACCATCGCTAAATCCACCACTGTCAACATTCTGGGGGTTACCATTGACCAGAAATTGAACTGGACTAGCCATATAAATACTGTGGCTACAAGAGCAGGTCAGAGGCTAGGAATCATGTGACAAGTAACTCACCGCCTGACTCCCCAAAGCCTGTCCACCATCTACAAGGCACATGTCAGGAGTGTGATGGAATACTCTCCACTTGCCTGGATGAGTGCAGCTCCCACAACACTCTTTTTTTTTGTAAAAATATACTTTATTCATAAAAATCTTCAATCACATTCAAAACCATTTCAAAAACAACATTACAAGGGTACAATCCAGGTTAAACTTTTACAAAATGTATCACCAGGTGCATCAGTACAAACAATATTACAGTCATTTACAGCCTTTCATTTTGATCTGTACAGCCCGAGGGGCTCTAAACAGTTCCCAGTCTCTCGGTGCGCTGTGGTAGAAAGGTCTTAGACAGCGACCCTTCCCCATTGCGCCTTTGCGGCAGCTGCCCCAAGCTTTAGTGCGTCCCTCAGCACGTAGTCCTGCACTTTGGATTGTGCCAGTCCGCAACAATCGGTCGGGGACAACTCTTTGTGCTGGAAGACCAACAAGTTTCGGGCAGACCAAAGCGCGTCTTTCACCGAGTTGATGATCCTCCAGCTGCAGTCGATGTTTGTCTCGGTGTGTGTCCCTGGGAACAGCCCGTAGAGCACAGAGTCCTGTGTCACAGAACTGCTCGGGATGAACCTCGACAGCAACCACTGCATCTCTCTCCAGACTTTCTTTGCAAAGGCACAATCCACAAGGAGGTGAACAACGGTCTCTTCCCCACCACAGCCACCTCGAGGGCATCGTGCAGAGGGGGTGAGACTCCTGGCGTGTAGGAAGGATCTGACGGGGAGGGCCTTTCTCACCACCAGCCAAGCTACGTCTTGGTGCTTGTTGGAAAGTTCTGGCGATGAGGCATTCTGCCAAATGACTTTGACAGTCTGCTCGGGGAACCATCCCACAGGGTCCACCCTCTCCTTATCCCTTAGGGCCTCTAGGACGTTACGTGCTGACCACTGCCTGATGGACTTGTGGTCAAAGGTGTTTTTCTGCATAAATTTTTCCACCAGGGACAGGTGGTACGGCACGGTCCAACTACTTGGAGCGTTCCGCGGCAGCGTGGCCAGACCCATCCTTCGCAACACCGGGGACAGGTAGAACCTCAGCACGTAGTGACACTTGGTGTTTGCGTACTGAGGGTCTACGCACCGCTTGATGCAGCCACACACAAAGGTGGCCATCAGTATGAGGGCGATGTTGGGCACGTTTTTTCCCCCTTTATCTAGAGGCTTGTACATCGCGTCCCTGCAGACACGATCCATTTTCGACCTCCAGATAAAGCGGAAGATGGCTCGAGTGATCGCCATCGCGCAGGAGTGTGGAATGGGCCAGACCTGCGCCACGTACAGCAACAGCGAGAGTACCTCACATCTGATGACCAGGTTCTTACCCGCAATGGAGAGGGAGCGTCGCTCCCACATGCCCAGTTTCCTTTTCACCATAGCCACTCGCTCCTTCCAGTTTCTAACGCATGCCCCGGTCCCTCCGAACCATATCCCCAGCACCTTCAGGCCGTCAGCCCTGACAGTGAAGGGGACAAAGGATCGGTCAGCCCAGTTCCCAAAGAACATGGCCTCGCTCTTCCCACGATTTACCTTGGCTCCCGAGGCCAGTTCGAACTGGTCGCAGACGTGCATCAGTCTGCGCACCGACAGCGGATCCGAGCAGAAGACGGCGACGTCGTCCATGTACAGGGAGGCTTTTACCTGAGTGCCTCCACTGCCTGGGATCGTCACTCCTCTTATGCCCGGATCCTTCCTGATGGACTCGGCAAAGGGTTCTATGCAGCACACGAAAAGGACAGGCGAGAGAGGACAGCCCTGCCTGACTCCAGATTTGATCGGAAAGCTATCTGTTTCCCACCCATTGATTGAGACTGCGCTACTGATGTTAGTGTAGAGCAGTTGGATCCAATTTCGAATTCCCTCCCCAAAGCCCATTTTGGAGAGCACATCCCCCATGTAGGTGTGCGATATTCTGTCAAAGGCCTTCTCCTGATCCAAGCTGATGAGGCAGGTATCCACACCCCTGTCCTGTACATAGGCAATCGTATCCCTGAGCAGCGCCAGGCTGTCAGAGATCTTCCTGCCTGGCACAGAGCAGGTCTGGTCAGGGTGAATCACCAATTCCAGAGCGGATTTGACCCGGTTGGCGATGACCTTGGACAGAATCTTATAGTCCACATTCAACAGTGAAATGGGTCGCCAATTTCTAATTTCCTCCCTTTCCCCCTTGTGCTTGTAGATGAGGGTGATGATGCCTTTCCTCATGGATTCTGACATGCTGCCGGCCAGGAGCATACTCTCGTACACTTCTAGCAGGTCTGGGCCGATCAAGTCCCACAGAGCCGAATACAACTCCGCTGGCAGGCCGTCGCTTCCGGGGGTTTTACTCTTCTCGAAGGACTCGAGGGCCTTAGTCAGTTCGTCAGGAGTTAGCGGTTTGTCTAGGCTCTCCCGCGTACTGTGGTCTAAGACCTCCGTGATAGAGGACAGGAAGGACTGGGAGGCCGTGCTGTCCGTGGGCTTCACGTCATACAGACCGGCATAAAAGGATTTGCTGATCCTCAGAATGTCGGACCGTGATGACTTTACTGAGCCGTCTTCTTCCTTCAGGCTGCTGATCACAGAGCGCTCTCTGTGTACCTTTTGGAAGAAGAAACGTGAGCACGTCTCATCCTGCTCCACGGAGCGGACTCTGGAACGGAAGATGATCTTGGAGGCCTCCGAGGCAAAGTGCGAGGCTTGCTGGCCCTTCACCTCTTGGAGCTCCTCCTTGACATCGACCCCCATCGACTGCAGCCGGAGCAGATTCTGCATCTTTTCCTGGAGTCGGGACATTTCCCTCTGTTCCTTTCTAGCTTTCTGGGTGCCTTTGCGGATGAAAAACCTCTTGATGCTTCCCTTGATCACTTCCCACCAGTGTGTCAGGGACTCAAAGAGGGGTTTCACGGTTCTCCAACCTTTGTAATCCCTCTTGAGCTCCTCAATGTTCTCTGGGGTCAGCAGTTGCACATTTAGCTTCCATGCCCCCCTGCCCACCCTCAGGTCTTCCTCCAAGTGGCAGTCCGCCAGTAGGAGGCAGTGGTCAGAGAAGAACACCGGCTTGACGTCGGTGGATCTGACTGTGAATGCACGGGACACAAACAGGAAGTCTATCCTGGAACGAATGGACCCGTCTGGCCGCGACCAGGTGTATCTACGCTGCGCTCCGTCTGCAGGGTTGCTGAAGATGTCGTGCAGCTTGGCATCCTTAACTGTTTCCATCAGGGATCTGGACGTAGCGTCCAATCTGCTTCCGGCCCTGCCGGATCGTCCAGCCGCATCGATGATGCAGTTGAAGTCCCCGCCCAGAATGACCGGCCTGGAGGTCGCCAGCAGCAGTGGGAGCTGCTGAAAAACCTCCAGCCGCTCAGCCCCTTGTGCCGGGCCGTACACGTTAATTAACCGGAGTGGAGCGTTCTTGTACATTACGTCTGCTACCAGGAGTCGCCCGCCCACCACCTCCTTGACCTCGGAGACGGTGAAGTTGCCTCCCCGCAGCAGAATACCCAGGCCGGAGGAACGAGAGTCGTTTCCGCCCGACCAGATCGATGGCCCGTGGGACCACCATCGTGACCATTGCCTGTAGGAGCTGAGGTGCGGTATCGCACACTCCTGCAGAAACAACAGGTCAGCTTTGACCTTGGCTAGGTAGTCCAAGGTCGCAACACATCGCGTAGTAGATTTAATGCTACGCACATTTATGGATACAATCTTTAAACCCATATTAAAGCATTTATTCTCCTACCAAACCCACTGTCTCTGAGAGTCCCAGACCTTTAGTCTGCTCCTTCATACCCGTAGTGAGCTCAAATTCCTTCACTTTGGATGGGCTGAGGTAGATCTCCTTGGCCGTGTTCTGCTCCAGTGGCATCTGGAGGTTCACGTAGTGAGCGGATTTTGAGATGACCTTTGCTGGAGAAGCTTCTCCAAAACTCACCCCCTCTGGGGGGTTGCTGTTCCCGGCTTCCTGGAGCTGGGGTGCGATGATTGCCTCACTGCTCCCAGATTCCAGGGGCTGTGGTGCACTGGCCTCCTCAGGTTGCAGGCCAAGTTGGGGTGCGCTGGGCTCCTTGTTGTCTCCAATTTTCTGGAGCTCGGGTGTCTCGTCCTCCAACGCCCTGGAGCTTTGCCGCCTCTTCTGTCGGTGCCGCTCTGGCACTTCATCATCCGAAGAGCTGCTGCCCTTGTCATCCGTGTCGGATGGGAGACGCCTCTTGCCGCTTCTCTGGGAAACGCCTTTGCTTCTTCTTCGCTCCCTCTTACTTTTCTTGTTCTTCACCGTCCGCCACTCCCCCTGCTGCTTTTCCACTGCTGCCTCCTCCTCCATTGATTCGCTGTCCTGAGGACTGGGAGGTTCAGGGGGTAGTGCTGTTGATTGGCTCTCTGTTGCCTCAATCTCTTTCTCCACCTTGTCTCTCTCTGTGTCCTCCTTTGTCCCGTTGAGCTCCCTGGGGGCCTTGGTGGTTGGAGTGACACGGAACCTTTCTTCTGCTTCCCCCTGGTCGGCTTTGGCTGCCTGTGCGTAAGTACGGCAGCGTTTGGGGCAGGTCCTGTAGAGGTGACTTGCCTCGCCACACAGGTTGCAGCACTTGGCCTGTTTGCAGTCTTTTGTCTGGTGCCCTTCCTGTTTGCAGATCTTGCAGAGGGAGGCGCTGCAGTTGGCCGCCACATGACCAGCCTTGCCGCATGAGCGACAATGCTTGGGTTGCCCAGCGTAGACCAGGTAGCCACGGTTTCCCCCGATTGCGAAACTGGAAGGAGGGTGGAAAATGGCTCCCTTACCATCGGTCTTTAGCGTGACCTTAAACAGGCGTTTGCCTGTCCAGATCCCCAAGTCGTCTCGAATCTCGGTGCCGCTCCCCACCTTATCGAAGTACCTGGTGAGGAAGGTGACCACGTCGGCGACAGGGACGAAGGGGTTGTACACATGCACCATCACCTCACGTTCCCGTTGCAACGGCAGAGAAAAGTGCGGCTCCGCCGTCAGGATCTTCATCTCCGGCAGGTCTCTCTTCTCCTCGAACACCCTCAGGAGCCGGACGCAGTCTGCCACTCGCTTGAAAGTCACGTCGAAATAACCACCTTTGCGGGAGTCGTGCAGGGTGAAGATCTCCGTAGCTTGGAAGCCGCACGCCTTCAACAGGATCCTCCTGGTGAAGAAGCCCCGATCCATAGGTGATCCTCCTTCGTCGCTGTGGTTCACCGTGACTCGGACGGTGATAGGTAATCCACGGTATGGATTCGGATTGCGATTGGTTATCGCCCTTCCATCCCGACCTTGCCTTGGCAGGACCATGGTGTCGCCCCTGCAACACTACACTTGATCTTAGCCAAGAGGCCGAGAACACTCTGGCCATTGAAAAGCCACCCACACCTTACGGCTGGTCTGGTGGGTAGATACCTGCCTGTGAGCCCCCTAAAAGTGATGTGGTGTTGTCTGTGAAGCCTGGCGCTGATGACTGCGAGTGCTGCCCGGAGCAGGGTAGGCAAACAAACTTCGAAGTCCCGAGTGAAGTGCAGCTCACCAGGTCCATGTCTTATAGATGCTGTTGTTTTCCCGCTGACTTGGGCGGATGATCCAGTGGGGGGGAGGGATGATTCCGGCGGGCTGGCCTTATAATGATCTGCTGATGTATTAAAATGAGGTTCCTGATGTCCGATGGTGGGGAATGCGGCCTGCCATTGGCGGGCAGAGCGGACATCGCAAACTGGTTTCATGACGTCATCAAACTGATTCTTGGCCTTCTCACCATATTGTCCGCTCCCACCACCAAACATGCCCAATGCTGGGGGGGCAAGGAAAATCCCAGCCATGGTTTGTACATCTTTATGTAACCCTGCAGCATAAATACAAGACACTACACACAATGCCGTCTGACCACAAGGACCACCATCGAGTAGACCATGAGCCCTTTAAAGAAGTAAGTTGAGTGCCTGGAATGATCAGGTGGGGCCCTATATTACACTCCCTCAAGGGTGCTGCAGATTATGGTGGTCAGCTGCTTTTTCCATAATGTGGCCCTCCAGAGAGGTGTGGACCTCAAAGCGGCAGAGGTGCTGGAACAGTCCAGTTCCTTAGAGGAGGAAGAAGATGCTGCATCAGTTGATGGCCCAGGCTTTGCAAAGAGGTTGATGGGCTGCCTTAGGAGTCAAGGCAGTATTCAGGCTGGCTTGGATGTGATATTCATTCTTGTCCCACAACACTCGAGAAGCTTGACACCATTCCGGATAAAGCAGCTGGCTTGCTTGGCTCCCCATCCCCAAACATTCACTCCCTCCGCCACCGATGCACAGTAGCAGCAGTGTGTACCATCTACAAGATTCACTACAGGAACTCACAAGGCTCCTTAGGCAGCACCTTCCAAACCCGCGACCACTACCATCTAGAAAGACAAGGGCAGCAGACACATGGGAACACAACTACCTGGAGGTTCCCCCCAAGTCACTCACCATCCTTATTTGGAAATATATCACTGTTCCTTCACTGTCACTGGGTCAAAATTCTGGAACTCCCTCCCTAACAACACTGTAGATGTACCTACACCACATGGACTGCAGCAGTTCAAGAAGGCAGCTCACCACCACCTTCTCAAGGGCAATACAGGGATGAGCAATAAATCCTGGCCCAGCCAGTGACGTCCACATCCTGTGAACATATTAAAATAAAAGTGCAGTCCCCGATTACTTCATGAGAAGGAAACAATGGGCTGAATTTTTATTCTGGGGTCAGGACCCAACATTGAGAGAACTTTCAAATGCCAACCCCACACCACATTGGAAATAGACGCATAACACAATTTTAGAACAAGAGGCCATTAATTGGCCAGAGATGGAGATAGCTGTCCATTCAGTGACGCTAGGCAGGGGAAGGAGATGGGATTTACGCAAGTGTGCTCGATTTAATAGGAAATAGCAGCCGCCATTGGTGCTTTCTGTTTTTTCCACACGTGGAGGACAAGAGAAGTGGGCCATCTGCAGGTCAGGCACTCATGCCAGTGTGACTCCCATGTGTTTCTGATGCCTCCCTAGAGGTGATTTTGGAAGCAGAGAGAAACATTCCTTTCCCTGAGAGGGTCAGGAGATGGTCACTTGGCCAAATGAAGGTGGCATGGATGGAGGTTGTTTACATTGTGAGTAGTTTCAGAGTCATGTGGGGTTGTGGATTCAGTGCTGCAAGTGTTTCAAAGACCCTTTTAGATCCTGTAAGGTGAGTGCAGTCCAGGTCCTAATCACCTGGACTAGTGTGATGAAAGCATAATAATTTTCATAATATTTTTCTGGTTTATTGTTAAGCAGGTTTATGGGGATAAGTATAGTTGGGTCTGTGTGTGATTTAATTACATTTGGAGTCAAGTAGATTGCAAGTTCGAAATCATCATGCTTGACATGCTGATGAATAAACATGGATGCTGGCTTAGCCTGTAACGTGTAAAGGGAATTTGCATTTTTGAATCCATGAAGAGATTTGGATTTCAAAGGGTTCTTAGTCTGTTTACAGCTAGCCTGGTAAGCAAGGCTAAGGAATGTGTTTATTTTTCCCAAAGGTTACTGACGATATTGGCAACATGAATTTTTTTATATTATGAGAAATATATAGTTTCAAAGACATGAGGAACAATAGAATTTACATATTAAAAAGAGAGAAACATATATAAAGGAGAATGAAAGGCTATGTGTCAGAAGGCCATGTCAGATCTAACAGGAGTGTCTGAAATAGCCTTAATGAAGCCTCCAGCATTTGTGCATAACTCTGTTATATAATAAAACTGAAGCTGGGGAAAAGCCATTTGGAATTCCACTGTCAAGTGGGTATTGTGTTAACTTGCTGGTTTTGTTTTAAATTTAAAATCTATTTTGGACAGTTGCCTTAAAAGGGGGTATAACCGGGGGTTAATTAGGAATTTTAGGAGTTATTACAGTAGTAAGTAATTGTAGTTGTATGTATGTGCTTGAAATCTTTTATATTTTGTTAATGAATGTTTTAATTTAATTTTTAAAATCTCTAAAGGTCTTAGTGGGCTTATTACTTCTGAATTCAGTGCACACATCCTCATAATAAATACAAATTGCAAAACTGTTGTGATACCACGACCAAGTTTCCCTTGTGGATTTAGTCCACCTGGGACACATCATCTGACATGTCATAACATCAGCATACATGAATTGTGCAACCTGAGGGTGCATGACCGTCCTGGATATTGGAGTAAGGTGTGCCCAGGGGCATTACTGAGCCATGAGCAAAGCTCACAACCAGAACCTTGTTATGGAGGAGGCAACACTGAAGACTGTAACCTCTCGTGTGATTATTCCTCTGGAAGTGATAAGGGAGGGGCAGCATTTTCTTAACTCTCTCTTGACCTTGAAAGGGAAAAGGGCACACAATGGCAGAAAGAGAGTGCTCGTTCAGGCAGTGGAGTGGCCCAGCTTGTTATTCTTACTTCCATGCAGGAAGAGACCCATGAAATGGCGAGGGTGATGTTGCATCAAGGAAGGGTGATGGAGAGATGGGGTTCTGCCAAAGACAGGTTGAAAGAATCTGTAAATATCCAGGTGAAGGGTTAGAGTACACCGCTCCCGAATCTACATTTGATGCATTGGTATGGTACCATGTCATAATTCAACTCTGCAGAAGCATCTTCTGATAGAGACAAGTTCTCACACCCACCTTCTTATGTTTCCCATAGGGCCAGTTGTGGAGGGGGAGCTGGTGGCTGCAGGAGGGATGTTGTCCATGGAGGATGAAGTCTGCACCATCACATGATTCAAGGGCACCCTCCACCAGTGCAGATACACTCACCTCAGTGGTTCCTCAATGCAGTTTAGAACACAGCTTAGTGCCACTGGGTGAAGTCCACTGTTCAAGTGAACAGGAGGAGGTGACAGTGGCAAAGACAGTTGTGAGCAGTTGGAACATGGAGGGCAGAAACAGTTCTGCTCAGCTGGGTAAAGATGCGTAGCCTCAGGAGTCACACACAAAGTAGGTATTCCTGGACCAGCAGTGTGAGACATGACACAGTTCCCTGCAGTGCTGCAGAGTCATGGGCACAAAATGCAGGAACTCATCCATCAAATGTGCTGTGCAATGTCGTAAGGATTTGAGAGTTTGAGCTCCGCCATTGCGGTAATGGCCAAACTCTTCAAAAGCCATATGCAGCATCACTCAGATTGGGTACATGAGTAGCCCGCTGAGGTGCACAGAATGTTGCATAACATTGACCAGTCAGTGACACCAATGGCACAAAGTTGTATGGAATAGATGTCTGTTGTGCCCCAGCTGGTGGTTCCCTCTAACGGTCACACATGCCATGAAAGTGTTGAGGCTGTTTCAGATGATGATGAAGGAACCCACCCCTCGTATAGTATCAGCTCCATCATCAGTCCTCTGACTGAAAGACCATCTATGCAGTAAGGCCCTGTAACAGAGGTTTCCCCTGCATTGATGCTAATGTCCCCACTGGCACCTCCATTTCGAGGAAGACCACCACGGGTATCTTAATGGCATGTGAAGACAAGTAAGCAGGCTGCTTCTACCTCATACCTCGCCACAAGGGAAGCACCTCGAAGGAGAGGCTGTGAGCATGGGTCACTGTGTCAGTAATAGTAGTTTCTGGTTCTAGTAGGCAACAGTTTCTGTGTTTATGTTAAGGACAAATGAGTCAATACAATGGTCATGTTTTTGTTGCACCCAGGCTTGTGTGTTTACATTCTTTCATGGGGTTTAAAGCAAAAGGGGAAAGAAGATGCACTCGATGAGCTGAATGGCTTCGTTCTGTGTCATTATGACTCTCTGACTCTAAGATAGGGAGCATGGCCAAGCTCTGTGTGAGCTTGGGAAAGTATTGGTAACAATGCAAGTGTTCAGAGTTGTGTGTATTGTGGATTCATTCCCTCATTCAGACCAAGGTGATTCTCAAACTGTCCAACAGGATGAGCAGAGCTCAGATGAAACATGCTGGACAAGAATGAATATCACATCCAAGCCAGCCTGAATACTGCCTTGACTCCTAAGGCAGCCCATCAACCTCTTTGCAAAGCCTGGGCCATCAACTGATGCAGCATCTTCTTCCTCCTCTAAGGAACTGGACTGTTCCAGCACCTCTGCCGCTTTGAGGTCCACACCTCTCTGGAGGGCCACATTATGGAAAAAGCAGCTGACCACCATAATCTGCAGCACCCTTGAGGGAGTGTAATATAGGGCCCCACCTGATCATTCCAGGCACTCAACTTACTTCTTTAAAGGGCTCATGGTCTACTCGATGGTGGTCCTTGTGGTCAGACGGCATTGTGTGTAGTGTCTTGTATTTATGCTGCAGGGTTACATAAAGATGTACAAACCATGGCTGGGATTTTCCTTGCCCCCCCAGCATTGGGCATGTTTGGTGGTGGGAGCGGACAATATGGTGAGAAGGCCAAGAATCAGTTTGATGACGTCATGAAACCAGTTTGCGATGTCCGCTCTGCCCGCCAATGGCAGGCCGCATTCCCCACCATCGGACATCAGGAACCTCATTTTAATACATCAGCAGATCATTATAAGGCCAGCCCGCCGGAATCATCCCTCCCCCCCACTGGATCATCCGCCCAAGTCAGCGGGAAAACAACAGCATCTATAAGACATGGACCTGGTGAGCTGCACTTCACTCGGGACTTCGAAGTTTGTTTGCCTACCCTGCTCCGGGCAGCACTCGCAGTCATCAGCGCCAGGCTTCACAGACAACACCACATCACTTTTAGGGGGCTCACAGGCAGGTATCTACCCACCAGACCAGCCGTAAGGTGTGGGTGGCTTTTCAATGGCTGCAGGGTTAGGGCTGGCTTGGGGAAGGGGGAGAAGTGGCCTCAGGCAAGGGAAGGGGCTGCAGGGTGAGGGCTGTACTGGGGAAGGGGGGTATCCCAGGGTGTGTGTGGGGGCCACATGTTAATCTGTACAAGTGGTTTCAAGATGGTGAGGGCTGAGGAGGCAGTGTCCAGAGGAGATGGGGCCAGATGGAGATGTGAGGGTGTGTGTGAGAGAGTGAGTGGTGATGTCCCTTGAGCTGGCAGTGAGTGAGATGCCAGTGAATGTGTGATGGGTTTGTGAGTGTGTGAGTTTAGAGTGATGAGATTGTTGCCTTACCCTGGCTGCACGGATGAGATCATTCATCCTCTATCTGCATTGGATGGCCAACCTCTCCTGTGCAGCATTGGCACTGAGCACCACTGCCATCACCTACCAAGCCGGAGGGTTAATGTTGCTGCCTCTCCTGCGGCCAGAGCTGGCGTAGAAGATATCACAGCGGACCTCCACGGCATCCAAAAGGTGCTCGAGGGCTGCAGTCTTCTTGCCTTTTGGGGCCATGTCTTCTTTGCTGCAGCCCTGGGCTGGAAGCACTGAGCCCGGCTGTACTTTAAATGTGGTGCCTGGTGTGATGAAGCGGTGAGGTGATGGTGTGGCGAGTGAATCAGAGCCCACCCACCATGGAAACAGCATGTTTCCTGGGGAAGCATAAATAAAGCGTAAGTAAAACCCGGCCGCTAGCGCAGTTAGTGCAAGTCTGGGACGATTTCGCCCCATATCTTCATTGGATACCCTTTATCTCCTGACAGTCATCCACAAATATTTGCTTTGCATGAAGGGCTGTGGCCTCTGTGAGTTCAGGAGAACGAAGGCAGCGTGGCAGCTGCCAGGATAATGTGCACACACCGGCATAAAACACTTGTGGCCACCAACCAGTTAAACCATTTAGTGAGCGGAAGCCCTTTTTATTGATGAATCACCCTGGTTCCTCCCTTGGTGCTTCGATGGGACAGACGGGTACAATCAGTGATCGCCTGCATTACCAGGAATCCAGGAGTGGTGGCAAATCCCACTGCCCTCTGTACCTGCATTGGCTCATCTGTTGGAAGCTCTGTGTACTCTCCTGCTCTTCGAACATGGCACAAAGAAGGACATAATATCAGATACCATTGCCCAGATGAGCGCAGTCTCCTGCAGCGCTGGTTCTCTGACATGCCCACGTAGCTTCTTCATCGGTGGTACACTCGGTGCTGAAGATATCACCTTCATTGCCTTTCTGCCCCCTGTTCCTCTCCTCTGCCCTCTTCATGTGCAGGTATCTACAATTGCTGTTCCAGAGGCTGCTCCTCTTCACTATTTATCCTTATTTCAGAGTAGCTCATTCCCATTGCCAGGTCTCACCTTGTTTGCTGTCAGCTCAGCCATCAAGGTTTCCCACAACCTCTTTTGCCCTCATGATCCCTGCCAGTTCACTAACCCATCCATCGCTGCTCCCCCCAGCTCACAGTCCAAACACTCAGGAGGCTCCATTCACACAATGACGACCATGTACCGATGTATAAGGGCCTCTCTGAACCCTCCCCTTTGATGCTGCCTGATGATTATCTCCCACAGGCACAAATGGCTCCCTGCTGTGTCACTGCCTCCTTCTGGTGGATGTCTCTGAGAACCTGGTTCTTGTGCCTCCTTTCCAAAATAGCAAAGCCAGGTGGGAATGTGAGCGGTGTGGAGGGTGTTAAGAGTCTCCAAGGTAATTTAGACGAGTTGAGTGAGTGGGCAAATACATGGCAGACGCAGTGTAACGTGGATAAGTGTGAAGTTATCCACTACAGTAGGAAAAACAGAATGGCAGAGTATTATTTAAATGGTGATAGATTGGGAAATGTTGATGTACAAAGGGATCTGGGTGTCTTTGTACACCAGTCACTGAAAGCAAACATGCAGGTGCAGCAAGCAGTTAAGAAGGCAAATGGTATGTGGCCTTCATTGCGACAGGACTTGAGTACAGGAGCAAGGATGTCTTACTGCAGCTGCTCAGGGTTTGGTGAGACCACAGCTGGAGTATTGTGTGCAGTTTTGGGCTCCTTACCAAAGAAAGAATATACTTGCCATATAGGGAGTGCAGCAAAGGTTCACCAGACTGATTCGTGGGATGGCAGGATTGTCATATGAGGAGAGATTGGGCCGACTAGGCCCTGTATTCACTGGAGTTTAGAGGAATGTGAGGGGATCTTATTGAAATGAATAAAATTCCCACAGGGCTGGACAGACTGGATGCAGGGATGATGTTTCCTCGGGCTGGGGGGGGGGGTCTAGAACAAGGGGTCACAGTCTCAGGATATGGGTTAGACCATTTAGGACTGAGATGAGGGGAAACCCCTTCACTCAGAGGGTGGTGAGCCTGTGGAATTCTCTATCACAGAGAATGTGTGGAAGTCAAGTCTCTGAATATATTTAAGAGTGAAATAGAGAGATTGCTAGACTCTAAAGGCATCAAGGGGTATGTGGAGATAGCAGGAGTATAGCGTTGGGATAGAGGATCCACCATGATCATACTGAATGGTGGAGCAGGCTCGAAAGGCTGAATGTCCTACTCCTGCTCCTACTTTTTTATGTTTCCCCCAATGAGCTGTTAATGAGCTCATTAGCATTATCAATTACTCATCTGTCCTATTTGGGCAGGTTGCCAGGTCCCAGTTCCCAATGCAGGTATAAACTTTGCCACATTGGGAAGCGGACATGCACTTAGCATGTGAAATTGTGGACCCACCTGTCTCTGTTCTCAGACACACCTTGCAATGAGAATTCAGTCCAGTATCAGAGCTGGCTCAGATCATCCCGCTGGATACAATTCAATCTGCCATTTAACAGGGAGTACTATTACAGAGCACAGTTGTAAAGAAAAATTTGACTCACCATGAATTCCTCACATTTTAGTAAAAATGTTAATTTTATTGGTGGTAAGGAGATCCTTGAGTCAGGTGCCTTAGGAACATTTTCATTGGAAAATGTTCCAGAGTTGCTCCATAGCAAATGTTGCAATGTCTAACTTGTCCATACTCAGGTAGTATGTCATGAGAGAGAGTATACCTCTGTGGAGATGGTGGTGTGGTGGTAATGTTGCTGGATTAATCCTGGGAACATAGGTTCAAATCTTACTATAGCAACTGGTGGAATTTAAATTCAATTAGTAAATCCAGAATAAAAAGCTGGTCTCAGTAATGGTGACCATGAAACTATCATTGATTGTTGTTAAAAAAAAGCCACCTGGTGGTTCTGTGCCCTTCAGGTAAGGAAATCTGCTATCCTTATCTGGTCTGGCCTATGTGTGACTCCAGGCACAGCAATGGAAGGTCTTAAATGGCCTCTGAAATGGCCCTGCAAGCCACTCAGTTCAAGGGAAATTAGGGATGGGCAACAAATGCTGGCCTTGCCAGTGACACCCACATCCCATGAAAGAATTGGAAAAAAAAACTGAAAATGTAAATTTCTCAGCTGAGAGTGTGTTTTGTTGAGATTGGGCAGCTGGAAAAGGGAATGGCTTTTGAATAAAGTGCACTTTCCCTAATCAGTCTTTCCTCTTTAACCGATTGGTAAAAACCAGAGCACCATAGCAGCATAGTCATGTACCCTAAAAGGTTACAGTGCAAATTCGAAGAACATTAAGTACCCGATACTTATACATCAACAAGAAACAATATAAAGAGGAAGATTTTATTTACTTCAGATGCTAAATGTACATAATCCTTAGGAAATAGTGATTTTATTTGGCAGTTGATGCACTTCAACTTACACCTCTCAAAGGAGACTCCCTGAAGAATGTCAATCAGTTAAAATATTATTAAAATAATTGAGGGCAGGCAACCTATTTTTCTGAAGTTGGACAAGTACAATATTATTTTTCATTCTCCCAGTTTAACGCAGGTTTTTAAATTATTCTTTCAATACCATCTTTAGTGTGTTCTACTCCCCAGTCACTCACAGTTGAGTCTACAGTACTCATTCCAGAGACTGTGTGGAGAATCAATACCAAAGCCTGAACTGTGATTGGGTGGTGAAGTGGAAACATGCCAAAGAATAACTGAAATTGTTGCTTTAAAATGTTTCGTGTTGGTAGCAAAATCAAACACCTTTGATCTCTTGTGACGTCTCTTATGGAGAAAAGGATTGGAGAAGTATGTATATCTCTGTTCTCATCATTGGTGTATTATTATCCAATTATTGCTCTTCCATTCTATAATGGTGCGTAGCTCTCAATATAATAAATGTATACCTGTGGGTAACTACACATTTGCTGGGTTCTTTTGAAAAAAAAAGCAACCACATGCAGAATGTTAGTTGTCTTTTGAATAGACTGTACTGAGTACAAAGACATGTAGAAAGATATACAGATAAATATGAAGAAGCTTGAACAAATGAGTACAGGAACCACGATGATGCGGGGAAAGAGAAGATATTCAAGAGTCCTTCAAAGATTGTGCGTGCTCAGTGCATCTGTGGCCCAGGCCACATTCACACAACAGAGACCAATGGGGAGGTAAGGAAAAAGATAATAAATCCCAAATGAAGGAATGTCCTACAGGATCGGAGAAAAGGTTCAACACCAAAGTCCAAAGATACAGTGAGACCACTGGAAGGAAGATGATGCAAAGCTTTAAATACCACAGAAGCAGCTATACAAGTACATTTAAGGATTTTGAGGGAACTATTTAACCTTTTTGTTATGTTATCTGGTTATATTCGGTTATCTGAGAAATTGGTGCTTTCCTGTGTGATTTTAGTCAACCTACAATTCCTCGAGTCAGTAGGATTTGCTGATTATTTTGAGCTATTGAGAAAATCTTGACAGTTGATTTGTTTTTCCCTCTGTTTATCATAAAAGCTGAGAGTGGAGGCTGCTGGACACGAGAATACTGGGGAGAGGTGCGAATGGCTCGGAGAGGGGGTAGAGGTTTTGAGAGTGTGGATACGGATACAGGAGCACTGGGAGAGCTGTTTTAGTATTTGTGAGCCTTGAAAAGGATATGGAAAGCAACACAATAACTATTTCCAATAAGTGGCACAATTCCTTCAACACAGAAAAATACTTTCGGCTGGAAGAGAAGATTGCTTTCTTGCTGAGGCTCCTCTGGCTCTAATCAGTAAATGACAGCTGGGTAACATGCTCCAAGCTCTCTGAGGGGAAATACTATTTTACAGATGTTACTTAGGAAGTGCACAAACTGAGTAACTCATTTCAAACACCCCTTCTACCCTGTGAGGGACCAATTATCCTCCATTCAGTATTCTTCAACACTCCCGGCCACAAGTTAGGATCAAAAACTTAGCATGTGAGTAACTGCAGTTCCTATAATATCTTGACAGTGTGTTGAAGCTACAACATCCTTTGGTGAACCATGACAAGCAACTTTACTGAAACTGATCTCTATTATTTCACAGAGCATTTTATTTCTTGCAGCTTTTAGTGTACATTCCTCCCTCATATGAAGTGATGCCTTTAGATGTTCCACATTAACACATGGGGTGCTAAATGAAATTCCTAGGAACTGACAGGTAATTCAATATGCTGACACTGGGAGGATTTATCTTAATGAGAACAAAAAGTATGACAAACCATTAATGTAAGGTCCAAGATGAAGCATGGCAGCAGGTCAAATTTACCACAAATTAGCTTTAATTGGGCCTCATTCCATTGTTAAAATATTGATAGTCACAAGTCATTATGCACAAAGATAATACTACGCAGAACCTTTGCACATTTGATAAAATGTAGGTTCATCTGTCGGTACTGTTACTCTGGAGGATTTCATTGCTCCCAAGATACACATGTTTCAAATGGAAATTTTAATCAGACCAAACGCGCTTTTAAAATACTAGGCTGCAAGGAAGAAATACAATGCTTCATGCAGTACATGCAAAAGTTTTATCAGAAACATTTTAACTGCATTATGATCATAAAACCACCTCAGAAAAAATTATTATTCCAAAATGCACCAAATATTGCTGAAAATTTAAGCTTGATATGTTCTGCATAATTTCAATTATTTGATTAATTCTACAGTCAGTAAACATGAAACTTCTGATAATATAATTCAATAAACTGCTTTGTGTGTCTGTAATTTCCTTCATTATGTATTCACTATTGTTAAATTATTATCATTTTGTATCATCTCAATGATATTATGATGTACTGTAATGGGAGCAAAATCCTATACTGGGTGCCACCTGCTAATGTGATCAGCAAAATCATGCAGGCAGGGCAAGAATGACCCAGCCTAAAGAGACATGTTACATGTTCCAAGGCATATCCACCCTACAAAACTGCATAAGAGGAAATGGTGTAAACTTTGAATATAAATATGAAGCTGTCTCAACATGAGAAAGGTCATAATAGCAATAATTGTGAAATGCAATGTGAATTAAAATGCCAAATCTACAGACGGTTACTTCTATGAATGAGCTAATTTCTATTGTCCAAAAAATGTAATAATTTCCTACCTCTGTTAAATGTGGCATTGGATTAAATCCACAGAGATTGCATACAACAGCCTTGCATTCTGTACATGTGTTGAAGTTCGGTGCGGCCTCAGAACCAATATTCAGACCAGTTTTACAAAGAGGGCAAATGGTCTTTGACGGAGCAGCAATTTCAGTTTCCAAGGGTTTGGGTGCCTGCTTAACCACCTCTGCTCCAGGTTTGCTTTCTTTCACGGCTACAGCTTTACTTTTGGGTCCAGTATCTGTCATTGCTTGTGCTGTCGCAGCAGCCTTCTGTTCAAAAGGACCTACTGCTGGAGGTTTAGCTTCTTTTTTGCCAATGTCACGTTTAGGAGATTGCTGAGATACAGTGCTCTCCTTGGAGGTTGTCTGAGCTGCAGCTGGAGGTACAGCAGAAGGTTGCTTTGCAGTATGTCCATGTGGATCTTGTTGCTGGGGTGCTGCAGATATCAAAGTTGAGGCTTGGCTGAACAGTGATGCCCCAAACCCAAAGAGTTTTCCGGTGACAGTCTCTTGAGGAGTTGATGGCTGAAACTGTGGTGGTTGTGCAGCACCCCCCAAGTTTAGGCTGAAACGCCGCGACTGTTCTGGGGGTTTTGGAGTCTTTTGAGTCTCTGGTGGAATTTGTGATGGGGCAACTTTAGCAGCTGCTGGTTTCTGAGCTGGTTTCGCTTGCTCTTCCTTGGGGTGGCCAGTCTTGGGTTCCACTTTCGAAGCAGGCTGCTTGATCATCTCAGAAGCAGTGCCACTAATAGTCTGCTTCCCATGTGGTGCTTTCTCCACTAATACTGGTTTCTGTACCTGCGCTGGTTGTTTTTGCTGAGCCACATCCTGCTTTTGACTCTTTATCCTAGTGTCAGGCTCTGCCCCTGGAACAGAATCTCCCTTTTTTTGCAACTGCTGTGGCCGTGTTCGGGGATCAGACACCCCCTCTTTCTTAATGAGCTGCTGGGGCTGTGCAGCTGGCTTTGTTTTCTCTGGTCTCTTAGTTTGGCCAGAGCCTTTTTGCTGAGCAGCTGGTTGAACCTGGGGACCCAGCATAGGTGGCTGACTCTCTGGTACTTGAGTCATGGAAATGACTTGTTGTGGGGGCTTGTTTAGGTGTTTCTGGTCCTTTTGATCTGCCAGTTGCTGAGATGGTTTAACTGGTTCTGGTCTCTGGGCTATTTGCTGTCTAGGTTGTTGGTCCTGAGGCCCACGTGATGGTTGTTTGGCCTTCAGCGGAGGAGAAGCAGCTATTGATTGCTGCTTGGTTAGTACTGGCTGCTTCCTGGATCCAGCCTGTGATAAAGGCTTGGCTTGTTCAGGTTTCTGATCTGGTTGCTGAGCAGGAGCCTGTTTGGCTACTTGTGGGGCAGAGCAAGTTGCTCCCGGCTGCTTGGGCTGCAGAGGTTGTGGTTTTGAACCAGGGACTGAGGTCATGTCCATGCCAAGGGCTCTTTGCATCTGACAATTTAAACAAAGCCATTCTCTGACCTGCAAATAATATGCATAAAAACATATAATGAGTCAAACACTATTTGCATTGAGTCAGATCTGTTAATAGTTAACCAACTATTTAAATTAACAGGCATCATAATTTGTTTTTACTAAGATGTACACTGATCATGTCAATAAAATCAGTTTTATTTCCTCATTGACAATTTCTAGTTATACAACGCCACCAACCATTCCTTCTGTATCACATAACCCTTTGCCATGTCTAAATGGTCTTAACTATCTATTCCCAAAATATACTCTTGGTGAAAAAGAGTCATTTTAGATGAAAGGCCTCTTCAAGTCACATTTATAAATTGAAAACACCGATGTTAAATATTAAAGAAGATCACTGCATTTTGGGAAATGGTGTTATTTCTGTTACAATGAGATAGCAAGTGATTTAGTGCCATTGGTCCATCACTGTGTTTATAAAAAGTCACTTTCACAGCTATTTTGTGGATACACCATGGGCTTAAAAAATCTATTACTATTTAATTACATCATTACTGAAACTCAAGCTGACCCCATTGTTTCTGGAACTAACTGCTCAGTGCTGGTGATCAGCAGCATAACTGCTCAGCCACTGACATCAGAGTAAGTCCTACTGAGAGATTAGTAATCTCTCTGATAAGAATTTCCCCTCTATATCCGTACAGCAACTAACTGCAGGAGATCCCTAAAGTGGAATTGGAATAATGTCATTGGGCTATCCAAGCAATCAATAATAATAAAGGATTTTCACAAACACACAGAAAACAAAATGGAGTCAAATAAGATAATTTTTATAAATGTTTACATGGAACAAATTAAAGGTTAGGGCATACACATAGGGTGAAGATAGAAGCTAAAACATTCTGAGAAAGCATTTTCAAAAATTTAGCTTAAAATCTATGGATTAATTTTATAATTGCAGAATGCTGCTAAATTTTTATTTTTTCAGGGCCAGTTCTGTTGTTCATCAAATAATTTGGTTGATCATATCGGTATTAAAAGCAGAGTTACATCTGATTGAACAAGGTGTATCTTTTTGTGGGGTTTCAAACAGTGATGTAAGGATGGGAAGAACCTCTTCACTGATGACAATAATTTCCATCTCTGGAATGGGCCACCATACAACCTGTGTCAATACTCAAAGTGCAGGGCATTACTTCTGGATATCCATGTTAATATGTACATATCTGACATCCCAAACTTGCAGTCTGTTTCAGAGAGGTCAGGACAGCGAATGTTGACTGTTTGCCTCAAACCCCACATAATCCAGGCCCATATATTCTAGTCCTTAATTGAGTTCTTAGATAAGATAACAGACAGGGTTGGTGAATGCACACAAGAACACAAGGGTTGTGTTCTTCAAGGTAATATAATCGATGTTACGCATATGGGTTTTAAGATATTTAATAAAGTGCCACATAGTAGACTTAATGAAAATTGAAGGATTAAAGGGACATTGGCAGTGTGGATATGAAAGTGGCTAAGGGACAGAAAGCAGGCAGTAGTGGTGAGTCAGACTAGAGGAAAGTATACAGGGATCAATATTAAGACAAGTGTACTTTTTGATGAGCAATGGCCTGGACTTGGGTATGGGAGTATAATTTCAAAGTTTCAGATCAAACAAGGCTTGGAAATGTTGTAAACAGCAAGGAGGTTAGTAACAGTATTCAGGAGGTCATTAACAGACAGATGAAATAAGCAGACACAAAGCAGATGATTTCTTTTTATTCTTTCATAGGATGTGGGCATCACTGGCTAGGCCAGCATTTATTGTCCATCCCTAATTTCCCTTGAGAAGGTGGTGGTGAGCTGCCTTCTTGAACTGCTGCAGTCCCTTTGGTGTCGGTACACCCACAGTGCTGTTAGGGAGGGAGTTCCAGGATTTTGACCCAGTGACAGTGAAGGAACAGTGGTATATTTTCAAGTCAGGATGGTGAGTGACTTGGAGGGGAACTTTCAGGTGGTGGTGTTCCCATCTATCTGCTGCCCTTGTCCTTCTAGATGGTAGAGGTTGTGGGTTTGGAAGGTGCTGTCGAAGGAGCCTTGGTGAGATGCTGCAATTCATCTTGTAGATGATACACACACTGCTGCCACTGTCCGTCGATGGTAGAGAGTGAATGTTTAAGGCGGTGGATGGGGTGCGAATAAAGCGGGCTATTTGTCTTGGATGGTGTCAAGCTTCTTGAGTGTTGTGGGAGCTGCACTCATCCAGGCAAGTGGAGAGTATTCCATCACACTCCTGACTTGTGCCTTGTAGATGGTGGACAGGCTTTGGGGAATCAGGAGGTGAGTTACTCGCCGAAGAATTCCCAGCATCTGATCTGTGTAGCCACAGTATTTATATGGCTAGTCAGTTCAGTTTCTGGTCAATGGTAACCCCCAGGATTTAGACAGTGGGGGATTCAGTGATGGTAATGCCATTGAACATCAAGGGGCGATGGTTAGATCCTCTCTTATTGGAAATGGTCATTGCCTAACATTTGTGTGGCGTGAATGTTAATGCAGAAAGGTATGAAGTTATACACTTAAGGAAAAATGAGGAGAGGCAAATACAAATTAAATAGAAGTTTAAAGAGGGCGTAGCTTCTCATGCCCAAGTCTTTGAAGTGGGCAGGATAAGCTGCGAAGTCTGTTAAAAAGTAGACTGGACCCTTGACTTTATAAACAGGGGCAAAAATTATAAAGCAAGAAAGTTAAACTCAACATTTATAAATCAATGGTTAGGCCTCAGCTGGAGTATTGTGTTCAGTTCTGAGCACCACACTTTCGGGAGGGCGTCAAGGCTTTGGAGAGGGTGCAGGGGAGATTTACTAGAATAGTTCCAGGGATGAGGGTCTTCAGTCATGTGGACAGAGTGGACAAATTGTTCTGCTTAGAGCAGAAAAGGTTAATAGGAGATTTAACAGAGGTGATCAAAATTATAAGCGGCTTTGATAGAGAGAAGCTGTTCCCCTTGGCAGGTGGGTCAGAAACAAGAGGACACAGATTTAAGATAATTTGGCAAGAAGCCAGCGAAAATATGACAACATTTTTTTCTGCACCAATTATTACAATGTAGCACACTCTGCATGAAAGGTGGTGGAAGCAGATTCAATGGTAATGTTCAGAGGAATTGAGATATATATACTGTACTCGAACAGCAGAAATTTGCAGGGCTGTGGGGAACGAGCAGAGGTACAGTATTAATTGGACAGCTCTTTAAAGTGTTAATACAAACATAATGGGCTGAATGGCCCCATTCTATGTCAGGTTCTATATTGTTTGAAGGGCTCTAACTGGCTTCAATAGTCTGAGGCTAGGAATGGAAAAATACGATCAGTAAACTTTCTCTACCCTGATCCATATGAAATGAATATTGTTGGGGGATGTGTGTGAAGATACTGTGGAAAATCAAGAGTGAATTAACTATAAAGTTGGCATCTAGGTGAGGTACGAAACAGTAGCTGATACCCATGGAATAAAACAACATAATTAATCATCAGTAAATAATCATCAATGTCATATTTTGAACTATATACAGGATACATTGTGGAGGAACAGTGAAAATCAAATGGATTGTGTAAGTGAAGGAAATTGAACAAGGGTTAATGAAATCAAGTTTGAAAACCTTCCCCATAGCTGGACAAATTGCTCCCAGATGTGTTTATAACCTGTGACTGCATAGTTTTATTTTATTGATTTGAAAATGAAATAATTGTGACTTTTGAAATTATAAATTACAAATATGAAGGGTGTTGAGACTTCTAGACTAAAGGCAGCACTATTTTCTAATCTAACAGCAGACAAGCAATGGGTTAAGGGTAAGGGATGGGATCTTGTTCGCAGTTTCTGCAGTTAAAAAAAAAATCATTGCAAACCTTAGCTAACGATTCAGGATCCTGAATTACTAAAGTTAGCATAAAAAAAATAACTTTCATAAAGGAATCAGATCTTTGGTGATTTTTACATGCCACTCAAAAAACAAATTCTATCCGAAACTGTTGGAGTAACACACTTCCTCACGGAAGGCCTGGTGTCATCCTGAAAAACCCCCAAATGGGATTATATACAACACCATGCTATCTCAGACTCAGAGATAAATTTTCAAAAAAGAGCCAGGAAGCCTGAGTGAGGACAAACACGCAACTTGAAATACAAAATTCTTGATTTGCTTTATCCGTATTGTGCAAAAAGATGCCCTTCCTACTTCAAACCATTTGTGAGTTGCAGGCTTTTGCATGTTGTAAAATCATAGCAAAGTTATGTTTTCAGATGTTCATTGTACTTGTGAGAATTGTCTGAAAAGGTACAGAACAGGTCAGCATTTCCCTCCTGTAAATTACCAATGGGAATATTCTTGCAGGATTTCCTTGGCTTTCCAATCATTAGCATTCTGATTACCTTAAAAATGCATTATAAAAGCAAATCACTTCAGATAGAGGGAAACTGAAAGCTGATGAACACATGTCACTGGGACTGAAAGGCTATGTCCCAAAATGCAACTGAAAAATACATTGATAGAAATAACAACTTGTATTTATGTAATATTTTTAATGCACTAAAACCTCCCAAGGTACATCACAGGAGTATTATCGAACAGCATTTGACACAAGTCACAAAAGGAGATGCTCTCTCTAAAAAGGAGATGGTCTAAGAGCAGCAGACCTTAAAGAGATGCTGGCATAGTGGTAGTGTTACTGGACTAGTAACCCAGAGGCCCAGTCTAATGCTTTGGGGTTATGGGTTCAAATCCCACCACAGCAGCTGGTGGAATTTAAATTCAATTAATAAATCTGGAATATGAAACTACTCTCAGTGATGGTGACCATAATATCTATCATTAATTGTTATAATGGTTCACTAATGCCCTTTAGGGAAGGAAATCTGCCATCCTTGTTTGGTCTGGCCTACATGTGACTCCAGAACAACAGTAATGTGGTTGACTCTTAACTGTCCCCAGTTCAAGGGCAAACAGGATGGGCAACAAATGCTGGCTTTGTCAGCAATGCCCACATCTCATGAAAGGATAAACAACAAAAAAAAGGAACATCTGTAAATGGGAACGCAGAAAGGCTTAGGAAGTGGAACAGCAGTTACAAGATCCAGGTACAGGCTATATTCATTCTACTTCTAATTTAAAATGTATATCAGTAGTTCAAGAGTCCAAAAGCTTAAAACATGGCAAATCCAATCCAACTGAATGAGAAATTCAGGATTTCTACAAATTCTGAAGAGATTAAAACAGATGAGGAATTCTGGAGGGGCTTTTGCATCATCAGGTTTAAAGAAAATCTAAATTGGTATGTTTCTATTTATTTCTCTTTATATGAACAGATTCTGAACAAAAGCAGGTATTGATGACACTATGGCTGAAAGGAGTATGGAAGATCATGGATTATTTCACATCATATACTGAGTGATCCCTGAAAAAAAAATAGCATTCTCACCTCCGACTCAGAAGGTTGCAAATTCAAGTCCCATTCCAGGGATGTAAGCACAAACCTATGCTGACACTCCAGTGCAGTACTGAGGGAGTGCTGCATTGTTGGAGGAGATGCTAAACCAAGGCCCCTCTGTTCTGACAGGTTGATATAAAAGATGCCATGGCACTACTTTGAAGAAAACCAGGGGAATTCTCCCCAGTGTCCTGGTCAATATTTACCCCATAGCCTTGAATCACTATCTTTCACCATGAGGAAATTCCTAGCCTGTGCTGTGCACATCCCTCCAGCTGCTGTCTTAATTGAATGTGGGGGAATTCATGCATACAAATTTGTTAAATGTCAGTCTAACATTGCTGTAGAATGCAACATCACTGCACTTTCCCATTGCATTTACCCTTCACCGTTTGTTTCCTTGTAAAACAAAAAGAAACGCAGTTATTTTGCAAGTCAAAATTGGCCTTGTGTCAACCATTTTTGGATAATTTTGTGGGGAGAAGGGAAAACCCAGTCAGTGATTACAATAATAATGGGGTTAGCCATCAATGGTGTAAAAGAAATACTCCTGTTGGTGGGGATGAAAATAGATCAGGTTACTTTTATGTTGCGTTGTATTTCACTAAGATTCTCTTTAGAGTTCACTGAAATATCTGCAGTAATTTTAGGTCTGTACTTTCCATTGTCAGTGTGGACTGGAACTTAATCCTGACACTGAGGGATTTTCAAAAAGGCATCAAATAGCCCATAATAATTTTCACTATGCTATTCAGAATAATAGTTCCTGTGAAAATTGCTGGAAATTTCTTTGCTCACTACTAATATGAATCTAATCACACACAATTATTTTGGCTTAGCATAAAAACGCTGCGCATTTTACACTATAGAATTTAAATTGTGTCCAAATGGCAGAAGAGACTTATGAATTAATTTTATTATTTTTTAAAAATGTATATATACTCAAATATCTCCAATGAGTTTGAGTAAAGCTCTAGAAAAACAATCAGCATCATAAAGAAATTGCTGATATTGAGAAATCTAATTCCAATCCATGTTTAGTCACACTTTGGTTCTTACAGAGCTTCATATAAGAATATTGGTATTGGAGATCATGAACTTTTAGTCTCCCCTTTCATTTACATAATTCCCCCCTCATTCTTTGGTCTTCTATTGCCAAATATTATTCCATGGTCATAACCTTAGGCAGATACATGGCTCCCAAACATTTGCACCTCTCATTCTTCAACTGACTTGGAATGAATTGCAATATTCTCCCTTCTCCCTCTAAAGAACCTGGAAGCTCTGCTCAGCTCCTCTCCTATCACCGCACTGTGGAAAAGTGGGAGTTCAAACTGCCAAGTTGCTAATTCCTTGGACAAAGCAGACCACCAGAATGCTACATATATTCTTACAGCCATTTTAATTCCGTTTAAAACAAGAATGAAACATTATATTTATAGCAGATGCTAAATCATACTGGATAATCTATCAATCGCATTAATTTCAACAAGATTTCTATCACAGGGAATATGCTGGTGAAGCAGTGTGTCAGAAGAACTGAATTGGCCATCCTTTAGTTTCTGGGATATGAGTTTGAATCCAGTGCAGACTGACTACACCAAAGACTCCAGGCTGAAAGTATCCTACGTGAAGTAAATGTGGCCAGTTTCAGCTGTGTTCCTGGCAAATACAAGTCCACACTTATGGACCTAGTAGTCTTATTTGGAACAGTAACTAGGGTGGTTGGTACAGAGAATGGAAAAGCATATTGAGCTGTGTAGAGGAGAAAGCAATTTGAGATACACTGGGAGAAGAGTTGTTCTGACTGACGCAGGGAACGATGGCATGAGTTCCTTGAAAAATAATTCTTGTCCTGTCAGAACAGGGTACAGGAAACTTAAACAAAGGTAAAATATGGCGGATGTTGGAAATCTGAACTATTTGGATGAAAGCTCATCAACGTGAAACATTAACTCTGTTTCTCTCTCCACAGATGCTGCCTGGCCTGCTGAGTATTTCCAACATTTTCCATTTTTATTACAGGTAACTTGCAACTAACCCATATTATTGCTGATGCAAGAGCTTTATGTCAACATTTGATGTAAAACATGGAAAATATTCCATTTCCTAATGCCTACATACCTTGGATGAACATAAAAACTTATGGTATACACTCAGGTTTGCAATTTTTATTTTAAAGTTAAAGCTTGGCCTGACAGTTGATAAAGTGCCATTAAAGAATTGCTGCTGGAATGAAAACAATTTGGACAATAACAAAGGAACTAAGCATGGGGTTCTGGGCAGGTAAAGATCAATGACAGCAATTGTACCTAAACAGCAGTGAACAGCTATGCACCTCATCAATCCTCAGAGTACCACTGTTCTATTAAAAATATTATGCAAACATTTTTCAGATGCTGGGGCAAATGATTTTGTGTGGGAATTAATGATATTGTTTAGATATGAACATTTTCCCATGTTGCCAGGACTATTAGTACAAAATGGTCACTTAGGTATCAAATCGGGATGTGAGGAGGTGTGGAAATCTGCAGCTGGTTGTGGGATGTTGCACTGTTCTGAACCAATCATTATCCAGGAAGCAGCAATATTCAAAGAAACAGAAATTCTGAACAACTTGGCAAATGCAACATTTAATAGAGGGAAATGCAAAGTAATATATCATAATGATCAAGTATTGCAGTGCCCTGAATCAGTGGAACAGCATCCAATGCTGCAGTCCACTGCAATGCTCTCAGCTCCTCAGTAATCTGTGAAATATCATGCGATCCACTAGCATGGGGTGGAGAGAAAATTGGAGGCCACTTCTTCAGTTTTGAATGGTCAATGAAGGGTAGCGATGCTGAATATTTGGTAATAAAGTCAGTATCTTTATCTCTTGGTCATAATCTCTGTATGAACCAGGGAGTCCAATAAGAAGATAAGAATTTTATTTTTAAAAATTAACTAGCAATTATGTTTTCCTAATAAAGGGTATAGTAACAATTTAACCAAGAGTGAATTGTCCAAAAAATGAAAGCATTCCTGTAATATTGGTCAGCAATTAAATGTTCAATAAATGGGTCTAGAAAACATAAACACAAGTGATGCTGACAGAGTGGTGAGAGTATGTATGCTGTACTATTTTCAGCTATAGTCACTGTTCTTAAAACATAAACCTAAGTGTCACTGACATTCCACAAATCATAAGTGCATGTTTAGCAGTGGTCAAAGTACTTACAGGAAAGTACAGATGCAATGCAAGTAATGTGGACAACAAATGAAGCCCAAGGAAGTTCAATTTATCAATATAAGGAGATTGAGGATTACTTTTAAATATGAAGGAATGTTATCATTGGGTCAAAACCCTGGGACTCCCTCCCTAACAGCACGGTGGGTGTACCTACTCCACAGGAACTGCAGCGGTTCAAGAAGGCAGCTCATCACCAGCTTCTCAAGGGCAATTAGGGCTGGGCAATAAATGCTGTCCTAGCCAGTGAAGCCCACATCCTGTAAATTAACTTTTAAAAATTACAAGAGGTAACTTGTACAATATCAGACCAGGTGTCACAATCATAAGCTACAGAAAAAAATCAATTACACCAAACTAAGGAAAGCTTACTGAGATTGCAGAGGCCCTGGCATTAATTTTCAAATCCTTTCTGGCCACAGGAGAGGTGCCAGAGGACTGGAAGGTAGCTAATGTGGTACCATTATTTAAGAAGGGTGATAGGGATAAACCAGGGAACGATAGGCCAGTGAGTCCAACGTCAGTGGTAAGGAAACTTCTGGAAAAAATTCTGAGGGACAGAATTAATCTCCACTTGGAGAGGCAGGGATTAATCAAGGATAGTCAGCATGGCTTTGTCAGGGGGAGATCATGTCTAACAAATTTTATTGAATTTTTTGCGGTGGTGACTAGGTGTGTAGATGAGGGTGGTGCAGCTGGTGTAGTCTACATGGACTTCATTAAGTCTTTTGACAAGGTCTCACATGGAAGACTGGCCAAGAAGGTAAGAGCCCATGGGATCCAGGGCAATTTGGCAAATTGGATCCAAAATTGGTTTAGTAACAGGAAGCAGAGGGTGATGGTCAAAGGTTGTTGAAGCATGTGTCCAGTGGTGCACCGCAGTGTTCGGTGCTGGGACCCTTGCTGTTTGTAGTGTACATTAATGATCTGGACATGAATATAGGAGGTATGATCAGTATATTTGCAGATGATGGGAAAATTGGTGGCATGGTAAATAGTGAGGAGGAAAGCCTTAGGCCACAGGATGATATAGATGGGCTGGTCAGATGGGCAGAACAGTGGCAAATGGAATTTAATCCTGTAAAGTGTGAGGTGATGCACTTTGGGAGGACTAACAAGGCAAGGAATACACGATGAATGGTAGGACCCTAGGAAGTACATAGGATTAGAGGGGCCTTGGTGTGCATGTCCATAGATCCTTGAAGGCAGCAGAACAGGTAGATAGGGTGGCTAAGAAGGTATACGCAATACTTGCCTTTATCAGCCGAGGCATTGAATACAACAGCAGGGAGGTTATGATGGAGCTGTATAAAGCATTAGTTAGGCCACAGCTGGAGTACTGTGTACAGTTCTGGTCGCCACACTATAGGAAGGATGTGATTGCACCGGAGAAGGTGCAGAGGAGAGTCACCAGGATGTTGCCTGGGCTGGAGAGTTTCAGCTATGAAGAGAGATTAGATAGACTGGGGTTGTTTTCCTTAGAGCAGAGAAGGCTGAGGGGGACCTGATTGAGGTGTACAAAATTATGAGGGGCATAGATAGGGTAGATAGGAAGAAACTTTTTCCTTTAGTGGAGGAGTCAATAACCAGGGAGCATAGGTTTAAGGTAAGGAGCAGGAGATGTGGAGGGGAATTGAGGAAAAATTTTTGCACCCAGAGGGTGGTTGGAATCTGGAACTCACTGCCTGAAAGGGTGGTAGAGGCGGGAACCCTCACAACATTTAAGAAGTATTTAGATGAACACTTGAAATGCCACAGCATACAGGGCTACGGGCCAAGTGCTGGAAAATGGGATTAAAATAGATAGGGGCTTGATGACCAGTGCAGACACCATGAGTCAAAGGGCCTCTTTCTGTGCTGTAAAACTCTATGACTCTATTGGTTCATTGACTCATATCTAACGTCAAAGCATTCAAATAGGAATTGGAATTTATGGCTGAAAAATAGATACAACTTTGAGATAGGGAAACAATGGAGCATTGTCAGATGGAAATAACAGGGCAAATCAGATGGAATGACTGGCTTTTTCTTGCTCCTGCATTCTTATGTTTGCTTCAAAGTGACATTGCAAGTAATTGTTCACATTGAATTTTTTCCAATAAATAATGCTGCTGAAACCAGTATACCTAAAATATTGCTGCATTTACCTGTCAATTGCAAAATCTTAAATAGGCCTCATAACAAAGACAAACAGAAGGTTGATGGAGCAAAACTAAAGCACTGGACAGAACAGGGTTCTGAATCATGAAGACTGGGAGTCATGCAGAGAGAACAAAATATCTGATTTTGCTCCCAATGACAAGTGAAGCATCACAGCAACTTCACACCTATTTGAATGCTGAGTCTCTCGGTGAGATACCTGTCTAGTCCAAATTCTGGGGGAGGAATGCAACTCTGAGAGCAACTTCCAAATTTCCACATTTAACTACAAATGTATGATCACCACAAGTTGCTCTCCAATTTACACTTTAAGACCAAGGAATACCATTATCTTCACTGTTGTTCCTAATGCACATATTTGATTCAATGTTTCCTCTTAAACTTGATGCTACTGATGAAGAAAGAGACACTGTCCAACAATGTATTTTTCTTATTTGCTTTTTATAGCTAGTGTACATAAGAAACGGTTTTATTAGAGGATTAAAATGGTTTAAGGGCTTCCATCTGCAGAACTAGCTGTATGCTTGTACACATGAACTGTAGTGATGCGTATACATCAACAGTCTTGCAAATGGTGATAATTATAAGACCATTGTGTAGCTCCCCAATGGTTGATGATGTCAATGAATAACTGAGCCATCTGTACTGATAATTGATCTCACTAGACAACAGTAAATGTGCTTGAATGGACCTCCACGCATAGGCCAAGGAGGGGGAATAAATCAGCAGGAATTCATGCTTCTGATTACTATTAAGTACCCCTGCCAGAAAGTGTTGGTGTTAGCTGTGTACAGGGTCAGGTTAAACTCAAGGTAATCTGGCATAATTTACAAAGTTCAGAAATAAATAACATCCACTTCAGTGAGGTAACAGGGAGCACCTGTATAACCATCAATATATTCAGGAAATGAGGGAGGGGGAATATTTTGTAGAATACATGTTCATGTGGTCAAGATTTGGCAACATGTCAATGATACTTAGTATACCCCATGTGGAGGGTCTGTACAGAGAATGTTGTCTCCTTCGATTTTGACATGTATTCATCAATGCATGGCTTCCAGTCCCGTGAAGATTTTTAGACTGTCTGATAATACTACAGCCTTCAAATCTGAGTATAAAGTCTGCAATGTAAATAAAATGTTCATAAATTACCCAATATATTGGAATGAAATCTGTCTAAATGTAAAAGATTGTTACCTTACGCAGTGGGGAGATACTTAAAACGGACCCGAGGCAGCGGTGGGTTTAAAATACTGCCATGAATCTTGCCGGCCAGTAAACTGAAGGCTTTGATATGCAAATAAGGGATTTACAACCAAAGAGCTCAATCAAAATCAATGACAACTCGTCAACAAAACCGAGCCACATGACTTGTTAAAATGAATCAAAGTTACCATCACTAGATTTTGAACAGATTGTCCTGGAATTTGGATATGGTTAAATTATTGAGAACCCTTCTCCCCGTCCCAAGGTGCTTCAGTCCAGAGAATACAACAGCCCCAGAAAGCAGAGAAATACATTTCCCCCTGTAAACCCAGCAGAACCCCGCTTTTAATCTACACTAGTCACCACCCCACTCCCTGGTGCTCGGTTTAGCCCGGGTGTCCAGGGGTTGGGGAGGTCGCCCGGTGTTCAATGTTTCAGGAG
Source organism: Cetorhinus maximus (assembly GCF_964194155.1). Lineage (NCBI taxonomy): Eukaryota > Metazoa > Chordata > Chondrichthyes > Lamniformes > Cetorhinidae > Cetorhinus > Cetorhinus maximus. Next base: position 781,610 of record NC_135890.1, read on the forward strand.
GGGAGTGGGTGAAGCGGCGCTTGTCCACATGGAGCAGAGTGCAGTGACCGATTGTAACTAGTCAACAGCCAGTGTCCAATAGATTTTAGTTCAACCACCCAGCTCCCCCTCATCGCCAAACACAGAAGCTGCTTGTATTAATACCTGGCGTCATATTTTAACGGGAGATCTTTATTTGGTTGTCAGCTGTTGATCCTGCACAGTCGCTCCGCTCCATTGCTTTGGGGATCTATCGCCATTTTAGCTTACAGGAGCTGGAGCTGATGTGACTCGGTTCCAGCCGGTGGGTTTATACACTCACTGCTTAAACTCAGGACCAAAGCTCCACACGACAGACAATAAAGAGCAGGAATAATTTATTTGAACATCTGAAACCTTTTGCGGTGCTTGTGAAGGGTTTGTTGCCCCTTCCCTGAGGGAGACGCCCAACACTGGGAAGGCGGGAGGTCACAGCAATAATCTCCCAGTCACTCACCTCCGTTATGTGCGGGTTGGGATTGAAGCCACACTGACTGCAGACCACAATCTGACACTGGGTGCACTGGTTGGAATTGCTTTGCCCGGTGCTGGCGAGGTGCAGTTCAGTGGTTGTACAGATTGGACAGAGGGTTTTCTTTGGAACGGGAGCTATCCGTGGTACTGAATAGTCGGCCGGGCCAGCGCTGCCCGGCTGGGGAGAGGCGGCGGGAGGTGGCGGCTGCTTCTGCCGCTGTTTCACGGCTTCTTTCTCGCCAGGCTTCGGGGTGGCTCTCGCAAACTGTTGGGAGGTGGATTTAGTGGGCCCTTTGGGAGCCGCTTTCTGTTTTCTGGCCACCTCGTCGCTCTCGGACTTGGAATCGAAGAGGTTGAATTTATTGACGACCGAGGACATCGCACTCAGAGGGTTTCCCTCTGAAAGGAAACTAGGCATCATCTTTGCTTCGGTCTCCTCTCCCCACAGATCAGTCCTTGCTCTGGTTTCCTGAAGAGAGCTGGCGGACAGGCTTCTCTGACGGAGAGCTTTATCCCCTAGTAATCCATTACCAGGAGACTGGGAGTGGAGGGGAGCCGGCCGCTGCTTCGCTTGATCGGTAGCATCTGTCTCTGACTTCCTGAAATAGTGAATAAAATACAGTTAGCAGGCGAAACTAATCCAGCCCCCATCCCCATCTAAATCATGGCAGAAATGGACAGCATGGGAAATTTCCTCCTCAACTGAAATTCTTTCACCAAAACAATATATTTACCAGAATAATTCACCCGGCTATCCCAGACACAAAACAGCTGACCATTTCCAATATCAACTGCGGTAAGGGTACCTTAAAAAGCAGAATCAGGCATTCCGCCCGAATCAGTCGCCAGAAAATCAGCTCAATCCGAAATAAGTCAAATCTTGCACTAATGCAGATCCCGAATCCAAGCTCCGCTAAAGCAGATGTGACCAGGGCGAAGTGCTGACGCCCAACCTCACAATAATAAATCACCAAATCAAACCGAGTCGCTGCATCGGAAATAAATGTTACTGTTCTGAGAGAGAAGTCTTTGGTTGTCTCAATACTTTACCTTCAGCTAGCAGCTAACTGTGCTGTGTGTGCAGTGATATCCTGCAATCCCGGAGCAATCGCCAGCGCCGCGACTCAACCAATCAAAGAAACGCTTTCTAAATCCCAACATCCAAACCCTCTCCCTAATCCGAACGAGATCGATGTAACGTCGCTTCTCCCCCCAACCACCTTCACCGCCACATTTGCAATACTTTAACGGTAATGGTGGCGTTAAACGTTAAACAGGTTGAATTTTAATCACTGGACATGCTGTAAAATCACCCTGTGGACTAAGCCTGCCTGTTAGCCAGGGGGGAAACCCGTTTTGTTTTGTTTTTTTTTGCTGCCCAGCTCTGCAATATCTACACCGACAATGCACAACACATCAAAGCTCAATGGGGCGTCTAGAGTTTGGAAGAGCAGCCGGCTCTGAACGTGCCTGTGTGCCCCCTGGGCCCTGGACATTACAGCGGCGATCTGTTTCCTCTCGTCCTGGCTCAGTTGGCTGAGATCAGCATCCATTCGTGCTGGAATGACAAAGGCCCTGAGCTCTGTGTCTGTCAGCCCAGCTTCCCCAGTCTCCACGCTCGCCTCATTCCCCATGCTGTGCTGTTCTCTTAAACTCTGCCTTTACTTATTATTTAAGATTTTATTTTGCAAATGCTGTGATTGTCCTTCCATTTTGAACATGTCATGTCTCTCTCACTCACTTCCCATTTCTCTAATGTCTCCGGATCCTCCCGAAAAAGCCGAGCCTGCCGCAGCGCGCATGCCCTGAGCAGCTCCTCGCCCCTTGGGCTCCGGCCAAAAGCTTTTAAAGCTGCAGGAAGCCAGCCTGTGCCACTCTGCTGTCCGTGCTCCAAACCACCAGCCTCATGCCAGATAGCACTTCGGGCAAATTAAAGCTGTAGAGCCCATAACGGGCTGGAGAGGGGGCGGGGGGGTGGGGGGGTACTGCAGAGCTTTGAAATGTTTGACTCTAAATCGTTATATCATCAGAAGCTGCATTCCTGTCCTAGAATCACAGAATGATAACACAAACCAGTGACAAATGGAATTTAACCTGAGTAGTGTGAGGTGATGCACTTTGGGAGGACTAACATGGCAAGGGAATACACAATGAATGGTAGGACCCTAGGAAGTACAGAGGATCAGAGGGACCTTAGTCTACATGTCCATAGATCCCTGAAGGCAGCAGCACAGGTAGATAAGGTGGTTAAGAAGGCATATGGGATACTTGCCCTTATTAGCTGAGGCATGGAATATGAGAGTAGGGAGGTTATGTTGGAGCTGGATAAAATGCTGATTAGGCTGTAGCTGGAGTACTGTGTGCAGTTCTGATCGCCACACTATAGGAAGGATGTGATTGCACTGGAGAGGGTGCAGAGGAGATTCACCAGGTTGTTGCCTGGGCTGGAGAGTTTCAGCTATGAAGAGAGACTGGATAGGCTAGGGTTGTTTTCCTTAGAGCAGAGAAGGCTGAGGGGGAACATTTTAAAAGAGTTTAAAGTTTCTGCCTCTACCACCAACTTGGGCAGCAAATTCCAGACACCCACTACCCTCTGCTTAAAAAAGTTCTTCCTCATGTCCCCCCTACACCTTCTGCCACTTATCTTGAATCTATGTCTCCTGGTTCTAGAATTCTCCATCAAGGGAAACAATTTTATCCTGTCCACTCTATCTATTCCCCTTATAATTTTGTGCACCTCAATCAAGTCACCTCTCAGCCTTCTTTGTTCTAAGGAAAATAACCCCAACCTATCCAATCTCTCCTCGTAGCTACACTTTTCAAACCCTGGCAACATTCTTGTAAACCTCCTCTGCACTCTCTCCAGCGCTATTACGTCTTTCCTGTAATGTGGTGACCAGAACTGCACACAATACTCCAGTTGTGGCCTCACTAGTGTTTTATACAATTCCAATATTATATCCTTACTTTTATATTCTATACCTCTGCCAATGAAGGAGAGCATTCCATATGCCTTCTTTACAACCTTGTCTACTTGAACTGCTGCCTTCAGGGACCTGTGTACTTGTACGCCAAGATCTCTCACTTCATCTACCCCTCTTAGTATATTCCCATTTATTGTGTAATCCCTGTAACTGTTTAACCTCCCTAAATGTATGACCTCACACTTCTCTATGTTCAAATCCATCTGTCACTTTACTGCCCACTCCACCAACCCATCTACCTCGCAGTTACCTCATCAAAAACTCAATTAAATTAGTTAAACATTACTTACCATCAATAAATCCAATTTGGTTTTCCTTTATTAATCTACACTGGTCCAAGTGGCTTTAATTTTGTCCTGAATCATCGTTTCTAAAAGTTTCCCCACCCCCAAAGTTAAGCTGACTGGCCTGTGGTTGCTGGGCTTATCTTTACATCCTTTTTTGAACAAGGATGTAATATTTGCAGTTTTCCAGGCCTCTGGGACCACCCCTGTGTCTAAGGCGGATTAGTTGATTGGAATATTATGATCAGTGCCTCCTCAATTTCCACCCTCGCTCCCAAGGCCCAGGACACAGGGGTGGGGGGACAGTTGTAGGAGATGTGCACACAGGGCGAATCAGTGGGGCCTGTGCCTTCAGGGGTCCTGGGCTCGGGCAGCACTGCCCCTCTCTCAAGTGGCTGCCTCATGTCTCAATACTTGCAAACAATCAGGTGCTGGGTGCACCGCTCTAGGACAAAATGCTAGTGCTCGAGATCCGATTGTCCTGGAGTGAGAGCCTGAGTCCATGCGGCCATTTGTTTTGGCAGCCAGGATGTATCCTGGGTGATGTAGACGACCCTTAAGCCTGAACCTTCCAGCCCCGTTGGCATCAGGCGTCACGACAGGTCGGGGGGCAGGTGAGAAGGTCAAAAATCGGTTTCCCGCCGTCATGAAACCAGTTTGCAATAATCCGCTCCACTCGTCAATGACAGGTTGTGTTTTCCACAGCCGCACATCAGGAACCTAATTTCAATACTTTAGCATCTCATTTTACACCCTGCTGGCCGGAATCATCTCCCCCCCCCACCCCCACCACCACCCCCACCATGCTGTATCACCCGGGCACATTGGCATGGCTGCAGGCTGACGTGTTTCACAACTGTACATATGCGATGTGCACCTGGCGAGCTCCACTTCACCTGAGACTTCGAGGTTTGTTTGCCAAGCTTGGCCCCAGCCCCCTCCCCTTTCCCTAACTAGGACCTTGGGCCTAATCTGTCTGTCTCTAGCTCTGCTTTTAAACAAAAAGGCAAAAAGTGTTCAATTAGTTAGCTCTGCTGCTTTTTTTCAATGGTCATTTTTATTGATGCCTCATTTTTAAAATGATCAGTTTATTCCTTTGAAATTAATTTTTTGTGCAGCAAGTTGTTTATGTTTTCTTCATACCTTAACATTTTGCTTTTAGAGGGCCGGAGAAAGGGGTTATTTTTGCTCCAATAAAAATGGGAAATGTTGGAAATGCTCAGCAAATCTGGCAGTATCTGTGTGGAGAGAAACAGAGGCAGTGACCCTTTGAAAGAACTAGTGCAGATTGTGGACCTGAAGCATTGACTCTGTTTCTCTTTACACAGATTCTGCCTGGCCTGCTGAGTATTTCCAACATTTTCTATTTATATTTATAAATTTCTATTTATATTGCAAATTTTAGCATCTCTAGTACTTTGCTCTCCTATTATATTCACAATGTTCAGCATTTCTAAGTGTGGTTAGTTTCAATTTAAAATGAGAAAATAGTTGTCACTCAATGCAAAGTGTAATTTTTCTGTTAACAAAGCTCGCTTGTGAAGGTAGAACTAGCACTTTACTTCGGGTGAGTTGGCTGGTGCAAATGTACTGGAAGGTTTTGCTATTTCTAAACGTGGAAGTGAAACCAGAATCATGTACCAAGAGAATATGTCACTGTTAGTTCAAGATATTCTCATTTGTACATAGGATTGTTGTTTGCAGTGCATGTAAGATTCATAACAAAACAAAAACCTGGAAAAACTCAGCAAGTCTGGCAGCATCGGCGGAGAAGAAATCAGTCAACGTTTCGAGCCTCCATGGCCCTTCGGCAGAACTGCAGCATAGTTTCAACAAGGGAGAAATATAAATTGGTTTAAGGTGGGTGGGGGGCGGGGGGGAAGAGACACATTGAGGGTGTGGTGTGAGCAGATAATAATCAAAGGATGTCAGAGACAAAAGGGTCAAAGAGGTGTTGAAGGTGGTGGTCTTTGTCTGAGAAAAGTACTAATTAAGAATGGAAAACAGGATATTCAAAGTACAGCTCTAGTGGGGGTGGGGTGGAAAGACTAAAGGTTTTAGTTTTAGATTTAAAAATAATGGAAATAGGTGGGGAAAGAAGAATCTATATAAATTATTGAAAAAAAAGCGGGTGGGGGGGGAAAAAGAAACGGGGTGGGGATGGGGGGAGGGGGAGTTTAAGATCTAAAGTTGTTGAATTCAATATTCAGCCCAGAGGGCTGTAAAGTGCCTAGTCGGAAGATGAGGTGCTGTTCCTCCAGTTTGCGTTGGGCTTCACTGGAACAATGCAGCAAGCCAAGGACAGACATGTTGGCAAGAGAACAGGGTGGAGTGTTAAAATGGCAAGCGACAGGGAGGTTTGGGTCTTTCTTGCGGACAGACCGCAGGTGTTCCGCAAAACGGTCGCCCAGTTTGCGTTTGGTCTCTCCAATGTAGAGGAGACCGCATTGGGAGCAACGAATGCAGTAGACTAAGCTAGGGGAAATGCAAGTGAAATGCTGCTTCACTTGAAAGGAGTGTTTGGGCCCTTGGACGGTGAGGAGAGAGGAAGTGAAGGGGCAGGTGTTGCATCTTCTGCGTGGGCATGGGGAGGTGCCATAAGTGGGGGTTGAGGAGTAGGGGGTGATGGAGGAGTGGACCAGGGTGTCCCGGAGGGAACGATCCCTATGGAATGCCGTCAAGGGGGGTGAAGGGAAGATGTGTTTGGTGGTGGCATCATGCTGGAGTTGGCGGAAATGGCGGAGGATGATCCTTTGAATGCGGAGGCTGGTGGGGTGATAAGTGAGGACAAGGGGGACCCTATCATGTTTCTGGGAAGGAGGAGAAGGCGTGAGGGAGGATGCGCGGGATATGGGCCGGACACGGTTGAGGGCCCTGTCAACGACCGTGGATGGAAAACCTCGGTTAAGGAAGAAGGAGGACATGTCAGAGGAACTGTTTTTGAAGGTAGCGTCATCAGAACAGATGCGACGGAGGCGAAGGAACTGAGAGAATGGGATGGAGTCTTTACAGGAAGCGGGGTGTGAGGAGCTGTAGTCGAGGTAGCTGTGGGAGTCGGTAGGTTTGTAATGGATATTGGTGGACAGTCTATCATCAGAAATTGAGACAGAGAGGTCAAGGAAGGGAAGAGAAGTGTCAGAGATGGACCATGTGAAGATGATGGAGGGGTGGAGATTGGAAGCAAAATTAATAAATTTTTCCAGGTCCCGACGAGAGCATGAAGCAGCACCGAAGTAATCATCGATGTACCGGAGAAAGAGTTGTGGGAGGGGGCCGGAGTAGGACTGGAACAAGGAATGTTCCACATACCCCATAAAGAGACAGGCATAGCTGGGGCCCATGCGGGTACTCATAGCCACACCTTTTATTTGGAGGAAGTGAGAGGAGTTAAAGGAGAAATTGTTCAGTGTGAGAACAAGTTCAGCCAGACGGAGGAGAGTAGTGGTGGATGGGGATTGTTGGGGCCTCTGTTCAAGGAAGAAGCTAAGGGCCCTCAGACCATCCTGGTGGGGGATGGAGGTGTAGAGGGATTGGGGTTCATGTCTGTTTGCATCCTTGCATGCTGAATCCAACACAAACTGAAGCTTAAACATCAGTCTACAGCCTCGATCTTGCTCTGATCTCCTATAATCCCTTACTTGACGACCTTCATTGGTTCCCTGTTGCTTACACATTGGAATGACAAACCTCTGCTTGGTTTTCCATCACCGTTACCTTTTAAGATGCTTCTAGCCCTACTTCTCAACTGTTCTTTGATTCTCCAACCTTGGCCTCCTATCCATTTCTCCCACTTTCTGTTCCACTTTCAGGGTATAGCCTTCAGTCATCTTGGTTCTAATTTGTAGTACTCCCTCCCTAGATCTCTTCATTTTCAAAAAGAAACTCCAAGCCCTACCTCATCAACCATGCTCTTGGTCATGTCTCTTAACTCTTCTATCATTCATGGAGTTTGACTGTGTTAAAGCTCCTGTATAGAAGCAATATTTTGCTGTTCCAAATCACTCAAACTTCACTGTTACTTCTTGTGAGAGATTTACTTCCTCGCAATGAGATTATTCTAAAAGATTGATCCTCCTGTTAGTCTTGCTGGCTCACTCCATAATAAGTAAAACTGTTTTTACAGGCTGTGAATTAGTATTGTAAATGAATAACTATCAGGAATGAGAAAAGTTACGTTTTAAATATTTAAAAAATATCTTCAAAATATTCCCCCATTCATATGACCAGGAGTATTTTGAACTATAAGCATACACACTGGTGGAGGAGGTAATTATAAAGTGACAGTACAAGTCGATGTCAGAGAGTCCATTATATTCAGTGTTCTGATCTATTCTTCCACTTGAGGTTAGGCAATTGCTAATAGCTTTAAAGGAGTGCTCTGAGCAATGACAAGAAACATATAAGAAGGACTTGCCCATACAAATTGATAATTCCAGTATTATTTCATACTATAAGGTTGTGAACTCAATTTGGATATTTCCAAAGAAGGATATAGAAATGAGTTGCATAACTTAAATGAAAGTTAAATTACTTCCTGTAATCCTGCCTGTTAATTTGCTACCTAGCTCCCCAAACTCTGACTGCAAGACCACATCCTTCTTTCTAACTATGCCATTGATACTGATGTAGACCACCGCCACTGGCTGTTCACCCTCTCCCCTCCGTGTATTCTGTAGCCATTCAGTGACATCCTTACCCTGGCACCGGGAAGGATTCATGGATCCTGGATTCAAATCTGGGCTTCAGAAATGCCCATCTCTTCCCCTAACTAATGAATCCCCTATAGTTCTCCCAGTCTTCATCATGTTTCCCTGAACAGCTAAGCCAGCCGTGTGCCATGCAATTGGCTCTGGCTGCACTCCCCAGATGAACCATTTCTTTCATCAGCACTCAGAGCTGAATACCTGTTGGTGAGTGAGATGCATTCATGGGCCTCCTGCACTACCTGCCTGTTTCTTCTTGACTGTGTGATGACCACTCATTCCCTCTTTCCCTGCATCCTCTTAAGTTGTGAGGTGACCACAAAGCGCTCAACCTCACGGTTGTGCCACCATGACACCAGCTGCTGCTCAAGCTCTGAAACCAATGGCTTAAACTGCTGCAGCTGATGACCCTTCCTGCACATTTGGTTACCCAAGACACAGGCAATGTCCTGTTGTTTCCATTGGAACAGGATGTGCACTCCAGGGGCTGGAGCTGCCCTATCATTCCTCTGTCTATTAGATAACAAAAGTTACTATTTAAAAAATAATGACTCACCAGCTACTCTTTCTTCTTCTTCTGTTGTCACTTAAATATAGGAGGTTAGTTGAAATGCTGATCTAAACTGGGTGAACCTGGAGTTTTTGATGCAATGCATTTTTGCTTACTAAGTTGATTTAAAAAAATGCTTCAGCAACCAGGCCTGCTAGAAGATGCTACAGAATGATGGCTTGTATTAATCATAGCAAGTAGTCAAAATTAATGCTGATGGTTTGTGATTAAGTTTTAAAATATTGGCACAAATTAAGAGAGTAATTGAAGGGAGAGAGAAATCTGTAACCTCAAAACTTGATATTTGATTGAAGGTGACATTCAGGAAGTGGACTTGCTTTATTAAAATCTATCACTTTGCAAGCAGTGTTGGATGGTTGTTCAGATAACCTCAACTGCACTGGTTACTTCAGCTGTGTAACTCAGTGAAGAGAAGCTGCAGCTTTAATAATTGTTCCCATTAAAAATGATGAGCCATTTCTTTCAGCAACAAATTGTTTTAATTAATTATAGTCATTGGTTCCGAGAGTCCAATTAAATAATTAAATGTTTACTGAGTATACTTCTTTACATAGTGAAAGGTAACCAATTAAACAATTATTGAGGATAACTGAATTGTTTGTGCTTGTAATTTAGCACAAAAGGAATTCTAGCACAGACTGTAACTGAATTGCTGGAAATCATTAGACTGACATGAGCAGGTTACCGATTGAATTTATATCTATTCCAAATTCATTGCATATATGATCACTTCCTGTTGGTATTGACATGCTTCCTGTAACACTCTCTGCTCATTTTATTTCTCTCATGCTTCAATTTTCCTATTTATTATTTAGAGCTAAAGTTCACTGTTCTTAGATGAGCTGACAAGCTAATAGCACGGTGTTATTAATTTTCCAGATATATGACTGGCTGACTAGATAATATGACCAGTTGCAACTTTACTCTTCCTAGTGGTGAATTCCAGCTCCATCTCAAGTAATCTAATTCCACAAGTAGCTCTTAGCAGGAACACCTTCCTCCCCAGCCTCTGCATGAACCCAGGCAGTCTCTCTCCTGGCAGCATTTTCTTTGAAGGACTGATCATAGATCTCTTTTTTTTTTATATATTCCAAACTAATTTCTTTTGAGGTGCTATTGTTTGCTGCATCTCATACCCGGGTCATCTGCCAATGGGAAGGGCAGAATCTTAAGACCTTCTGCCCCCTGCCAGATGTCAGGTGCAAGAAGTTCTTCCTTGCCCACTGTAACTCTCAGCCAGATGTTGGTCCACATGTTGTTCCACAATGAATGCTGCTGCCGTCTCACACTCTGTACTTTACCCCACATTCTCCATTGCTGCAGTTTGCAGCCATTAAACTAGTATCAGCTGTGAATACTGATGAGAGTGATGGTTCATCTGGGGAGTGCAGCCAGAGCCGCGTCCATGGCACCATGAGTAACTCAGCTGCACAGGGGAGCATGAAGACGACTGGAAGAGAAATAGTGAGTCGATATTTAGGGGAATAGACATGTGTTTCTGCAGTCACAGGCATGAATCCAGGATGGTGCGTTGCCTCCTGGTGCCAGGGTCAAGGATGTCACTGGGTGGCTACAGCACTCCGTGAGGGGGGAGGGGAGGGTAAACAGCCAGTCATGGTCCACATGGCACAACTGACATAGGTAGAAAGAGGGATATGGTGCTGCAGTCAGAATTCACAGAGCTAGGAAGGAAATCAGCAAGCAAGGCCACAAAAATAGTAATCTCCGGATTACTCCCAGTGCTATGCACAAGTGAGGATAAAACAGATGAATGTGTGGCTGGGAAGATGGTGCAGGAGGGAGGGCTTTGGATTCTTGGGACATTGGGATTGGCTCTGGGGGGATAGGGAGCTGTACAGGCAAGATGGGTTGCACCTGAACAGAGCCACAACCAATTTTGTTGTGGGGTGGTTTGCTAGTGTTATTGGGGAGGGTTTAACTAACTTGGCAGGGGTGTTGGAACCAGGAGATAGTACTAGAGAGGGATACCAAGGTGCAAAGAATAATGGGGGAGACAGATAGCACTTAAGTAGGACCAGTAAGGTATTGGGTGGGTTCACCATAAGAGGGAAAGTGATAAAGTCTAAATTAAGGTTACAGTGCATGTATGTGAATGCATGGAGTGTAGGAAATAAGATCAGTGAGTTGCAGACCCAGGCGCAGAGAAGTGCAATACTTATAGAGTAGTTATAATGGCGGACTTTAATTATCCAAATATAGACTGGGATGGTGGTAGTGTAAAAGGCAGAGAGGGATAAGAGTTACTAAGGTGCGTTCAGGAGCATTTTCTACAGCAGTATGTTTCCAGTCCAATGAGAAAGAATGCATTGCTGAACCCAGTTCTTGGGAATAAGATGGGCCAAGTGGACCAAGTATCAGGAAAGGAACATTTAGGAGACAGTGTTTAGGTTGCTATGGAAAAGGACAAGGCACAAAGGAGTTAAGAAACGACATAGATGACTATGTGGGGGGTAGGATTAGTAAGTTTGCAGATGACACAAAGATTGGCCGGGTGGTTAACAGTGAGGTTGAGTGTTTTGGGCTACGGGGAGATATAGACCGGATGGTCAAATGGGCAGATAAGTGGCAGATGGAATTTAACCCTGAAAAGTGTGAGGTAATACATTTTGGCAGGAGTAATTTGACAAGGAAGTATTCAATGATTGGCATGACAATAGGAAGTTCTTAGGAACAAAGGGACCTTGGCATGTGTGTCCATAGATCTCTGAAGGCAGAGGGGCATGTTAGTGGGGTGGTGAAAAAGGCATATGGGACACTTGCCTTTATCAATCGAGGCATAGATTACAAAAGTAGGGAGGTCATGTTGGAGTTGTATAGAACCTTGGTGAGGCCACAGCTGGAGTACTGTGTGCAGTTCTGGTCACCACATTATAGGAAGGATGTGATTGCACTGGAGTGGGTGCAGAGGAGATTCACCAGGATGTTGCCTGGGATGAAACGTTTAAGTTATGAAGAGAGGTTGGATAGACATGTGTTGTTTTCATTGGAGCAGAGAAGACTGAGGGGTGACCTGATTAGGGTGTACAAGATTATGAGGGGCATGGACAGGGTGGATAGGGAGCAGCTGTTCCCCTTAGTTGAAGGGTCAGTCACGAGGGGACATAAGTTCAAGGTGAGGGGCAGGAGGTTTAGGGGGGAAAACTTTTTTACCCAGAGGGTGGTGATGGTCTGGAATGCACTACCTGGGAGGGTGGTGGAGGCGGGTTGCCTCACATCCTTTAAAAAGTACCTGGATGAGCACTTGGCACGTCATAACATTCAAGGCTATGGGCCAAGTGCTGGTAAATGGGATTAGGGAGGTAGGTCAGGTGTTTCTCACGTGTCGGTGCAGACTCGATGGGCCGAAGGGCCTCTTCTGCACTGTGTGATTCTGTGATTCTGTGAACTGGGGCGGGCAGAGGAGGGGACAAGTTCAATGGGGTAGGAATAGATCTGACCAAGATAAATTGGAATCAAAGATTAACAGGCAAAACAGTAACTGAACAATGGACTGCATTTAAAAGAAGAGATAGTTCCAGTGCAGTGAAGGTACTAGGGGGAAGACGGGGCCAACAAATCCACAGCTTCTTGAATGACATAAGAGATAGAAATTAAAATAAAGCAGAAAAAGTGTACTCATGACAGAGATCCGGCCAATAATACAATTGAAAACAAACTGAATATAGAAGGTTCAGAGGGGAATTGAAGAAAGCAAACTGGAGAAACAAAGAAAACGTGTGAGAAGAGACTGACAGACAACATAAAAGGAAATCCAATGTCTTCTATAGATATATAAATAGCAAAAGGGTGGTAAGAGGATGGGGCAGATTTGGGACCAAAAAGGGGATTTACACATGGAAGCAGAGGGTATGGCTGAGGAACAAAATGAATACTTTGCATCTGTCTTTACCAAGGAAGAAGATGCTCCCAGATCATGGTGAAAAAGGAGGTTGTTCAGACACTACAAGGGTTTAAACTTGATGAGATGGAGGTATTGTATAGGCCACCTATACTTAAAGTAGATAAAGCACTAGGATCGGATGAGATACATCCAAAAATACTGAAGGAAGTGAAAGTGGAATCACAGAATCTTAACGGCACAAAAGGAGGTCATTTGGCCCATCATGTCTGCACCAGATCTCCAAATGAGCTTTGTGATCTCGTGCCATTGCCCTGCCTTTTCCCCGTACCCCTGCACATTGTTTCTATTTAAATAATTATATAATGCCCTCTTGAATGCCGTGATTGAACCTGCCTCCCCCACATTTCCAGGCAGCGCATTCCAGACTCACTGTGTGAAAACATTTTTTTCTCACATCACATTTGCTTCTTTTGCAAATCACTTTAAATCTGTGCCCTCTCGTTCTTGATCCTTTTACGAGCGGGAACAGCCTGTCCCTATCTACTCTGTCCAACCCCCTCATGATTTTGAACATTTCTATCAAATCTCCCCTTAACCTGCTTCTCTCCAAGGAGATCAGTCCCAACATTTCCAACCTATCCTCATTGCTCAGGTTTCTCATCCCTGGAACCATTCTTGTTAACCTCTTCTGCACTCTCGCCAATGTGTTCACATCCTTCCTATAATGTGGTGCCCAGAACTGTACACAATACTCCAGCTGAGGTCTAACGAGTGACTTATATAAATTCAGAAATTGCAAAGGTATTAGTCAAAAGTTTTCAATCTTCAGGTGTGGTGCCAGAGAACGGGAGAATTTAAAGTGTTACCGTTTTGTTCAAATAGGATGTAAAGTTAAGCCCAGCAATTACAGGCCAGTCCGTTTAATTTTCGTAGTGGGGAAACATTTAGAAATGATAATTTGGGACAAAATTAATAGCCACTTGGGCAAATGTGGGTTAATTAGGAAAAACTAGCATGGATTTGTTAAGGCAAAATCATGTTAAACTAACTTGCTGGAGTATTTTGATGAGGTAATAGCGAGGGTTAGTAAAAGCAAAATACCGCAGATGTTGGAAATCCGAAATAAAAACAGAAAATGCTGGAAAAGCTCAGCAGGCCTGGCATCGTCTATGGAGAGAGAAATAGAATTAACATCGCAAGTCTGTATGACTCTTCTTCACAGCTCAGAGGGGGTTAATGAGGGTAATGCTGTTGCTGTGCTGTACTTTGTCTTCTTAAAGGAATTTGTTAAAAGTGCCCCACAACACACTTGTGAGTAAAGTTACAGCTCATGGAATAAAAGGGACAGTAGCGACATGGATATAAAATTGGCTGACTGACAGGAAACAAAAAGTAGTGGTGAACGGTTGTATTTTGAGCTGGAGGAAGGTTTGTAGTGGAGTTCCTCAATGTTGGGATCCCTGCTCTTCCTGCTATATATTAATGACCTTGACCTTGGTGTATAGGGCACAATTTCAAAGATTTTGGATGAAACGAAACTTTGTAATGTCCTGCCAGCCATTCTTAAAGCCCTACAGCCTCTGTTCCAAAATAAGACTAAGGCATGAGTATTCCAACCCTGTGTGCTGACATTAACTCCCCCTCTCTTCTATTTTAATAGAGCTGTTAATGAGTTTATTTTAAATGTGGGTTCAATGTGTTTCCTTTAACATTGGGGGTGCGTCAATTAAATGGGTTTGGCCAGTGGGAATAACACTGACTGAATTATACAATAGTCGAACTTTCAATATCACAAAGGCTGCAGTATTCACGAGGTGGCAAGTGGATGTGAACATCAGTGTTCAATGTACAGGTAACTCTTTAGCTGTCATGAAAGAAGATTGTTATTGATGAGGCCATTGGGTGTTTCTCACTAAAGCAGGACCCACACACCGATCAGGAGATTCAGGCCATATTGCCAGTTTTATGAAAATGTAAGAGCTGCATTCAAACACAGGTAGTGAAAGTCCCATTCAAGGAACCTTAAATTCTCTTAACACCTCCTAATATTGTCCAAATAAACAAAAAGACAATGAAAGAAACACTTCAGAGAAAGATAAACAACTGTAAATCAAACAACGCTAGTAGTTCCCTTCAAGTATGTAAACAGGCCCCACAGGGGTAAGTCCATTAGTCAAATTACTGTGCCTCAGTTTCCTGTGAATTACTGTGCGTCAGTTTCCTATGAGTTACTGTGCATCAGTTTCCTGTGAATTACTGTGCGTCAGTTTCCTGTGAATTACTGTGCGTCAGTTTCCTATGAATTACTGTGCGCCAGTTTGCTATGAATTACTGTGTGTCAGTTTCCTGTGAATTACTGTGCGTCAGTTTCCTATGAATTACTGTGTGTCAGTTTCCTGTGAATTACTGTGTGTCAGTTTCCTGTGAATTACTGTGCGCCAGTTTGCTATGAATTACTGTGCGTCAGTTTCCTTTGAGCTACTGTGGGCAGAATCTTCCCGTTGGTGTGCGAGGGCAGGCCCCGCACACACGCGTGTAAAATGACGCATGGTGACGTTGGGTGAGCATCCCGACATCACTGCGCTCCATCGCATTTCTTTGGGCGGGTGTGCGTTGATCTCCGATATGCGCCCACCATTAATTAACCGGCCAATTAAGGTCCTTGAGGCGCCAATTGACGCTGATTTTTCTGCGCCCATGCAATCTTCAGGTGCGTAGGAGACATTTGTATAAACCTCATCCACGGGCAGGATAAGAGGGCTCAGTGGGGTCACAAGTGTGCACTGTCAAATATTGATGTTTCAAGGTTACTGATCCTTGCCTGTGTGATCTGTGATACTTCAAAACGCACACCAGCTGCTTGGTCTGGACTCTTAACCCTCAGGTCCGCACTCTGCAGTGAGGAATCTTTTCTGGGCCTGCAGGTTTCAGGAAGCCTTCCCTTAGTCTGGGAATGGGAGCTGAACACTCCCACTGGAGGCAGCTCCTCTGAGGAGGAAGGGAGGGCTAGAAGGGGGAGGAGGCCAGGAGTGCACATTCAGCCTCCAGGGGAGCCATCAGCTGTCCACACTTGTGTCAAGCAGGTTACAGATGCTCTGTTCAGATGTGCATTGAGCTTCATTCACTTCTGTAGGGACCAGGCCAGCCAGACACAGTGAGCCAGAGGCTTCGCGGCCATTGCTGGCTTCCCCCGTGTCCAGGGTGCTATAGACTGTACACATGTGGCCATCAAGGCGCCAGCAGGTGAGCCCGGTGCCTTCATCAACAGGAAGGGCTTCCACTCCATGAACGTGCAGATAGTGTGTGATCACAGGATGCTGATTCTACAAGTCTGTGCAAGGTACCCAGGCAGCTCCCACGACGCCTACATCCTCAGTCAGTCCCAGGTGCCGGGGCTCTTCAGTGCTCCAGCCCGCTGGATGGATGGCTGCTGGGTGACAAGGGCTATCCCCTCAGAAGGTGGCTCATGACGCCTCTCCACCATCCAAGAACAGAAGCTGAGCAGCGGTACAATAGGAGCCACGGCACCACAAGGGCTGTGGTGGAGAGAGCCATCGGTCTTCTCAAGATGCGCTTCTGATGCCTGGACCATTCAGGGGGCGCACTCCAGTACCCCCCAGATCGTGTGTCGGTGATAGTGGTTGCATGCTGCACTCTCCACAATCTGGTGCTGGAAAGGGGGGATGCTGTGGGTGATGAAGATGTAGACACAGTGTCTGCGGCTGCACATGCTGAGCCCAGCAGTGAGTCCGAGGATGAGCACACACAGGGAAATGTTGAGGGGGTAGACGCTGACCCGGGCATACTCCAGGGAGGCAGGGACACCCGGGAGGCTTTAATCCAGCGAACCTTCAGCCAGCACATCACATATGGACCACCCGGACAAGCCTGGGCTGTAGGCTCCATATTCGAGACCTCAATGCAAAATCTGCCAGGTTAGGAACTTTAACTAAGGTCCTTGTTAATAAAGGTGAACATCCCACAAAACACTCAATGCATTTTTGGTAACCATCCACCTGCAGAAGAAAAGAGGCTCCCTCAGCCATG
Organism: Cetorhinus maximus; assembly: GCF_964194155.1. Lineage (NCBI taxonomy): Eukaryota > Metazoa > Chordata > Chondrichthyes > Lamniformes > Cetorhinidae > Cetorhinus > Cetorhinus maximus. Next base: position 798,553 of record NC_135890.1, read on the forward strand.
GTCACATGTCTGAATTTAATATTGTAACCAAAGAAACTTAATGAAACAAAATGACAAAGGTGTTAAAAATCACACCAACTCATAAAGACCTCATCTTGGGCCAACACCAAAGCACCAGTGAGAAACCCGTGATGTGCCTAAGGTGCCTTATGTTTACATTTTCAGGTGCTATGTCTTGGTGCTGCCCCCTCGCTGGGAGTGGTATCTGAGCCAGCCTGCTGACTCTGCTGTCCTGTTGGCCTCGATGACCTTGGCGGTCGTCCTCTGGCCCGTGGAGCCTGTGCTGGCCCCGCCTGGGAGGGAGCTGCCAGTTCCACAGCTGGCATCACCCCAGTCGTCACAGCCTCACCGGATGATATGGTCACTGGGAGAGGGGTGGAGGAGCTGCTGCCCTCATCCAGAGCGCCCTGAGAGGAGCTCACAGAGATGACAGGCAGCTGCTGCGCCGACATGAGGTCACTTCGGACCTCCCTGCTCACTGTGGATGGATGGGCACCGAGCTGGGAAACTTGGTGCCCACACCACCTCCCACACTGGCACTGACCAGCTGAGGTCAATGCTGATTTAAGGGCTTGCTGGTCAGAGCGCATTCCCAGGAAGCCCTGATTGGTCTCCTGGAGGAGCCTCTCCACGAGAGTCGCCACTCTCTCCGTGGCGGACGCAAGGCGCTCAGACATGTGGCTCATTGCATCGGCGATCATCCACATAGGCCCCTCCACCATGGAGACAAAGCCAAGCATAGCCTCATGTATCTCCCCCAGATCCTCCCGCACACCCGGCCGCATTTCCTGCACCTGCTACATCGCGGACGACTCCAGAGGCTCATCATCAGGCACCGACTGATTTCTGCCTGGTCCCCTGCAGCCCTCTGACTGCTGGCGCCATGGGCACTCTCTGTCTCTGCCAGCTCCTCCAGCGACTGTGAAGTGCCCTCACCGCTAGTGAGGACAGAAGACACTAGGCGACATTCTAACTCCCGCCAAGGTGCTAGTATCTGCGCTGGTGCCTGCCTGGCAGAGACGGTGTGACGCTGGTGAGACTTCAGGGCCCTCAGGTGTGAGAGGGGGCCTCTGCTGCTCCTCCTCCCGGCCCTGCTCCACTGATACTGAAAGGAAGACCAAGGACATTGGATCAGTTAACGTGGAGACAATGTCAATGTGCATCCCTGTCCCCCGGATCATTATGTGCTCATCCTTCCATAAGCCATGTTGCAAACTTCAATCACTGAACATTCAGCATTGCCATGGCTGTTGGGAGAACAATGGTGACCTCACTGCTGGGCAAACATACCTGCCCGTGGCACCCCAGCCTCACCGACACCAGTGGTCCTGGGTGCATGACGCCTCTCCAAATCCAGGGCCTCCTGCTTGAAGTGGCTGAGAATCGCCAACTGTGCCGGCCCACTGCCAGTCCTAACCCGCTTGGCAGCATTATGTGCATTATTTTCCTAAAAATGAGATACGAGCTTTGATTTGTGCAAATTGCACATGGACTCTCTTCGCGAACGGCCCACCCCAACCAGAATGGGACATATCAGGGCTCCAGAGCCTCCTCACCCCGCTGCTGCCGAACACTCACACAAAGATGCCAGGCCTGTTCCCCAACTCCCCCACCCCTTTGGCCATATGCTGCCTACATCACATTAGGCACCACACGGTCTAACCTTCCATAACAAGGAGGCACAAGCACGTGGAGTGCAGAGGGCAGCAGATCGATCGGTGCCAACGCCACCTTGAAGCTCCCCTCCCAGCATCTCATCACCCTGACTTGGACATGTCCTGGAGTTCCAGCTCTGCACCTCGGTACAGCTCCTCCAGGTTACCCCCAAAACAGTCATGTGGGTCTCAGTGTACCACATGCTGCGGGTGCAGAACCCATCTCTTCACCACCCTCTCAGGGTGACCTCGACATGGGCAATATCTGCTGGCCCATCCAGCGAAGGACACATGTTGTCAATGATTGAATGCAGTCACTACACACAGGGTTTGGAGAGGGGGGCACCAGGGGAGAAAGCCGACCTGCTGGGTTAAGTGACCAATGCCAACGTGGTCCTCGCCCTTCCTGAGCACAACAAGTCATTGAAGCGCTTGCGACACTGGATCCAGGTGAACCCCACCACCTCACGGGAGTTCACCACCTCCACCACCTCCTCCCAGACACATTTCATCATGTGGGGGGGCCTCCTCCTCCAATCCTGGGGAACCAGCACCTCCCCCCGTGCTGCCACCTCCTCGAGGAGAGCAGTAAGGCAATCATTGGAAAAACGAGGGGCACAGTGCCCGCCTGCCCTGCTCCCCTGCCTGGCCTGCTCACCAGCAGCGTCCTGGGAAGCCCTTCCACTGGCCGAGACTCAGCCTCTGAAAGGCTGCAGGAGTTTTTCAAACAGGCGGCTGGGTCGCCATTGGACCCGGTGGTCAATGCAGTCCCACCGCTGCCCGTCCACTCCTGCTGCCCTCAGGAACCGCGATTCACGTAAGACCCGCCTGCGATCAGGTCCACGCCCGCCCGTGCCCGCTCCCGCTCCCACTCCAGGCCCCTGCCAGCCAGAAAACGCTGCCCTGTGTGTCAGTTTCTGTGAGTTATCGTCCAAGATTTTGCCGTTGGCGAGCAGGGGGCGGGGCCCATTTGCCAACATGTAAAATGACGCGTGGTGACATCAGGGGAAACTCCCGACGTCACCGCACCCCACATAAATTTTCAGGAAGGCGGGGGCGCAGCAAAATCAGCTGTGTGTCCGCCAACCTGTCAATGGCCAATTGAGGCCACTGACAAAGTAATTAAAGCACTTAAAGGACCTGCCTGTCCAACCTTAAGGTCGCAGGTCAGGAGCCCCGGCGGCAAATAGAGAAAACTTGAAACCTCATCCACCAGCGGGAAGAGGTTTTGTGCAGGTTTTAAAAAATTTATTAAAGTTTTTTTAAAAGTTATGGACAGTGTCACATGAGGAGACATTTCAGGGATTTTTTTTTCTATTTTTAATATTATTTGACAGTGGGGCCGATCTCCCTGAGGCAGCACTTAGCCTCAGGGAGACGAGTGCGTATGCGCGATTGAGTGCACTCCCGGCTCAGGGAATCCTCCCCGCCCGCACAGGGAGCGCTTCCATCTGGACATCACGCTGGGTGGGCCTTAATTGGCCCAGCCACGTAAAATGGCAGCGCCACCCAATTGGGGGCACAGATGGGAGGTGCACCTCCCCGTGCCCAGTCTTCAACATCCACCCCGATGGGGGGAAAATTCTGGCCATTGTGTGTCAGTTTCTGAGAGTTACTGGGCAGAATTTCCCGCTTGGTGGGTGGGCGGGCAGCCGACTGCCGCCGCAGCAAATATGGGCCGCGCCGCTATTTTCTGTGGGTGGCCAATTAAGGCCCACCCAGTGGGCTAGTGACTCCTGTGGAGAACGGGAAAATAGTCACGGTGTCGGGCGGCCTCAGACTGCCAGTTCCAATGGGGAGCCGGCCGCCTGTACAAAGAGAGGCCAGGCAGCCTGCTCAAGGCAGTGCACCATGGCCACTCATGGAGTGAGGGAGGGGGGTGAGAGTGGACAGCAGCATGAGCAGGAGGAGGGGGGCAGGCTGCAGGAGAGGCCAGCGGGGGGTCACTGTGCCCCTCGATTCTCTGATACCTGCCTTGCTGTCCTCCTGCAAAAGGTGTCTATCCGTCGGCACCTGCTGTATCCGGAGGATGGGAGGAGGAGGGCCCCCCATGTCACCAGCCAGGAGTGGGAGGAGGTTGGTGACGCTGTCAGTGCCCATGACGATGTGCGGCGCACAGGGACCCAGTGCCGAAAACGATTCAATGATTAGCTGCGCTCTGGAAGGGTGGGTACCATGTCGGCCTTGGCCATTTGACCCAGAAGGCAGCCTTAGCCTTTGAGGCACCCCCCCACATCTTAGTGTCGTTACTGCATAGGGCATTTGGCGCACGCTGGGTGGGCAAACAGATAGTGACCATGCTTACATCAGCCTTAGTGGGTGAGGAGAAGATGGGTTCTCCCCGCAGCATATGTTGGTGTTTGTTGTATTTGAGTAGTCTGGGGGTAACCTGCAGAGAGGCAGCTCGACACATGCTCCGAACTCCAACACATGTCTTATTGATGGTGATGAGATGGTGGAAGGGAAGCCTCAAGGTGTCGTGGCCAAGAGCCATCTGCTGGCCTCGGCGCCACACCTAGTTGCGATCAGCCCCAATAAATCCTCTTCTCTGTTCTGCAGGCAAAAAGTCAACACAATCTTCGGGAGCGCCTGAGGACTGGTGGTGGGCACGCCCTGCTCCAGCACCTCACCACCTATGAGGAGCAGGTCATGGAGCTGGGGAGGAGGCAGGCGGCCAGGTCGGCAGGTGTCGGCGAGGCTGGGGTCCGGCGGGCAGGTATTTGAGGTCCACAGTCCCATCCACTCTGTCTGCCCACCATCCAAACCACTGATGGTTGCTTCAATCATTAATGCTGCAACACTGCTCATTCACAGACTGATACAGCCAGACGTGTGGGTCATACACAAAGGTCCCTCGGCCCCTTGAGGATGTGCATCTCCAGCACCTTCCAAAGTCACCTTATCCCATTTGTGACCACTATCCCCATGGCCTAACATGCCATGGCATCACTGCTGCACAGCCAAAGACTTTTTGCATCTTAGGAGGGTTTGTACCTCCACCACCCTTTCAGCCAGTGCGTCCCACATTACTCTGTCCAAAAGGTCCTCAGCACCTCAGCTGTCGACCTCATGGCACTCAACTTAGATAACTGCCAACACGTTAGTCATCCCTGCACCAAGGGGAAATGTTGCCTTCTGTCCACCCGTTCTATACCCTTCATAACGGTCTGAAGGTCAATAATGTGACCTGTCAATCTCCTGTGCTCCACGGCAAATGTCGCAAGTGTTTGCAATGTTTCCTCATCACTCCAACTCTCCAGGCCAGCATGCATCCAGGTCAGGAACCTCTGCACTCTCCCCACTCCAATGGTACGTAACATTCCATGTGGCAGTGCACCATGTGGCATTCCTGAGGCCACCTGACCAGCCTGTCTGCATGTGCATTTAATGGTTGGGGCTCCTCTTGACTCTTTTTCACTTCACCAATGTTCATCTCCTTAGGGTCTTGAAGGGTGAGCGACTTATGAGGGTGGGGAGGAAAGGGATGAAAGGTTGAACTGACTGTACCCTAACTGATGCACTGTCCTTGTTGTTAATTTCAGCATCACCACCAGAGCGACACACACGTCCTCAACGCAGCCCCATCTCCACACCTGAGGCCCAACATGTGCAACTTGCGGCACATCATTTCAGCCAGCCAGGCACCAGCACAGACACACACACCTCGGTGGGGACTTTACCATCGGCTAGTGTCCCGGGGGCACTTCACAATCGCTGGAGGAGATGGTAGGGGCAAAGAGTTCTGATGGCGCCAGCAGCCAGAGGACTGCAGGGCACGAGGCACATGCTGAGTCCGGCACTGATGATGTGCCTCTGGAGTTGTCATCAATGCAGCAGCTGCAGGACAAGCGGCAGGAAGCACGTTTACATCTGGCATGACGGTGTGCTTCAGTTGGTCTCTGCAATGGAGGGGCCCAGGCAGAGTGCACGTGAAGGTTTGACCCTCAGGGCAGAGCTTCAGGCTTCCTTCGCTGAGAGATTGGCGACTCTCATGGAGAGGGGCTTCAATCAGATGGAACATTTTATGATTGGGATACGCTCTGACCTGCAAGCCCTCACAGCAGTACTGGCCATGGGTGGTCATTCCCAACGTGGGAGATGTTGTGGGCACCAAGCGTTGGTGCTCGGTGCCCATCCATCTCCGGTGAGCAGGGAGGTCCAATATGACCTCACGTTGGCACAGCAGCTGCCTGTCGTCGCTGCGAGCTCCTCTCAGGGCGCTCCAGATGAGGGCAGCAGCTCCTCTGCCCCTCTGCCAGTGACCGTTGCATCCGTTGAGGCTGCGACAACTGGGGAGATGCCAGTTCTGGAACTGGCCACTCCCTCCCAGGCGGGGCCATCACAGGCTCCACGGGCCAGAGGACGCCCGCCAAGGTCATCAAGGCCAACAGGACAGCAGAGTCAGCAGCTGGCTCACAAACCACTCCGAGCGATGGGGCGGCACCAAGACGTAGCACCCGAAAACGAAAGCATAAGGCACGTTAGTCTCTCCATGGGTTTGTCACTGGTGATTTTGTGTTGGCCCGAGATTAGGGAAAATATAATTATGTACGTCTGAGCGATGTTTGTGTTTTATTTTTGACAGAATGAAGTCCACTTTTCTGACCATGGCTGAGGGTGTTTCCTTTGTGCTGCATTTGTATGTTTCACAGACATATCATGAGTGTTTGAGTGGACATTGATGTTTCTGTGCTAAGCCCTTAGTTGCAGCTGATGAGGTGGAAGATGTAGCACCTAAGTGCCACGTGTGGAAGTTCCAGGCAATGCTGGTCCTGCTGATCCATGTGTATGGAACTAGCTGAAGGTTCTTTGGGTTAAATTGTCCCGGGTGTCCCTGCCTCCTTGGTGTAGTAGTGGGTCGGCGTGCTGCCCCTCATCATCGCCCTGTGCTTCCTCATCCTCTGAGCCACTGCTGGATTCATCATGTGCAGCCTCATCCAGTGCGTCAAGGTCTTCATCGTCAACTGCATCCCCCTTTTCCAGCGCAAGATTGTGGAGAGTGCAGCATGCTACCACTATCACAGAGACACAATCTGGGGGGTACTGGAGTGCGCTCCCTGACCGGTCCAGGCAACGGAATTGCATCTTGAGAAGACCAATGGCTCTCTCCACCACAGCCCTTGTGGTGCCCTGGCTCCTATTATACCGCTGCTCAGCTTCTGTTCTTGGATGGTGGAGAGGCGTCATGAGCCACCTTCTGAGGGGATAGCCCTTGTCACCCAGCAGCCATCCATCCAGCCGGGCTGGAGCACTGAAGAGCCCCGGCACCTGGGAGTGTCTGAGGATGTAGGCGTCGTGGGAGCTGCCTGGGTACCTTGCACAGACTTGTAGAATCAGCATCCTGTGGTCACACACTATCTGCACGTCCATGGAGTGGAAGCCCTTCCTGTTGACGAAGGCACCGGGCTCACCTGCTGGTGCCTTGATGGCCACATGTGTACAGTCTATAGCACCCTGGACACGGGGGAAGCCAGCAATGGCCGCAAAGCCTCTGGCTCGCTGTGTCTGGCTTGCCTGGTCCCAGCGGAAGTGGATGAAGGTCAATGCACGTCTGAACAGAGCGTCTGTAACCTGCTTGACACAAGTGTGGACAGCTGATTGGGAGACACCGCAAAGATCACCCACTGAGCCCTGGAATGAGCCAGAGGAATAGAAGTTGAGGGCAGCTGTGAGCTTCAGAGCCACTGGCATGGGGTGTCCACCCACACAGTTAGGGGAGATCTCAGGGCCAATCATCTGATAGATATAGTTGACTCTCTCCCTTGACAGTCGGAGCCTCCTTCGTCACTGCACCTCAGTCATATTGAGGTAGCTGCTTTGCCGCCTGTAAACCCTAGCAGCAGGATAGTGGCATCTTCTGCAGCCCCTTCCACCTTGGACAATCTCTTGACCCTGCGCCCCCTGTGCCTGTGCCTGTACTCCCAAAGGTGGCTCCCCTGGAGGCTGATTGTCCACTCCTGGCCTCCTCCTTATTCTATCCCTCCCTTCCTCCTCAGAGGAGCTGCCTCCAGTGGCGATGTCAGAACCCATACCCAGGCTAACTGGAGGCCTCCGGAAAGCTGCAGGCCCGATAAAGATTCCTGACTGCAGAGAGGTGAGCTGAAGCTTCAAAGTACAGAGAAAGCTATTGGAAATCGATCTGAACTGGTAAAAATCACACAGGCAAGTTTAAAACACTTTCTGCATTAAATACTTCAAAAAAAACATTAACAACCCCTCTGAGCCCACATATCCTGCCCATGGATGAGGTTTGTTAAAAATTCAGTTACCCGCCTGCCCGTTGGGCCCATGCGCCGAGGTGAAGATCACACGGGCTCCTCAAAATCGGCGTCAATTGCCGAGTTAAGGGCCTTAACAAGGTCTTTAATTAATGGCGGGCGCGCATCCCGCTGCTGTGTGCGCCCGCTGACAGAAATATCGTGATGCTACGCACTGATGTCGGGATGCTCCCGCGACAACACACGGCACTTTAAGCACTGATGTGCGGACTCCACCACCCACGCATCAGCCAGAAAATTCTGCCCTGTGAACTGCGCTTCGGATCCCTGGGGCAGGATTTTATGGCCCCGCCCGCCTGGCAGTATAGTACAGTACCGATGAACTGAATGGAGATTTAAATGGCTCACTGCAACTGTGGGGGAGGGGGTGAAACATGGCGCGGTGGGGGCGCATCTTCCTGGCCAATGAATTACTGTGCATCAGTTTCCTGTGAATTACTGTGCGTCAGCTTCCTGTGAATTACTGTGTGTCAGTTTCCTGTGAATTACTGTGCGTCAGCTTCCTGTGAATTACTGTGTGTCAGCTTCCTGTGAATTACTGTGTGTCAGTTTCCTGTGAATTACTGTGTGTCAGTTTCCTGTGAATTACTGTGTGTCAGCTTCCTGTGAATTACTGTGCATCATCTACCTGTGAATTACTGTGCGTCAGCTTCCTGTGAATTACTGTATGTGCGTCAGCTTTCTGTGAATCAGTGTATGTGCGTCAGCTTCCTGTGAATTACTGTGCGTCAGCTTCCTGTGAATTACTGTGCATCATCTTCCTGTGAATTACTGTGCGTCAGCTTCCTGTGAATTTATGTGCGTCAGCTTCCTGTGAATTACTATGCGTCAGCTTTCTGTGAATTAGTGTATGTGCGTCAACTTCCTGTGAATTACTGTGCGTCAGCTTCCTGTGAATTACTGTGCGTCAGCTTCCTGTGAATTACTGTGTGTCAGTTTCCTTCAGCGAGTATATGAATGGGGGAAGCCAAACATTCACTTAATGAAAGTGATTGGAGCCCCAAACCATTTTTATGATTGGGCCTTATTTGAATTTAATTGGTGAATTCCAAGTGCTAAACCAGCATTGTTGGGCTTTGTACCAAAGGAGAGGCGGGAAATCTAAATATTCCTTTGAAAGCTTGTAAATAAAAGGAGAAAAGATGGTCTTAGGGAGGCAGCAGAGGACTGAGCACCAAAGGATCATTTTTGTGGGTCAGGAGGGTCATCATTTAAGAATAGGAGCTCTTACAGTGAAGACATTATGATAACATTGCCCTGGCGACAGCTGTGATCATGTCCCACAAATGCCTGGTGAAGTTCCTGAGGAAAGGTTTGGACTGCAAGTGTTGAAGTTAGAGTAGAAGCAGTTGGGTCTCTCATGAGGAACATTCAATCCCATGCTGAGGAGCAGGTGACCTACAGGGATTCAGCCGTTTGTTTTTTGGCTATCAGAGGAAAAAACAAAGACGCATTTCATTCTTTCATATTTTCTTCACCTTCTGCTCTCTTCACCTCTAAGTGGCTGCAGTAACAGTCTGAGGCCATGACCATGGGGGTATTTTACACACTCCCGGCTTCAAATATGCCAGAAGTGGGGGCATGTAAAATATAACGGGTGACCAGCCCACAAACTATCTGCCAATCCCTGGGCAGTCCCCATATCAGTGGGTGGGTGAGGGTCATCCAGCCCACCCGTCCTCAGGGCTATTGAGGCCCTTAGTTGCCAATAAAAGGCCAGTTAAGGGTCTGTTTCTGCCTCCACCACCTTATTCTGGTGGAGGGGATGTTGGGGGGGGGTGGGGGTGGTTGGTGGTGGTGGGGTGGGGAGGCAGGAGGAAAGTGGCCAGGCCAGCCTGCTACTTTCCCAACTCGGGGTAACAGGCAGGAAGGAAGGGGGTGCCTCCTTTGAGGTCCAATGGGGCCCCCTCCATATATGCCTCCTCCCAGCACTCAAATCTGACCCCCCACCCTACTCCCCGCCACTCCTCCTCGTTAGGATCCCTAATCAAAAGCCCCCGACTTACCTTGAAGTCCGGTATCCATGATCTTCTTCATGGGACTCCCCTTGTAGCCCCAGCAATAGCCACTACTGTGTTCTAGCAATGCTGGGACTACTCAGCTACCAGTCAATCTGATTGGTTGACAGCTCTTAAGGATGGGGCTTCCTGTCCCTGAGAGGACCCCAGTGTATTATCACTGAGGGGCTGCCCTTTTCTTTAAGCGAACAGATGCCGACCAATTTTTCTACCGGTGGCGGGGGGAGAGTGGGAGGCTAGCAATATGTCCCCCACTCCCGGAAAATTCACCGCTACGGTCACAGTATTCACCAAGAAAGCCAAAACTCTAGCTTGAGTTGATTCAGATTTCTCTTTCACCCTCTCGCACAGCCCATCAAAAGGAAAAATCATCCTTTGCAGCTCAAACATGTAATTTTCAGAAGACATTCAATACTCAAAAAAGGTTAATCCGCACCTTTGTATTTCGGTGATGTGTATTAGAGGCAAAATACTTACTTTGGGTGTATTTTTATTGAAGTTTGTTGTTAGTTCATCGTGAGTAGCTCACTTTGTATTTCTGACTTGCCAATGATTTGCAGCTTTAAGTGCAATTTACAGCAGAATAAAAGACTTTTGACATTAATTTTGAATGTCGCTTGTCATATAAAATACAACAATCTAGGAACTACTGCACTAAAGATTTACATTCCTTTAGCCATTTGATATTTTTTCATGTCTATAAGAGTTTTTAGGAGTACTTTTTAAACGCAAGAGCAGCTTCCTTTTTCATTGATCAACCCTTTGTCTTCTGATCATTAAGGGAAGAATTGCTTTTGTCAATGTGTAGTGACATTTCAATGCATTCAGGAAGTTTTCTACCAAACCAGAGGAACTTTGTACTCCTTTCACTCAATCCCACGTCACTTTAGTAATGCAATTAATTGTTTCTCTGTACTGTTGTTTTTCATGAACTTTCTTAGGAGCTGATTCCATAAACTTATCCATTACCAAGGAGAGCTTCCACTTGATTTTATGGGTAGAGTTTTCCCCCCATCGGCGGGGTGGGTTGAAGTTTAAGAGCGGGTGCGCGGAGGAATGCGCACGAAAGAGCTCACTCATCTCCCTGAGGCTAAGTGCTGCCTCAGGGAGGTCGGCTACACATTAAAAGATCTGAAAAATAGAAAATAAAATTCCCTGACATGTCCCCTCCTGTGACACTGGGCAGAATTTTGCCCTTGATGGGCGGGCAGGCCCCACCGACTCTGCCCGATCTCTGCCGCCAAAGCGGCCCCGCCGCCATTTTGAGTGGACTGGCCAATTAAGGCCCAGCCAGCGGCCTGCCCGACGGGAAGCGCTATGGGGGGTGGAGGGATTCCCCAACTGCCAGGGTGCGCTCTTTCACACATGCGCACGATAAAGCGCACAGCTCCCTGAGACTAAGTTCTGTCTCAGGGAGAGCGGTGAAAGTTTTATCAAAATCAAAAATAGAAAAATAAAAAAATTGTTAAAATGTCCCCCTCATGACAATGTCACACGAGATGGGACATGTTAATAAATATGACTAAAACTTTATTAAACTTTTTAAAAACAGACATGAAACCTTATCCCGCCCCCAACTCACCAACGGATAAATCCTGGCCACTGTCACATGAGTTGGGACATTGTCCATCACTTTACGTACACTTTAATTACATTTTTTAAAACCTACATGAAACTTCTTCCCACCCGTGGATGAGGTTTGATGCTTTTTCTGAAGCCCGCCAGGGCTCCCGGCCTGCCCGCTGACCTTAAGGTTGGACGGGCAGGTCCATTAATTACTTTAATTGCTCTGTCAGTGGCCTCAATTGGCCATTGACAGGTCGGCGGGCGTACAGCTGATTTTGCTGAGCCCCCGCCTACCTGAAAAGTTAAATGGGGCGGGTGACGTCGGGAGTTCCGCCTGACATCACCGCGCGTCATTTATGTGTCAGTGAGCAGGCCCCGCCCCCGCTCGCCGACTGGGAAATCCTGGCCTATGGTTTCCTCATTTTTAGATTGATCCCCCAGTATGACTCTTGAATTTTTCATCATATCCTACATCATACTGAACAAATTACACCCATCCTAATTTGGAAAATTCCTGTCATAACCTTGAAACCCCAGTTAGAACCATTATAGACCCACTGAAGTCCAAATAAGATCCATTGCAAATCTACAGAAATCCCAATTAAATCCACTGTAAATCTACTGAAATTCCAATTAAGTCCACTGTAAATCCTCTGAAATCTGATTACATCCACCATAAGTCCATTGAAATCTCAATTAAATCCACTGTAAAGCCTCTTAAATCTGTTCTATTTCAAGTGCGCAAGTACAAGTTTCTTTGAATTTTATTCATGATATAAAATCTTGTACTAAGTCATTTTTGTTCTTTGTGTCTTTAACCTTTTGAGGATAATAACATTTTTCTGTGAACAATGGAATTCTATAATGCAATCCTCCAGATGGGCTCCTAGTCCACCAGCAATATCCTCTTTAGAGAGGAAGACAGAGTTAATGTTTTGAGTCCGTATGACTGTTCTGATGAAGAGTCATACGGACTCGAAACGTTAACTCTGTCTTCCTCTCCACAGATGCTGTCAGACCTGCTGAGCTTTTCCAGCTATTTTTGTTTTTATTTCAGATTTCCAGCATCCATAGTATTTCGCTTTTATCCTCTTTAGATTTGTACTCTGTTCTGCAGGTGCAACCTATGATTTGTCTCCTAATTATTCTACTGAATCTGATCCACTGTTGCACTGATAGCTTTATAGATTTATCCACTATAATCCCAGGATTTACTGAAGATTCAAAGTACCATGATATTCTTTCTATTACATTGCTACAAACCTCTGAACAGTCACTGCACTCCTCTGGTCCTTTCTTCCAAACTTGGTTTCCTCTCACTAATCTTTGAAAACTTATTTTTGTGTCTTTTTTAAAAAAAAACTTTAATGGTGATTACAGCTCTGATGATGTAATGATCACCTGATCCTGAGGGTAGAATTTTCCGTGCTGGCTGGTGCCTGGTGTGCTCGGAGATGTGAGCGGACAATATGGTGAGAAGACCAGAAATCACTGTCACAGCGTCGTGAGGCCAGTTTGCGATCGTCCGCTCAACCTTTCAATGGCAGGCCGCGTTTCCCGCCATCGGACATCGAGAATCTCATTGTAATACATCAGCAGATCATTATAAGGCCAGCCCACCAGAATCATCCCTCCTCCCGGCTCGATCGTCCACCCATGTTGGTGTGATGGCACACCGACGTGTTTCACAACAGCATTTATAAGGGATGCATTTGGCAGGCTGCACTCCGAGGGGAACTCGGAGGTGAGTTGCACAGTAACGTTGTGCAGCTCTCACCAAGGTCACCTGTTGGACTTCAAGGTTGAAGCACATTGGAGAGGAGGTGGACAAGGGCTGCCCTGCAGTTGAGGTGCATTGGGGGGCTGAGGGGGAGGTGGTGTGGTGGGCAAAGGATACCCTGGAGTTGAGGAACATTGGGTGGGGGGAGTGGGCAAGGCAGCCCTGCAGTTGAAGGTAGAGTACAGGCCCATGCGGGGTGTTGGGGAGGTGGTGGGTGAGGGAAGCGGCCACGCATTGGGGAAACCTTGCATAAACTGACCATTCCTCTGCAGCTGAGACAGTTCAGGCACAGCCACATTGACATGTTGGAGTCGGGCCTCCAGCTTATCTGCCCACACAAGCAACACAGAGGCATGAAAGTGCCAACAAATGCTCCAGAGCTTTTCATCTCTTTTGCACTGACTGCAAAGTAATGAGAATTTTAGTGAACTGCAGAACAGTTGGACGACTGGGCACATTGTACAATCTCCTCGCTAAAACTGGCCATGGAGCAGTCACTGACGGAGGCACTCACAGTCCCTTGCAATGTCATCATTGTCTCCCCCATGGTTCAAGCTAACGGAGCAGTCTTGCAGTGCAGGTTAGGAGAATACCTGTGCCTGAGCTGAGAGCACAGCGTGCAGTCCAGTGGGCAAAGCTGCCGCCAATCGATCAGGTGGAGTGGGGCAGAGGTGGGTGAGGTTTCGGGCAGCCATGCAGTGCACTAAACACTGGCCATCCAAGCAGTGGCCAGCACCCTCCGGGATGCAATAAGGGACCTTCAGGCTTAAACAAGACAGGTTCTTAGTATAGTCAAGCTAACCCACGCATCTCTCTCTTTCATCCTGCAGGAGTACAACATCAGGAAAATGGAGCCTGGTGAACAGGTTTTCTTATTAAGAAAAGCTAGACAGGTTAGGCTTGTATCCACTGGAATTTAGAAGAGTAAGAGGCAACTTAATTGAAACATATAAGGTCCTGTGGGATCTTGACAAGGGGAATGTGGAGAGGATGTTTCCTCTTGTGAAAGAATGAAGAACTAGGGATCACTGTTTAAAAATAAGGAGTCACTTTTTTTATTAATTCCTTCACGGGATGTGGGCTTCACTGGCTGGGCCAGCATTTATTGCCCATCCCTAGTTGCCCTTGAGAAGGTGGTGGTGAGCTGCCTTCTTGAACCGCTGCAGTCCATGTGGTGTAGGTACACCCACAGTGCTGTTAGGGAGGGAGTTCCAGGATTTTGACCCAGCGACAGTGAAGGAACGGCCGATATATTTCCAAGTCAGGATGATGAGTGACTTGGAGGGGAATTTCCAGGTGGTCTCTTTATCTATCGCTTTGAGACAGAGATGAGGAGAATTTTTTTCTCTTAGAGGGTTGCGAGTCTTTGGAACTCTCTTCCTCAAAAGACAGTGGAGGCAGAGTCTTTGAATATTTTTAAGGCAGAGCTAGACAGATTCTTGGTTAACAAGGGGGTTAAGTGTTATCGGGGGTTGGCAGGAATATAGGGTTGAGGTTACATTCAGATCAGCCATGATCTAAGTGAATGGTGGAGCAGGCTCGAGGGGCCGAGTGGCCGACTCCTGCTCCTAATTCTTACCTTTATATGTTTCACACCATCATTGAGAGATATCAGCTGCTTGTCACACAAGCTGTGCCGATGCTGGGCTCAGGGGAGAGGTGAGACTGAGGCAGGTCGAGGGCAGGGGTGGCAGTCAAGGATCAGAGTGGAAGAGTGAATCGCTGTCTGGGTGGCATTTAAATATGTTGCCCGAGTGTTGGAGCCTATGAGATAACAGTGGGGGCGGAGAACTTCCTGCACAAACTCACCATGAGTTTCGTTGTGCTCCTTGGGAATGCATAACTAATGAGCTGAACAGTGCAAGACCCCCGCTCAGTGTTCAGCTGCCCCGCTCTCCAGTGGAAATCACTCCGACTTCCGCAAACTCCAGAACAGAAGATTCCAGCCATAGAGTCTTTACAGCACAGAAGGAGGCCATTCAGCCCATCGCGTCCATGCCTGCTCTTTGTCAAGGAATCCAATCAGTCCCACTTCCTCACTCTATCCCAGTAGTTCTGCAAGTTCATTTCCTTCAACTGCCCATTCAATTTCCTTTTGAAATCATTAAACGTACCTCCCTCCACCCTCTCCTTGGCAGCAAGTTCCAAGTCATTGCCACTTGTTGCGTAAAATAAGTTTTTCCTCATATTTACCCCTCCCCACAGCATCTCTTAAACCTTAAACCTGAGGCCCCTAGAGCTTGTACCATCATCTTTAAAGGACAGATTTCCTTTGCTGACCATTTCTAAACCTGTCAGAATCTTGTCCACCTCCATCAATTCTCCCCTCAGTCTCCTTTTCTCCAGGAAGAGGAACCCCAGCTTCTCCAGCCCAACCTTGTAAATAATGTCCCTCATCCCCGGAACCTTTATGGTAAAACCTCCTCTGCACCTTCCTCTGGACACTCACATTATTCCATGTGTGCTATCCAAAATCAGATGCACTACTGTAGCTGTGGTCCAAGCTGAGTTTTATCAAGGTTCAGCATAACTTCCCTGCTTTTGGCCTCAATGCCTCTATTGATCCCAGATACTTTGCTAAATGCTTTGCCACCTCCAAAGATGCGCATGAATGCCCTGCCTGTCTCTCTTTCCTTCCAAATTCTTTAGAACTGTGCCGTTAAGTCAATATTGCCTCTCCATATCCCTTCTGTCAAAATGCATCACCTCACACTTCTCTGTACTTGATCCACCCTGCCCCCCAACGTTTCTGCCCATTCTGTTTGCCATTCTGTATCCTGTTGCAGTCAATTGGTATCATCCTCATCAGCCAATTGAAAATTTTATTCTGTATTCCAATATCCATAGAGTCATAGAGGTCTACAGCACAGAAAAAGGCCCTTCAGCCCATCGAGTCTGTGCTGGTCAAACAAGTACCTAACTATTCTAATGCCATTTTCCAGCACTAGGTCCATAGCCTTGTATGACATGGCATCACAAGTGCACATCCAAATATTTCTTAAATGTTATGAGGATCCAAGTCATTTATTTATAGCAAAAAAAAAGTGGCCCTCACACTGACTCTTGGGGAACACCACTGTCTACCATTCTCCAGTTTGAAAAATAACCATTTACCAGGACTCACTGTTTTCTGTCAATTTTTTATGGTAGATGCAGTGATGATGAATGATTTCAAAAGAAAACTGGATGGGTACTTGAAAGAAATAAACTTGCGTGGCTATGGGGATAGAGCGGATAGTGAGACTGGCTGGATTGGTCTACAGAGAGCTGCATGGACTCGATGGGCCAAATGGCTTCCTTCTGTGCTATAAATGACTCCCTCAGCAGGACCTCTTCACTGTTCCTACCCATTTCATTTGTTCCAAATATTTTTAATCTGGTTCCAGTGACTCTTTATTTTAACTTCCTAATAAAAGTTCTGTTTAATCATATCTTTGTTTTTCCTGACACATTGCACTCTAACTTCAGCAAGTTCCTAATTTACAAGCTTCTTTCAGAAACTTCCAACATTTTGAATTAAAAATGTCTCTTTTTTCTCTTTTTCTGATTTTGCCATGTCTAATTGTCAATACTTTTCCCTGTGGTTTAGAGTTCGTGCATTGGAACTACTGCTCTTCCTGAAATCAGGAAGAAAATGATGCCGGTTATATTCTGTATCAGGGGCTGTTCTACTGAAAATCACCTCATTACCTCTGGGCCATTCAGATTTCACTCTAAAACAGTCATTTATAAATCCAATCCTTTCAGAGAGGCTTTGAATGGTTAGGTATTCATTTAGCCCAAAATTCCATTAAGAAATTATCCTCTCCAAAGTTTAGAATACTCCAGTTAACGCTGACAGCTTCCTTGAGGTTCCTGAGGGAAGGGGACCTGGTTACAAGGGCCATCTCCTTAGAAAGGCCACCTCCCTCCCGACACAACAGTCCAGCCACCCCCACCTCTTTGCCACTTACATGAGGTCTCATCCATCATTGCTGCTCCCAGGGTTGCTGCTGGGACTGAACCTGTTTGTCTGGCAGCTCTTGGAGCTGGGATTTTTGTCCTTAAAGGGATAGGAACCCTGTCACCAGGCAATCAAATGCCGGGTGGCCATCGGATTACATCGGAACTTCCGGAATTCTCCTATTAAATTCAGCCCAGTGATTTCCACATGTGCAGCCATTGGTTCATTCCTACTATGTCCAAACTAATTTACCATCTTGTATACCCTCCCAACCTTTCTCCTGGCAGACAAAAGGTTTCCCTTTTAACCATGTGAGAAAGATTTGCCCAGATGTTGCATCAGAAAAAGTTCCTGCCCCCATTGCCTCCCTCCTCCTTTCTCATCGCACTCAGTGGTTTTTTTTTGCTTATTTCATTTGGAATTCCACTACACTGCACCTCAGCTGTGTCTTCAGTGTTAACCAATATATCTACACACTGATACCCACTGATCTCTCAGTGTATATCTACCCACTGCTCTCTCAGTGTATATCTACCCACTGATACCCACTGATCTCTCAATGTATATCTACCCACTGATGCCCACTGATCTCTCAATGCATATCTACACACTGATACCCACTGCTCTCTCAGTGTATATCTACACACTGATACCCACTGATCTCTCAATGCATATCTACACACTGATACCCACTGATCTCTCAATGTATATCTACCCATTGATACCCACTGCTCTCTCAGTGTATATCTACACACTGATACCCACTGATCTCTCAATGTATATCTACCCACTGCTCTCTCAGTGTATATCTACACACTGATACCCACTGATCTCTCAGTGTATATCTACCCACTGATACCCACTGATCTCTCAATGTATGTCTGCCCACTGATACCCACTGCTCTCTCAGTGTATATCTACCCACTGATACCCACTGATCTCTCAATGTATATCTACATACTGATACCCACTGCTCTCTCAGTGTATATCTACCCACTGATACCCACTGCTCTCTCAGTGTATATCTACCCACTGATACCCACTGATCTCTCAATGTATATCTACACACTGATACCCACTGATCTCTCAATGTATATCTGCCCACTGATACCCACTGCTTTCTCAGTGTATATCTACCCACTGATACCCACTGATCTCTCAATGTATATCTGCCCACTGATACCCACTGATCTCTCAATGTATATCTACACACTGATACCCACTGATCTCTCAATGTATATCTGCCCACTGATACCCACTGATCTCTCAATGTATATCTGCCCACTGATACCCACTGCTTTCTCAGTGTATATCTGCACACTGATACCCACTGCTTTCTCAGTGTATATCTGCCTACTCTCCAATGCTGCTGCCAATTCCTTCAAATCTTAATTAATAACAAAAACCTTATTGAGCTTTCACAGCATTGACCAGAGTATACAGAAAGATACAACAACTTACAATTATATAATGCCTTTAACACAGTAATATTCTCCATGGAGTTTGATACAAGCAAACTGTAGAACTACACTTCGTATGTCATTCTAATTTGAAAAGAAGTCACCATTTAAATGCCTTGGGATGTTTATGTTAATGTAATATTGAAATACTAATTGCTGTTATTTCAATGACTGCTACATCTTAATAAGTATTTAAAAAAGGAAAAAGTATTCACTGACTGCACTTACCTTTTACTTCAGGTGATTTCTGGAAAAATATTTAATTGCCGTACAAAGGACCAATAGGCAAAAGATGGGTAGAAGATCCACTTGTGTGCCTGTTACCACTCGTCTATAATCAGGTAGACTTGAAGCAAAATGACAAAAATGTAGTAAAATGTCACCTCCTTTATTTCCTGGTTTCTTTATGAAGTCAAAGATAAACCAAGGGTTTCATTTCTGTGCAGAAAGGGTCAAGCAAGCCTCAAATCTTTCATTCCCAGGCAAACACTGTCAGCTGTATTGTCTTTACAGGTGCTGGGCTACAGTCATGGTAACTGCTGAGTGTATAAATGAATAATGAGCTACTTGATCCATTCTGAGCTGCACAAAGCATCAGGTGAACAATTGGGAGAGACTGTTTCTTTCAAGGCCATGTTTAAGATGATACAAGAACACAACCTTTAAAAGTTCAAAGCACCACTTCAGCTACCCTCGTAAATTACAAGTGAATTCAACTGACATCTGACAAGTAAATATGGAATATAATTACATCAGTTAATATGACACAATCTATTTTTTCTTATTATTTTTATTCTCTCAGCATAAACCACAGCAAATGTGTAGAAATATGATTTTAGCCTTTTCCCTTTATATTAAATTAAAACTTCAATCACTTTTCCAAACATCGTTTTCTTCCTTCCTCCAGTCCTGGTGTGGGGTTAGGTAAGCAGTCAGTCTTCCAGCCTCCTCCTGGGCTGTCCAATGCTTAGCCTGGAGGATGTTTTGTCCTGAAGCTTCTCTTTTCCTTGTGAGACCAAATCAGCTTTTACATCCTTTCTATTCACGAGTGAAGTGTTCATGTCAGTGAACGTTACAGAAAAGCTGACCTTCCACACAAAGTGGGTCATCAAGAAATATCCAGTTCCACCTGGACTGAGAGGACAGGGTGAGTGTTTCTGCGATTCTCAATAAGGTGCAGGAGATTCACAGGGGTTGCAGATAAATCATCCTGAAGATTGTGGAGATTTTATTAATGACTTGGAGTGCTGTAGAAATCATGATACTATGATCTTGATGGATGGGGTAGGAGCTAAACCCTAATTCTTCTATAAGTGAGCAGCCAGAACGCTGGTGAATTTGTCACGATGTTCATCGTATAGTTGCATAGCGTCGTTCAATAAAGCGTCCACTCTGATTAATAAGAGGCATTAGACCCAGGTCAAAAGGATTAGGATACCTTACAATTTCCAACAGCAATGATAGTGATCCTTTTGGGGAAGAATTAAAATGAAACAAAAATCCTTTATTTGTATAATCAGTTCATCTAGCAACAGCATTCCTGACAGTCAGGTTCTATATGTTAACTCCAACACTAAGTCACTGGGGTGGGAATTTATCTTGCTCTGATTTGTTTGGGTCTTAGATCAGCCACTCCAGCATTTCTTAAGAGCACTGGAAGCTGCTGCAGGAAGATTAGTAAAACTTTTGGAGCAAGGAGAACCGGGAGTGGGAGCCGGCCACCCCTGGCAACCCTCTCACCCCGCCAGCAGACTCAGTGGCCGGAATTTTCCCTGCCCACTGGCTTTGGGCATGTTCGGTGGCATGTGTAGACAATATGGCGAGAAGGCTAAAAATTAGTTTCATGACGTTGTAAAACCAGTTTGTGAGCTGCGTTTCCCACCATCGGACGTTGGGAATTGTGATACATCATCATTCCACGATAAGATCAACCCGCCGAACTGATCCCCCCCCCCCACTGGATCGTCCACCCACATCGGCAGAAAACACGCCAACGTGTTTGACAACAGCATAAATGAGGCGTGCACCTGGTGAGCTGCAGTTCACTCAAACTTTGAGGTTTGTTTGCCTACCTTGCTTTGGGCAGCACTCATAGTCATCAGCTCCAGGCTTCACAGGCAGCACCACATCCCTTTTAGGAGGGCTCATGGGCAGGTCTCTACCCACCAGACCAGCTGTAAAGTGTGGGTGGCTTTTCAATGGCTGCTGGGCTAAGGCTGGCTTAGGGAAGGGGGAGAAGTGGCCTCAGGCAAGGGAAGAGGCTGCAGGGCGAGGGCTGCACTGGAGAAAGGGTGTGCGTGGGGGCACATGTTGATCTGTGCAAGTGGCCTCAAGATGGTGAGGAGGCAGTCTCCAGAGGAAATGAGGCCAGATGGAGATGTGAGGGTGTGTGTGTAAGAATGAACGGTGTGTGTAGTGATGTCCCTTGAGCTGGCAGTGAGTGAGTTGCCAGTGAATGTGTGATGGGCTTGTGAGTGCATGAGTTTAGAGTGATGAGATGGTTGCCATACCTTGGCTTCATTCTCTACCTGCATTGGATGGCCAACCTCTTCTGTGCAGTATTGGCACTGATCACCACTACCATCGCCTCCCAAGCCAGAGTGGTAACGTTGATGCCCCTCCTGTGGCCTGACCGAGGGTAGAAGACATCGCAGCGGAGCCTCCACAGCATCCAAAAGGTGCTTGAGGGCTGCAGTCTTCTTGCCTTTTGGGGCCAAGTCTTCTTTGCTGCAGCCCTGGGCTGGAAGCACTGAGCGCGGCTGTAATTTAAATGTGGTGCCTGGCGTAATGAAGTGGTGAGGTGACGGCGTGGCGAGTGAATCAGAGCCCACCTGCCATGGAAATGGCTGTTTCCTGAGAATACATGAGTTATGTGGTGGGTTTTGGACGATGCAACGTGAAAACCCACCATTGCGGCCGGGCTATGCAAATCTGGGACAATTCTGGGTGCTACATTCTGAAAATCGCGCAGAGGGTGAGATGTTTGTGGCTGTGCCGCACAAGATAAGAAGCAGAAATCTCCTGTACAATGTGGCTGGAAGCAGATGTGTCTCCCAGAGGCCCTGGTCTTACCATGATGTTGCTGCTCTCTTTCTCCTTGACAGGAGAAGTCAGAGGGGAGAAAGGTGCTGTTGAAGTAAACTGACTGAATTGTTGCAGGGTATGTTCAGTACATCAGGGTGAACATTGAGTCCAGCAGCAGTTCTCTCTGATCAAGCTCCAGACCCATGACCACTACCATCTAGAAGGACAAGGGCAGCAGACACATGGGAACACCACCACCTGGAAGTTCCCCTCCAAGTCACTCACCATCCTGACTTGGAAATATATCACCGTTCCTTCACTGTCGCTGGGTCAAAATCCTGGAACTCCCTCCCTAACAGCACTGTGGGTGTACCTATACCACATGGACTGCAGCGGTTCAAGAAGGCAGCTCACCACCACCTTCTCAAGGGCAACAAGGGATGAGCAGTAAATGCTGGTCTAGCCAACGAAGGCCACATCCCGTGAATAAATTTTTAAAAAGCAGACTGCTTTTGTCCAAGATGATATTTACACTTGTGTGTTGCTGCAGCCACTAAAGCAAGCTCTGGGCATTTTAATGGACTCTTGATTTGAGTCTTATAGATGATGAAATGGTTTTGAGAAGTCAGAAGGTGAGTCACTTGTTGAAGAGTATCCTGGCCTGCCTTGTTCTTGCAGTTATGGTGTTGATACAGCTGGCCTAGTTAGCTTTTGGTCAGTTGTGATACTCAGGATGTTGATGGTGAGGTTCTACGCTGTGATTGCCATGAGCTATCTTATTGTCAGAGGAGATATAAATGTAACTGAGATTGGTGACATCTTTAGCAAACAGATCCTCTCCTGCCATTAAGATGGAGGGAAGGTCATGGATGAAGCAGCAGAAGATGGCTGGACAGTGAATTCTACTCTGAGGGTTTGTGTAGGTGATACCCTGAAGCTACAATGATTGGCCTGCTAACAGCCATGTTCACCTTTCTTTGTACTGGGTTTGATTCCAACTGCTGGAGGCTTTTCCCTTTGACTTCTGCTCACATTAGTTTTGCTAAGTTTCCATGAAGTCAGACTCAGTCCAATGCTGCCTTGATGTTGATGGTAGCTGCTCTTCGTTCCCTACTGGCTTTTTGCTCTGTTATCCATGTCAGAATCAAGGCTGATGTGGCCTGTAACTGAGTGGTTCTGACAGATGGTGAACTGACCAGGAACAGGGAGAGTGGGTGATTAAAAGGTTGTCAGGTGCTTCCCCCACTTTCCTGCCATTTTAACTGGGCTGTGATTCGGAGTGAGATACTGCCTCATTAACATGTAAAAGTTATCCTCAGATGCTGTCATTAGGGTGAAAGGAGTGTTGAGTGAACTGAATAGATGAAGAGTTGTACTCACCCTTGCTGCTCTTGAGGGGAACTCAATTTCTTTCTACATTGTAGCCCAGTCATGGGCCTTATACTGATAACACTGACCATCTCAGCCACCTTAGTCGACCCTTAGGTACTATTGCCAAAATAATCATCTGTTGTAAACAGAATTAATCTTTTCTTTATTCACAGGATGTGGGTGTCACTGGCAAAGCTAGCATTTAGTGCCCATCCTTCTACCGAGTGGGTTACTAGGTCATTTCAGAGGGCAGTTAAGAGTCAACCACATTGGTCTGTATAATCACAGAGGTAAGGCTCGGCTGAGACACAGTCCGGAACTTCAACAGCTGAGCAGCCATTAAGAATAGATAGAGTGTGGTGCATTAGCAATGACATTGTAGGGGAGTATAACATTTCAGAAAATCTTATTCTAATGCAGAGCTCATTTGTTTTAACAATATTGAAGTGTTTTCTTGGCAATTTAGTGAAAGGCAGGTTTAATTCTGCTTTAAAGAATTCAGTCATATTTAAGACTGTTGCTGAGATGCCAATATTAATACGATGACAAGAAAATTAGAAAGGCTGAAATGAGAAAATTCAAGCCCATCAGACTGTCCTTGCACTGGCCATATTGCACTTTATTTATAATTGGTTTTACCCAAGTTCTTTCAACTCCGTTGGGAAGTTCTGAGTATTTTTCCTCTGACCTTCAAAGCTATTCAAGCAAAACTCTAGAATATCTAACCTTATACTCCATTATTCATTTCTGATTACCTCCTTTCTAAATATGACATTTCCATGGCGCAGCAGTACAGAAACTATTGTGTTCCATGAAGTAATTGATCATCTCTTCCTGTACCTTTGTAATGTTCAAACACCTCCCAAACCAGAACTTTGCCCCAGCTTTTTAAAGGGGTATCAACTGCTCTTGGTGTGAATTTGCACCATTTTCTTGACTCCAGGGTGGGGAACAATACCTCTCTCAATTATTTGTTTCATTTCACTTCATGGTCAACCACATAATGTATCCTGAAGAAGGGGTTTCTTGAGTTAATTCTAGACAGGGATTTCTTGTTGCAAAGTACTTCTTGTAGAAGGGCATTTGATGTTACTGGTTTCCCATTCTCGTATGGTATTTGCAGGAAATTGCTCCTGCCTCTATTCCTACTTTAGACTTTGCTGGTGGATAATCACATGGACTGGTTTCTCTCCAAAACTTTTTAAAATTCTTTACACATGAAGGTTAGCAAGCAATTTTATCATGGGCTACCCCAGATAATCTTAACCCCAGCAACGTACACATCCATATGTGAAGGAGAGAATAGGGGAATTTTCCCTTCCCTAATCCAAAGACACTGAGGTAAATTATAGCACCCTTTATATGACCACCGTGCCCAGAATCAGAGAAAAGTAATATTTATTTCACTCTCTGTCCAGTACTCTTGTTTTTTTTTAAACACAAAGCACATGAATTCTTCTTCTGACAAAGGCCATAGATATGAAACAGGAATTCAATCCCGGTCATTAACTCTGTTTCTCTTTCCGCAGATGCTACCTGGTTGCTGAGTATTTCTAAGTTTGCTGATGACACAAAACTGGGGCCGTGAGTAGTGAGGATGATGCAAGGAGGCTTCAGGGTGATTTAGACAAGTTGTGTGTGTGGACAAACACATGGCAGATGCAGTATAACATAGATAAATGTGAAGTTATATGCTTCGGTGTGAAAAATGGTGATATATTGGGAAATGTGGATGTACAAAGGGATCTGTATGTCCTTGTACACCAGTCAATGAAAGTAAACAGGCAGGTACAGGAAGCAATTAGGAAGGCAAATGGTATGTTGGCCTTCATTGCAAGAGGATTTGAGTTCAGAAGTAGGGATCTCTTACTGCAGTTACCCAGGGCCCTGGTGAGACCACACCTGGAGGATTGTGTGCAGTTTTGTTCTCTCTACCTAAGAAAGGATATAGTTGCCATAGAGGGAGTGCAGCGAAGGTTCACTAGGCTGATACTGGGGATGGCAGGACTGTCGTATGAGGAGAGATTGGTTCAAATGGGCCTTTATTCACGAGAGTTTAGAAGAATGAGATGGGATCTGATTGAAACGTATAAAATTCTAACGGGGGTAGACAGACTGGATTCAGGGAGGATGTTTCTCCTGGTTGGGGAGTCTAGAACCAGAGGCCTCAATCTCAGGATACGAGGCAGGTCATTTAGGACTGAGATGAGGAAAAATGTCTTCACTCAGAGGATGGTCAACCTGTGGAATTCTCTACCACAGAGGCTGTGGAGGGCGAGTCACCAAGTTTATTCAAGAAAGAAATTGATAATTTTTTGGATATTAGGGGCATCAAGGGGTACGGAGAGAAAACGGGAATATGGCGTTGAGATAGAGGATGGCGGAGCAGGCTCGAAGGGCCGAATGGCCTACTCCTGCTCCTAGTTTCTATGTTTCTATGGACAGGATCTTTAGGTTGGCGAGCGGAGGGTGGGGCCCACTCACTGACACGGGATGGTGTCGCGCGGAACTATTTCCGTTTTCAGGTTGGCGGGGGCACAGCGGAATCAGCTGTGCACCCGCCGACCTGTCAACGGCCAACTGGGGCCATTAATAAACCAATTTAGGTAATTGACAGGGCTGCCCGTCCAACGTTAGGGTTGGCGGGCAGGCTGGGAGCCCTGGTGGACTTAAGAAAAAGCATCAAACCTCATCCACAGGCGGGATGAAAATTCATGAGGGTTTGTAAATATTCAGTAAAGATTTGAGTTAAAGTGATGGACATGCCCCAACTCATCTGACAGTGTCACATGAGGAGACATGTCAGGGAGATTTTTTAAACATTTACCTTAAAAGTTTTAATTCTGAGCCGATCTCCCTGAGGCTGCACTTAGCCTCAGGGAGGTGAGTCGCTCTTTCATGCGCATGCGTGAAACAGCACAGTCCCGACTGAGGGAACCCACCCTGCCTGCACAGGGAGAGCATAGCGCTTCCTGGCGGACGTCACACTGGGTGGGCCAATTAATGGCGGTGCGCCCCTGATTGGGGGCGCCGATTGAAGGCGTGCCTGCGCTTCCCCCCTGACCGGGTTGGGGGGTGCAATTTTTCCCTATGTTTCTATGAATTTTCTGGGCAGCATTTTCTGCCTGTCGGGCGGGCAGGCCCAACCCAATTACCGGCGGGCAGGGAGCCGATCCCCATCGGAGAAGCGGGCCCTGCCGCCATTTTACATGGGCGGGCCAATTAAGGCCTGCCCAGCGTGACGTCCGGCGGGAAGCGCTTGCTCCCTGTGCGGGCGGGGGGATTCCCCAAAAGTGAGAGTGCGCACATCTCCCTGAGGCTACACTTAGCCTCAGGGAGATCGCTGACACTTTGAAAACGATTAAAAATAGAAAAAAAAAATTTCCCTAACATGTCCCCCTCATGTGACAATGAGATGGGAAATGTTCATAATTTACGCTATAACATTATTAAGCTTTTTACAACCCTACATGAAACCTCTTCCCACAGGTGGATGTTTCATGTTTTATCTATTTACCGCCGGGGCTCCTGGCCTGTGACTTTAAGGTTGGACGGGCAGGTCCTTTAATTGTATAATTGATCCTGTCAATGGCCTCAATTGGCCAGTGACAGGTCAGCGGGCGCGCAGCTGATTTTGTTGCACCCCCGCCTTCCTGGAAATTTAAGTGGGGCGCGGTGATGTCGGGAGTTCTGCCCCCACTCGCCAACGGCAAAATTCTGCCCTTTGTTTTTATTTGAGTTCCAGCATCAGGGTATTTTTCTTCTATGTAAGTTCTAGTGCCTGCAGTATCGCAAAACTGAAAGCAAACATTTAGGTCAACACAGTTTTGATTATCATTCTGTCTCTTTAAAGGACATTTACGCTAATTAGTTTATTTACTGTCTTGATAGTACAGAAATCTTTCAGAAATGTGCTGAGTGATTCTGGCTTGAGTTCAAATTGATCTTTTTGTGCACTGGCTGGTTCTCTCTGGAAAGAGCAGATGTAAAAATATTTAAATGTTGAGCAGCCTGTACTGCTCAGAGAACACATTGGTTCTTAATTCCTTGATCTAAAGAAAGTTACATAGTCGCAGGAAACCATTAGAATTTTAAACCAATTTAAACAAAAGCTGACACAAAATGGTATGTTCTACTTGTCATATTTTCTGCAGTTTAAAAATGCTGCATATGAATGTTCTGCATATAAAAGTCAATCAGTAAATACTCAGTAAAGCACTGGAGAAATTATTTGCATCATTTACCCACATTTGTTACTTTTTAATCAAATACTGTTTATCTCCTTTGCGATTACAAAGCAATGATGTACAAAAGGAGGGTGTAGGGTAAAGGAAATAAAAGGATTAGATGTGATATTTCCTCAGATAAAACCTGTGGGATAAGAAAAAGCAGAATTTTGGTTGGGAGGCAGTGACTAATGGAGTTCTGCAAGGCTCTCGCACTACTACAACAGCAGCCTGCATTTATATATCACCTTTAATGGAGTAAAACATCCCGAGGATCTTCACAGGAGCGTTATCAACAAAAAATTGCCACCGAGTCTCGTAAGGAGATATCGGGACAAGTGACCAAGAGGTTGGTTTGCAAAAACATCTTAAAGGAATTGCAAGAGGTAGTGAAACTGTATAGATTTAGGGAGGGGATTGCAGGACTTAGGGTCCAGGGATACTGAGAGGAACATGGAGAGGAAGGGGATTTCTTGTTATGTAATAGTGAAAAGTTTGCTGATGATACTGAACCAATTGACTAAGTAACCAGCATTAGATAAATGAATCGCATTCAAAGAGCCTTGAATCAATAAAGATGGTGAAGGGGTTTTAAATGTGAGTTTGTATTGAGTGGAAGAACAAAATATACAGAAAATAAGTAATATATAAAATATACGTAACACACTAAATATACAAAATATATAAAATATACATAATACACTAAATATACAGAATGTACAAAATATATGTAATATACAAAATATACAGTATATATAAAATATATGTAATATGCAAAATAGTCATTTGGTAGGGCAGAACTTGAGTTTTGCTGAAAAAAGTGACATTTTTGTCAAAGTTTTTCATCCTGCACTCATCAGGACAATTCACAAGAAATACCAATGTCGGTGGAAGCAACAAATTTATACTGTATGAAAAGAGAGTGCTGATTGTTTGGCAAATGGACTCTGATTGGTAGAGGCGTTGCCATGGAGAATGCACCAGTTGATGGTGACTGACAGCTAACTGCCATGCATTGTTTGAAATTTAAGCCAAGCAGCTTGACTCTGATTGGTCAAGACATTGCCCTGGGGAATGAACCAGCAAATGGCTGTCATTTATTTTGTTTAGTTGAAACAGGCACAATGTATGTACATGTTCTTTCTGTCTGCAAAGAACAGGGCCCCGTGTATTAATATATGTAGTTTCCAGTACACGCAAAAGAGCCACACTGCGAGCCCAACTGACAATCTTAAATTGGTTGTCAGCGTAATTCCTAGCACACTGAGGATTATTTGGCAAATTATATCCAATTGCGGAATCACATCTAATGCTGGACACTGTGTTTTGAATTTTACAAGCCCGGGGCTGGTTGCTACAGTCTGTACCTTGCCCGTTGTGAACAGTGGCTGGGACATGGTGTTTGATATGATCCGCCTTGGGACATATGGCCTACATTCCAGGCATCATACTGGCACTGACATTCATATACGACATGACACGTTTGCTATATTTAAATCCGCAGCTGCATGTAATATTTTCCTTACATATCTTAATGGGACCCATCCTGCACTCAAATTCACATTTGAAATGGAGCAAATGAACTCCCCTTTCTTGACACACTAGTTGAGAAATCTGCCAGGGGATTCTCTACCATGGTCTACCGCAACCCTACCTTCACTGGTCAATATACACTTTGGGATTCTTACAGTTCCACACGCTATAAGATTGGTCTTATCGGCAAATTTGTGAATAGGGTCCGAGCCATTTGCTCTCCATGCAAGCATGATGCTGAAATAGAGACACCAAAGGCATCCTGCAGGATAATGGTTACCCTGATCAGATCATTTCGCTCTGTATATCACACAAACTCATGAACGGGCTTAAGGCCATCACTTTCAGCCCTGAAAAGTGCCCAGTCTACCTCAGATTACCCTGGAAGGGGAAGTTATCTCAAAAAATTTGAGCAACAGGTGAAGCTAGCTGTTTCACGCTGCTACTATGCAGCAGCAACACGAGTGGTATTGGCCACTAACAGGATGCTGCCATCAAGATAAAAAGACGTTCTGCCTATCACACAAATGAGTCATGTGGTGTATGAATCTTTGTCTTCACCTGTCAACTCAGCAGCATCCTCCTCAAATTTGGAGAAATCCTGGATGTCCAATGTCACTCCTCTCCTTCTCTGAGAAGAACATAAGAACATAAGAAATAGGAGCAGGAGTAGGCCATCGGCCCCTTAAGCCTGCCCTGCCATTCAATAAGATCATGGCTGATCTGCCCCAGGCCTCAACTCCTCTTTCATGCCAGCTCCTCATAGCCCTCAACAAAAACAGAAATACCTGAAAAAACTCAGCAGGTCTGGCAGCATCGGCGGAGAAGAGCAAAGTTGACGTTTCGAGTCCTCATGACCCTTCAACAGAACTAAGTAGATATAGGAAAGGGGTGAAATATAAGCTGGTTTAAGGGGGGGGCGGAAGGGGTTGTTGGGACAAGCAAGCAGTGATAGGAGGAGATAACCACGGTAGTTGACAGGGCCCTCAACCGTGTCCGGCCCATCTCCCACGCATCCGCCCTCACGCCTTCTCCTCCCCCCCAGAAACATGATAGGGCCCCCCTTGTCCTCACTTATCACTCCACCAGCCTCCGCATTCAAAGGATCATCCTCTGCCATTTCCACCAACTCCAGCATGATGCCACCACCAAACGCATCTTCCCTTCACCCTCCTCTGGCGGCATTCCGTAGGGATCGTTCCTTCCGTGACACCCTGGTCCACTCCTCCATCACCCCCTACTCCTCAACCCCCTCCTACGGCACCTCCCCAGGCAAACGCAAAATATGCAACACCTGCTCCTTCACTTCCTCTCTCCTCACCGTCCAAGGGCCCAAACATTCCTTTCAAGTGAAGCAGCATTTCACTTGCATTTCCCCCAACTTAGTCTACTGCATTCGTTGCTCCCAGTGCAGTTTCCTCTACATTGGAGAGACCAAACGCAGACTGGGTGACCGCTTTGCAGAACACCTTTGGTCTGTCCGCAAGCTTTACCCAGACCTCCCTGTCGCTTGCCATTTTAACACTCCACCCTGCTCTCATGCCCACATGTCCATCCTTGGCTTGCTGCATTGTTCCAGTGAAGCTCAGCGCAAACTGGAGGAACAGCACCTCATCTTCCGACTAGGCACTTTACAACCTTCCAGACTGAATATTGAGTTCAACAACTTTAGATCTTGAACTCCCTCCTCCATCCCCACCCCCTTTCTGTTTCTTCCCCCTCCCTTTTGTTTTTTCCAATAATTTATATAGATTTTTCTTTTCCCACCTATTTCCATTATTTTTAAATGTATTCCACCCACCGTTTATTTCACCCCACCCCCACTAGAGCTACCTTGCTTGTCCTGCTCTCCACTCTTAATTAGCACATTCTTTTAGATAATATCACAACCTTCAACACCTCTTTGTTCTTTTGTCTGTGACATCTTTTGGTTATCTCCTCCTGTCGCTGCTTGCTTGTCCCAACAATCCCCACCCCCCACCCTTCTTCTCTCGCTCCATCCCCCCCCCTCCTAAACCAGCTTATATTTCACCCCTTTCCTATTTTTACTTAGTTCTGTTGAAGGGTCATGAGGACTTGAAATGTCAACTTTGCTCTTCTCCGCCGATGCTGCCAGACCTGCTGAGTTTTTCCAGGCAATTCTGTTTTTGTTTTGGATTTCCAGCATCCGCAGTTTTTTGTTTTTACCTCATAACCCTCAACTCCCCGATATTTCAAAAATCTATCTACCTCCTCTTTAAATACTTTCAGAGATCTAGCCTCCACAACACTCTGGGGTAGAGAATTCCAGACATTCACTAGCCTCTGAGAGGATGCTGCTGAGTTGGGAGGACAGTATGGGATGAGCCATCCATGAGTTGATCACATCCTGATAATGACAGTGAGTGTCATACAATGTTATATTCTGCTGCTTATGAACTAAATTGATTTTCTCTTTCCTACAGGCACCAACAGGTCCAGACAGAGCTCCAGACCAACCATAGGCCCCAGGACTCAGGCCACCCCAAGGAAGATGCTGAGGATGTGTCAGATGAAGAAACGTCACTGCGTTCACCTGCACCCTCCACCAGCACAGAGACGCACACCTGAGTGGGTTATAGATCTAGGCTCGGGGTCACATCCTGGGGAACACCTCACTGACGCGTCCCCACAGCAGCCGGAGGCAGTGACAGCCCAGTGTCTGGCACTCAGAGGACTGCTGGGGAACAGCTGCCCATTGAGTCCGAGTCTGATGTTGAGGCTCTGCAAGCGGCCGTCTCTAACATGCTGGAGCTGCACGAGATGATCTACAGACTCGAGTGAAGGATGGAGGAGTCCGTTCACGTTCTGTCTGATCTTGTCGCTCTGACATGCAAGCACCTCGAGGTCATCATGGGAAGGGTGGTGGCTGCCTTGGCGACCTTGGCCCAGCAGGTTCTGCTGGATTTGTGATCAGACCTCCACCCCATTGTTATAGGGATTGGTGGGATCAATGAGTGGCTTGGCAAGAGGGTGGCAGGGCACCTTAACTCCCTCCAGGTGCCCCTTCTCCTCAGAGAGTCAGGCAGGGGCCCTCAGGCACCGACAGGGAGGAGAACCAGCAGCTGAAGACTACGGGTCCATTCCCCAGGAAACTCCACGAGTGTTCAGTCGATCCCATTGCCCATTGCCCTCTGCCTGTGACCACATCACCCCCAGTTGTACAGGCTGAGGAGGGCGCACCTTCCACATAGCAGAAGACCCAAAGCAGGCCAGGGCCCTCCAAGCCTCGGCCCCCTAGAGGATGCCCGCCAATGACAATAGTCAGCAGGCTGCCTGCATCTCTGCTGTGGATATTGGGGGAGCAGCTAGGTGTAGCAGCATGTTAGAAAAATTCTGAAACTTCGGCATCATTTCTGGGTCATGGGTTTTCACTCACTGTGTATATCACGCACTTTGTAAATACACTTGCTGTTCATGACAATGGTCTCATGGTTTGAAAGCCTCGTGCTTATGCATCTTTGTGGCCTATTATTGTGAAGGTGAGCCAAGCTCCCACTCCATAACAACCTCCTTGTGTGAACCTCACATTCATGTGATGTCTAGCTGACTCATGTTAGTTACTGGCCCCTTGTCTAATGTCAGTGAGATGTGTCAACCTCTTTGTTGAAGGTGACCGCAAATTGCCTTAGGAAGTGATATTAAAAGACGTCAGGGAGTTATACATGCTCAATTGCATTGGAGGATTACCACTCATATTGTCTCATCATCAAATAGCTGCCGCCATTGTTTGTGCCAAAGCACAAGACCTGCAGCCAGGGTGATCACTCCATCCACGTGAGTATCTCTGTGGCAGCAGGAAGTGTCTCATTCAGGAGGCCATGACTGCACCAAGTCCACTTGATGTAGGCTTTGCACTGGTGGGCTGCCTCTCACTTCCTAGGGAAGCTACATACTGCTTTGGCTGAGGACCTTTCCAAAGATTAGGGGATGGTGAAACATGGGGGTTGGAGTTCCAAGGCCCAATGCGGATTTTGCTCTCAAGGCTAGTGGTTGTAAAGGCCTTTCAGATCACTGGCATGCCACTAAGGGACAGGAGAAATACACTTGGGTATCCTTGCCTGCACCTTACTCCTCCTGGAACCTTGTGGCTATGTACGTGTCACAGGCACATCTTCCACATCCTGAGGCTTCTATCACATCCTCACATGGAAGCTCTCCATCACCTTGGATCCCGCCCTTCCTGCTCATCATGATCAGAGGAGTTATCAACCTCCTCCACGTCTCTGTCTGTCAAGTGATCTCCCTTTGAACAGCCAGGTTATGCAGGGCGCAACGCCTTTCTTATCTGGAGATGAGCAAGAGACAGTGCCGTGCATGTCTACAATTTGTCAGGAGATGTGGTGGCTCATATCTGCCACATCCTGTGGGAGGAGCTAATGCTCCAGGGACTGGGAGCTCCATAAGGACATAAGAAATAGGAACAGGAATAGACCATTCAGCCCCTCGTGCCTGCTCTGCGAATCAATGAGATCATGGCTGATCTTCTCGTGTGTCGATTTCCACATTCCCATCTAACTCCAATAACCTTTGAACCCTTTGCTTAACAAGAATCTATCTACCTCTGCCTTAAAAAAATATTCAATGAACCCACCTCCACCACTTTCTGAAGCAGAGAGTTCCAAAGTCGCACAACCCTCTGAGAGAAAAAAATTCTCCTCATCTCTGTCCTAAAAGGGCGACCCCTAATTTTAAAACAGTGCCCCCTAGTTCTGGACTCACCCACAAAAGGAAGCATCCTTTCCACGTCCACTTTGTCAAGGCCGTTCAGGATCTTGTAAACTTCAATCAAATCACCCCTCACTCTTCTAATCTCCAGTGGAAACAAGCCCAGTCTGTCCAACATTTCCTCATAAGACAACCCACTCATTCCAGGTATCAATCTAGTAAACCTCCTCTGAACCGTCTCCAATGTATTTACATGCTTCCTTAAATACCAAAACTGCACACAGTATTCAAGATGCCGTTTCACTAATGCCCTATATAACTGAAGTATAACATCCTTACTTTTATAAAGGAAAAATACTGCAGATGCTAGAAACCTTAAAAAAAAAGCTGGAAAAACTCAGCAAGTATGACAGCATCTGTGAAGAGAAAAACAGAGTTAATGTTTCGAGTCCGTATGACTCTCCTTCAGATTGAAGAAGAGTCATACAGACTTGAAACGTTATCTCTGTCTTTCTCTCCACAGATGCTGTCAAACATCCTTACTTATATGTTCAATCCCTCTTGTAATAAAGGATAGCATTCTATTAGCCTTCTTAATTACTTGCTGTACCTGAATACTAACTTTTTGTGACTCATGTACTAGAACACCTAGATCCTTCTGCTTCTCAGAATTAAGCAGCCATTTTCTATTTAAGTAATTCTCTGCTTTTTTGTTCTTCCTTCCAAAGTGAACAACTTCACATTTTCCCACATTAAAGGCTATGCCCCTGAAGGTCACCAGCCCTGAAGGTCACCCCTACACTCAATTGTTATGCCAGTGGGTCGTTCCGGGGATCTACAGGAGACCTATGTGATACTTTTCAATCCTCAACACATTACTGTACCAGGGAGATGATGGATGCCCTCGACAGTAAGACTCATTATGTGAAGTTCACACTCGAGGAAGCTAAGCCCTTCATCTTCACCTTTGTCTTCTTTTTCAGCATCTCCCATTTTACTTGGGGTCATCACAATGCTGGCTGACCACCTACTCCATCTCCTCCCATTAGTCACCCATTCCTCTTCCACTCACCACCGCACCTTTTCCATTTGGTCTGAGGCTTTCTTCCTTCTCCTTCTTCCTGGTAGCCCCATCTCCATCACTCACCTCGCCAGGTTTCCTCTCTGACTCTGCAGCAGGTGATGACACCATTTCATCTGTTCTCAGATACTTTCTTTGATGTTCCCACAATTTTCCAACTTCTCCAGCCAACCTGCAGCTAGAATCCTTCCTTCTTGGAACCATTCGGGAAAATCTGCTCTTCACCCTCTTAAGGACCCTCACACCCTTCCTAAGGTGTGGTGTCCAGAACTGGACACAATACTCTGGTTGTGATTTAACCAGAACTTTATAAATGTTCAGCATAACTCCCCAGCTTTTGTACTTACTGCCTGTATTTATGAAGCCCAGGATGAGCTCCCATATCCCCCTGCCTTGTACACTCTTTAGAACCGTGCCCTTATTGCCTCTCCTTGTCCCTTCTACCAAGATGCATCACCTCATACCTCTCTGTATTAAGCAGTAAGAAGAGGAAATCTTTAAGCGTGAAGCTTATTTCAAATTGAATCAATATTTAGAAACATTTCAAGGTAGAGAAGCCTTATTGGAACTTGACCTGCATATTTAAAGAAGGACCCAGCCAGATTTGGATTGGTATCCTTGGCAATTGCAATTTAATATTAAGTCGATGGGACAGAGGTGGCAGGCCAGAAAATTATCCTGCTACTTCATTTTAACTTCCTTCCAACCCAATTTTCAGCAGGTGGACTGAGTTTAAACTCTCTCTTAATGTCCATTGGATTGTTTTAAGTATTCTCATGGGAGAGAGTAGAGTAAAAGCTTTCGATGCTGCAGGTCTAATCTGAGGGCCCACAGAGATGTGAGATCAACAGCCCCACTGGGACAGGAGAGTGCGGCTGATGTAGGGAGGAAACAAGGGGGCCCTGCATAGCAGCGATAAATTAAAGAGGCCCTAAGCTTGTCGGGACATCAGGTTGGAGAGGAAGCCTCTCTATAGGGGTAGTGGTGGATGGGGCTGCCCTGTTATTGGGGTATGGAGCCTCCAGCTCTCATGGTCCCCTGGCCTGTTGCTGGGAGACAGTCTCCATTAAGTTGATGGTCTCTGCACATGGCAGCGGCTGCTCTGAAGTTAGGAAAATACTGGCGCCAGCACAACATAACCCCTGTGTGGGGCCTCAACTGTCTTAATTGGCAGCCCACCTCCTAAAGCGGACATTCCCGGATATATGGGAATGGGGACACAGCTGTCCCCTATTTTTCCAGTCTCCATGCCTCCAACCCCAACCCCACAGGTCCAGAAAATCCATCCTGTTAACTCTGTTTCTCTCTCCATAGATGCTGCCAGAGTTGCTGAGCATTTTCAGTGCTTTCTGTTTTTATTTCTGATTTCCAGCATCCATAATGTTTTGCTTTTGTAATAAAAGAAAGACTTGTATTTGTGTGACCTGCAAAAATGGACAAGTTTGCTGACAGAATGGGAGCCAATTAACTGAATCTAGTTCAGTGACCTAGTTATGTCTGTTTACGCGTGGGCCACTCCTTTGGTCAAGGCACTTAAAATTCTCTGCATTGGAACAGTTACAAGTTATCAGTCTTTTTTTTCTCATTACTGGGAGAATAGATTTAATATCTACATCATTTGTACAATGATGCTTTTATCTGGCTGAAAGTATATTTTTGAAGACATTGCTAATAATTGGAGCAACTTGGGTGAGAGTTGAGTTTCACCCTATCAATTCTACGATGAAAGTGTTTTCCTGTTCACACTGTGTTGGCTGAGAATCCTGCTACTCAATGAAATGTGCTCCAGCCTCCAGGGCTTGGAAAGATATTTTCATTCATTCAGGAAAAATGTGGGAAAAACACAAGTATATCCCCTAGCATTAATACATTTTTAATATTCTCAGGTTTATGATCAGAATCATAGGCTTTGAAATAATTTTCTTTGAAACTAAATTTCTTCTATCTAGACTGAATGAAGAATCAATTTGGAAATAGAAACTGACCAAGGCTCCCTGGCAGCACCTTCTAAACCCATGACCTCTACCGCCAAGAAGGACAAGGGCAGCAGACACATGGGAACACCACCACCTGGAAGTTCCCCTCCAAGTCACTCACCACCCTGACTTGGAAATATATTGCCGTTCCTTCACTGTCGCTGGGTCAAAATCCTGGAACTCCCTCCCTAACAGCACTGTGGGTGTACCTACACCACAGGGACTGCAGTGGTTCAAGAAGGCAGCTCACCACCACCTTCTCAAGGGCAACTAGGGATGGGCAATAAATGCTGACCCAGCCAGCGAAGCCCACATCCCGTAAATGAAAATAAATAAATAAGTAACCTTGAGTTATTCATATCAGTCTGTTATGTTATTAAGATGCTGTATCCCCACTCTATAAATTTTTCTAGTTAGCTGAGAAATCTTTAAGGGCCTTTTAACAAATTACAAACAGCAGGTATGACAGAGTAAGGGGGCATACGGAGAGGAGGGGGTATGACAGAGTAAGGGAGAGGAGGCTACGCCAGAGTGAGATGTAGACAGGGGGTGGAATTTTACGGCCTCAGTGCAGTGGAGGTGGGGCTGTAAACTGTGGCGAGCCGTTCAAGAGTCCACTGACTTTGACAGGACCAAAAATTCCTGCTGGTGTAAAATTCCGCCCAATGTGTGTTGTTGAAAATGTGGTTGAGGTGGGGATTTGGTGCAGAGAGGGAAAGAGGTGATTCGTTTCCTACTTTTTTTCCAGTCTCCAATAGTTGGTGAGTCTGCTTCCTTTTTTCCCAAGATAGGAGATTGCAACTTTCTATTACTTTATCTGTGTAAATTATTAACTAATTGACTAATTAAATAAATGGAGTTGGACAGAAATGGCAGGGTTGGAGGTGTGGCATGACTGCAGCATATGGGAATCTGTGGAATGCACTGCAATCCCGGACAACCATATCTGCAGAAAGTGTCTGCAGCTTAGGCAACTTCAGCTCCGAGTTGCTGAGCTGGAGTCTGAGTTGCAGACATTGCGGTGCATCAGAGAGGGGGAGAGTTACCTGGACACTTTGTTCCAGGAGGCTGTTACACCATTAGGTTAGACAGAACTTTAGAATGATCAATGGTCAGGGACAGGAGGGTGTGGCTGTGAGTCAGGCTGGTATGGGGAACCAGCATGTAGTGATGGAGGAGCCTCAGCCACTGTTTGTCCAACAGGCACAAGAGGCTACCTGTGTGGATGAGGAGAAGGACCCCAAAGTGGATGAGCAGACTGACCATGGCACCATGGTGAAGGATGCCAGTCAAGTGGGAGGTGTGAAGAGGAATGTGGTAGTGATGGGAGACAGTCAGGGGGATAAATACTGTTCTCTGCAGCTGTGACCAGGAGCTCTGAAGGTTGTGTTGCCTGCCTGGTGCTAGAGTTAAGGACATCTCCTCACGGCTGAAGAGGAATTTGAAGTGGGAGGGGAAGGATCCAGTTATTGTGGTCCGTATGGGAACCAACGACAGATAGAACCAGGAATGATTTTCTGTTAAGAGAATTTGAGGAGTTAGGGTCAAAATTAAAACAGAGAATATCAAAGGCAATCCTACTTGAATTGTTATTTGAGTCATCTGCCAATTGGCATAGGGTCAAGCAGATTAGAGAATTAAACGTGTGGCTTTAAGACTGATATGGGAAGAAGGGATTTCAATTCATGGGGAATGAGCATCAGGACTCAGGGAAGAGTGAGCGTTTCCATTGGGGATGGGCTCTACTTGAACTGGGCGGGGACCAATATCCTGGCCAATCGTATATCTAAGCCTGTGGTCAGGGATTTAAACTAACAGAGAAGTGGGAGGTAAGGTTTAGGTGAATGGAGATTTAGAAATCCAAAGGGAAAGGTTGAGGTGTCAGAACAGCTTATGAACGTGCGTAAAGACAAGCAGAGTGAGACAGGAAGGGACAGAGAGTTCAACAAAAATTGTGCATAAGGTCATGCAGGGGATAGAAGTAAAAAAATGAAATTAAAAGTTCTTTATCTTGTGATGAAACTATCATATTATTCATAATATTATTGTAGGTTTACAGTTGTGAATGTGGATGGTTCTGTCCATGTGATTGATTTAATTGGAGTCAGATAGACTTGCAGGTTGAAATTATCAGAAGAGTTCGGTGTTAAAAGGGTATTTGAAATGCTAATGAGTCAGCTAGAGTATAAGAGTCAGTGTAAAAGGTGTGAATGAAATTTGCATTTTTAGATAAGTGAAGGAGTTATTTGATTTTGAAAGGGATGGTAGGATGTTTACAATTAACAAGATAAATAGGACAAGGTTATTAAGTTTATTTTTCCCAAAAGGAAAAGGACTATATGAACACCATTAAAGATTTTATGTTATGGGAAAAGTAAATGTCCAAAGACATGTAGAACAGTGGTATTTTACACATTAAAGAGAGAGAAACATATATAAAGAAGGATGGAAGGTTAAGTGGGGTGTGGCTGTGAAATGTCTTGAAAGTTACACCGTGTAAAACAGCCTTGGGGAAAAGCCTCTAGCCACTTTTGCAGAAGTCTGCTGTGTCCAGTAACCAAACCTGTCGAGTGGGTGCTGTGGTAACCTTGCTGCATTGCCAGTTTAAAATCTATTTTGGACTGTTGCTTTAAAGGGATGTATAGTTGGAAGTCAGATTAATTAGGAATTTTGGAATTTTATAACATCAAGTAAATATAATCTTATGTCTGTGTTTGAATTCTTTTCTTTTGTTAATAATTATTTTAATTTAATTTTTAAAATCTCTAAAGGTGGTAGTGGACTCATTACTTCTGAATTCAGTGCGCAAATCTTCTCATAATAAACAAAAATTGCAAAATCATTGTGATAACGTGGTCAAGTTTTTCTTGTGGATTTGGCCCATCCGGCAAACATCACCTGCCACATCAAAACAATCTGAACGCACGAGGCATATTTAATAAGATTAATGAACTAGTGACACAAATAGAGATAAATAATTTAGATCTAATCACCATTACAGAGCCATGGGCCAGGATTTCCTGGTCCTGCCACCGCGGGACTGAAAATTCCCGCTTGAAGTCAACGGATCTTTGGCTGGTTCACCAAATTTACCGTTCTACTGGCAGTGAGTCCTGCTGTGAGCAGGCCCAGAAAACCCCAGCCATGGCTGCAAGGTGATCAAGGTGGAAAATACATTTTCCAGGGTGCACAATGGGCGGAATAATCCCAAATTTGTACTAAGTGTTGGCGGGAAAAAGAATGCTTTACCCGCTGGCCACAATGGCGGCTTTTCACGCCGTCCATCTCAATCCTGCCTCATTAATCATGCATTCTCTGGAAACACGCGGTTTCGTTGGTGGGAAGGCTTTGATTCACCTTCCACACTGTCACCTCCCCACTTCCTCATGGTGGCCACCATATTTAAAGGGCAGCTGTGCGCGCACCTCTCAGTGTTTTCAGCCCAATCCTGCTGCACAGGAGAAATGGCCCAGAAAGGCAAGAAGACTGCAGGCTCCCAATTTAGTGACGTGCCCCAGGAATGCCTTTTGGGCACAGTGGACGCCCACCACTGAGCCTTCTACCACCACCATGGGCAATGCCAGCAAGCGAAGTCACCAATCCAGGATGGGAGACAGTGACAGTGGTGCTCAGTGCCAATGCCCTGCAAAAGAGGACAGCCACCCAGTGCCGCTTGATGAATGATCTCTGTTCCACCAGGGTAACTGACTCTTCTCATCACTCTCAACTCACACACTCACAAACCCATCACAGATCCACAGGGATCTCACACCTCAAGGGACAACACCACTAACTCTCACACACACCCTCACATCTCCATCAGGCTCATACCCTCTCAAACTCACATCCTCATCCCATCCATGTCTCCGCGCACCACACAAACATTCCACTCAGCGCCATGTGTCCTGCTCACGCTCTCTCTCCATCTGTCTTCATCCAGGAGAAGCTGGTTCACAACAGCAGGGAGAGGCCCCAGGCCGGGGGTGGGGTGGCCCACATCAGTCCCCTCACTCACATTGAGGAGTGTGCCATCGCGCTGAGTGGTGAGGACGTGGACTGTGCCTACGTGAATAGCGAGGTCAGCGGCGAAAATCCAGGTGAGGATCCTGCACCACATCAATCCCTCCCTGAACACAAAAGAGAGTGCTCTCTCTCTCCTGCTTTTGAATCTGCTGCTATGCGCTAATTATCTCTACTTTGGTTCACAGGGAGCTCTGCCAAGTGACCGACACCCTCAGTCAGACAGTCCCTCAGCTCCATCCACACCCTCACCTCCAGCCAAGAGGACACCTCCTCCTTTGAATAGCTGGAAATAAGCAGCCTGGAAAACCCATCACAGCGCTTACCCACACCCTCCACCAGCGCAGAGACACACACCTCAACGGGACCTAGATCTAGAGCAGGCTCAGGTTCACAATCTGGTGCTCACTGCACGGAAACGTGTCCACAGCAGGAGGAGGTAGATTTAGCTGAGCACTCCAGCACTCAAGAGGACTTCTGGGGGAGAACTTCTGTGAGGTCCGAGTCCTTCCACCTCATTGTGCAGAGTCAGCAGAAGGCAGGGTAACATCATGCAGAGCTGTTGGAAGCCCTCAACAGAGTGGCATGCGAGTTGGAGGAGTGCCCATGTCCTTTCCCCCATCAGTGTCGACCCCCCTGGCATCACCTTCCACCATCCCACAATCACCTACCAGCCGCAACTCTTTTCATTTGGGGATGTCCAGGTGAACATGTACATTCCCTACCTTCCCGAAAATCCCCCCCCCCGTCATCCACATTGACTTCCCTGACCTCCTGCTTCCCACTCCTAGGGCCCATGTCTGCCTCCGATTTCCCACCACCCACCCTCGTCATCCCTTCCACCGATACAGTCGCACCCTCACCCTCCCACGCTACCGGCTCATTCTGCCCTCTCTCATTCAAACCATTCCTTCCTACCTCACCCACTCTCATTTCGCTCCCCAGGAGGCAGTCACCAACTCCACAGACCCTCCCTTGCACGTTCACCTGGACACCCAACCCCTTACTCCCTTTTCCATCCTTACTCCTTCCTCCCTCTTTATTCATTCCCCCTCGTTACTCCTTCCTCCACCCTTACTCCTTCCCCTCCCATTGCTCCTTACTCCCCCTTACTCCTTCTTCCATCTTCCCCCTCCTTAGCCCTTTCCACACTCGTACTCCTTCCCCTTCCTTACTCCTTCCTCTACCCTTACGTCCACCTCCCCTTCTCTTCTCCCTCCTTACACCTTCCTGCCCCCTTACTCCTCCCTCCCCCCAGACTCCTTCCCCCCTCTGAGCTTCTGCCTCCTCCCAAAGTCCTGCCCCCCACCGAACTCCTTCCCCACGCCAAACCCCTTTCCTTACACCTTCCTCTCCCCTTACACATACCTCCCCAGTTGCCGTATTCTCCCTGTTACACCCTACCCACCCCCCGTACTCCCTCTCACTCCTCCTAATTTCTTCCCCCAACGCCATCCAACGTGGGCGGCGAGTTTGATTTGGTGGGGGATGGGGGGAGGTGATTCCGATGAGCTGGGCTTATAATGATATGCAGATGTATTGCAATGAAATTCCTGATGTGTGGCAGCAGGAAACACGGCCCACCATTGACGGGAGGAGCGGACGAGTGCAAACTGGTTTCACAATGTCGTGAAACTGAATTTTGGCCTTCCCTCCATTTTACCCACTCACACCTACCATGATGCCTGATGCCAACAGACATGGAAAATTCCGCCCAATATTTTGAGAAGACAGACAGAATGTCAAAGGAGGAGTGGTAGCCCTGATAGTAAAGGATGACATAAGGACATCAATGGGAAAGGATTGGTCCTCAGAAAATCATAAAATAGGATCAGTATCGATGGAAATTAGGAATACCAAGTCAGAAAATATTGGTGGGGGTAGTTTATAGGTTCCCTAAAAATCGTTATATCATTGGTCAGAGCATTAAACAAGAAGTTATTGGTGCTCATTACAAAATAAATCTTATAGTTATGGGGGATTTTAATCTTCATATAGACTTGGCAATCAAATTGGCAAGAGTGGTCCAGAAAAATAGCTTGTAAAATGTTTTTGTGACAGTTTCTTGGAGCAATACATTGTGGAACCGACTAGGGATAAAGTTATCTTAGATCTATTATTGTGCAGTGAAGCAAGGTTAATTAATAAAATCATAGTAAAAGATCCTGCCAAACTGGGAAATAGTGATCATAATACCATGGAATTCCATGTTAAAGTTGAAAGTGTCATACTTCAATCATGACCAAGAACATTAAATTTTAACAAAGACAATTACATAGGTATGAGGAAAAAACTGGTTAAGGTTAATTGGGTAAATAGGATAAAAGGTATGGAGGTAAATGAACAATGGGAAACAGTTAAAGAAACAATTCAACATTTTCAACAAAAATGCATTCCGTTAATAAACAGAAGCTCAGCAAGAAAGATCCAATCATGGCTCACTCAGGAAGTTAAGGATAGTATTAGATAAAAAGAAGAGGCTTAAAATGTTACAAAAATACAGACTGGCAAAGGGCCTCCAAAACATTGATAAAAATGGGAAAAATAGAATGACTGTAAACTAGCCAGAAATATAAAAACAGATTGTAAGAGTAGATAAAATTGTATGAGCATAAGTATATAAAAAGGAAGTGAGTAGCTAAAGTAAATGTTCGTCCCTTAGAAGCGGAGGCAGGAGAAATTATCATAGGGGATAAGGAAATGGCAGAGGAATTAAACAAATATTTTGTGTCTGTCTTCAGTGGAACACACTAGTTTCAGGCCAGAAATAGATGGTAGTATAGGGGATAAAAAGAGTGAGGAAATTAAAGAAATTAATATCAACAGAGAAAAAGTATTGGAGAAATGCAAGGAACTAAAATCTGACAAACCCTGGGACCTGATGACTGACGCCCTAGGGATTTACAAGGGGTAGCTGCAGAGAGAGTGGATCTGCTTGATGATTTTCTAACACGCCTTAAATTTGAGAATGGTCTCATCAAATTGGAAGTTAGCAAATGGTACATTGCTTTTCAAAGAAAGCAGGGAGAGAGAAATCAGGGAACTATAGGCTAGCTAGCCTAACATCAGTTGTTGGGAAAATGCTGGGATCTATTATTAAGGAAGTCTTAACAATGCAATTAGAAAAGCATAGTATTATCAGAACAAGTCAGTATGTTCTTACTAAAGGGAAATTCTGTTTGACAAATTTATTGGAGGTGTCCCACCCAGAAGACAGGGAGGAATATATATATATATATATCTACATCAACCTGGCTACTCCATAAAATTCATTATTTTAAATGGACAAAGGCTTGTCCCTGACTAGCTAGGACTCATACCAGAATAATTTCTAACCTTCAGTAACTAACAGGGACATTGTTATCTCTGAAGTGGTACT
The DNA here is from genome assembly GCF_964194155.1 of Cetorhinus maximus. Lineage (NCBI taxonomy): Eukaryota > Metazoa > Chordata > Chondrichthyes > Lamniformes > Cetorhinidae > Cetorhinus > Cetorhinus maximus. The sequence continues at coordinate 842,549 of NC_135890.1, forward strand.
AATGCCCTCTGTGACTGCTAACAATCAAATTAAAAAGAAATACACCAACCCCATTTACATTGGCAGAGCTGCAGCCAATAGAGATGGTAAGTTTGTAAAAGACAAAAAGAACCCTGACTCCTCTATTAAATACCTCAAGATTCCAGACTTGGCAACATACATCATTTTGTCCAATACCCAGGAGAAGAAGTGAAAGGTATGTCACATGGCCTCCCCCAGGCTGCTTGAACCTGTAATTTTGATATATGGAACTGAACCCAGACAGTCTACCATCTCATTATCTAACAGATAGCATCAGAAAGTGCTCTGTCCAGGTAAATTGCCTGGACCTCACCTACACTGTGAACTACTGAAGTATTGGAATGCCTATTTTGGTGCCTTTAATACTCATTCATACACTCATAGATGTCTACAACACAGAAGGAGGCCATTTGGCCCATATTGTCTGCACCGGCCAGCAAAGATCTGACTACACTAATCCCATTTCCCTGGAGGCTATGGCAATGCAAGTGAGTATCTAAACACTTCTTAAATGTTACGAGAGTTTCTAACGCAACCACCCTTTCAGGCAGAGAGTTCCAGATTCTCACCACCCTCTGGGTGAAAAGATTTCTCCTCAACTCCCTTCTTAGCCTTCTACCTCTTACCTTAAATCTATTCCCCCTGGTTATTGAGCCCTCTTTACTAATGGAAAAAGTGCTGCCCTATCCACCCTATCTATGCCCGTCATAATCTCATACATCTCTATCAGGTCCCCTCTTAACCTGTCATCTGTGAACGTCTTGATCATATCCCCTATATTTAAGTCCAAATCATTTATGTACACCACAAACACCAAGGGCCCCAGCACTGAGCCCTGTAGAACCCCACTGGAAACAGACTTCCATTCATAGAAACATCCCTCTACTATTACCTTCTGCTTCCTGCCTCTCAGCCAATTTTGGATCCAACGTGCCACTTTGCTTTGGATCCCATGGGCTCTTACTTTCTTGACCATTCTGCCATGAGGGACCTTATCAAAAGCCTTGCTAACGTCCATCTTATACCACATCAAATCCAATACCCTCATCAACACTCCTGGTTACCTCCTCAAAAAATTTGATCAAATTTGTCAAACACGACCTTCCCTTATCAAATCCATGCTGACTATCCCTGGTTAATCCATGTCTTTCCAAGTGCAGGTATATTGTGTCCCTCAGTACTCTTTCTAGTAACTTCCCCACCAGCGAGGTTAGACTGACTGGCCTGTAATTTCCTGGTCTATCCCTTCCTCCCTTTTTTAATAATGGGACTACGTTAGCAGTCCTCCAGTCCCCTGGCACCTCACCTATGGCCAGAAAGGATTTGAAAATTACTGCCAGGGCCCCTGATATCTCTTCCCTTGCCTCCCTCAACAGCCTGGGATACATCTCATCCGGGCCTGCGGATTTATCCACTTTTAAGGCAGCAAAACCCGCGAGTACCTCCTCTCTCTCTATTCCTCTAATTTCCTCTAATATTTCACAATCCACCACCCTGATGTCTATACCTGCATCGTCCTTTTCCATTGTGAAGACCGACGCAAAGTATTCATTGAGGACTGTACCCGTATCTTCCGGGTTCACACACAGATTACCTCTATGGTCCCTAATTGGCCCTACTCTTTCCCTAGTTATTCTCTTGCTCTTTATATATTTAAAAATCCCCTTTGAGTTTTCCTCTATTCTACCCACCAATGCTTTCTCATGCACTCTCTCAGCTTTCCTCATTTCCTTTTTAAACTCCTCTCTGCACTTTTTATACTTATCTAGGAACTCGGCCGTATTGAGCCCTCGGTATTTGCCATAAGCTTCTCTTTTTTTTCTTAATCCTAATCTTTATGTCCCGTGACATCCAGGGCTCTCCAGACTTGGTCCCCCCTTTGTCTTTACGGCAACATATTTGTCCTGTACTCTTGTAATTTCCTCCTTGAATACCTCCCACTGCTCTGACACAGTTTTATCTGCAAGTAGCTGCTCCCAGTCCACTTGGGCCAAATCGTATCTCATCTTAGGAAAATTAGCCTTTCTTCAGTTTAGAACTTTTATTCCCAGCCCAACCTTATACTTTTACATAACTATCCTAAATCTAAGTGAGTTATAGTCACTATCTCCAAAATGCTCCCCTACTGATACGCCTTCCACCAGCTCAGGCTCATTTCCAAATATTTGGTCCAGAACTGCCCCCTCTCTTGTTGGACTTTCTACGTACTGGCTAAAATAGGTCTCCTGGATACAATTTAAGAATTTTGCTCCTTTCCTATCTTGCACACTAAAACTATCCCAGTTAATATTTAATACTGTTACTGGGAAGAGTGTCCTGCAGTCAGCATCACTGTGAAGCAGTCTGGGAAGAGTGTCCTGCAGTCAGCATCGCGGTGAAGCAGTCTGGGAAGAGTGTCCTGCAGTCAGCATCGTGGTGAAGCAGTCTGGGAAGAGTGTCCTGCAGTCAGTTCTTGTTGAAAATAACAAGAGTGACATCACAAGACAGCGCGAGAGAGCGGCGGAGAGATCAGAACCAGCGTGAGTGCAGGGAAGCTTCAAAAAGTGACATTAGCACAAAGGTGGGAGCTGATTGGTGAGTAGCGGGTAAGTGTTTTTCTCCAGTTTAAAATAGATTAAGCTAAGCAAAGGTAAGGGTTCTAGTTTTTATTTAAAGTACATAAATAATTAGACCTTTTTTTACTGCATTTAACTTAAAGTAAGGGTTTTTTTTCAACTAGAGGCATGGCAGGGCGGTTCAGTCCCGTGTTATGTACCGCCTGCAACATGTAGGAAGTCCTAGATGCTCCTTGCGCTCTGACTGACCACGTGTGCAGGAAGTGCCACCAGCTGCAGCTCCCTGAGTTCCGAGTTTCGGAGCTTGAGCGGCAGCTGGAGACACTGAGGTGTATCCGTGAGGCTGAGAGTTTCGTGGATAGCACGTTTTTAGATGTGGTCACCCCACAGCTTACGGAAGTGCAGGAAGAGAGGGAATAGGTGACCATCAGTCAGAAGAAAGGTGTCAGGCAGGTAGTCAGGAAATCCCCAGGGTGCATCTCGCTCAAGAACCGTTTTTCTGTGTTGGAAAACGGTGAGAGTGACGGTTCCTCTGGGGAGTGCAGCCACGCTCATGGCTCTGTGAGTGGCTCAGCTCCATAGCTGGGTGGGGGGAGTTGAGAGTGGGGAGGAAAGAGGGGAAGAGCAATAGTGGTAGGAGACTCAATAGTAAGAGGAACAGACAGGTGTTCCTGCGGCTGTAGACGTGACTCCAGGATGGTATGTTGCCTGCCTGGTGCCAGGGTCAAGGATGTCACTGAATGGCTGCAGGGCAATTCTAAAGGGGGAGGGCAAACAGGCAGAGGTCATGGTACATATTGGTACCAACGACATAGGTAGAAAGAGGGATAAGGTCCTGCAAGCAGAATTTAGGGAGCTAGGAAAGAGATGAAAACAGGACCTCAAAGGTAGTAATCTCTGGATTACTTCCGGTGCCACGCGCTAGTGAGTATAGAAATAGGAGGTTAGTCCAGATGAATGCGTGGCTGGAGAGATGGTGCAGGAGGGAGGGCTTTAGATTTCTGGAACATTGGGACCATTTCTGGGGGCGGTGGGACCTGTACAAGGCCGACGGGTTGTACCTGAACCGGAATGGGACCAATATCATTGCGGGGAGGTTTGCTACTGCTGTTGGGGAAGGTTTAAACTAACTTGGCAGGGGGATGGGATCCTGAGAGGAGGCTCAGCAGGGGGAGATGCACAGCCAAAATTAGAAGAGAGACCAAGTGAGTCTGGAAGGCATAGAAATTATAGGCCAGTTAAGGCACAAGGGAGCTTGGTGAGGTTGGATGGTATTAATTTTAATGCAAGGAGTCTGATGAATAAGGCAGATGAGTTGAGGGCACAAATTAACACATGGAAGTATGATGTCATTGCTGTCACAGAGACATGGTTGAGAGAGGGGCAGGATTGGCAGCTCAATATTCCAGGATATAGGGTCTTCAGACGAGACAGGGAAGGTGGTAAAAGAGGAGGGGGTATCACAATATTGATCAAAGAATCAATTACAGCAGTAAGGAGGGATGACATCTTAGAAGGCTCCTCAAATGAGACCATATGGGCAGAACTTAAAAACAAAAAATGAGCAATCGCGTGGCTGGGGCCTTTTTCTGTGCTGTAGGCCTCTACGACTCTATCACTCTACTGCCTTATTATTCTTACACTTCTCTGAAATTTGATTACATTATTGATCCTCTATCTCTCCCTGACTGTTTGGGGCCTATAGTACACACCCAGCAGCGTGTTTGCCCCTTTTGTGTTTTTCCCTTCTGCCCATGTGGCCTAATTTGATGATCCTTCCAGAATATCATTCCTCCTCACTGCTAGATTTGAATCCTTGATCAATATTGCGACCCCCCCCCACTTTCTATCCCCCTCTCTATCTCGTCTGAATACCCTGAATACAGGAATGTTGAGCTGCTAATCCTGCCCTTTTACCCAACTCTCGGTGATCGCTATGATATCATCCTCCCGTGTGTCTGTCTGTGCCCTCAGCTCGTCTGTCTTATTCCTCAGGCTCCTTGCATTAAAATATATTCCATTTAGCCTCGCTAAACTCACTTCTTTCTTATCTAGCCTATGTTTCCTCTGCTTTCCACACTCACTCACGAGTGTTTTAACTTCTGATTCCATCTCAGCTTCTCTCCCCTCTGAACTACTTTTCAGGATCCCATCCCCCCTGCCAATTTAGTTTAAACCCACCCCAGCAGCATTAGCAAACCTCCCCGTGAGGATGTTGGTCCCGTTCCTGTTCAGATGTAACCCGTCCAACTTGTACAGGTCCCACCTCCCCCAGAAACAGTCCCAATGCCCCAGGAATCTAAAACCCTCCCTCCTGCACCATCTCTCCAGCCACACATTCATCTGCTCTCTCCTTCTGTTCCCATACTCACTGCTGCGTGGCACTGGGAGCAATCCGGAGATTACTACATTTGGGCCAAGATTCCCAGTTGGCGAGCAGGGGGTGGGGCCCACTCGCCAATGCTTAAAATGACGCGGGATGATGTTGGGCGGAACTCCCGCCGACGTCACCGCGCACAATTTAAACTTTAAGGTGGGCGGGGGCTCTGTAGAATCAGCTGTACGCCTGCCGACCTGTCAATGGCCAATTGAGGCCATTGACAAAGTAATTAAAGCACTTAAAGGACCTGCCCGTCCAACCTTTAATAAAAGTGTCAATGAAAGTGATGGACATGTCCCAACTCAACTGACAGTGTCACATGAGGGGACATATCAGGGGAATTTTTTTAATCTATTGTTAACATTTTTAAATTTGGTGCCGATCTCCCTGAGGCTGCACTTAGCCTCAGGGAGCTGAGTCGCTCTTTCCTGTGCATGCGCGAAACAGTGCACTCCCGATTTTGGGATTCCTCCCCCCCACCGCCCGCACAGGGAGCGCACAGCGCCTCCTTGCGGACGTCACGCTGGGCGGGCCTTAATTGGCCCGCCCTCGTAAAATAGCAGCGCCCACAATTTGGGGCGCTGATCAGAGGTGCACATTCATGTGCCCGCTCCTAAACTCCCCCCCACCGACGGGGGGGAAATTCTGCCTTTGAAGTCCTGCTTTTCAATTTCCTACCTAACTCCCGAAAGCCTGGACCTCATTTCCCTTTCTTCCTATGTTATTGGTCCCAGAATGGACCACGACCTCTGGGTGTTCACCCTCCCCCTTCAGAATGCCCTATGGCCATTCCATAACATCCTTGACCCTGGAACCTAGGGGGCAACATACTGTCCTGGAGTCACCTCTATGGCCGCAGAAGTGCCTGTCTACTCTCCTAAATAACAAAACCCCTACCACACTTCTTCCTCCCGCCCTGAGCAGCTGGACCACCCACAGTGCCATGGCCTTAACTCTGGTTGGCCTCCACAGAGGAACCGTCACTCTCACTGTTTTCCAAGGCTGAAAAACAGTTTGCGAGTGAGATGCACTTGGGGGATTCCCTCACTATCTGCCTGGTCCCATTCTTCTGTCTGGTGGTCACCCATTCCCTCCCTGCTTGCACTTCCTTAAGCTGTGGGGTGACAACATCCTGAAACGTGCTACCCATGAGCCTCTCAGCCTTGTGAATACACTTAAGCTCCAAAACCCGGAGCTCGAGTTGTTCCAGTCAGAGGCACCTACTTCACAAATGGTCATCCAGACTTCCAGAAGCGTCTAGGATTTCCCACATATCGCAGAACATGCAAATCACGGGACTGAGCTCCCCAGACATGTCTTAACTAATTAGAATATATGGATCCTTGCTTTTATTTTACCCTTACTCCTACTTGAGTATAGACTAGATGCTAGATCCTCTTGATGGGCTAGATCCTCTAGGTGCTGCTGACTGCCTGTCCCAGGGTCCTCCTCTCTAGTGTCTTCTTCCATCAGGGGAATCCTTGCTTTTGGAAAGCGGGATCACCCTGTAACAGTTTCAGCCTGCTAACCTCTGAAGAAATATGCCACTGGGCTTTTGATTCTGGACTCTGGACTCAGATGAAACCGTAACCCTGATTTTTATTGTGTTGTTGCCCTGTATCCCTTTATTTCCCTTATCCCTCTTTGGTTATATGAGTGGAGAAAGGGGCGGATGTTGCAAAACCCCTTTCCCACATTTTGTGTGTGTAAAATAAGCCAACCCTCTTATTTCAGCTTATCTCGAGTTTGCTGTCAGGTTAAATCCAACACTAAAGGTTTGGGGATAAAATGCCGCCAACTATAAAGGGGAAAATCTAAATCAAAAACACCTTTCTGTTTGCAGACTGGTAGTGAGAGGAGAAATCAGAGCCGTTTAAATTAATCCCACTCCTGTCTGTAACAGGTTTTTGAGGACGTAACCAGCAGGGAAGATGAAGGGGAACCAGTAGGTATAGTATACCTGGATCATCAAAAGTCATTCAACCAGGTACCACATGAATGGTTATAAGGCAAAATAAGAGCTCTTATAGTTGGTGGTAATATTTAGGATAGATAGAGGGTTGGTTGATGGATAGAAAACAGAGAGTGGGCATAAAAGTTGGCAGGTAGTGAATAGTGAAGTGCTGCAAGGATCAGCGCTGGAGCCTCAGCCATTTACAATCTATACTATTGATTTAGATGAGGAGACACAGAGTAATGTATCCAAGTTTGCTGACGATAGATAGCTGGGCGGGAAGGTAAGCTGTGTGGAGGACACAGAGAGGCTGCAAAGAGATATAGACAGGTTAAGTGATTGGACGACAAGATGGTAGATAGAGTACAATGTGGGGAAGTGTCAAGTTATTCACTTTGGTCAAAAAAAAAGAAATCAGAATATTTTTTTAAAAGGTGTGAAACTTGTAAGTGTTGATGTTCAAAGAGACTTGGGTGTGCTTGTACAAGGAACGCAGAAAGTTAGCATGCAGGTGCAGCAAGTGATTAAAAAGGCAAATGGCATGTTGGCCTTTATTGCAAGGACATTGTAGTACAAGAATAAATAAGTCTTGCTATAGTTTACAGGATTTTGGAGAGACCACATCTGGAACACTGTGTATAGTTTTGGTTTTCACATTTAGAAAGGATATACTTGCATTGGAGGCGGTACAGTGAAAGTTCAATAGATTGGTCCCTGGGATGAGGGGGTTGTCCTGTGATGAGAGGCTGAGTAAATAGGGCTTATATTAAGAACATAGGAACATAAAAGGAGGAGGCCATTTGGCCTGTTAATACTGCTCTGCCATTTAAACAGATCAGGGCTGATCATCTACTTCTACACCATTTTCCCCACTATCTGCACATCCTGTGATGTCATTAGTGTCCGGAAATCTATCAATTTTTGTCTTAAACATGTTCAATGATTGAGCTTCCACAACCTCTGGGGTAGAGAATTCCAAAGATTCACCGCCCTCTGAGTGAAGAGATTCCTCCTCATCTCAGTCTTAAATGACCTGCCCCTTATTCTGAGACTGTGCCTCCTAATTCTAAACTCACCAGCCAGGGGGAACACTCTCTCCACATCTACCCTGTCATGCCCTGTAAGAATTTTCTAAGTTTCAATGAGATCATCTCTCATTCTTCGAAACTCTAGAGAATACAGGCCCATTTTCCTCAATCCCTCCTCAGAAGAAATCCCGCCATCCCAGGGATTAGTCTGGTGAACCTCCTTTGCACTCTGTCTATTGCAAGTATATACTTCCTTAGATAAGGGGCCCAAAACTGTACACAATACTCCAGGTGTGGTCTCACCAAGGTTCTATACAATTGCAGCAATATATTTTTACTCCAGTACTCCCATAGAATTATTTACAATATAGTGAATGTACTATCACCAAGTTTGTGGATGACACAAAATAGGTGGGAAGGCAAGTAATAAGGATAACACAAGGAGTCTACAGAGGCATATAGACAGGTTAATTGAATGGGCAAAAACTTGGCAGTTGGAATATAATGTGGGAAAATGTGAGGTTATGCACTTTGGCAGGAAGAATAGAGGAGCTGAATATTATTTAAATAGAGAAAGGCTGCAGAAAGCTGTATCACAGAGGGATTTGGAGGTCCTGGTGCATGAATCCCAAAAAGCTAACATACAAGTTCAGCAGGTAATAGGGAAAGCAAATGTAATGTTGGATTTATTTCAAAGGGAATGGAGTATAAAAATTGGGAACAAAAATAAAAATAAAAATACCTGGAAAAACTCAGCAGGTCTGGCAGCATCTGCGGAGAGGAACACAGTTAACGTTTCGAGTCCGTATGACTCTTCAACAGAACTAAGTAAAAATGGGAGTTGGGACAAATAAAGCTGGATAGAGGGCCAGTGATAGGTGGAGATAACCAAAAGATGTCATAGACAAAGGGACAAAGAGGTGTTGAAGGTGGTGATATTACCTAAGGAATGTGCTAATTAAGGGTAGAAAGCAGGACAAGCAAGGTACAGATAGCCCTAGTGGGGGTGGGGTGAAGGAATCGAAATAGGCTAAAAGGTAGAGGTAAAACAATGGATGGAAATACATTTTAAAATAATGGAAATAGGTGGGAAAAGCAAAATCTATATAAATTATTGGGAAAACGGTGGGGGGGGATCAGAAAGGGGGTGGGGATGGAGGAGAGAGTTCATGATCTAAAGTTGTTGAACTCAATATTCAGTCCGGAAGGCTGTAAAGTGCCTAGTCGGAAGATGAGGTGCTGTTCCTCCAGTTTGCGTTGAGCTTCACTGGAGCAATGCAGCAGGCCAAGGACGGACATGTGGGCAAGAGAGCAGAGTGGAGTGTTGAAATGGCAAGCGACAGGAAGGTCTGAGTCATGGTTGTGGACAGACCAAAGGTGTTCTGCAAAGCGGTCAGACAGTCTGCGTTTGGTCTTGACAGGGCCCTCAACCGTGTCCGGCCCATCTCCCGCGCATCCACACTCACACCTTCCTCTCCCTCCTAGAAACTTGATAGGGTCCCCCTTGTCCTCACTTATCACCCCACCAGCCTCCGCGTTCAAAGGATCATCCTCCGCCATTTCCGCCAACTCCAGCATGATGCCACCACCAAACACATCTTCCCTTCACCCCCCCCACCACCCGGCGGCATTCCGCAGGGATCGTTCCTTCCGGGACACCCTGGTCCACTCCTCCATCACCCCCTACACCTCAACCCCCTCCCACGGCACCTTTCCATGCAACCGCAGAAGGTGCAACACCTGCCCCTTCACTTCCTCTCTCCTCACCGTCCAAGGGCCCAAACACTCCTTTCAAGTGAAGCAGCCTTTCACTTGCACTTCCCTCAATTTAGTCTACTGCATTCGCTGCTCCCAATGCGGTTTCCTCTACATTGGAGAGACCAAACACAGACTGGGTGACCGCTTTGCAGAACACCTTTGGTCTGTCCACAAGCATTACCCAGACCTCCCTGTCATTTGCCATTTCAACACTCCACCCTGCTCTCATGCCCACAAGTCTGTCCTTGGCTTGCTGCAATGTTCCAGTGAAGTTCAACGCAAACTGGAGGAACAGCACCTCATCTTCCGACCAGGCACTTTACAGCCTTCCGGACTGAATATTGAGTTCAACAATTTTAGATCATGAACTATCCCCTCCATCCCCACCCCTTTCCGATCCCCCTCTTTTTTTCCCAATAATTTATATAGATTTTTCTTTTCCCAACTATTTCCATTATTTTTAAATCTATTTCCATCCATTGTTTTATCTCTACCTTTTAGCCTTTTTCAATTCCTTCCCCCCACCCCACCCCCACTAGGGCTATCTGTACCTTGCTCGTCCTGCTTTCTACCCTTAATTAGCACATTCCTTAGATAATATCACCGCCTTCAACACCTCTTTGCCCTTTTGTCTGTGACATCTTTTGGTTATCTCCACCTATCACTGGCCCTCTATCCAGCTCTACCTGTCCCACCCCCCCACCTGAACCGGTTTATATTTCACCTCTCTTCTATTTTTACATAGTTCTGTTGAAGGGTCATTCGGACTCGAAACGTTAACTGTGTTCTTCTCCGCAGATGCTGCCAGACCTGCTGAGTTTTTCCAGGTATTTTTATTTTTATTTTTGTTTTGGATTTCCAGCATCCGCAGATTTTTGCTTTTATAAAAATTGGGAAGTCTTGCTAAAACTATATAAGGCACTAGTTAGACCACATGCAGAATACTGTGAATGGTTTTGGTCCCCTTATCTAAGGAAAGATGTACTGTCATTGGAGGCAGTCTAGAGAAGGTTCACTAGTTTGATCCCATGGGCAGGATTTTACCGTCGGTGAGTGAGGCCGGGGTCCGCTCGCCGACGTGTAAAATGACACGTAAAGTGACGGCGGGCGGAACTCCCAACATCACCGTGCCCCATTTAAATGTTCAGGAAGGTGGGGGCGCAGCGAAATCAGCTGTGGGCCCGCCGACTTGTCAATGACCAATTGACGCCATTGACAGAGGCAATTAAGTAATTAAAGGACCTGCCCGTCCAACCTTAAAGTTGGTGGGCAGGCCGGGAGCCCCAGCGGGAACTAGAAAAAGCATCAAACCTCATCTATGGGCGGTATGAGGTTTCATGTAGGTTGTAAAAAAATTTAATAAAGTTTTTGTAAAAATTATGGACATGTCCCAACTCATGTGACATTGTCACATGAGGGGACATGTGAGCGAAATGTTATTTTTTTATTTTTAGGTTTTTTTACATTTACAGCCGATCTCCCTGAGGCAGCACCTAGCCTCAGGGAGGTGAGTGCACTCTTCCATGCGCATGTGTGAAACAGCGCACACTCGATTTTGGGATTCCCCCCCCTCCGCCTGCACAGGGGGCGCATAGCACTTCCGTGCGGACGTCACGCTGGGCGGGCCTTAATTGGCCCGCCCACGTAAAATGGCGCCGCGCCTCCGATCTGGGGCACCAATTGGATGCGTGCCCGCACGCGCCCACCGATCAACATCCCCCCCAACGGGGGAAAATTCAGCCCCATGTATGGAGGGATTTTCTGGTGAGGAGAGGTTGAGTAGGTTGGGCCTGTGCTCATTGGAGTTTAGAAGAATGAGAGGCGACCTTATTGAAATATATAAGATTCTTAGGGGGCTTGACAGGGTAGATGCTGAGAGGTTGTTTCCCCTTATGGGAGAGTCTAGGACCAGAGGGCATAATCTCAGAGTAAGGGGTCACCCATTTAAGACAGAGATAAGGAGGAATTTCTTCTCTCAAAGTGTAATAAATCAGTGGAATTCTTTACCGCAGAGGGCTGTAGAGGCTGGGTCGTTAAGTATATTCAAGGCTGAGGTAGACAGATTTTTAATCAGTAAGGGAGTCAAGGGTTACGGGGAAGAGGTAGGAAAATAGAGTTGAGGATTATCAGATCAGCCATGATCCCATTGAATGGTGGATCCATTCAGACTTGATGGGCCGAATGGCCTACTTCTGCTCCTACGTCTATGGTCTTACTGAAATGCTCTTGTGCTGAAGGCCAGCATATTATTTGCCCACCCAATTGCTTGCTGCACCTGCATGCTGGCTTTTAGTGACTCATGAACAAGGACACCCAGGTCCTTTGGACATCAACACTTCCCAACCTTCCAAATTAACCATTCCAACCTTAAAAATTATTCTGCCTTTCTGTTTTTTTTTAACCAAAGTGAATAACTTCACATTGTTTCACATTATATTCCATCTGCCATGTTCTTTCCCATTCACTTAGCCTGTCCAAATTCCCTTGAAGCTTCCTTGCATCCTCCTCACAAGTCACATTCCCACCTAGTTTTGTGTTATCAGTACATTTGGAAATATTACATTTCGTCCCTACATCCAAATCACTTATATAAATTGTGAAGAGCTGTGGACCCAGCACTAATCCGTGTGGTACCCCACTGGTAACAGCCTGCTACCCAGAGAATGACCCATTTATTCCTCCTCTCAGTTTTCTGTCTGTTAACCAATTCTCAACCAAATAGTATATTTCCCCCAATCTCATGAGCTCTAATCTTGTTTACTGACCTCTTTTGTGGGACCTTATCAAAAGCATTCTGAAAATCCAAATACATCACATCCACTAGTTCTCCTTTATCAATGCCACAATTAACATCCTCAAAAAACTCCAACAGTTTTGTCAAACATGATTTCCCTTTCATAAATCCATGTTAATTCTGCCCAATCATATTATTATTTTCTAAGTGTCCAGTTATCACACCCTTTAAATAAATTCTAACATTTTCTCTTTTACTGATGGCAAACTAACAGGTCTGTTGTTCTCCATTCTCCCTCTTCCTCCCTTCTTCAAAGTGGAGTTACATTTTCTACTTTCCAGTCCGCAGGAAGCTTTCCAGATTCTACAGAATTTTGAAGGGTAACCACCAATGCATCCACTATCTCTATAGCCTCCTCCTTCAACACTCTGGGATGTGGCTCATCAGGCTCAGGGGATTTGTCAACCTTCAATCCAATTAATTTTTCGAGTACTACTTCTTTATTAATGCTCATATTCTCTTGCGTTTGGAAGAATGAGAGACAATTTCATTCAAACCAACAAAATTCTGAAGAGGCTTGATAGGGTAGATGCTGAGAGACGTTTGGGTGGACGCTGAGAGATTGGCCGGGATTTTCTGGCCCTGTCGTGGGTGGGGGGGGGCGATGCCCCAGCCAGGAATCCATTGACTTGCGGCGAGACCGGAAGATCCCAGCGGTAGGCGGGTGTGGAAAACCCCGCCTATTGTTTCCACTGGTCAGGGAACTCAAAACACGGGGGAGGGGGGCACTGGATAAGGGGCAGATCATTTAGGACTGAGATGAGGAGGAATTACTTTATTCAAAGTGTGGTGAATCTCTGGAGTTCTCTAACCCCAGAGGATTGTTGAAGTTCCAAGGCTGAACACATTTAAGGCTGGGATGCACAGATTTTTACTAAGTGAATCAAGGGATGTGGGCAGGAATGTGGAATTGAAGGATCTCCCATGATTGAATCGAATGGTGGAGAAGACTTGATTGGTCTTCTCTCATGCCAATCTTGATACTTACATGTATCAAAGTTTAAAGCAATTTATGTTTAAACATGAAACAGATGAGTTAGATTGATCCTTTTTTCGTCAATTGAATTAATTGCTTTGAAATTGCTGAGAGGATATATTTGCTTATGCCTAAAACCTGTGATCCTTTCTGTCCTTAAGATCTGCTTCTCCTTTCCTGATGCTTCAGTTTAACAAAATGAATCATGATATTTCCCTCTGGCCATATCGGTTGGCTTTTAGTCTAAAAATATGTTCCTGATGATTGGCAGTTACAAAGACACTTCAAATAGAACTTGAACATCCTGTTTTGGAACTAAAATATCACTGAACACAGCTGATGGTGATTGAAAAGCCAGGCCATTATCATCTTTAAATTTAGGAACATTTGTTTTCTGTGATATAAAATCTAGAATAATACTGAAAATATACAAGTGAGTGAACCAGGTTGTGCAGGGCAGCTGGAGACAAAGCTGATTGGTCAGTTCCACTGGCGCTATCCATTTGTTGACTGTTACATTCATTTACCTTTGAGTTAAGTCAACGCTGGGCATGCGTAAGTGACTTTAGAATTGTTTAAAATGTTTGCAATGCTTTGTTTAGTGGTAAAAGGGCAGTTAAATTTCTGGCACACCAAATAATTATTCTCTCATCTCCTCTTGGCACTGTGCAGAAACCTTATTTCATGTTTCCTACAGCTGTGTCTCTGCCTTGCTATAATTCAATGTGGCCTACATAGATTATTTTAAGAGAATAACAAGCCAGGAATACAAAAAAGCCATTTGCCTTTCAATACACATCCCACTGGTACGTTCATTCTCACATCAAGCCACCTAATCTTATTTTGAAATGAAGTGCATTTTCCTATTACCTCGTTTAATACATCATCACACAACTTAAACAAGAAATAAGATTAGAAAAATATTCACCCCCCCCGCCCCCCCCCAATAAAGGATAGTCTCCAAAAAGAGGTAATTAATTTAAGTTATTTGTTTTTTTATAAAAGGAACTGGATCAATATATTTTGCAAAGTGAGGATCATAAAGACTTTTAATCTCACTGTTTCTACAGGGCATGAGGGAAAATTAAATGAGTGTTTCTTAAATTAGAAGAACAAATGGTGTGTGAAAATTAAAATGGTAGAATAATTCTACATGGGATGAAGATGGAATGAGATTAATGAGCTGAGTAGACCTGCCTTGCTCTGGATTTTCATCTATTCGTAAACATTTGTCCCTGGGTTCCTTGGAGTTAGAAGAATGAAAGATGATCTAATTGAAACATACAAAATTCTTAAGGGGCTTGACACTGACAGGTTATTACCCCCCATCTAAGGAACCATAGAATCATAGAAAGTTTACAGCACAGAAGGAGGCCACTCAGCCCATCGTGTCTGTGCTGACTGATAAACGAGTCACCCAGCCTCATCCCACTTTCCAGCATTTGGTCCGTAGCCCTGCAGGTTATGGCACTTCAGGTGCACATCCAGGTACCTTTTCAATGAATTGAGGGTTTCTGCCTCTACTACCCTTTCCAGCAGTGAGTTCCAGACCCCCAGAACCCACTGAGTGAAAAGATTTTTCCCCATCTCCCCTCTAATCTTTCTACCAACCACTTTAAATCTATGCCCCCTAATCACTGACCTCTCTGTTAAAGTAAATAGGCCCTTCCCATCCATTCTATCCAGGCCCCTCACAACTTTGTACATCTCAATCAAATCTCCCTCAGCCTCCTCTGTTCCAAGGAGATCAACCCCAGACTATCCAATCTCTCCTCATAGCTGCAATTTTCCAGCCCTGGCAACATCCTTGTAAACCTCCTCTGTACCGTCTCGAATGCAATTACACCCTCTCTGCAGGTGAGGTGACCAGAACTGCACACAATGCTCAAGCTGTCTAGATTATTGTCAAGAATCTGGAGTTTGGGGGCACATTCTCAGGGTAAGGGGCCATTAACTTAGGACTGAGGTAGGGAGAAATTTCCTCACAGAGGATTGTGAATCTTTGGAATTCTCTATTCTAGAAAGCTGTGGATGGTCAACGATTAAATATATTCTAAACAGACATCAATAGCTTATTGGACACTAAGGGAATTAAAGGATATGAGATAGTTTGGGAAGTTGAGGTAAAAGATCAGCCATGATCATGTTGAATGGCAGAACAGGCTCGAGGGGCCGAATGGGCACCTCCAGCTCTTAACTCTAACCTCTCATGTTCTTATCACAAGCAGCTAACATTATTTTTCTGGTATTTCTATTCTTGAGGTGCATCGGCAACATAAATTTTGCATCAGTATGAACAAAATTTGTACCAATGCTAAACTGGGAAGGTAAATCTGGAATAAAAACAGAAAATTCTGGAAATATTCAGGAGTTCAGACAGCATCTGTAGAGAGAGGAACAAAATTAATGTTTCATGTCGATTACCTTTCACCAGAACTAAATGTCATGAAGAGATATTAATGTGCATAATATTATTGGAAATTGTTTTAAATTAGATTTGTAGTAGGGTTTGTGTCTATGAGTGTGTGTGTTAATTGGATTAAGGCCAGCTAGCCTGGGTGCTCTGATGTATAGTAGTTTTGAGATGTTAAATAGTAAGGCAGAGGCTACATTTGTATTTTGTTGAATAAACCATTCAAAGACTGGGGGTCTTGCATCTAACGAGGAGACGCTAAGCAATATGTTGATATTACTAATAAAGTTGGTACTATGAAAAAGGTTTTATTGTTAGAAGTGGCGGAGTTCAAGGGCCTGGTGATACAATGAGAATTTGCATTCAAAGGGAAGGCTAGGTATATACAGAAAAGTTTTGTTTGTGTAAATCAGAGGCATGTGATATCTTAGCACCTGTAAGCTCACAACTGTCTGCAAAGGGCACAAATTGAAAGGAACCTCATTTTCAATCCATAAGATAAAATGCGCTTTGCCTGGTGTCTGTTTAAAGTCTATGGATTGTTGTTGACTTGGTGAAGATTTTAGGAGTGTTTAATTTGGGGATTTGTTTAATAGTTATTATGGTAGTAATTTGTAGATGTGTATGTCTTACTATCTTAGACAGGATTTTGCCCTTAGCGGGGGTATTTGGCGGGGGCGGGCAGGGGTAATTGGGAAGCCGACCACTGCCCACGATTGGCACCGCATGGCGATTTTACACAGGCGGGCCAATTAAGGCCTGCCCAGTGTGGAACACGAGTGGAAGCACTGAGCTCTGCCTGTGAGGGAGAAGGAGGGTGAGCAGGCCTAGCGCGTAATTCACAAATGCACGAGAAAGAGCGCTTCAATCTCACTGAGGCACGGAGCTGCTTCAGGGAGATGAAGTACTATTTTAAAAAAAATAAAGGAAATAAAAATGTCCCCTCATGTGACTCAGTGACATGAGCAGGGACATGTTTTTAATCCAAGTGTTAAATTTTTATTTTGTTTGTATTTAATTTTAGAAACCTCATCCCGCCCGTGGACGTGGTTTCCTAAAATAATGTAAAGGTCGCTTGGCCTTTTCGCCTGCCCGTCAACTGTGAGGTTGAATGGGAGTGAAAAATTCATTACAATTGTTATCGGCCTTAATAGGCCTTTCAGTTGTTGGCGGGTGCGCTTCTGGCTCCAGTGCGTGTCAGCTGACCTAACTATCGTGAGAGTGCGCGTTGACATCGCGCACTCAACCCACATCAACGCACTTTATTTCACGCTCCAGCATGTCGGGTGCACGCCCAAATTATGCCAAGCATAATTCTCTGCCCCTTGTAAAATTAATAAATGTTTAATTTAATTGATATAAAAAACATCTGGAGGCTTGGCAGTTTCATGTCTGAATTCAGAGCGGCAGCTCAAACATACCAATTGACAATGTAGATTATAACAGGTAGTTGAAGTTTTCCTCTGGGATTTTAAATAACTCGGCCTTTACCAGCTGCTGTTATAACACTAAGGTAAATCTGGAGTCCGGTCTAATGCTGATTCTGGACTGAAGCACTGTGAGACTCCCTGGGGAAAATAGTCCCACATCATTTCAATTGGGATCTAATGGATCCTTTGGATGCTTTGTAAACCTATTTATTCTTAATTTAAATAGAGAGAGCAGTGATTCTCTCCTCCCCAGTTTCAAAGTTCTGAAAGACAATTCTTTGGTATCTGAGCATATGCTAATCTCTGACCTAAAAAGGACAACTTGATTTTGAAACTGGCAGGAACCAAGCTATGTACACGGATTCTACTTTACTGAGACTTAATTGTAACGCACCCGAGGCCTCATTTCCAGTCCCCAGTGTTTATTGTAGCTGCGTCACATCAACACACATCCCATGAAAGAATGAAAAAAAGCTCATTGTAAAAAGTGGCAGAAAATCAAGTGGTAAAACTGCTGCCTGATGTGTACATAAAGCAAACTCATGGATTTCCTCCAGGTCTCTATCCATGGATTATTATGATTCTCTCCTCCTTTGCTCCAGACTCCCCTGTAGTCTTGATTCATCCCCCACAGCCGATTGGAGTATATCAGTAAATGTTGCATATTTTTGTTTTAGAGATAAATAATAAAGGCCAGTGAACATTCCAATAACAAAGCTCCCACCTGCCAAAATAACTGCACATTTAATATGTTACATGCATCATGCTGGTAACTGACATATGGCATTGGTTAGTGCCTTTTACCCAGAAAACGTGGCTACTTGACGGAAGTGTGGATGATATAAATGCTGGAGATAGTTCTTACAGCAAATGTTTATTAGTTGATTAGTTTATTAGCTCTTCCATTCCAAAGCAATTCAGAACTGAAGATATCCTCTTTGGATTGTAGAGTTAACCTGCTCCTTTGAAATGAGGAGATTTAATGAGAGAGCAGGCTGACTGTAAATTAATGTGATTTTTCTGCATAAAGTGAACAGCTGTTGCTTCATTTATTTGGTTGATTATTCCTATTCACAGCCCTTCAACTTGTTTTGCACAAGATTAATCAACAGACGAAATTATTACCAGATGTCTTTATTTGATGTCTTGTGAAGTTTTATGAACCTTTTCCCATTGGGAAAGTGCCAGGCTCTCACACCTTGCTTACAAATGTCTTTCACTGTTTATCAGTAAGTTACAATGGTGTTCTCTGACAAAGAAGCAGGAAAGGGTTTGGCAATGCAATGCCAGTGGTTATCCCTTCATTGTGCAGGTTTGGATCTACCAAAATGTTTTGTTCCTTTGTTGAATTGGGCCAAAAAGGTTTGTGGAGCCTTTCAATAAATCTGGATGTTTTATAATTTTAGTACAGGAGTATAACCTAAGTATTTTGTAATCTTAGCGCTGGAGTACAAATTATAATGATATTATAATTATAATCTTGGTATTGATGATTTTTAAAGTGATGAGAAAGTGGTGGTGTTTCCTCATCTTGTCGCACATTGAAGAATGTCTCTCGGGGAATGGAGACCTGCAGAAATATGTCTGCTGTTTTGACAGCGTCATGAAGATATTAAGGTATATAATGTTATGGGAAATTATTTTAAATTGGACTTGTAGTGGGATCTGTGTCTGTGGGTGTGAGTGTGCGTGTGCCATAATTGGATTAAAGCCAGCTAGTCTGGGTGCTTTGATGTATAATAGTTTTGAGGTGTTAAACCATAAGGTAGAGGGTGCATTTGCATTTTGTTGAATAAACCATTCAAAGATTGGGGGTGAAATCTTGCACCTAGCTAGAAGGCACCAAGCAATATGTTTATATTACTAATAAAATTGGTACCATGAAAGGGGTTTTATTGTTAGAAGAGGTGGAGTTCAAGGGGCCTGGTGATACAATGACAGTACATTGCACCTTGCCTTGTTACCATGAGTACATCGAATCTTAAGAAAAAGAAAGACTACTCACCAGTCTCGCCACTCTTTGGCAGAATCGATCCTTACGATGCGACTGTGGAAGACTGGAGCCAGTATGTAAAATGCCTCGGATTTTATTTCATAGCGACCGAAATTACAGTGGAGGAAAAGCAGAAAGCCATCTTTCTGAGTGTACCTGACAGTAAGACATACAATCTGATTTGAAACCTGACAGCCCCGAACATCCCAATTCTACATCCTGTAATGAATTAGTGACCTCACGAAGACACACTTCCAGCCGAAGATATCTGTAATAATGCAGCGTTTTAAATTTAATTCCAGGGTTAGGACCCCAGGAGAGTCCATCGCAACCTCTGTGGTGAATCTTAAGCAGTTGACAACACTGAGACTTGGAGGACACGGTAAATGATATGCTGCGGGGCCGATTAGTTTGTGGAGTTCAGGACGCCACTATGCAGCGTGGTTTAGTTGCCGAGGTCCACGTTGACTTTAAGCACGCCCGAGAGATCTCCCTCGCCATGGGAAGCGCTGGGAGAGACTCGAGGCTTTGCAACGCGTAAAACATGGCACCATTCTTCATGTGGGGCGGGAACCTACTGTCGAGCGTGGCATGAAAACCAGACCCACAGCATCGAAGCGAGAGGCAATGTCCGCTGGTAGAAACATGAAAAGGCCGAGTAGAAACACCTCAGCAGCGACTCCAGGGTTAATTTGTTATAGATGTGGAGGTGACCATGAACTGGACACCTGTAAATTAAAGACACAGGCTGGAGAATCTATTCAGATAAAGGGCATGGCCAAAGTACCAGTGTCTTATAGGCAACAGACAGCCCAGCTTCCTGTGATAATAATGAAAGGAGGAGGGCCTAGTCTTTTAGGCCAAGACTGGTTACAGAAGATCAAGCTTGACTGGTCTGAGATATTTCACCTGAAAACAGGATTTCCTGAACTGCTAAATAAATGCAAAAGGGCATTTCAGGATGAACTAGGGAAGTTAAGAGGCGTGCAGGCCAACGTGTATTTGGATCCTCAGACAGCACCACGTTTCTTTAAGGCCAGACCTGTGCCTGATGCGTTGAGGGAGAAGGTGGGTGCAGAACTGTGCCAGTTAGAAAAGCTGGGTATCATCCAACCTGTCCAATTCTCAGAATGGGCAGCACTCATAGATTTTTAAAAATTGATTCACAGGATGTGGGCTTCGCTGGCTGGGCCAGCATTTAGTGCCCATTCCTAGTTGCCCTTGAGAAGGTGGTGGTGAGCTGCCTTCTTGAACCGCTGCAGTCGATTTGGCGTAGGTACACCTACAGTGCTGTTAGGGAGGGAGTTCCAGGGTTTTTACCCAGCGACAGCGAAGGAACGGCGATATATTTCCAAGTCAGGACAGTGAGTGACTCTGTCCTGCCTCTGACCTGCTCTTGTAGCCACAGTATTTATATGGCTAGTCCAGTTCAGTTTCTGGCCAATGGTAACCCCCAGGATGTTGATAGCGGGGGATTCAGTGATGGTAATGCCATTGAACATCAAGGGGCGATGGTTGGGTTCTCTCTTGTTGGAGATGGCCATTGCCTGACACTTGTGTGGTGTGAATGTTACTTGCCACTTGTTAGCACAAGCCTGGATATTGTCCAGGTCTTGCTGCATATGGACATGGACTGCTTCAGTATCTGAGGAGTCACAAATGGTGCTGAACATTGTGAAATCATCAGCGAACATCCCCACTCCTGACCTCACGTTGGAAGGAAGGTCATTGATGAAGCAGCTGAAGGTGGTTGGGCCGAGGACACTACCCTGAGGAACTCCTGCAGTGATGTCCTGGAGCTGAGATGACTGACCTCCAACAACCACAACCATCTTTCTTTGTGCTAGGTATTCTCCAACCAGCGGAGAGTTTTCCCCGGTTCACATTGACTCCAGTTTTGCTTATCTTTGTAGTTCCTCATGCAGCAGGACCCTCCGTTTTCTCTACTAGGTTTCAGCTTTTATCATTTGGTTAATGAAAACCTGAATCACAGTTTCCCATCAAGTCACCTTTCACTCACTTGTACCTGTTGCGTATTACGAGCAGAAATTAAAAAATAATAGTTCAGTATAATATTCAGTATAACAATGAACTTCAAGAAATTTATAGTCAGTCATAGCAGTTAAATTAACTTATATTAATTAGCAAGAAATTCAATTGTCACAGAAGTTTTAACAAAGGTGTTTCCTCAAAGTTACATATGAACGATATATTCGTTTGAGTGTGTATATTTTACCCTTGGGGTGAATAATTCAATTTAAAGGTAACCCAGCAACAAAGCCTTAAAAAAGAAAAGGTTAATTTATTTCACTGCAAGTTCCCTGAGAAAATATAAAGTTGCTAATACACACACACACACACACAGATTAGTTAAAAATGAAGATAAAATGATACTGATAAAAGTTGGATCAGTTCAGTCTATTGTTCGATACAGGCCTAATATGTGTCAAGTCAAGATGTGTCATTATCTGAAAGTGAAGGTCTTGAAGCTGTAGGGTTGACTCTGCAGCTGCGAAGGCTTTCATGTCGAAATGCCTGATGTTGCTTGAACAGGTAGCTTCATAGGTGGACTCATGTTTACAGGGAGGAGAGAAGGTTCCTTACTCTGTTCTGCAGATGCGGCACTTTCAAGCTACCTAGTTACTTTACAGTAGACCAGTAGCTTTTTCAGGTAACCTTCTCTGTCTCCCCCTGAGTTGAAGCTTCTTCAAGATGGTTCTCTGTGGATCTGCTGGCTTCCTGCCCTTTTCAATGCTTGTTACAGGTAAACCAGGACATGACCTGTACAAGACTAGGTTTCCATATATGGCACGTGATCATTCCACTACAGTAATCGGAAGTCTCCTTATTCCCTGTAGTGATCAAAAGCTTCAAAGTTGTTCACACCTTAGAGTGGCCTATCAGTTAGTGTCTTTGTGTTTGAAGGAAAAGCCATCAAGTTAATGAGTTTCTGTTTACTCTAATGGAACACTCACTGAATTTTAAATGTTTATATCTGAGGATGTCTCCTCTTTGGCTGAACAGGTTCCAACCCAAATCTACAAGGAGAAGGTCAAATGGAGTTACAGTCCATTTTGGAAAGTCTTTAAATTTCACTCCAGGGTTTACAAAATATCACCTTGAAAACAGTTTTTCTAAAAATTTGTAGTTTCCCAAGTGTGTACGTAACACAATGTAGGCATTTCCCAGGATTCTTACATTGCAGCAGGTGCAGGGAGTCATGCAGAAAGTAAATAGAAAGATAGCAAATTAATGAGACAGAAGGAGGCCATTCGGCCCATTGTGTCTGGAAAACAGTACAGAATAGCATAACAGAGGAGAGACTGAGCTCCAAGGCTTTTGAATGCTGCACTGGAGGCCTTGGTGTAGGCAATGGAAAGGAAAAGAGACAAATAAGCTGTCCGGACACATGATGAAAAGGCAGTGAAGCAGTTAATCATGGAGGTCAATGCTCTAAGGGCCAAGATAAAATATTGCAAGAAACTCAATGGCATCAAATGACTGGTCAAGTTAGGTGAATATATCTTCAAATGCTGTATCCTATCAACTGCAACACTAACCTTAGGCATTGTTCAATTCATGGCCCCCATCACTCAGCTACTGCTGACCTCTGTCAATCAAGATTCCTATCTAGCATTCCCATACTCACACATCTGGCACTGCAGCAAACCTCACGCTCACATCTCACAGCTACACTGACACCCATTCAGCCATGAAAGCCACATCAGATTGTGTGATGTTCAGTGCCACACTTTATTCTTTCTCACAGGACAAGGTGCCACACAGCCAGAGGCAGCAATAGCTAATTGGAGGTGGACAGGACACTGCGCTGCTCATTAAGGGGGTGCCCAGTACTGAGATCAAGCAGTGGCAGGGCTGAAACTATTGAAGATGATGTTATCCTCAATCCTAATCCTCCTTCTCAAATCCCATCTGTTGTAAGGATGGCTGAGTTGCTACTATTGATAGAGTTGACCTGCAGATTCTTCATTAAGTTTATTTACAATATACTCAGCAGCAACTACACGTGTGCTTTCAACTCCAACTCTATCTCTGCACTAACTGCTGAGGTAGCCCATGCTATTCTCCTATTGGTTACTATGGATCATGTGATCTTCCTTAACACGTATTATTCTTAAAGGTACATTACACTAAATAAAACCATAATTACTACATTCCTCCCCCTTTAACTTGGCTGTACATATTATATTTACAAATACATATTTTTCAAGACAACATAATATTTACACTGGATAAGGAATTTACAAGTTCAGTCTTTCAGCTGGTTTCCTGATAAGTCTTTTTCCAGAGTTGCCTGAACATCAGGTGCTTTGGTGGCACTTGCAGTTCTGTATCCTTAACTCTTACAGGAACATCAGACATGTTTATCCTGGGTTGAGTATCCTCAACAGAAAATGCAGACCTGGTCATGATCACTGGTGGAACCAAATCTTGGTAATTTCTCTCTCTCTTCCTTAAATGGTCCACGTGTTTACAGATGACCTGGCCTTTCACCTCCATGTGGTGAGATAGAAGCCCACTCACGATACTTATTTCACCCGGTAACAACGTTGGTCCCTCCTGAAGTTCTTTACATATACCGGCTCTCCCGCGGTAAATTTCCTCTCGTCACTATGCCAGTTGTGTCTAGTTTTCTGGCTTCCCTCAGTCCTTTCCACCTTCCCCTCTAAATTCAGCATTGTTAAGCTCAATCTCGTCCTGAGACAGCGCAGGTGTGACACCTGTTGTTGTGTGAGGGGTAGTTTTGTAATGATAAAGAAAGCGTGCTCGCTTGGTTGCCAAGGAATCGCCAGTTAGCTTTTTCACTCCTGCCTTGAACATCTTAACTGCCCTTTTGGCCAGTCCGTTTGAGGAAGGGTGGTACGGTGCAGTTTTCATATGAGTGATACTGTTGGGGCTGATAAACCATTGAAACTCAGCACTCGTAAATGCCGTGCTGTTATCAGAAACAACTACTTCTGGAAGCCCATGAATGGCAAAACTCTGATGTAGTTTCTCAATTTTAGCAGCCGAAGTTGGTGACTTCACCTCATATATGTCCAACCATTTTGAATGGGCATTGACAATGAGCAGAAACATTGACTGCATTGGGCCTTTCCTGGGAACAATGTGTAACCGCACCCAGGGTCTACCTGGCCACTCCCATGGGTGTAATGGAGTTGTCACTGGCAACTTTTGCAGTTGCTAACATTGCACACACTGCTTTACTAAACTCTCTATTTTGCCATTCATCCCTGACCACCATAGATAGCTGTGTGCTATGGTCTTCATTCGGGAAATTCCTGGATGGGCACTTTGTAAGAACATAAGAAATAGGAGCAGGAGTAGGCCATTCGGCCCCTCAAGCCTGCCCTGCCATTCAATAAGATCAAGGCTGATCCGTCCCAGGCCTCAACTCCTCTTTCGTGCCAGCTCCTCATAGCCCTCAACTCCCCGATATTTCAAAAATCTACCTCCTCTTTAAATACTTTCAGTGATCTAGCCTCCACAGCTCCCTGGGGTAGAGAATTCCAGACATTCACTACTCTCTGAGAGAAGTAATTCCCTTGCATCTCAGTTTTAAATGAGTGCCCCCTTATTCTGTAACTATGTCCCCTAGTTCGAGATTCCCCCACTAATGGAAACATCTTCTCAATATCTACCCTGTCAAGCCTCCTCAGAGTCTTATACATTTCAATAAGATCACCCCTCATTCTTCTAAACTCTAATGAATAAAGGCCTAACCTGTTTAGCTGTTCTTGATAAGTCAACCCCTTCATCCCAGGAATCAGCCCAGTGAATCTCTTTTGAACTGCCTCCAATGCCAGTAAATCCTTTCTTAAATATGGAGACCAAAACTGTACACAGTACTCCAGGTGTGGCCTCGTCACCCTGTACAGTTGTAACAAGGCTTCCCTATTTTTCAACTCCAACCCCCTAGCAATACAGGCCAAAATTCAATTTGCCTTCTTAATTACTTGCTGCACCTGCATGCTAACCTTTTGTGTTTCATGCACAAGATCACCCAGGTTCCTCTGTGCTGCACTTTTTTGGAGTCTCTATCTCCATTTAAATAATAATCTGCCTTTTGATTCTTCCTACCTAAGTGCATGACCTCACACTTTCCTACATTAAACTCCATCTGCCAAGTTTTTGCCCACTCACTCAACCTGTTAATATCCCCTTGCAGATTCCTTATGTCCTCATCACAACATGCCCTCCCAACTATTTTTGTATCATAAGCAAATTTGGACACATTACACTCTGCCCCTCATCCAAGTCATTAATATAGATAGTGGATAATTGAGGCCCTAGGACTGATCCTTGTGGCACTCCCCTAGTTAAGTCTTTCCAACCTGAAAAAGACTCATTAATCTCGACTCTGTCTTCTGTGTGTTAACAAATCCTCAATCCATGCTAATACATTACCCCCAATACCACAAGCTCTTATCTTGTGCAATATCCTTTTATGTGGCACCTTATCGAATGCCTTCTGGAAATCCAAATACACTACATCTACCAGTTCCCCTTATCAACTCTGCTTGTTATATCCTCAAAGAACTCTAGCAAATTTGTCAAACATGACTTCCCTTTCACAAAACCATAGTTTAATTAAAAGTGGCTCCCTTCCCTTTGCAGGAACTATCACTCGTACGCCCCACAATAAGATGCCTTCCTGGCTGGTTATTTCATGTCTTCTGTTGAAGTACGGTTTCATTTCATCAGATACGGGTTCCTGTGACCAGCCATATAGCACTTGTTCTCATACTTGATATAGGACTGGGTCCCAACTTGTCCAGTCTCTGATCTGTCGAGCACATACCGGGGAGATATCTAAGAAATTTAACAGTAAAACAAGCTCCTGTGGAACTAGAATGTGCCGATCATTTTCTTGTAAAGGCAAATGACTGAGGGCATCGGTGTTTGCGATTTGATTTCCAGGCCTATGTACGAAAGTGTATTTATATGCTGCCAGAGTTAAGGCCCTATTATTTCTGTGTCTTTTTTCTACATGCCTTCCTCTTTCTAGCACAGGCTTTAATCTCGGCCTTGTTGACTTCACTATAGGCCAGACTTCTCTCAGATGCAAGTTCAACTTGCCTGAGCTCAGTGGCTGAGTCTCCCAAAATTTCATTATCTGTCTGCTTCTTGGGAAATTCTGTGACTTTTGCTTCCAAAGCCTCTTTGGCTTCATTTAGCTGATTCTTCAGCTCTTCCGTCTCTTTTTTGTATTTGTTTGCTGCCTCCTGTAAAATTGAACATTGCTGTGTTTTCTCTGCCAGCTTGGCATACAGGTCTTTGATTTTTGGGATGGGGTGCCTGTCTAGCTTAGCCATTTTATTAGCTGTCAGTTTGAAGTCTCCATAAATTTGGATGCTTTGACGGGTTTAAGGATGGGGACTGTGGGTGCTGCCCATTCTGAAAACTGAACAGGTTGTATAACGCCCTGTTTCTCTAGTCTGTTCGGTTCAGTGTTGACTCTTTCTTGCATTGCATACAGCACCAGTCTCACCTTCATGAAGTGAGGGGTTGATTCCGGACCCACATGAATCTTGGCCTGCGGGCCCTGGATTTTCCCCAGTTCATCCTTGAAGATGGTGGTGTACTTTCTAATTAGCTCTGGTAGCCCACTTGCTCTCAACTGGAAAATTTCAGCTTATTCTAACTTAATCTCCTTTAACCAATTTTGCCCCAGGAGGCTTGGCCCTTCACCTGCTACTACCATCAAGAGTAGCTTTGCTGACTGGCTTCCATAATGGACAGTTACTCTGCTTATGCCTTTTACTTGAATATCTTCACCCCTATATGTTTTTAGCTTGGCGGCTGTTTCTCTTAAACTTAATTGATGTTCACCATTTTTCAAATATCTGAAGGTATGTTCCCCAATTACTGTAGTGGAAGTTCCTGTGTCCACTTCCATTCTAACAGGTTTGCCATTTACTTTCACTGTGACAAATATTGGTTCTGTCTTTCCAACTTTCAGATTAAACAACGACTAAATGTCTGAATTTGTTGTTTCAGGCTCTTCTACATTGTAGATTTCATTGGGCTTCTTCTTTTGTTTACAAGCCAGCTTCAATCTTTCCTTGAGCTGCCTCATTATATGTCCATCTCTGTGACAATAGTAGCATTTGATTTTTTTAAATTGCCAATCGCTAAAAGACTGATTATTTTCACCTCTTTTAAAATTATCCTTCGATTTCGCTGCTAAGTTATTTTTCTTCATCCTTTGACTAGCGGGGGCTGCTTCCCGCTTCTCGGCAGAGTCTTGCTTTTTTGCCCCCATTTCGGCTGGGGCTTCCCGCCCGATGTGGAGGATGGCGCCATTTTGCACATCCTGTATTGCATTTGAATCATTTACTGTGCTTTCCATGGCTAGTGTTATCTCTAGCGCCTTCTTGAAATCCAGATTCACTTTGGACAATAATCTTTTCTGAATAGTGTCTCTTTCACACCACACACTAAACGATTTCTGAGCATATCATTCAGAGTCATACCAAACTCACAATGTTCTGTTAACTGCTTCAAATTTGCCAGGTAGCATGCAATTGTCTCAGCAGGTTTCTATTTTGCAAATTAAACCTGAACCCCTGTATTGTGACTGAGGGCTGAGGGCTTTGGTTGAATATGTCCCTTCACGAGGTCCACCAATTCAAACTTCGAATCAAACCTTAGGTTTTACTCCCACAAGTAGTCAAGAGGATCGCTCGCCTCTTCCTTTCTGCCATAACCTTGTTCGCTTAAAAAAAGAACATGAGTTCTACGTAATAAGACCAATCGTCCGCAGCTGGTTCAAAAGGATCAATTCTCCCAAATTGTGGCATTTTGAGAGAGGATAACTTCTTCAATTCTAACAGAGCTTGCTACTTACAATCACTGGGCGAGGTACAGTGCCGATTTCTTTCTAACTTGACTTCTTCTGTTCAGTCCTGTTTTATCCTCATCACCAGTTTGTTGTAGGGTGGCTGAGTTGCTACTATTGTTAAAGTTGATCTGCAGACACTTCATGGGTGGAGAATTTGAGTTTATTTACAATACGCTCAGCAGTAACTACATGTGTGCTTTCAACTCCAACTCTATCTCTACACTGACTGCTCAGGTAGCTCACACTACTCTCCTATTGGTTACTACAGATCATGTGATATTCCTTAACAAGTATTATTCTTAAAGGTATTATTCTTTACACACTAAACAAAACCATAATTACCACACCATCTCTGCCTTATCTCACATGTTCTTCTGATTTACAGGATGCAGATAGTGTAAGCATGTACCTCCTACTCCACCTGGTTCCCTACATCACAATCTTACTCTTATATCTTTCTTCTTTCACATACCCAGATGTAAAACCTGGCCAGGCAGTGGTGGAGTAGCAACAAGACAGTGATAACAAAGTCACTCAATCAATCAATGTGACACTCACAGCTACTGGCCCAAATTGTGACACTGCATGTAATTCAGAGAATAATATACAATGATGTGTATCACGTTGCTGCTGGACTCCTCCATATTCCTCCCCATTGACCAAAGGCTTACTAGCAGCTTCCTGATGCACCAAGCATGTGGTTGTGCATAATTCATCAGTGTGCTTTTGTAAGTGTGCGTTTGCCCCATCGAACTGCTCATCTGAATTCTCTGTAGCAGAACTTGTGTGACTGCCCTTCTGAAAAGTTTGCACCTGCACTATGTTCAATGTCTGCCCTGGCTGGAGGCCATTCATAACCAGGGCCTCACTCTTTGCAATTCCTTCCCCACCCTGCTCTGAGGTTGGAGTTGTGCCTGCGGCTGGTGGAAAAATTCAGTGAGGATATGAACGTATGTACATACGAACCAGGAGCAGGATTAGGCCACTCAGCCCTTCAAGCCTGCTCCGCCATTCAATAAGATCATGGCTGATCTGGTTGTAACCTCGATGACCTTTCACCCCCTTGTTAATCAATAATCTATCTATCTCTGCTTTAAAAATATTCAAAGGCCCTGCTTTCACTGCTTTTAAGGAAGAAAGTTCCAAAGACTCATGACCCTCTGAGAGAATAAATTCTCCTCATCTTGGTCTTAAATGAGCGACCCCTTATTTTTAAACAGTGACCCCTAGTTCTAGATTCTCCCACAAGAGGAAACATCCTCTCCACATCGACCCTGTCAAGATCCCTCAGGATCTTAAAGATTTCAATCAAGTCTCCTCTCACTCTTCTAAACTCGGTGGACACAAGCCTAAACTGTTCAACCTTTTCTCATAAGACAACCTTCCTATTCCTGGTATTAGTCTAGTAAACCTTCTCTGAACTGCTTCTAATGCATTTACATCCTTCCTTAAATAAGGAGACAAGTACTGTGCATAATACTCCAGATGTGGTCTCACCAGTGTCCTGTACAACTGAAGCATAACCTCCCTAATTTTGTGTTCAATTCCCCTCACAATAAATGATAACATTCTATTAGCTTTCCTAATTACTTTCTGTACCTGTATACTAGCCTTTTGTGATCCATGCACTGGAACACCCAGATCCTCCTGAACCTCTGAGCTCTACAATCTCTAACCATTAAGATAATAAGCTTATTTTTATTCTTCCTGCCAAAATGGACAATTTCACATTTGCCTACATTATACTCCATTTGCCAGATCTTTGCCCATTCGCTTAGGCTATCTACATCCTCCTCACAATTTATTTTCCTACCTATCTTTATGTCATCAGCAAATTTAGCAATCATACCTTTGCTCCATTCATCCAAGTCATTTGTATGAATTGTAAAAAGTTGAGGTCCCAACATTGATCCCCATGACACACCACTTGTTACATCTTGCCAACCAGAAAAAGACCCATTTATGGCTACTCTGTGTTTCCTGTTGGCTAGCCAATCTTCTATCCATGCCAATATGTTACCCCCTACACCATGAGTTTTTGTATTCTGCAATATCATGAAGAATTATTAATGTGTATAATGTTATTGGAAATTATTTTTTTAATAGAATTCTAGTGGGGGTCTGTGCCTAGGTGTGTGTCTGTGTGTGTCTTAATTTGGATTACAGCCAGCTAGTCTGGGTGCTTTGATGTTTAGTAGTTTTGAGATGTTAATTGGGTGAACAGTAAGGAGAACAGTAAGGTAAAGTGTTCATTTGCATTTGTTGAATGAATCATTCAAGACTGCGGGTAAGATCTTGCACCCAGCTAGAAGAAGCCAAACGATGCGTTTATTTTTTCAGCTTACTAATACAATTTGTGCTATGAAAGGGGTTTTCTTGTTAAAAGAGCTGAAGTTCAAAAGACCTAGTGATACAGTGGAGAATTTACATTCAAAGGGAAAGCTAGATGTATAAAGAAAGGAGTTTGTGTGTGAGAGATAGAGGCATTTAAGACCTAGCTAGCCTATATGCCTCCAGCCAACTTGCAAATGAACCTACTTTGGAATTTTTAAAGTCAAATGTGCTTTGCCTGGTGTCTGTTTAAAGTCTATGGGTTATTGTTGCCTTGGTGAAGATTTACCTGGAGTGATTAATTTGGGGATTTGTTTAAAAGTTATTATAGTAGTAATTTGTAGTCATGTGTATATGTTTAATTTGTTGTTAAATTAATAAATGTTTAATTTAGTTTTATATAAAAACCATGAGACTTGGTGGTCTTATTCCAACTGAATTCCAAGTCTGCATTTCAAAACTACAAATAACAAAAATGGATCATGACAGTTGTTTCCAGTTTCCCTCTGGGGTTTGAACAACTCAGCCTTTACCATTGGATGTGTCGTAATATGCAATAACCTTTGATGTGGCACCTCATCAAATGCCTTTTGGAAATCTAAGTACAGTACATCCACTGGTTCCCCTATACTCACAGCACATGTAACTCCTTCAAAGAGCTCCAATAAATTGATTAAACATGATTCCCTTTCACAAAACCAGCATGCCCTAACTGAAGCAGAAGTACCTGACACAATATCCTTCACTGAGGTTCAGGTAGGGGAATTGCTCCCTGAATACCCTCAGTGGATATGGCCTTCTGCTGAGACCCCTTCACTCCTTCTCCCCTCCTCCAGCAGCTTGTCCTACTCAGCATGGCCTCTACTCATTCTCCCTGTCTTGGTCTGTTTCAGGTGGAAATGCCTACTGGTGCACCCATGTCAAGGAGCAGTTGGTTTGTGCAGAATGCTTGAAATCAGCAGAAGCTCCTTCAGCACCTGCCGCTGCAGGGGCCTGTAGAGTTCTGCAGGGGCCTGTAGAGTTCTGTAGAGTTCTGCAACTTGAAGCAACATTAGAAAAGCACCAAGCACTTGTTGACTTGATGCACCAGCCAGAACAAATCAACCAGCAACTAATCTCATAGACTCATAGACGTCTACAGCACAGAAGGAGGCCATTCAGCCCATCATGCCTATGCCAGTCAACAAAGATCTGACTACACTAATCCCATTTTCCAGTGCTTGGCCCATAGCCCTGGAGGCTATGGCAATGCAAGTGAAGATCTAAATACTCCTTAAATGTTACGAGAGTTTCTGACTCAACCACCCTTTCAGACAGTGAATTCCAGACTCCCACTGCCTTCTGGGTGAAAAAATGTCTCCTCAACTCCCCTCTTAGCCTTCTACCTCTTACCTTAAACCTATGCCCCCTGGTTATTGACCCCTCTACTAATGGAAACAGCACCTTCTTATCCACCCTATCTATGCCCGTCATAATCTTATACACCTCTTTCAACCTTCGCTGCTCCAAGGAAAACAACCCCAGCCTATCCAATCTTTCCTCATAGCTCAGACCCTCCAGCCCAGGCAGCATCCTGGTAAACCTCCTCTGCACCCCCTCCAGTACAATCACATCCTTCCTATAATGTGGTGACCAGAACTGCACACAGTACTCCAGCTATGGCCTAACCAGCATTTTATACAGTTCCAGTAAAACCCCCCTGCTCTTGTATTCTATGCCTCGGCTAATAAAGGCAAGGGAAGTGCCCCATATGCCTCTTAACCACCTTATCTACCTGTGCTGCAACCTTCGGGGATCTGTGGATGCACACCAAGGTCCCTCTGATTTCAGTACCTTCCAGGGTCCTACCATTCATAGTGTAATCCCTTGCCTTGTTAGCCCTCCCCAAGTGCATTACCTCACACTTTTCTGGGTTGAATTCCATTTGACACTTCTCTGCCCACCTGACCAGCCCATTGATATCCTCCTGCAGTTTATGGCTATCCTCCTCACTATTTACCACCCTACCAATTTTTGTGTCATCCGTGATCTTCTTGATCATACCCCCTACATTTAAGTCCAAATCATTTATCTGCACCGCAAGCAGCAAGTAGTTAACGATCCTTTTAAGTAGCACTGAACTGGTGGGGTCCTTCCTGCTGTTGAATGTGCGTCCAGCTCTGTGAGGTTAAGAGAGGGCAGCAGCTGGAACATTGAACTCCAAAATGACACAACATGTCAAATCAGTGTTGCATAATAATTAATGTCGTGGTGTTTACACCTTCACCTGTATGGTTTTTGGTGCAATTTGCGAATGCTGCAGATTTTGGAGCTCGATGAACACTTGTAACGCTCTAACATAGTACAAACAATGGCAATTTCTCACTCATCATTTTCAGAACTTTCCCCCAGGAGGTTAAATGGTTTGGGTAGAGTCCATGGCAGAATGGATTAGGCCAAATCTCTGAAAGGGATGATCTGGCAGGGTGAATGGAATGTTCTTGTTTTCTGCTTTCTTCTGGCTGCACGCTCTCACCTACACACTAACTTGTGTGTGCACACCTATCAGAAAGAAAAAGCATTAAGCTCCATGTTGGTGGAGATTGAGAAACTAGTGAAAATTTGGCTACCAATTTGGACAATTGATCCAAAGCACTTTAAACATTAGATCTTCATAATCCAAATTATGAAAACACCTATAAACTATATATAAATCTTCAAGCATTTATATCCATCCATCAGCGAAAGAACAAGCCAACTGCTCAACCTCACACAACATATCGAAGATGGTTTTGAGCAAGGGATGGTAACAGGTGCTGTTTTTGTAGACCTGTCAGCAGCATACGATACAGTGAACCATAGACGTCTCCCCTGCAAGATCCTAGAGTTGACAAAAGATATTTACTTAACAGGGCTGTTAGAAAGCATGCTTCAGAATCACTGGTTCTATGTTAAACTAGGTGGGAAGCGCAGCAGGTGGTGTATTCAGAAGAATGGTCTTCCTCAGGGAAGCGTGCTTGCACCGCTGCTGTACAACATCTACACGAATGACCAACCTACAGATGGTGTCACACGCCGTTTATATATGCTGATGACTTGTGTCACTGCCCAAAGCACTGATTTTAACACCGTGGAGAAAACGCTTTCTGAGGCCTTGGAGGGACTAACATCCTACTATGAAGAAAACCACCTTCGCGCAAACCCATCAAAGACGCAAGTTTGTGCATTCCATCTCAGAAACCGTGTAGCCAAACGCCAGATTAAAGTAACCTGGTGTGGAGCAACACTGACGCATTGCGAGCACCCTATCTACTTAGGAGTCACCCTTGACAGATGCCTCACTTTCAAGAACCACATCGAAAAGACAAAGGCAAAAGTGAGCGAACGAAACAACATCCTGAATAAGCTCACTAACACAAAATGGGGAGCAAGCTCGAAAACATTGCGAACCAGTGCACTTGCTCTTTGCTACTCCACTGCCGAATACGCCTGCCCTGCATGGGAAAGATCTACTCATGCTAGGAAGATGGACGCGGTTCTGAATGCAAGCTGCCGACTTATCACAGGTTGCTTAAAACCAACAAACACCAACAGCCTATATATCCTGGCGGGTATCGCTCCCCCTGATATAAGAAGAACGGTAGCCAGCAAGAAAGAGCGACTCCGTCAAACATCAGATGAGAGGCACCCTCTACATGGTCATACACCTACACCCAGCCGCCTAAAGTCCATAAGACCATAAGACATAGGAGCAGAAATTAGGCCATTCGGCCCATCGAGTCTGCTCCGCCATGCAATCATGGCTGATAAGTTTCTCAACCCCATTCTCCTGCCTTTGCCCCATAACCTTTGATCCCCTTACCAATCAAGAACCTATCTATCTCGGTCTTAAATACACAAAGTCAAGGAAGAGCTTCATGAACAGTGTTGTTCCATTACAATCAACCCCATCTGAAGCCTGCATCACCTTGTGGAAAGACTGGCTCGCCAGTCTCGAACAATCCCCAGCGATGGAAATTCTACCGGATGAAAGCCTTCCCCCAGGTGCTAATTGCAACTGAGCAACCTGGAAGTGCCTTAACAGACTTAGGACTGGTGTAGGTCATTCAAAGGTGTCACTAAGCAAATGGGGATATACAACCAGCCCGACAACTTGTGAATGTGGAACTGAGCCACAGACTATGCAACATCTCCTGCAATGCCTATCGCTAGAGGAACCCTGCACAGTTGCAGACCATGCCGAATTCAACAAGACGCAAAAATGTGTCCAGTTGTGGCTGGGCTATGTATAGACTGTCCGTGGACACGATAAGAAGAAGAGTGAAATAATTTAATTTTAGTTGACTGGTAGACAGTGATAAGCTAGAACAATTCTAATTACAACTTTATTGCCCCTGTTATGGCTTTGCCAATTCCTTTCATGGTGTGCAGGTTTGGCTTTGAGCAGTGCTTCAAATGAAATCAAGTGTGAGAATGGCAAGGCACGATTTCATTGTCCATTTCTGCTTTGAGGTGATCTAACAAAATGATGTGTGATCCGAAAATGCCTGTTTCATGTTCTGAGCGTCAGCTATGCCAAGATTTCTCGAAGTGCTGTTTGTGATGTAGCCGTGCTGCTGCTGCTGCTGCTTGTGGCTCCTGATGTTGTCACAGTCCAAACTAATTACAGGTTTCAAATTTTAAAAAAAATCAAGATCAGGCTTCTCTATTCCTCATTCTGTCTAATTTGCTCCAGAAATCCAATGTTCTCACTCTAGACAAGTTTAAACCCAATGAATTCTGAATCACCATTCCGTACTTTTCCTGGTCAGTGTAATTCCACTTATGGGGAATACAGGTCAGGACATTGTTGTAGCTGTACTGGAACAGCTTGTCTGGGGTGCAGCTAATTCCCAAGCACATGTCTTCAATACTACAGCCAGGATTCTGTCAAGGTGAAAATCTTATCTATATCCAGTGCCTTCAGCATCATGTGCATGATATCACATGGAGTTAATCGAATTGGCTGAAGACATCTGTGATGCTGGGGACCTCAGAGGGAGGCCAAATTGGATCATCCACTTGGCACTTGTGGCTGAAGATTGTAGTAAATGCTTCAGCCTTATCTTTCGCACTTCTGTGCTGGGCTCCTCCATCATTGAGGATGGGGATGTGTGTGGACCCTCCTCCTCCTGTTAGTTGTTTAATTTAACAAAAACCTGTTGGAAGCCTTTACTAAGACTGAAGGGGGAAGCAGCTGAGAAAAGACTGGCACAAGTGAAGGGAAAGGAAACAAAATGAGAATATTGTTTTCCACAGTGAATGCACTGGTTAAAAGGGTGATGGAAGCAGATTCAGTGATAAACTTCAAAGGGGAATTGGATAAATACTTGAAGGCAAAGAAAGTTGCAGGTCTTTGGGGAAAGTCAGGGGAGCAGGAATATTGGATATCTGTTTCAAAGAGCTGGCACTGGGACAATGGACGGAATAGCCTTTTGTACTGTATGGCTCTGCAACTGGAGATCTGCTTCTGCAGAAAAATAACAGAGGCATCTAACAGCCAACATCCTGTTTGATAGCTCATGAAGTGGAATTGATGCTGTATGAGATGATTGGTGGAGGCTGCTCTCTGTCACTCTGTGAAAATATACCCATGGGTCGGTATTACAGCGGAGATGGAGAGATGTTTAAGGCACATATCATCCGCATGCATCACATCAGCTGCCGACATCCTGTTACGGGATGGTACAGCATCTGCTGCCTCTCCATTGACCTAAATCCTGAGAATGTAATTCCCCAGCCATTGCCAAGTAGCTGTGCCTAGGAACGTTGGCCTTAACACTGGCCTTGATCACCTTGGTTAACAGCGCAGTGCGGAACTGAGGGGGTGTTGCATGGTTGGAGGTACAAATCTTTCAGGTGACATGTTAAAATGAGTTTGCTTCTCAAGTGGATGTGAAAGATCCAATGACACACTTTTCAAAGAGGAACAGGGAAGTTCTCTCTGATGTCCTGCCCAATATCTTTCCTCAAAACACCCCAGATTATATTCTGGGCATTTTTTACACTGCTTGTTGGGGCTTGCTGTGTGTAAATGGCTGCTATGTTCCTTACATTATAACAGTGACTACACTTCAGAAGTATTTAATTTGCTGTAAATCGCTTCAGAGTGTCCTGAGGTTGTGAAAGGTTCGATATAAATGTAGGTCTTTCTTTTCTTTCAGAATAATTTCTCTCATGCACTGAAGGAAGGTTGTATTATTATGATTGAAGCACTTCCAGGGAAGCATCTAACAATACGGTTAGTTGGATATCTAC
Source organism: Cetorhinus maximus (assembly GCF_964194155.1). Taxonomy (NCBI): domain Eukaryota; kingdom Metazoa; phylum Chordata; class Chondrichthyes; order Lamniformes; family Cetorhinidae; genus Cetorhinus; species Cetorhinus maximus. Next base: position 879,324 of record NC_135890.1, read on the forward strand.
ATATCAGAATGATGCCATTGGATCTGCTGCCCCAATTTCCTGGGGGAGGAGGAACCCACAGCAACTCTGGACATCTGTCAAAGTCAAACATTTGCACCGGGGCAGAATATTGGGCTTGTCAGGCGGGGCGGGGGGGGCGCCACCCAAACGGCCATAAAATGATGCGCGATGATGTCAGGCGAGTGTCCCAATGTCATCGCGCAACATTATGGTCAGCGGGCGCGGGCAGGAATTGGCAGCACGCCCACCGACCATTAACAGGCCTATTACGGCCAGTAAAGATTTCATTAAATGAAATGTTTTGCTGCCTGTCTAACCTTACGGTGGGCGGGCGGGCGAGAAGGCCAAGCGGCCTTTGGGTTTTTTGCAAAACCTCATCCATGGGCGGGATGAGGTTTTGATCAATGATTTAAGAAAAAAATAAAAATTTTCAAACGAATTTGTAAAACATTCCTGCTCATGACAGAGTCACATGAGGGGACACGTTATTAACATTTCAAAATACTTTATTTTTTATTTTCAAAAGGCTTCAGCTCCCTGCTGCAGCTCTGTGCCTCAGGGAGGTTTTACAGCGCACACCCGCACACACGCGCAATGTTCCGCGCTCGACCTCCATTCGCCCTAACCCTGCCAGCGCCGAGCACTGCAACACGCGATTCACGCCGCCTGGCTGTTAATTGGCCAGCCAGCGTGAAATGGCAATCGAGGCCCAATCATGGGCCACGGTCCGATTCACGGCCGCTCTCACTCACCCCCTCTGAGCCCACCCAGTGACCGGAAAATCCTGGCCCTAGTCCGCAGGAGCGGGTACGTGGCTATCACTGAGTAGCAAGAAACATCTCTCAGAAGGTTAAACTCTTTTAATTCTCCAAACATGTCAATTAGAGGGATTCATAACTGGTCAAAAGGCATCTGACAGCCTGAGAGGCTGAATAATGTAATAAAAATGGAACCATTAACTGAAACCAGTTGTTTTCTCAGTGCACCTTAACCTTTCTCTCGGACTCTGTTCCCCATACTGCACTTTCTTAAAAGGGAAAACTGTTTCTTCTACTCTTTAATCACGTTTAAGGATCGACAATTTTAACTTTGTCCTCTGATCCTTTCTTCAAGTTAAATAATGTGTCTCCTTAAACTTTATCTAGGGTTTTCATTAGTTTAAGAACCAATCTCTGCGATTCTACAACAGGAACGATTGCTTCAACCTTCAATAGTCCTGCTTCTGAAAATGACAAATGCTGATAGTGACAGGCAAGGGTTGAATGTCCTCAAATAGCATTTCTTTGTCTGCTAATTTAAGCAGTTATCAATCTGTTTGAATTACCATCTCTGCTGGAATAGTCGGGTAAGGAATGTCAACAAAACATGTTAAACGTTTATATCAGCAACAGAGATTTCCAATCCCCATTGAGGAGTTAACTGGAAGACCCTAATTTCTCAATTGCTGTTGGCATTTCCTGTTTTTTAATGAGAGCGAGGCACGTGAGTGATAGTTTTCCATTTCAGACATCAATTGGCAACATCATATCTTCTCAGGTCGGGTATAGCAAAGTAACTCACTGCTCAGTCTAAGCCTTGGCTTAGTTTCTGTTGCACTATTGGACATCACTCAACATCCCGCATCCACCACTCTGCTACCTACCTGTGAGGGAGGTGGACAACTTACTGCCACTTAGAGGCAGTTTTGTTCAGAAAGCTGAACTTTCAAACAGGGTTGGAAACTGGAAGGAAGGGTTTGTTCCAGGTCTGAACTCTGACTAGGGTTTTCAATGCTCCAACCAATTAAAGGACATGGAGCCTCTCACCATCCAATCAGGGACAGTGTAGTGAAACTTGTATGCTTACCTTGAAGGTCAGGGACTCGGGTCTCCTGTGCACGCGTTGGCCGGGAGGTGGCTGCGTATGTGCAGTTAATTTGTTTTTGCATCTTCAGGCCGGGAAGTGGCCTTGCGCACATGTGCAGAAGAAAAGGAAGCAAAGAAATGAAACAGTGTGAAACAGCAGGTTAGGTGACCTGGAACCAGAGTGTCATTCCAGAGATTGCATCCCAAGGAGCAGGACACAGGGAGAAGGTTCCAAACCAGAGAGTGGGACAGAAAGAGGCCCCTGAAGGAAGTCCCAGGCAGGGACAAAGAGAGGGATCAGATATAGATCCCACTGAGTCAAGATAAACGACACGAGCAGAGAAAGAAAGCTCCAAGTTAAAGAAAGAGCTGTGGGAAGCAGACTTTAAGCAAAGCGAGCTTGAGAGAAGCCCAGACGATCAGAGAGGGCAGCCAAAGGCTGGTGACCCCATGCTGTAGTCTGTAAGGGCAAAGGTCCCCTTTTGGAGAAGTAATGTTTTGTTTGACATGGCCAAAGATCTGAAAGTGTGCTTGGAAGGTGAAACTTGAGTGTACTTGAAGATCCAGGGAAAAGGAATGTTTGAAGGCAAGTTTAAAACCCTGGATGTGGATCCGTATTGAAGCCGCCTGAGTGGGAGCGGCTTTTGGAGAGAATTCCGAGGGGACTTCTTCAAATGTGGAGATTAGAAGCCCTCATGAGAAAGACAAAGGGTGGAATTTTCCAGCCTCACCCGCTACTGGGATCGCCTGGTCCCACCGAAAATCAGTTAACCTTTGGCTAGCCTGCCACATCCCTTGTGGGGCCGGAATATCCCAGCCAAATTTTCATTGAGGCCGGTTGGCTCATGGTGTGACAAGCATCTGGGTAGGTTGTTGTGAAATCCATAGCATCTGCTTTGGTCGTACCTGTCATTTATTTTGGAGTGTGGTGTGTCTGTCCACAGTTCACCAGTTCACATGTGCATACTTACCCTGAATATTAGAGTGTAAGATAGATATGGTAAATTGTTTTATCTTTCCAAATTTGTATGTGCCTGTAAAGGTATAGCTGGGGTGAGGGAATCGTGAATATTTGAATTGTTTTGTGGGTGTGTTGAGATGTTTCTAACCTTTTTGTGTGTATAATACACTTCACTTTTCTTGTTTTAATGAATGTTTTATTCCTTGTGTTGAAAGTTCATCAGCGGACTCCTGTCAATTTGTTCAGTAACTTTCTTCCACAGTTTCAAAAAAAAGTTAGGATCCATCAAGTCACGTTCCCCTCTGGAACCTGACTTGCCCAGTGTTAACATCAGCTGGGATCATAACAATGAAAGCAGGCTCCCTGCCCTAGAGGCCCTCTGACTGAGGCGGGAGCTGGTAATCTGAAGATGGAGACTGCGAGGGAGAAGGCTAGGTAAGGTTTTTTCACTGTTTAAGAAAGGTCATAGCTGCCTGGACATGATCCTGGACAGACAGCTCTTCCAGGAGGTGGTCAGTAGCTGCATGCATGGCCAGGTAGCCATTATGGGTCATGATGCAGCGAGCCCCTCAATATGATCCATTACCCACCCCACTACCACACTACTCACTTCCCTCCCTGAGCCCACCATGTTGGCCTGGATACCGTGCAGGCCGACACTGGTCATTTGTGCTGCCGGGTAAAAATTCCAGTTAGTGTAAGAGATGCTGTAATTATCAATAATTACCTCTGCTGAATGCCCACCAGGAATTGGCAGCCAATTCGACCCCGTGTCACCCTCTTTGAAAAAGGCTTGGGGTCAGGATTGTTGTAGTGGACCATGGAGGCCGGTGGTGTGGAATTGTATACCTGCCTGGCCATAGAATCGTGGAATAATGCAGCAAAAAAAACCATTCTGCCCATCATGCCTAAGCCAGCTATTTGAAAGAGCTATACAACTAGTCCCACTCACCTGTTCATTACCTGCAAATATCTCTCCTTCAAGTATTTATCTAACTTTCTTTGAAAAGATTTTCTTGAACTTTCTCCTCCTGCTCTTTCAGACAGCACATTCCAGATCATAGTAACACACTACATATCTTTTCCTTCATTTCACCTCTGATTCTTTTGACAATTATTTTCCATCTGTGTCCTTTGGTTAGCAGCTATTTTGCCACTGACAACAGTTTCTCCTGAGTTACTCTATAAGAACCCTTCCTGATTTTAAACACCCCTGCTAGTCTTCCCTTAACCTTCTCTTTTCTAAGGAGAACAATCTTCAGTCTCTGCACTTAACTTAGCAAGGAATTCCCCCACCCCTTGTACATCGACCATTCTAGTAAATCTCCGTATCCTCTCTCCGGGTTTGACATTCTTCCTAAAGTGTGGTTTCCAGAATTGAAACCAATCCTCCAGCTGGGACCCAATTGTTTTATAAAGTTTTCAAATAATTCACTTGCTTTTGTACTTTGTTTCTGTATTAATCAAGCCAAGGGCTCCATGTGCTTTTTCACAGCCTTGTCAACTTATCCTGCCACCTTCAAAAGTTTGTGCACATACACCACCAGGTCGCTGCACCCCTTTTAAAATTGTAGCATAAATTTTAGTTTATATTGCCTCTCCTCATTCTTCCTAGCAAAATGAATCACTCCACACATCCTTACATTACATTTCACTTGCCATGTATCTGCTTATTTCACAGCTCTGTCCAGTTCACATGAACTAGGAGCCAGATTGAGACAGTCCAAACTCGAAGGTAAAAAGCTGGCAACCATCGGGCAGGTGATCCCCATCAGCCTGTGCTAAATTTTAACCCAAGTCCCAAAACTGCCAATGTGAAATCCATCTCACCGCCTCATCGCTCTTTGGGCGTTTCAGTAATTTCAATCTATAATATTCCACTCTGAGGGATTACCTGAGCCAGTCACTGTTCGAATGCTGCGCCCTACTCCCACATTCCTATGTTGTATCACAGGGTGGAATTGTCCCAGATTTGCACTCAGTGCAGTAGCGGGCGGGAAAAAGAAAATTTTATCCACTGGCTGCCATGTCAGATTTTCACGCCGCATCGTCCCAATCCTGCCTCATTAATCATGCGTTCCTGGGGAACACACTGTTTCCATGGCGGGCGGGCTCTCATTCGCCCACCACGCCATCACCTCGCCACTTCATCACGCCAGACGCCATATTTAAAGTGCAGCTGTGCGCACACCTCTCAGTGCTTCCAACTCAGGGCTGCTGCACAGAAGACATGGCCCCGAAAAGCAAGAAGACTGCAGCCTGCCAGGTTACTGATGTACCCTGGGACATCTTCTGGACACCACTGGAGCCCGCTGCGATGTCCTCTACGCCCGCTTTGGCCGCAGGAGGGGCACTCACTCCGGCTTGGTAGGTGATGGCAGTGGTGGTCAGTGCCAATGCTGCACAGAAGAGGTTGGCCATCCAGTGCAGAAAGAGGATGAATGATCTTACCTGTGCAGCCAGGGTAAGGCAACAATCTCATCACTCTAAACTCACACACTCACAAGCCCATCACACATTCACTGGCATCTCACTCACTGCCAGCTCAAAGGGACATCACCACTCACTCTCTCACACACACCCTCACAGCTCCATCTGGCCTCATCTCCTCTGGAGACTGCCTCCTCAGCCCTCACCCTCTTGAGGCCACTTGCACAGATCAACATGTGCCCCACACACACCCTGGGTTACCCCCTTCCCCAGTACAGCCCTCACCCTGCAGCCTCTTCCCTTGCCTGAGGCCACTTCTCCCCCTTCCCCAAACAAGCCCTAGCCCAGCAGCTGTTGAAAAACCACCCCCGCCTTACGGTTGGTCTGGTGGGTGACCTGCCCGTGAGCCCCTAAAATTGATGTGGCGCTGCCAGTGAAGCCTGGCGCTGATGACTGTGAGTGCTGCCCGAAGCAAGGTAGGGAAACAAACCTCGAAGTCTCGAGTGAAGTGCAGCTCACCAGGTGCATGTCGCTTGTATTCAAGTGTGAAACGCGTTGGTGTGCAATCACACTGACGTAGCTGGCTGATCCAGTGTGAGGGGGATGATTCCAATGAACAGGGCTTATAATGATATGTGGATGGATTACAATGAAGTTCCTGACGTCTGACAGTGGGAAACATGGTTCGCCATTGACGGGCAGAGCAGACGATTGCAAACTGGTTTCACGATGTTGTGAAACCAATTTTTGGCCTTCTCGCCATATTGTCCGCTCGCACCACTAAACACACTGAGGGCTGTGGGCACAGAAAATCCTGCCCATTGTTTCCAGTCAGTTATTCCAGCAACTCCCCTTATAACTCCAACGTGCTCAAAGTATGATGTCCTGATCAAGATAATCAGCCTCATCACTTTCTCTTTCCTTATCTGGGTTCAAAGACTCACATTTTGTCAATTTTCAGCACAATCCTGTATTGGTAAAACTCGAATCTCTCCTGTTTCCTTGTTACTGCATCACTTAAAGTCCAATTTCTAACAGGTTTACTGAGCAGCCTATGAGCTGGGGACCTGAGTCTGAATTTCCATAAGAATTCCTCTGGCCACTGTTAAAATGATACAAATGACATTAGGACTGTAAATACTGTAAAACACAAAGAGATTGAACAGGAATAACAGGACCTGGAAGCACATGCTGTGACTGAGATCAAACTACATGTCTGGCCAGAAGCAATGCTGCAGTGATGCAGCAAACAATCATTTCAAAAATGCTCCAGATTTAAACCAGCGGATGGTTCCAGAGAAACAGATTGTGCAGAGGGAGTCCGTGCTGTGTGATCTAAATAAAGCCAGGAAATAACACAACAGAAACAGGCCACACAGATACCAATGTACTCAATAAAGCAATTGGGGTGGTTTATATTTCCTCTCACCCCATTCTGCACCTGAATAGGATGTATCAGAACAAAAATCAGAAGATTAAAAATTCACAAAGTTACCATCTGCTGCCAAGGTTACCAACAGATTTTTAAATTTCATCCATGGGATGTGGGTTTCACTGGCTGGGCCAGCATTTATTGCCCATCCCTAGTTGCCCTTGAGAAGGTGGTGGTGAGCTGCCTTCTTGAACCGTTGCAGTCCCTGTGGTGTAGGTACACCCACAGTGCTGTTAGCGTGGGAGTTCCAGGATTTTGACCCAGCGACAGTGAAGGAACGGCGATATATTTCCAAGTCAGGATGGTGAGTGCCTTGGAGGGGAACTTCCAGGTGGTGGTGTTCCCATCTATCTGCTGCCCTTGTCCTACTAGATTGTAGCGGTCATGGGTTTGGAAGGTGCTGTCTAAGGAGCCTTGGTGAGTTCCTGCAGTGCATCTTGTAGATGGTACACACTGCTGCTACTGTGCGTCGGTGAAGAGAGGAGTGATTATATCATATGTGTAATCCCGGACATTTAATTACATTGCAATCGTTCACATGATATCCGGTCAGATAATGTTTGGTTTTTCCCCCTGAGGAAACATTCCAGGTGGGGGTGGTAATAATCAACTTCTTCTGTTTTGTTGATGAAAATATTCTGGAGGGTAAGGAAATAAAAGAACTATAGGAGGCATGTAAATGCTCCAATGTGCTTCTTCCCATCAGGGGCCATCATGTGTTCTGTTAATTTGATTATGCGACTATTCCCAGGACCACTTGTTTGTAATCTGCATATTATTATAAGACAACATATGCTAAAGGCAGGAGAAAAGGCTGAATAGTGTCCACATTCACTGCCTCAGACATATCCTTGACATCTTTTGGCAGAAGAACATCACCAACTCAGAGGTCCTGGAATGTGCAAATTCCATCAGCATCCACTCATTGCTAATCCAATCATGTCTGCACTGGCTCAGCGATGTTCATCGGATGACAGCTGTTTACCAAAAGACCTTCTATACAGTCAACTGGTCACTGAGTCACAACCTCCTGGTACAAGGAAAACTGCAAGCGAGATGTGGAGATAGCAGATATTGACACTGATGACTGGGAGACAGTCGCTGACAGACATGACCTCTGGAGGCTGACTGTTTGGCACTGGAAGGTGTAGGCAGAAACAAAAAGCTCAGCTGGCTGAGAAGGGGTTCAGAGAAAATGGAGGCCAGCGAATCATTCACCTTTTCAGCCACTGTCTTCCTCTGCAGTAAATGCAGCAGAGACTGGTTAGGCCACAGCTGGAGTACTGTGTGCAGTTCTGGTCACCACATTATAGGAAGGATGTGATTGCACTGGAGAGGGTGCAGAGGAGATTTACCAGGATGCTGCCTGGGCTGGAGAGTCTGAGCTATGAGGAAAGATTGGATAGGCTGGGGTTGTTTTCCTTGGAGCAGTGAAAGTTGAGAGGGAGCCTGATAGAGGTGTATAAGATTATGAGGGGCATAGATAGGGTGGATAGGAAGGCACTTTTTCCATTAGTACAGGGGTCAATAACCAGGAGGCATAGATTTAAGGCTAAGAGGAGAGTTGAGGAGAAATTTTTCATTCAGAGGGCAGTGGGAGTCTGGAACTCACTGCCTGGAAGGGTGGTTGAGTCAGAAACTCTCGTAACATTTAAGAAGCATTTAGATATTCACTTGCATTGCCATAGACTCCAGGGCTATGGGCCAAGTGTGGGAAAATGGGATTAGTGTAGTCAGATCTTTGTTGACCAGTGTGGACATGATGGGCTGTATGGCCTCCTTCTGTGCTGTAAACATCTATGAGTCTATGAGATTACTGCCATGCTGGAGTGGGGCTCCTGAGACACACCAGGCGATGCTTAACACAGAGCTGACCACCATGGTGCAAACTATTGTTTTATGAGCCTGAATGTTGCCAAAATCTTATAAAATATATTTTTATCTTTATAAAGAACATAAAACATTCAACAAAGTGAATACCACCTGCCCACAAGCCTCACTTCCTGGTGTCCCAACCTGGGCCACACTTTTCTGTCAGTGATAGTAGGTTAGGAAATATTACTCTTTCCAAAATGCACCCTTTTGGAGAGGTCAGGTACCCCTTTGGATATGGTCCTGTGCTATCTTTGGGGGTGGGGTCAGAAGCCCTTTGGAGGAGGTCAGCAGCCCCTTGTGGTTTTTAAAATTAGGTATGAATGTGCATAAACAATGCATAAACTCATTAACTGTCAAACTCATTGGAACTGTCAAAAGTGTTAAAATGAACTGTCAAAGGCAGCAGTCAAGCTGTCAAGACACTTAAAAGTCCTGCCCCTTAAATCTTTTAAAAATTGTCTGTTTGCTATTTCACTCTTTCTGTTGACATGAGCCTAAAGGCTTCTGTTACTGGATTAGTGCTGCATGGCTGATTTCACAACCTTCCAATATCACAGTAGGGTGCCTGCCATTTTACAGTTTGATTGACAGCTCCAAGTGGTTATAGGCTTTCTGAATTGGGACTATGAATCCCAATGCTTGTTTCAATAAGGGATTATGCACTTGAATGAAATATTTATTCTTTTAATGGAATGTGTAGTTGAAGGGATGTAAATGTAGTAATTTCTTTATGAGTGGGGGTGTTTTTTCTAAAAAAATAAAATCTGCAATAGACACTTGTTAGCTCATCTCAGCATCGGTCCTGAGGTTGCCCATGGTGGATACTAGGTTGGTTGGCATGGTAGGTGTAAGGGTTAAAGATGTTGGAGGGCATAAATTATCCAGGTTTTGCTGCAGTTGGATATGGACTGCTTCAGTATCTGAGGAGTCACGAATGGTGCTGAACATTGTGCAATTATCAGTGAACACCCCCACTTCTGGCCATATGGCAAAAGGAAGGTCATTGATGAAGCAGCTGAAGATGGTTGGGCCGAGGACACTACCCTGAGGAACTCGTTCTTGGCTACACCTCAAAGCCAAAGCCGCAGACAAGCTGATAAAAGGAAGCAGTCATTGTCTGGACTGAGAGAAGCCATGAATCCAAAGAGTAAGGAAGGAGGTTCTGCACTGGAGTGCTGTGTTTGGCTGCAGTAGATAACTTCACTTGGAGTTTGGTGACAGGGAGTTCGGTGAGAAGGGAGAAGGTGCTCCTTTCTTTTTCTAACTTTCCTCAGAAAGAAGCATGGCAGCTTTGGTGAGCGAAATAGAAAAGTGTAATATTTTTAAAGTAGTAGCTATACTTGGATCTAACTGCGAAGTGCCAGGAATAAGGGAAATTTAGGGCCAACATAATAACATAATATAAATAATCCAAAGTAGAATAAAGTTAATGAAAGGGAAGTAGAGTTCAGACATGGCAGGGCAGCTCAGTCGAGTGGAATGTGTGTCCTGTAATATGTGTGAAGTCATGGATGTTACCGGTGTCCTAGACGACCACATGTACAGGAAGCTGCCAGCTGCAGAGACTTGAGCCCCAGGTTTCAGAGCTCGAGCAGCAGCTGGAGTCACTGTGGCACATCCGCGAGGCTGAGAGCTATGTGGATAGCACGTTCAGAGAGGTGGTCACACCACAGCTTAAGGGCCCAGAGACAGTGAGAGAATGGGTGACCACCAGGCAGTCCAAGAGAAGTAGGCAGGTAGTGCAGGAGTCCCCTGGTGTCCCGCCCACATATCGGTTTTCTGTTTTGGAAGCTGGTGAGGGCGCTGGGTCCTCAGAGGAGTGCAGTCAGAGCCAGGTTTGTGGCACCATGAGCGACTCAGCTGTACAGGAGGAAGGAAGAGCTATAGTGATAGGGGATTCATTGGTTAGGGGAACAGACAGGTGTTTCTGTGGCATGACTCTAGGGTGGTATGTTGCCTCTTTAGTGCCAGGGTCAAGGATGTCACAGAGCGGCTGCAGGACATTCTGCTGGGAGAGGGTGATCAGCCAGAAGTCATGGTCCACACTGGGACTAATGACTTAGGTAGGAAGAGGGAATGTGGTCCTGCAATTAGAATTTAGGAAGCTAGGTAGAAAATTAGCAAGCAGGACCTCAAATGTGGTAATCTCTGGATTACTCCCAGTGCCACATGCCAGTGAGTGCAGAAATAAGAGGATAAGACAGATGAATGTGTGGCTGGAAAGATGGCACGGGGGGAGGGCTTTAGGTTCCTGGGACACTGGGATTGGCTCTGGGAGAGATGGCACCTGTACTAGCCGGGCGGGTTGCACCTGAACAGAGCTGGGACTGAGTCCCTTGCGGGGTGTTTTGCTAGGGGAGGGTTTAAATGAACTTGGCAGGGGTGTGGGAACCAAGGAAAAATATTAGAGAGGAATACCAGGGTGTACAAAATACTGGGAGGGACAGATAGCACTAGTATAGAGAATAACAAGTTAATAGGTAAAGTCGGGATGAGGGAGAAAGTAACAAAATCTAAATCAGGCTTATTATGTATGCATATGAATGAACGGAGTATAGTGAATAAGATTGGGGAGTTACAGGCGCAGATTGTCATGTGGAAATATGATGTTGTGGTGATAACAGAGACCTGGGTCAAGGAAGGGCAGAACTGGGTGTTAACTATTCCCGGGTACAAGGTTTTCAGAAGAGATAGGGAAGGGAGGAAAAGAGGAGGGGTGGCGGTATTGGTTAAGTAGGGCATTGATGTGCTGGAGCAAGAGGATGTCCCAGAGGGTTCAAGGACAGAATAAATTTAGCTAAAGCTAAGGAACAAAAAGGGGGCAGGTACATTGCAGTATATAGACCACAAACTAGTGAGGAGGACGTAGAAGAACAAATCTACAGAGAAATTACAGGGAGATGCAGGCATTATAGAGTAGTTATAAGAGGGGACCTTAAATACCCAAATGTAGACTGTGACAGTGGTAATGTAAACGGTGGTGAGGGGCAAAAGTTCTTAGATTGTGTTCAGGAGAATTTTCTACAGTAGTATGTGCCCCATCCAACAAGAAAAGATGCACTGTTAGACCTGGTTCTTGGAAATGAGGTGGACCAAGTAGATCAAGTGTCAGTGGGGGAACATTAGGAGACAGTGATTGTTGTATTGTACATTTTAGGATGATGATAGAAAAGGACGATAGGCAATCCAGAGTGAAAATAATTAACTGGGAGAGTCAACTTCAGTGGGGCAAGAACAGAGCTGGGCTGGATAGACAGGAACCAAAGGTTGGCGGGAAAAATTGTAGCTGAACAATGGGCTACCTTCAAAAAGAATTTGGCTCGGGCACAGTCAAGGTATATTCCATCGAGAGGGAAAGGTAGAGCAAACAAATCCAGAGCTCCCTGGGTGAAAAAGGAGGTAGAAATTAAGATAAAGAAAAAAAAGTGCACCTATGAGGGATGTCAGATAGAAAATATAATTAAGAAGCAAGGGGAATAAAGAAGGTTCAGACGGAAGGTGAAAAAGCATATTAGAGAAGCAAAGAGGGATTATGAGAAAAGACTGGTAGCCAACATAAAGGGGAATCCCAAAGTCTTCTATAGGCATTTAAATAGTAAAATGGTGGTAAAAGGAGGAGAAGGGCCGATTAGGGAACTAAAAGGGAATTTACACATGGACGAAGAGGCCATGGCTGAGGTATTAAATGAATACTTCGCATCCGTCTTTACCAAGGAGATAGATGCTAACCAGACCATGGTGACAGACGAAGAAACTCTGTCACTAGAAGGGTTCAAATTTGATAAGGAAGAAGTATTGAATAGACTGTCGGTACTTAAAGTTGACAAGGCACTGGGATCAAATGAGATGCATCCAAGGATATTGAAGGAAGTGAGAGTAGAAATTGTAGGGGCACTGGCCATAATCTTTCAGTGTTCCCTAGACTTGGGGGTAGTGCCAGAGGACTGGAGAATTGCAAACATTACACCCTTGTTAAAAAAAGTTTGTAAGGATAAGCCCAGCAATTACAGACCAGTCAGTTTAACTTCAGTGGTGGGCAAGATTCTAGAAACAATTATTCAGTACAGAATTAGTAGTCACATGGAAAAATATGGGTTGATAAGGAAGAGCCAGCATGGATTTCTAAAGGGGAAATTGTGTTTAACTAACCTGCTGGAGTTTTTTGAAGAGCTAACAGAAAAGGTTGATGAGGGTAATGCTGTTGATGTAGTGTACATGGACTTTCAAAAGGCATTTGACACAGTGCCACATAACAGACTTGTGAGATAAGTTATTGCCCATGGAATAATAGGGACAGTAGCAACGTGGATACAAAATTGGTTGAAAATTAAGAAGCAGTGAATCAATAGTCAATGGATGTTTATCAGGCTGGAGGAAGCTTTGTAGTGGAGTTCCCCAGATGCTGGTATTGGGACTCTTGCTGTTCCTGATATACATTAATGATCTAGATCTTGGTGTGCAGGGGACAATTTCAAAGTTTGTGGATGATAGGAAGCTTGGGAGTGTATATGTGCCTAGATCATTGAAGGTGGCAGGACAGGAGGAGAGAGCAGTTAATAAAGCATGTGGTATCCTGGGCTAAATTAATAGGGGCATAGAGTACAAGAGCAGGGAGGTTTTGCTGAATTTATATAAGACACTCGTTAGGCCTCAGCTGGAGTATTGTGTACAGCTCTGGGCACCACATTATAGGGAGGATGTGAACATATTGGAGAGAGTGCAGAAGAGAATCAAGGCATTCAAGAGGGCATTAGATGATTATTTGAATAGAAACAATGTGCAGAGGTACATGGAAAAGGCAGGGCAATGGCACTAGGTCATAATGCTCATTTGGAGAGCTGGTATAAACACGATGGGCCGAATGGCCTCCTTCTGTGCTGTTATAATTCTGTGAAGTTCTGGCCTTGGCACTGGAGTCTATCTAATAAGTCTGAGGAATGGTCTAAGCAGATCCTGCATTGTTTTATTGAAAAATAACCCATTGGTTACAAAATGCTTTGATAAGGATTTCCTTAATCTTTCACGGGATGTGGGTGTCACTGGCCAGGCCAGCATTTGTTGCCCATCCCTAATTGCCCTGGAGAAGGTGCTATTTAAATGCAATCTTATTATCTGGAGTTTGCACCTTTGTAACACTCTGTGTATCCGTTGAACAGTCCAAAGTGCTTCATAGTGTAATGATTGATATGACAGTTCATATTTATATAGCACATTTAAGATAATGAAACATCCCAAGGCACTTCACTGAAGCACCAGAAAATAAAAACAAAAAGCTAAAAGCTACTGCGGATGCTGGAAATCCAAAACAAAAACAGAATTACCTGGAAAAACTCAGCAGGTCTGGCAGCATCGGTGGAGAAGAAAACAACTGTTTTCTTCTCCACCAATGCTGCCAGACCTGCTGAGTTTTTCCAGGTAATTCTGTTTTTGTCACCAGAAAATAAAGTCTGGCCCTGAGCCACATAAGGAGACATTGGATCAGGTGACCAAAAGCTTGGTCAAAGAGGTAGATTTTAAGAAGTGTCTTAAAGGAGGAGAGAGAGGTGGAGAGGTGTAGGGAGGCAATTCCAGAGCTTAGGGCCAAGGGAACTGAAGGCACGGCCACCAACGATGGAGATTCTCTACCTTGCTTTCACAAATCGAGCTTTAGGGTTTTGTTAAAGAGATATACCTGTAAGATATACACAATTGTTTAGTACGAATCTGATGAAGTTGACCAGTAGAATGATTAACACAATGAACATATTTTCTACGAACAAAAGTGAACAAAATAGAACAATCTGTTCCAAATGTTGACCCTCAGCAATGGCTGCAATTTTCAGCTGTAAATTAATCACGGTTTCCGCTCCTGCCTAATCCGCACATAATGGAATTATTTCTGTTGAACAAGTGTGAAACCCAGCAGGTTGTACAGATAGATCCCTGAGATGTAACATGATCTGTTGGTGAGGTCATTGAACCTGTAATTACCGTGAGTTGTCTGTTAATGAGATGTATGAAATTTCTCTGACACCTTATAAAAATTATCTCTGAAACAATTGAATTTAGCATTATGCATGGGGCATTGATTGCCTGGATAAGCTGGGTTGTGTGTGGGCCCAGTGGGTAGAGAGGCAGGAAAAGACAAAACATGGGAAGTTTTTTACAAACTGCAAAGTGAGTGTGAAACATTGGCCTGGATTTCCCGGCCTCGGTGTGAAGGGCCTGGCCGTGGGAGACAGACTGTCTGCGGGACCGGGTGTGGGAGACAGGCTGTCTGTGGGTCCGCCCGTGGGAGACAGACTGTCGGTGGGACCGGGTGTGGCAGACAGACTGTCTGTGGGACCGGGTGTGGGAGACAGACTGTCTGTGGGACCGAGTGTGGGAGACAGACTGTCTGCGGGACCGGGTGTGGCAGACAGACTGTCTGTGGGACCGGGTGTGGGAGACAGACTGTCTGTGGGACCGGGTGTGGGAGACAGACTGTCTGCGGGACCGGGTGTGGGAGACAGACTGTCTGCGGGACCGGGTGTGGGAGACAGACTGTCTGCGGGACCGGGTGTGGGAGACAGACTGTCTGCGGGACCGGGTGTGGGAGACAGACTGTCTGTGGGACCGGGTGTGGGGGAGACAGACTGTCTGTGGAACCGGGTGTGGGAGACAGACTGTCTGCGGGACCGGGTGTGGGGGAGACAGACTCTCTGTGGGTCCGGGTGTGGGAGACAGACTGTCTGTGGGACCGGGTGTGGGAGACAGACTGTCTGCGGGTCCGGGTGTGGGAGACAGACTGTCTGTGGGACCGGGTGTGGGAGACAGACTGTCTGTGGGACCGGGTGTGGGAGACAGGCTGTCTGTGGGACCGGGTGTAGGAGACAGACTGTCTGCGGGACCGGGTGTAGGAGACAGACTGTCTGCGGGACCGAGTGTGGGAGAGACAGACTGTCTGCGGGACTGGGTGTGGGAGACAGGCTGTCGGTGGGACCGGGTGTGGGAGACAGACTGTCTGTGGGACCGGGTGTGGGAGACAGGCTGTCTGCGGGACCGGGTGTGGGAGACAGACTGTCTGCGGGACCGGGTGTGGGGGAGACAGGCTGTCTGCGGGACCGGGTGTGGGAGACAGACTGTCTGCGGGACCGGGTGTGGGAGACAGGCTGTCTGCGGGACCGGGTGTGGGGGAGATAGGCTGTCTGTGGGACCGGGTGTAGGAGACAGACTGTCTGCGGGACCGGGTGTGGGGGAGACAGACTGTCTGTGGGACCGGGTGTGGGAGACAGACTGTCTGCGGGACCGGGTGGGGGAGACAGACTGTCTGCGGGACCGGGTGGGGGAGACAGGCTGTCTGCGGGACCGGGTGTGGGGTAGACAGACTGTCTGCGGGACTGGGTGTGGGAGACAGACTGTCTGCGGGACTGGGTGTGGGGGGAGACAGGCTGTCTGCGGGACCGGGTGTGGGGGAGACAGACTGTCTGCGGGACTGGGTGTGGGAGACAGACTGTTTGTGGGACCGGGCGATCCTGGTGGTGGCCAAGGTAGAAAATCCTGCCCATTGCGCTATCAGCTAAAACACACCTGCAACTCACATGGGTATCTTGTGGAGTGAATTTTCCAGTTTTGGTCCACTGACTCTCTTTATGACTTACACAGATGTCAATTCTCTGCTAATTGTGCAGGCTGCTGCCTTTTTTGAGGTTGTGTTTTGATAAATAAATCCAGATTTCTAACCTCTCCATCAGCATTTCAGACTGAGATGCTTCAGAAAGCTTTTGCATATTTGTTTGGTTCTAATCTAAGCTAATAATTTTGCGTGATGGATAAAAATTCTGGGTTTATCGTTGACTTAATTGTAAAAATGGGAAACATTGACAGAGAAAGCAACTGTGACCATAAACCTGTAACTGAAAAGTCAAGCACTGTATGTTCTGTTCAAGCTGACCTCTGACTCCACGTGCTCGCCATCACAAGGACTGCTTACTTCCCCAAATCATCGCCTGCTTCCATCTTCTACTGAGATCTTCATCCACGTTTTGGTAAAGCTTAGCCTTGACTTCCTCACTGCTTCCCTGGCTGGCCTCCCACTGGCACCCCCCATAACAGCTCATTCAAACCTCTGCTGCATATAACCTGCTCCTACATCAGGCCCAATCACTGTCCCTCCCCTCTGACCATATATTGGCACCCAATCCCCAAACACCTCAAATTTAAACTTGTCATCCTGATTTTAATCCCTTCATAGTCTCATTTCTCTCATTGTCTGCAACCTCCCCTGGTCTACTCCACTCAACCCCTCCCTCCTCACTCTGGCCTCTAGTGCATCTCTCTTGTTTTCACATTTTTAGGCCCCACTTTCTCACTTTTCTAAGCCTCATAACCTCTCACTCTTTACAACTGACTTCTTTCATTAAACCTTTTGTCCCTTTATTAACATTTCTTTGATGGTGTTTTTATAATGGTTGTTCATCTGTGAAGTCCCTTGAAAGTTTTTCAATGTTAAAGGCACTAAATAAATCCACAATGTTGTTATCAGAGACTCTGGCTTTGTTTTTCACAAAGTAAACAAAATGAATAGTGTGCCTAAACTGAGAAAATGTAATCCCTGACCTCTCTTCCAAAATTAAACAATGAGCTTCTGATAAGTAATGGTAAATAAATGTGGTGGTGTGGGTGTTGAAAAGTCTACCCTGGACATCAAGAACCAACATGTCCAGAAATAGGAAATTTAAAACAAATCTCCTTTATTTTAATTTGAGTTTTTGGAAGGTGGGTGGTTTTGTGGTCACTCATTGATTGAAGCTGTCTCCTGAATGAAGCTGGAGATGATTGGTTGCCCATGCTACGCCTCACTTGATTTTCTGTCCCGTTGATGTCAAGGGAAAGTCGGGATGGATAGTGAGTGGGTCACTGACCCGATATTGCCCTCCTCTCAGAATATTGGCAACAATAAAAATTACCCCACTGATCTTTCACCTAGATCCACTTTATATTTGTTAATTCCGGTCTGTACTTTTGCTTCCCTGATCGATATTTTATCTTCAAAGGAGAACTAAAGCCAAATGATAAATCCTCACGAGGTGAGAGATAATCTTGCTTAACACCAGCTGAGGCCAGACTCTAAACTGGATACATCCAATTTGTATTGCAAAATAATCAGCTGTCATTCTATTATGTTGCCTTTTGCAGGAGTTTGTTAGTAACTAAGAGTGTAATATATTCTCACTTCAGTCACTCTCTGTGATACACAGGGAAGTCTTGGTTTTAACCACCTGCATCTTAATAAATGTTGGGGGTAGTATATTAGCATTGATAGAGGATTGGCTAACTAATAGAAGGCAGAGAGTTGGGATAAGGGGGGCATTTTCAGGATGGCAACCTGTAACTAGTGGAGTGCCACAGGGATCAGTGCTGGGGCCTCAACTATTTACAATATATATTAACGACTTAGATGAGGGAAGTGAATGTACCATCACCAAGTTTGCGGAAGACACAAAAATAGGTGGGAAGGCAAGTGGTGAGGATGACACAAGGAGTCTACAGAGGGATATAGACAGGTTAAATGAGTGGGCAAAAACTTGGCAAATGGAATATAATGTGGGAAAATGTGAGGTTATGCACTTTGGCAGGAAGAACAGAAGCGCTGAATATTATTTAAATGGAGAAAGAATGCAGAAAGCTGCAGCACAGAGGGATTTGGTGGTCCTCGTGCATGAATCCCAAAAAGCTAACATACAAGTTCAACAGGTAATAGGGAAGGCAAATAGAATGTTGGCCTTTATTTCAAAGGGAATGGAGTATAAAAATAGGAAAACCTTGCTAAAGCTAAAGCTAGTTAGACCACACCTAGAATACTGTGAACAGTTTTGGTCTCCTTATCTAAGGAAGGATGTACTGGCATTGGAGGCAGTCCAAAGAAGGTTCACTAGGTTGATCCTGGCTATGGAGGGATTTTCTTATGAGGAGAGGATGAGTAGGTTGGGTCTGTACTCATTGGAGTTTAGAAGAATGAGAGACAACCATATTGAAACATATAAGATTCTTAGGGGGTTTGACAGGGTAGATGCTGAGAGGTTGTTTCCCCTTGTGGGAGAGTCTAGGATCAGAGGGCATAATCTCAGAGTAAGAGGTCGCCCATTTAAGACAGAGATGAGGAGGAATTTCTTCTCTCAGAGGGTAGTGAATCTGTGGAATTCTTTATCGCAGAGGGCTGTAGAGGCTGGGTCGTTAAGTATATTCAAGGCTGAGATAGACAGATTTTTAATCAGTAAGGGAATCAAGGGTTATGGGGAAAAGGCAGGAAAGTGGAGTTGAGGATTTTCAGATCAGCCATGATGTCACTGAATGGCGGAGCAGACTCAATGGGCCAAATAGCCTACTTCTGCTCCTACGTCTTATGGTTAAGTAAACTTTATAGACAAAATAGAGGCAAGGGTACACAGTTTCCATCAAATGTCAGGTAATGCACCCAAAATGGTAGCACAAATCCAAATTTACCGGGGCAAATATGCTCTTTGCCTGTCTTCATTTCCTGAACTAATTTCCCATTGCAAAGGAATTCTAAATCTGTCACTGTTAAAGTTACACTTTGTGTGTTTTACTTTTTGTTTTTATCCTACAAATGATGGAATGTTAATAGCTGCAGTTGGAGTCACAACAAATTTATATCCCACTCAGCTCACATTGTAACTAGCTATTTTTATATTCCATAGATTAAATTTTTATTTTTAGAAAAGAAACTGAAGCGTGGAATATAATCCCATGAATGATAAAAAAAATCAAGACTGAGATCAATAAAATTTTGGGCACTAAGAGAATTGGGTGATAAGGGGTGTTATGAAATCCATTTATTCTGTGTCTCCGTGCTGTGTAAGTTTCCACTGCTTGTTACATTTGTTCCTGCCAAGTAACAAGGGCAGGACCCTCCTGGAGTGTTTTGATGGGTCAGTTCAAGGTCAGTGAACAGCAGGACTGATGCAGCCAGTTTTTTAGTCAGTCAGCCAAAAGGAAGTCCCATGTAAGGTACAAAGACAAGGGACATCAATGTGTCCCAGTTAAGTTCAAAGAAGGGAGCAGAAGAACAGACTCCAAGTTAAAGAAAGGGCTATGGGGAGCAGATTTTAAGTGATCTGGACTCGAGTGAAGATCTGAAGATCCAAGGAGGCAGCTGAGGTTTGGTGACTCCGCATTAGGTTCCCTTTTGGGGCAGCGGTGTTCTGCCCGGCACAGCTGAAGATCTGAAATTGTGTTTGTAAATTGATGCTTGAGTCTACTTGGAAATCCAAGGGAATGTAATCTCGGAAGGTGAGATTGAAGCCCTGTGAGGTGACCTGTTGTTAAAGCTGTCCAAGTTGGGTCAATTGGCAGAGAGAATTCCAAGGCGAGATCTTTGAAGGTGATGATTAGAAGCCCTCATGAGAGGGACAAAGTTTTACTGAGATTGATTAACTTGCAGTGTGACTAACATCTGGTGAGTTGTTGAGAAATCTATGGAACCCGTTTTAGTTGTATCTGACATTTATTATGTTGTGTGGTGTGCCTGACCACAGTTTGCCTGTTAATTCACATATACCTGTTACTTTGAATGTTAGAGTGCAAGATATATATTGTAAATTGCTTTATCTTTCTAAACTTGTTTGGTAAAGTTTATTTTTGTTTGTTCAAAACCTGTGGAATGCTGTGGCTTTATTCTCTTAGCAAGAGTCTTAAACCTCAAACTTTATCTACTTTAATAAAAACGTTATTGGGCCCTAACTGGATCTCTCCCACCAACCAAGGTGCTGGCCAAGGATTGTAACGGCGGGTAGGGTGGGAAAGTGGTTTTGAGGTAGAAGATCAGCTATGATCTTATTGTTCCCACTCAGGCAAAGGCTTCTTAGGATCAGGGACCAGATCTCCTGGGGGGGTCCCAGTAACAGCAACAGGTTCTCTGGCTGCTCCTACTCTGAGTGTTCCCTGCTCAAATAGAAGCCAACTTGCCAATAGGGCTGACTTCTGGATTGGGAACCTATCAAGCAATCGCAGATTCTTTACAGTACAGAAGGAGGCCATTTGGCCCATCGAGTCTCCACTGGCTCTCTGATAGAGTATTCCACCTAGTCCCACTCCCCTTGCACATTCTCCTTTTTCAGGTAGCAATCCAATTCCCTTTGGAATACCTCGATTGAACCTGCCTCCACCATCCTCTCAGGGAGTTCATTCCAGACTCCAACCACCCTTTGGGTGAAAAAAAATTTCCTCACATCACATTTACCCCTTTTTCCAATTAGTTTGAATCTGTGCCCTCTCGTTCTTGATGTTCTCTTGAGTGGGAACAGTTTGTCACTATTTACCCCGTCCATACCCCTCAGGATCTTGAATACGTCTATCAAGTCTCCTCTCAGCCTTCTTTTCTCCAAAGAAAACAGACCCAACCTCTCCAATCTATCCTCATAGGTACAGTTCTTCATCCCAGGAATCATTCTTGTAAACCTCCTCTGTACTCTCTCCAGTGACTTCACATCCTTCCTCAAGTATAGCCCAGAACTGGATGCAGTTCTCCAGACGATGCCTAACCAATGTCTTATACAAGTTCAACATGACCTCCTTACTCCTGTACTCAATGGCCCTATTAATAAAGCCTGAGATACTATAAGCTTTATTAACTGCTCTCTCAACATGCCCTGCCATCTTCAATGACCTATAGATGTATGAACCGAGGTCCCTCTGTCCCTGCATCTCCTTTAGAGGCTCTCCCTTTATTTTATACTTTCTCACCATATTTTTCCTGCCAAAATGAATAATCCCACACTTCACTACATTGAACTTCATCTGCCACTTGTCTGCCCAATCCACCAACATGTCTATATCCTTTTGAAGTTCAAAACTATCCCCATGACAGTTGACAACATTTCCAATCTTCGTATCATCTGCAAATTTTGAAATCATGCCCTGAACACCACAATCTAGGTCATTAATACATATCAGGAAGAGCAAGTGTCCCAACACTGACCCTCAGGGGAACTTCACTACAAACCTTCCTCCAATCTGAAAAACAATTATTTATCACTACTCTCTGTTCCCTGTCACTCAGCCAATTTCTTATCAAAGTGCCTCTTTTCCCTTTTATTTCATGAATATAAGCATGTAAATAATAAAATTTTGTTCACAAGTCTGTTGTGTGGCACTGCATCAAATGTCTTTTGAAAATCCATATGCACCACATCAACAGCATTTCCTTCATCAACCTTCTCTGTTACCTCCTCAAAAAACTCCAGCAAGTTAGTTAAACATGATTTTCCCTTAATGAGTCCATGCTGGCTTTCCTTAATTATCCTGCACTTGTCTAAGTGACTATTGATTTTATCCTTTACTATAGTTTCCAGAAGTTACCCTACCACTGAAGTCAAACTGACTGACCTATAGTTGCCGGCTTTATCCTTGCACCCTTTTTGAACAAGGGTGTAACATTCACAATTCTCCAGTCCTCTGGCACCACCCCTGTGTCTAAGGAAGACTGGAAGATCATCACTCGTGCCTCTGCAATTTCCACTCTCACTTCCCTCAGTACCCTTGGATGCATCTCATCCGGCCCTGGTGCCTTATCTATTTTAAGTAAAGATAGCCTTTCCAACACCTCCTTCCTCTCGATTGTAAGTTTCTCTACTGTACCAGTTACCTCCTCTCTCACCTCAGCCTGGGTAGTGAGTTCTTCCTTTATAAAGACAGATGCAAAGTACTTGTTCAACACCTCCGCTATTTCTCCAACCTCCACATGCAAGTCCTCTTTTTTTGTCCCTAATCGGCCCTACTCTTTCTTTTACTACCCTTTTATTATTTACATGCTTATAGAAGACCCTGGGATTCCCTTTTATATTAGCTTCCAGTGTCTTTTCATGCTCTCTCCTTGCTTTTCTTATTAGTTTCTTCACTTCTCCTCTGGTCCTTCTATATTCAGCCTGATTCTCCATTGTATTTTCTACCTGACATCTGTCGTATGCACACTTCTTGCTTTTCATCTTTACCTCTATCCCTCTCGTCATCCAGGGCGCTCTGCATTTATTTGTCCTACCTTTCCCCTTTAGGGGAATATACCCTGATGTTGCCTGCAATACTTTTTCTTTCAAGGTGGCCCATTGTTCAGCCACTGTCTTTTCTGCCAACATTTGATTCCAACTCACTCAATTCATGCATTCTGATCCCATCGAAGTTGGCTTTCCCCCAATTAATTATTATTCCTATCCCAGTTTATATTTGGATAATTGAAGTCTCCCATTATGATTACTCTATACTTCTTGCACCTCTCTGTGATTTCTTTGCAAATTTGTTTCTCCACATCCCTTCCACTAGTTGGTGGTCTAAATACTACACCGATCAATGTTATTACACCTTTTTCATTCCTTACCTCTAGCCAGAGAGATTCTGTCCTTGACCTCTCTGGAACATCCTCTCTCTCCAGTGCTGTAATGCCATCATTAATCAATACTGCCACTACCCCCACATTTTCTTCCTTTCCTGTCTCTCCTAAACAACTTGAATATTTAACACACAGTCCTGCCCTTCTTTGAGCCAGGTCTCGGTTATAGCAATAATATCATAATTCCATTTGTCAACCTGTGCCTGCAGTTCACCAATCTTATTAACCACACTCCGTGCATTCACACACATGCACACTAATCCTGATTTAGGCTTTTTTACTTTCACGCTTATTCTGACCCCATCTAATGGCTTACTATTGCCTACTCTAATTCTATCAAACTCTCCAAGTATTCTACCTACCTTGGTACTACTCTCTGATATATCCTTGTTTTCAGTTGATGCTTCACTACTTCCCTGCAAACTGAGGAGTTAAAATTTTACAGAGTGAGGGAAAATCCACACTTCCAGCTTTCCAATTCGAAACTCCATGCTCTTCAAGCTTTGGAGATCTGCCATAATCTGGCTTTATGTGGCTACCTGTCAGATTTTGTTTCATAACAATTTTGAAAAGTGCCTTGCGTCACTTTATTATACTAAAGGTACAACTTAAATGAAAGTTGTTGAGAACATAAGAAATAGGAACAAGAGTAGACTATTTGACCCCTTGAACCTGCTCTGTCATTCAATTAGATCGTGGCTGATCTTGTGTGTCGATTTCCACATTCCCATCTAACCCCAATAACCTATGATTCCTTTGCCTAAGAAGAATCTACCTCCCTCTGCCTTAAAAATATTTAATGACCCCGCCTCCACCACCTTCTGAGGCAGAGTTCCAGAGTCGCACAACCCTCTGAGAGAAAAAATTCTCCTCATCTCTGTCCTAAAATAGCGACCCCTAATTTTAAAACAGATCCCCCCTAGTTCTGGACTCACTCACAAGAGGAAACATCCCTTTGACGTCCACCTTGTGAAGGCTGTTCAGGATCTTGTATACTTCAATCAAATCACCTCTCACTCTTCTAAACTCCAGTGGAAACAAGTCCAGCCTGTCCAACCTTTCCTCATAAGACAACCCACTCATTCCAGGTGTCAATCTAGTAAACCTCCTCTGAACCGCCTCCAATGCTCTTGCTGTTACATGCATCATATTTGCGGAGGAGGAGAATTCTACATAATGCAGTGCTGAAGGATTATATTAAGTTTATGATTGCTGGGATTACAATTAATTAAAGAGAACACTCACCACACTGCAGTCTCATGTGCCTACTATCTAATGATTATAGAGTGTATCTCGAGGCATCTGAAACCAGTGCTTCAGATGTTTTGACAGATTGGGGAATCATTGCAGTACCACCCCAGGGGTATCAGGAATCTTTATCATCTGCTGCTGGTGCTAATTTTGCTCTGCAAAGCTATTGCAGCATGAAGGAAGATGGGCAGAATCCTGAATCCAACTCTGGGAGAGTAACAGAAGCAACACAGAAGTTGCTGCCAAAACACTGGCTGATAGTAGAGACCAGTTTAGCAGGCAGGAGTACAGGCTAGCACATATTTCAAAATGTCTACCAGTTGTCCCATTTCTGAAATCTTAGGGAGTTCTCCACAAAACTAAACGGCCACATTAAATCTGCTGCAGTTTCCTGCCAGTTTTACAGATGCAATTTAATTCCAGTTTGTTGCAGGGATCCTGAATTATCAGAAAGAATTACAATTAAGCACTCAGTACAATCAAGTGATGTGTATTCATTTAATCAGCTGCATTTTTTCAGAATTTTATCAGCAAAACCGGCTACAATGTTCCCCTTTGAGCTATGTTTTGACCTGCATTTTCCTGTTAGAATAACAGTGATGCTATCAGGGTTCACTGTTAGAACAAGATAAATCAAACAGCAACTTCTAACCTCCACAAATGTGCCGTTAAACATAAAAATCGCAAAGTTACTGCCAGAGACAGCCCCACTCCTGCACAAGCTGCAGTGTTACAGTCCTCTCTGCTGGGCTCAGCACTGAAGTCAATGTAATGATGGAACTTGGAACATGAGCCCAAAAGCCCTGACTAAAAACAACGGAAAAATTTAGGGCTGGTGCATTCAGTAGTTAAGTGAGTTTTTAACTGTGCAATAATGATAATTCTGGCTGAACAACTCCTTGGCCTTGAAAAAATAATTTTACAAGAGAAGAGTCTCATTCCCTCAGAAGAAAATTAATGTTGCAGATTTTTTTTAAAAATGCCTTTTTACTTTTTCTCTTTCTCTCTTTTACCACATTTCCCTAATCTTGCCTGTATTTCCTAATCTTTATTTCACTTGCTGCGCATGATTTGTAAGTAATTTATATTTCCTGTTTTTCATTTCCTGGTTTTCAGTCTGCCAGTTTCAATGAGGACACTTCAATCTGATTGGTTGAACAGCCTTGTTGTTGTTTGTTCCATTCCAGCCACAGGTCCCCTGCACAGGCTGCAGTGAAACAGATGCCCTAACTCCCCTGACCAGCCTGCAAAAGGTCTCTGTGCTGTTGCCATTCCTTTGATGCTTAGTGCAGAATTCAGGCCATTGTGTTAGCTGCCTAAAGACTTGACAACCTGGCTGCTGGGATTCTGCATTTCTGAGTCCTATTATTGATACACATTTGCATTGAGCCATTTGGTGCTGCTCAGCTTGATCAATCCTCACTTTTTGGTGCATTCACTGTCACTTTTACACATATGTTTGGTGACTCAAATTTGGTACTTGCCTTGAGAAACAACATCATTCTCCAGCACTTCTTCAGCACATCTGCCTGAGACCAGAATTTGTGCAGCTGTGAGGTGTGAGAATCCTTACCTCAGGATTGTCTCTGTGCAGTCTCTAGGAGCATTGAAGTTCGTTGAGGCATAATCTATAAGCCTGCATTGCAAAGCTTCATTGTGAGTATTCACAAGAAATGCTTCCACTGAATGTATAGCCTACACCACCTAAAGTGTGGTTACAGATGTTACAAAAGTTGGCATGTTTTCCAGACAAGTATGACTCATGCCACCCAAGTGCCAACCAATGACCATTTCAAATAAAAAAGAGCCTAACCATCTCCCCTTGACGTTCAATGGCATTACTGTCGCTGAATCCCCCACTATCAACATCCTGGGGGTTACCATTGACCAGAAACTGAACTGGACTAGCCATATAAATACTATGGCTACAAGAGCAGGCCAGAGGCTAGGAATTGTGCGATGAGTAACCCACCTCCTGACTCCCCAAAGCCTGTCCACCATCTACAAGGCACAAGTTGAGAGTGTGATGGAACACTCTCCACTTGCCTGGGTGAGTGCAGCTCCCACAACACATAAGAATATTGCTGAAAAAAGAGACATGTCTAAGCTTTCGTCTTGCACTCATCAGCACACTTCACAAGAATACCAATATAAGGGGAATACAACAATTTATACTCTTCATTTACACTCTTCTTCTTCTTCTTAAGCAGTCCCTCGGGGTCAAGGATGACGTACTCCTGTTGTGGTAACCTTGACGAATGAACCACAGGAGGCTCAGGTACAGGTTATGATTGTTTATTCGAGCAATTGCAAGGAGACAACCACCTCAAAGCAACATGAGGTAGCACTCTACCAAATTCGAAGTATATAGCTTATTTGTACATCACTGATCACGTACAAGAACAATGTTCAGATTCCAATCTTGTCAGCATATAGGTTTACATTAAACAGGTATCTCTTGTTCCAGGTACATACATCCCCCTTCACCCAGGCAGAGCATTCTATCCCTATCTAAGCTGGAACCATCTGTCCTTTCCTTATCTGTTGAACAGCACACTTAATCTATCTTGCTTTCATCCTCCATCTCCAGTCTGGCTCCCAGGGCCTTTCTGGTGATTGCAGGCCCTAAGGTAATCTGGTAATCTTTAACTGTCAATGTACTTGATGGCACTGGTTGCCTGGAGATTCTAAGTAATTCCCTTTCAACAAATTCTTACTGTATTCCCCCTAACACTTCCACACTAAAAATAAATTCTCAGGTGACTGAAGTGTCCAATGCGCGGCCTACAGTCTCTGTCAAGGTAGTTGTAAGTAAAAGAAAATTTCCTTCTGAGCGTCGGAGTAATCCCCTCAGAACATGCCGCAATTTGGAAGAGTAGAGCCATTCAATCCAACTTGGGGCGACTGGTCTCACTACGTTGAACGTCTTGCATTTTGCTTCCAGATCAACGATATTGTGAGGGAGGAGAAGAGGCACATGATCCTTCTGTCCACGTGTGGGAGTAAGACATACGGATTCATTCGAAATCTGTTGGCGCCCAATACCCCAGACTCTAAAAGTTTTGAGGATTTAGTGAACGTCGTAAAGAATCATTACCAGCCCAAGTTGTCAGTGACTATGCAATTGTTTAAATTTAACTCCAGGAATAGAGCCATGGGGGAGACAGTTACTTGTTATGTGGCAAGTCTGAAGCAATAACTGAATATTGTGAGTTCGGTACATTTATCAATGATATGCTTAGAGATTGTTTGGTGTTCAGTATAAATGAAAATGCCATTCAGAAGATATTACTGGCTGAAGCAAATCTAGATTTTCAGAAAGCGTTGGAAATCGCTCTTGCAATGGAAGGTGCAGTGTGAGACTCAGAAGCCATTCAAGGAGCACAAATTAGCGCCATCCTCCATGTTGGGTGGGGAGCCTCAACCAAAAAGAGCGCGAAAGTGCAAAGCTTTGTTCCGAAGTGGGAAGCAGCCACTGCTGGCAGACAAATTAAAAAGAAAACTCAACAGCAAAAACATGGCTTCATAGTAACAGAGATGGAAGAAGACAGCCCTGTAACGAATCACAGTTTAAAAATATCAAATGTTTCTTCTACCATCGATATGGACACCTCATGAGACATTGTAAAGATAGAATCAGGCGGACAGTCAAAGGCAAAAGCCCCAATGAGATAAACAGTGTTGAAAAGCCTGAAGTAATAGATGCTGATATCTGTTCACTATATAATTTAAAAGTAGGAAGAACGGAGTCTGCCTATGTAACCATGAGAGTGAATGAGAAGCCTATCGGAATGGAGGTGGATACTGGCGCAGCCACTATGGTAATCGGTGGGCATACTTTTCAATACTTGAATCATGGATAATTTAAGCTGAATTTAGAAGAAACTGACAAAAAATTAAAGACTTACGCAGGAGAAAACATACAAATCAAGGGCGTATGTAAAGTTACAGTAAACTACGAAGCTCGAACAGTGAGATTGCCCTTAATGGTACTAGCAGGCGAGGGGCCTAGTCTCCTTGGATGAAACTGACTGAAAGAAATTAATTTGGAATGGAATGAAATCTTCCAGCTAAGAACTGATGGACGTTCACAGCTACTACAGAAACATGTCTCAGTTTTCAAGGAGGAACTTGGAAAAATTGAAGGGCTACAAGCAAAGATTCATGTAGATCCAGAGGCAACATCAAGATTCATGAAGGCAAGACCAGCACCTTATGTAATGTGGGAAAAGGTAGATGCCGAACTGGACAGATTAGAAAAACTGGGAGTGTTTCAACCAATGCAGTTTTCAGAATGGGCAGCACCAATTGTATCTGTTCTCAAACCTGACTGAAGCGTTTGAATATGTGGGGACTATAAATTAACAGTTAACATAGATGCCCCATACCTAAAATTGAAGATTTATACCCTAAATTCGTAGGTGGAAAGGCTTACATGAAGTTAGATTTGAGTCATGCCTACCAATAATTGGAATTAAAGCAGGCATCCTACAAATTTGTCACCATAAATACACATGAGGGATTGTATCAATCCACCCATTTATCATTTGGTGTATCTTCTGCTTGCACCATATTCCAAAGAACCATGGAAAGTTTACTCCAGGAACTGCCCCATGTTGTAGTTTATTTGGATGATGTTCTCGTGACTAGACTCACTGAAAAAGAACATTTGATGAACTCGGAAGAAGTTCTGAAACGTTTTTCACAGGTGGGAGTGAGATTGAAAAAGGAAAAGTGCGCATTCCAGGTGAAAGAGGTAACTTATCTCGGTCACAAGGTAGATTCACAAGGCCTACATCCAGTTGCAGAAAAAGTGAAAAACATTAAAGAAGTCCCAGACTCAAAGAATACACCTGAACTGAAATCATTCTTGGGGATGATTAATTACTATGGATGCTTCTAATTAATCATCAGAACTGGCACCACCTGTATT
Source organism: Cetorhinus maximus (assembly GCF_964194155.1). Taxonomy (NCBI): domain Eukaryota; kingdom Metazoa; phylum Chordata; class Chondrichthyes; order Lamniformes; family Cetorhinidae; genus Cetorhinus; species Cetorhinus maximus. Next base: position 908,412 of record NC_135890.1, read on the forward strand.
ACTTGCTCAAGAAAAAACAGCAATGGTCATGGCAAACACCACAGGAAGAAGCTTTCACAAAAATTATAAAGTTGTTACAGTCATTTACACTTCTAGTACATTTTGATCCAAAGAAAGAGTTGACATTAACGTGTGACACATCACCTTATGGAGTGGGAGCAGTGCTTTCCCATTGAATGGATGATGGATGATGTCAAGAACATTCAGTATTGCAGATAAAAGTACTAACAAATTGAAAAAGACGTCCTGGCAATAATTTTCAATGTTAAAAAGTTTCATCAATATGTGCAGGGTCATCATTTTTACTATCATTACAGACCACAAGCCATTATTAGGACTAGTTAGTGAAGGCCAGGTTATACCCCCCTATAGCCTCAGCAAGAGTACAAAGATGGGCGTTGATCTTGGCAGCGTATAAGTATACTTTTATTCAAAGACTCAGAAGCCAAATTGCAAATGCAGATGCACTTAGTCATTTACCCTTGCAGGTAAAAGATGAGGACGCTCCAATTCCTCAGGAATTTGTTTTGTTTTTGAATTTCCTGGACTCATCACCGATATGTGCTAAACAAATTAGACATTGGACAAACCGAGACCCAGTCTTATCCAAAGTGAGGAATCAAGTTCTTCACGGTTGGTCACAAACACTAGAATCCAATGAAATGAAACCGTATTTCCAGAGAAGAAACGAGATAACCAGCCAAGAAGGTATTTTATTGTGGGGAGCTCGGGTGATTGTTCCTCCAAAAGGACGAAAGCCATTGTTATCTGAGCTTCACAGTGCACATCCTGGACTTTCCAAAATGAAGGCAATGGCCGTAGCTGTATGTGGTGGCCGGGAATGGGTGGAGAGATAGAAAAGCGAGAGAGAAGTTGTATGCAGCGTCAATAAGTACAAGAATTACCTGCAACAGCCTCACTACACCCCTGGGAGTGGCCAGGAAGACCATGGATATGGGTACACGTCGACTATGTGGGATCGTTTATGAGAACAAAGTTTTTCCTTATCAAAGATGCGCGTTCAAAGTGGATGGATATATACGAAGTAAGGTCACCCATATCTTCAGTGACAGAGGATGGGAAGACCTTGGATCTTGGCAGCCGAGATCAAACAGGTTCCCGCTTGTTCTGTAGTTTAGCTCCGCTCCAGTGGGGAGCTTGCCGAGGGTGAGATGGAGCATTGCAGCAAGAAAGATCAAGAAGAGCATCAGTGCGATGACACAGCCTTGCTTGGCCCCAGTCTAAAGGTGGATTGGGTCTGTGGTAGACCCATTGGTCAGGATCATGACTTACACGTCGTCGTGGAGCAGGTGGAGGATGGTGACAAACCTTTGGACAGAGGAGGATGCTCCATAATCTTTCCAGGTTGACAGTGCCGAAGGCTTTTGTGAGATCAAAGAAGGCCATGTACAAGGGTTGGTGCTGTTCCCTGTAATTCTCTTGCAGTTGCCGCACGGTGATGATCATGTCCTTTGTGCCCCTTAGTGGGCAGAATCCATATTGCGACTCTGGGGGGATCTCAGCCTTCAGCCACCTGTAGAGCTGCTTTCTTGCTCTCGAGTTGAGTTTCTGTTTCAGGTTCAGGAACGTCTTGGGCTTGCGGCTTATCAGTTCCTGGATCTCCTGCTCGTTCTCATTGTACCAGTCTTGGTGTTTCCTGGGTGAGTGACAAAGTGTCTCTTTGCAGGTGCTGATGCTGGAAGCCTTGAGGGCTGACCAGGCGCTGTGGACACTCTGCATGTCTGAGTCACCAGGTATCGCCCGGTTGGCAGTGAGGCATTGGCTAAATTGGGCTCTCACATCAGGGCCCTTGGGTGTGTCGGTGGTGATTTTCCTGTGGCATTGTTTCTGTTGCCGTTGCTGCTTTGGGGCTACCTTGATGTTGATGAAAGAGTGAATTAGGCAGTGGACAGCCCAGCAGTCATTGGTTCCTGTCGTGGCGCGGGTGATATGCACGTTCCTCGCTTGGACAATGATGTAGTCGAGCCAGTGCCAGTGCTTGGAATGAGGGTATTGCCATGAGGCCTTGTACTTGTCTCCGTGACAGAAGAAGGTGTTGGTTATGACAAGGTGTGTTCTAGGCATTTGGTCAGGAGCAGGATACCATTGGTGTTGGATTTCCCCACACCCTTTCTGCCGATTACATTTCCCCAGAGGTCAGTGTCCTTTCCAGCTCTGGTGTTGAAGCCACAAAGGAGGATCAGCTTATCACCCGCTGGGTCTCGGGCTAGGAATTGTTCGAGGCTGGAGTAAAATTCCTCTTTGGACTCATCTGCAGCATCCAGTGTTGGGGCATACGCGTTGAGGACTGTAGTGCATCGGTTCTGGGCTAGGGTGAGCCAAAGGGTCATGAGATGCTCGTTTATCCTGCAAGGAGTATCTTTGAAACAGCCGACTAGTTTGTTTGGAATGGTGAAGCCAACCATGTGGAGGTGGCGATCTTCTACTGGTTTACCTTTCCAGGAGAAGGTGTAACACCACCTTGTCCCTTGAGCTGGCCTTCCTTTATACTGTATGTGAAGAGAGTGCTGATTGGTTGGCAAGTGGGCTCTGATGGAGCATGTCATCGTGGAGCATGCACCAGTGATGGTGACTGACAGTCAACTGCCAAGCATTGTTTGAAATTTAACCCGGCAGCTTGACCCTGATTGGTCATGAGACTCGAAACGTCAACTCTTTTCTTCTCCGCCGATGCTGCCAGACCTGCTGAGTTTTTCCAGGTAATTCTATTTTTGTTTTGGGTACAGTCTGTACCTTGCCCATTGTGGCTGGGACAAGCAGTTTGATGCGATCCGCCAGTCTTTGGGACGTATGACCTACATACCTGGCATCACACAGGCCCTGAAATTCATACACCACATGACTCATTTGTGTGATTGGTAGAACGTCTTTTTGGCTTGACAGCAGCATCCTGTTAGTGGCGAACACCACTCGTGTTGCTGCTGCATTGTAGCAGCGTGAAACAGCTAACTTCACCTGTTGCTCAAATTTTTGAGATACCTTCCCCTTCCAGGGTAATCTGAGGTAGACTGGACACTTTACAGGGCCGAAAGTGACGACCTTAAGCCCGTTCATGAGTTTGTGTGATATACAGAGCGAAATGATCTGATCAGGGTAACCATTATCCTGCAGGATGCCTTTGATGTGCCCCATTTCAGCATCAAGCTTGCTTGGAGAACAAATGGCTCGGGCCCTATTTACAATGTTGCCGATAAATCCAACCTTATAGCGTGTGGAACTATAAGAATCCCAACGCATATATTGACCAGTGAAGGTAGGTTGCGGTAGACTGTGACAGAGAACCCCCCTGGCAGATTTCTGAAGCAATATGTCAAGTTAATTTCAGAGGTGAATTTGAGCACAGGATGAAGCTGATTAAGATATAAGGAAATTATATGCAACTGTGGATTTAAATTTCGCAAACGTATCATCCACATATTGGAAATATTCGAGAGGTAGGAGGTTAGGTGTCATTCCATCGAAGACATATTAACAAAATGTGCACCATTCTTCTCAACAGTTCCAAATTCGTATCCATTGGACCTGCCATCCAACATGACTGGACAGTCTTGCTGGAAAGTGAGCGAAGAGTACGGCTGCTTGACTTGTGTAAGAGCCATGAGCTACTGCATGATATAAACGACAGTGTTCATCCTCACAGCTCATTGCAGCCACGTAGGTATGGGCTGCCCAAGTCACACCAAAGTGATGTCCCCCTACGACCTATCTTATCTGTGACCGGTTGTGCACAACATGAATTAGCCAAATGCTTGGGTGAATTGTTCCCACCAGTTTTAAGCAAGTTTTCATTTCCAAGGTGGAAGATTCCTTCACATTTACAAAGGCCATTCCAGGACCTGCATATCAATAGCAACACTGTGTCCATGTGCTCAGTTGACATTGCTAGCCTATTTACCAATGCTTCACTGAAGGAAGCCATAGGTATTTGCGCTGCAGCATTATATCATGGCGATCTGGCCCACCACCATTGCGTGAATCAGTATTCAGTGAATTTATGAACTCAGCAACTCGCGCAGTTGAGTTCAGTTTTAATGACGCCATGTACACCCAAATAAATGGTGTTGCCATGGGATCCCCTCTAGTCCAGCTCTCACAAATATCTTGTTGGGTTTCATGAGAAATGTGTCTTCAATGAAATGGCACCTAACCTCCTACCTCTCGCATATTTCCAGGATCACAATCTGGTGAGCACATCGCACTGTCTGATCCACAGCAGGCAGCGGCAGGGACTTCCCAGGTTTCTGACACTTTTAGGACTGCTGGAGACCAGAAATCTGCTGAGTCTGAGTCAGATGAGGAGCCTTTGGACTCGGTCATGTCACAGTTGCTGGAGCTGCAAAGGGAAGCTCAGGAACATCAGGAAGGGATGTCCACTGCACTCCTCAGATTGCAAGGCACAATGGAGGAGTCCGTCCATCTTCAGGCTGAGGTGATAACACTGGCATTGCCAACACATCGAGGTCAACACTGAAAGGACAGCCGCCACCATGGAGACCTTGGTCCAGGATATTGGTCCTGCACTGCTGTGTGGGCTGAACCCCATCACTGACACCATAGTTGGCTTCCAACAGTATCAACGCGAGAGGGGTGTGGGGCAGCTCGATCTCACTCCAGCTTCCTCTTCTCCACAAGGAATCAGCCAGGGGCCCTTGGGCACCCATAGGGAGGAGGATTAGTAGGTGCACACCCAGGGGCCAGCCACCCAGGTGACTCTGAGAATGTCTGGCCCATCCGACTCCTCTCTTCATGTGACCCCAGCACCTCCAGCTCCACAGGCTGAGGAGGTGCCATTGCCACACAGCAAGACCCTGAAAGCAGGCCGGGGCTCTCCAGGTCTGGGTCCTCCAGAGGACGCCCGCCAAGGTCATCACAGACAGGGTGTCGCAGTCAGCAGGCTGCCTCCACCTCCACTGTGGATGTCAGGGGGGCACCAAGATGTAGTGGCAGGGTTAGGACAGTTAAGGAGATGTTATAGCACAGCCTGGGCACGGGTATTAATCACTTGTACATAATGTTCATTATTGTAAATAAATTCCCAAAAATGTCTCCCTGCCTATGTCTCCTTGTTATGATGAGCAGTGAACGTGTCACTCAGATGTGAAACCTTGGTTCCTGCACAAGATAAAGGCAGGTGTCTCAGTCCAGGGCCTCTTCCCTGTGCAGTCTGTAACCTTCAGACCAAAGTGATGGTCCAGCCTCACACTCACTGGACACGTTAGTGATGTCTGCACCTCGATGGTGCTGGTCATTGCTGCCAGAATGTCGTGGGCAGGCGACACAGAGTTCCCTCATTCTCTCTGTGTGCTCTCAGCACCTTTAAGGTGGGGCTGGCCCCCATCTCTTCAGCATCTGTGACCAGTGACGCTGTGCTCCTGAAGGGGATGGGTGCTGAAGGCTGACAAAGGATCGGGTGCATTTAAAGTTTCACAGCTGCATCTCCATGATATGACCCTGATCACAGAGCACAAGCGAGCTGCCCTCAGCCAGACAGGAGTCAGACATTCACAGAGGCTATGTGAGGATCTATGGAGTGTCCTCACTGCAGGTCATCATCATCCTCCTGGAATCTAGTGACCACTAGGGCCTCCACTGAGTCTCCATGGTGTGAGCCTGAGCACTGAGGGTATGTGCGCTGCCATCAGCCACACAGGAGCCAACCGTTCACAGATGCAAGGTGTGGATGTCAGGACTGTCCTCACTGCATCTCATCATCATCCTCCATGAATCTTGTGGCTATGAGGGCCTCCCGCGTGCGCCTGCCTCATCTGGTCAGTGCGAGGGCCTCATCATCGGCATCCTCACCTTTGAGGACCTCATCTTCTTTGTCTGCATCGACGTCTTCCTCATCGGAGGATATGTGCAGCTTCTCCATCTCCTCCTCAGCCAGCTCCTCTCCCTGTTGCAGCGCCAGGTTGTGGAGCACACAGCAGCTATGATGATGCCCCCACCCTCTGGGGACTGTATTTCAGTGCTTCACCTGGACCTGTCGAGGCACCGGGACCTCATTTCCAAAATGCCAGTCGTTTGCTCCACCAAAGTCCAGGTCACGGCGTGGACCTTGTTATAGCGTCAGTCTGCTGCACAGAGGCCGCTGCACAGGCTTCATCAGTAACACCCTCTGTGGGTAACTCTTATCCCCGATACCCTGCAGCCTCTGTGGAGATATCAGGGATCTGAGACCTGCTGAGGATGTAGGAGTCATGGACGCTTCCTGGGAATCGTGCGCAGACCTGTAGGATGTGTTTGTGGTGGAAGCGAGTGCAAGCCCTTGCAGTTGATGTAGTCGACTGCTTGTTGCCATGGAGATCTAACCACCATGTTAGTACAGTTGATGGCACCCTGTACCTGTGGAAAACCTGAGATCTGGGCAATTCCCAACGCTCTTGCTTCCTGGTTTTCCTGATCCCGGGCGAAATCCACAATGTTCTGTGACTTGGTGAAGATGGCGTCTGTGAACTCCTGGATACACTTGTGGGCGGAGGCTTGTGAGATCCCACACAGGTCACCCATGGAGCCCTGGAAGTAGCCACTGGTGTGAAAATCGAGCACCGAGGTCACTTTCACAGCCACCGGCAGTGGATGCCCTCCATGTCCCCATGGCAGCAATTCCTGCAGCAGGTGGCGCATGTGACCAGCCAGTTCCCTAGACACGTGCAGTCTTCGGCAACACTGGTTCTCGGTCATCTGCAGGAATGGCAGGCACTGTCTATACGCCCTGGGTCTAGTGTAGCTCCTATGAGCGATGGCTCTCTGTGGATCTTCAGCTGCGGGTATAGCGCTCCCTGCCACCCCTTCATCGTGAGGGAGGTTCTCCTCCCTTTGCCGAGCCAGGTGCCTCCCCCACTCTCTTCTTCTTCTTCTCTGCTCCCTGTAAGGCAGGAGGCTTACCGCTAAATCACCAGGCCCCATGACCCTGATGTTCTCCTCCTGCAGGATCAAAGAGAAAGAACCTCTCTCGGTTAATTCTGAAGGCCCCTTCACTCAATCCAGAGAGTTTTGGCTGCCACTTGGTTGGCAAGTGTGTAGTGAGCTCATTGGCTGTCTGAAACCCCACCCACCTCCACCCCACTCCACCTGACCGATTGGCGGCAGCTTTGGCCACTGGACTGCATGTTGTGCTCTCAGCTCAGACACAGGCATTCTCCTAACCCGCACTGCGTGACTGCTCTGTTAGCTTCAACCATGATGGATACTGGTCCAAACCTGAATAAAGACATTGCAAGGGGCTGTGAGCGTCTCCACCAGTAACTGCGCCATGGCTGCCTTTCACAAGGGGATCCTACAACTTGCCCAGTTGGCCACTTGCTCTCCTGCCCCCTAAGATGTTCATTAATAAGCAGTCTGCGCCTGAGGGGTGAAAAGTTCTGGAGCATTTGGTGACACTTTCATGCTTTCGCATTGCTTGAGTGGACAGTAAAGCTTCAGAGACCCGACTCCAAACCTGACAATGGAGCTGCTGCTGAACAGTCTCAGCTGTGGACAAATACTCACTTTTGACAAACTTTTCCATTCCAATTTAGGGAAGGCCTCATTTCTGTTTTGGTTCATTATTTCACTACTTGTTCCAAAGAAAAAAAATGAAATGACAGAAACGATTCTGAAAATCGTAGAACTGCCATATTAATTTACGTTCATCAATAATCATTTAAATTTCCAACTTGACTTTAGATATGGAACTTCGAAAGAAGGAAGTGGTCTCATTTCTTAAGATATAATCTAATGCAAAGATTCAAAAAGTACGAAGTTTGGTGTAATCTGGAGGTTTATTCAAACTAAAATAAGGAGCACAGCTGCTTAAAAGCTACGACGAAGAATTTAATTTTCTGGATTGTATTTGCTTTCTCAGCAGGGAGCAGCAATATGAATGTATAATCTCCTGTCAGATTATCTTCTTTGATGGGCTAAATTCAGAGAAATGCACTCTGAGTGAAGATTCCAATTTATTTATTTATGTTCATCTCTGCAGTTCATTTTTAAGATTTAATGTTTTTTTTAATTCTCCATTATAATTCCTTAAATGCTGTCTATGTAAAAATCAAGGCATGTGTCATCCAGCAGTACTTAACATTATGGATATAAAGCTTGATGTGATGAAATAATTGGATTATATATTAACGTTCTGCTTTGTCATTTCCAACGTTGCTCTATCCTTCTGAAGAATGCTGTACGAAGATCAATTACATTTTGTCAATTTTCAGAAATTTCACTCAAAGGATTTATTTCACTTTCTGCCACCCCCCTCGATTATAATTCATTTTGGACAATAATTCCATCGGTGACAAGTTGCCATTGTTAACATGTTGATTTTTGTGGGAGCCGGAAAACTCTCCAGATTAGAAATCCCAGTTTGGCTCCAATTAGGCACTGGAATTTTTACATGTTTGCTGCTGTAGGATGGACATGGATGAGGCCCGAGCTCCAAGGTGGCTCTTGACTTTCAGCTGGGACTTTGGAAGCATTGATTTCTCCACTAGTACCATGCGTCCAAACTCCAAATTGGCTCAAAAGGGGAAAAATAGGAATATCTTCAGACTGTTTGTCATCATAAAAGGGCAGCCATTCCCCAATGGGTCATAGAGTATGTCCAGCAAGAGCAGCAAGTGCCGGTGTTCAGCGCTTAGGCTCGATGTTTCTCTTTTTCTTCTTCTTTTGGCTTCTCCAATTTTACTTGGGGTCACCACAATGCTGGTTGATCACCCTCTCCAGATCCTCCTGTCAATCACCCAGTCACCAAGTCACCCATTCAATCCGTGCTGCTCTTGCCACCGCGTCTTTCCATCTGGTCTTATGTCCTTCCTCTTCTCTTTCTTTCTGACTGTCCCATCTCCATCACTTACCTCACCACCTATCCTCTCTCTCTCTGTCTCCCTGTAACAGATGATCATATCATTTCAATCTCTTCTTGGCTACTTTCTGCGGTGCTCCCATAATATTCCCCTGATGTTCTGCTTTCTGATCTTGTCCTTTCTTGTTACTCCACGCATCCATCTCAACAGCTGCATATTTTTTCATTCATACATAGAATGTGGGCATTTATTGCCCATCCCTAATTGCCCTTGAGAAGGTGGTGGTGAGCTGCCTTCTTGAACTGCTGCAGTCCATGTGGTGTAGGTACACCCACAGTGCTGTTAGGGAGGGAGTTCCAGGATTTTGACCCAGCGACAGTGAAGGAACGGTGATATATTTTCAAGTCAGGATGGTGAGTGACTTGGAAGGGAACTTCCAGGTGGTGGTGTTCCCATGTATTTGCTGCCCTTGTCCTTCTAGCTGGTAGCGGTCATGGGTTTGGAACGTGCTGCCTAAGGAACCTCGGTGAGTTCCTGCAGCCTCTGGCCTGCTCTTGTAGTCACAATATTCATATGGCTAGTTCAGTTCAGTTTCTGGTCAATGGTAAGCCCCCAGGATGTTGATCATGGGGGATTAAGCAATGGTAATGCCATTAAATGTCAAGGGGCAATGGTTAGGTTTTCTCTTATTGGAGATGGTCTTTGCCTGGCACTTGTGTGGCACAAACATTACCTGCCATTTGTCAACCCAAGCCTGGATATTGTCCGGGTCTTGCAGCATTTGGACATGGAATGTTTCAGTATCTGAGGAGTCATGAATGGTACTGAACATTGTGCAATCATCAGCGAACATCCCCACTTCTGAGCTTATGATGGAAGGAAGGTCATTGATGAAGCAGCTGAAGATGGTTGGGCCTAGGGCACTACCCTGAGGAACTCCTGCAGTGATGTCCTGGAGCTGAGATGATTGACCTCCAACAACCACAACCATCTTCCTTTGTTCTAGGTATAACTCCAACCAGTGGAGAGTTTTCCCCCTGATTCCCATTGACTCCAGTTTTGCTAGGGCTCCTGGACGCCACACTCGGTCAAATGCAGCCTTGATGTCAAGTTAATCACTCTGCATCTCATTAGTATCCAGTCGTTGTTCCTCTCTTCATGATATTGCCCATGTTTCTGCACTCCATAATAAGACTGTATTGTAGATTCTTCCTTTCAGTTTCAGAGATATTTTTTATCACATGACACTCCATTCCACTTCTCCCAATTACTCCAACTAGAGTTAATCCATTACTTAATTTCTTTTGCTATACTTCCATCTCATGTCACCACTGATCCCAGGCACTTGAAACAACTCACTCTCTCCAGGTCTTCACCCAGAATCTTTACACCTTCACTCTGATCCTCTTCCCCAGGCTCAAACTGTCAGGCCATAAATTTGGTCTTTGGTCTACTGACCTTCATCCCATTGTCTTTCAATGCTTTTCTTCAGTTGTCCAGGTACTTAGTCATATTCTTATCATCCCCACCACATAGCTCAATGCCATCTGCAAACATTATTGGCCATGGCATTTCCTGTCTCATTTGCTCAGTTAGAACATCCATGACAATCAGGGGGAGGACGGGACTCAGTGCTGATCCTTGGTGTAATCCAACTTGGGCTTCAAAACTCTCACTCTCCCCCACCCTGCAGCTTTCTTTCGTCTGGCACTCCTTGTATGTGTCCGGTAATAATCGTACATTCTTCCCAGTGACTGCACAAATTCTAGCACATCTCCAGACTTCCTCCCTGGGCACCTGGCCTGGACAAAAGCCTTCTCTAAACTGGTGAATACAATCTTCATGTTGCATTTCTCCATCATCTGTCTTAAAATAAAATGGCACCTCTGGCATTTCTCCTGGGCATGAATATGAGCTCACCTTCCTGCATTTCCACTATTTTTCTCTGTCTCTGGTTCATGACTCACCCCTGTATCTTGAACGTTTGTGGTAGGAGTTTAATTCTTTGATAGTTTTTGCAATTTTGAATGTCTCCCTTTCCTTTGAATATTGGGACCAGAATGCCTTGGCTCCATGCCCTCGGGATTTCCTTTCTTATAACACAATGGAGCAGTTTATTCAGGACACGGACCCCATATTCAACTCAGCAGATCCATACTTTTGTTGGTATCTCACCCGGTCTCACCGCTTTGCCATTCTTCACCCTTTCTGTACTGTTCTGATTTCTCACAGATTGTCATTTCTTGATTTGCAGCTATCTCCCCTGCCTTTGTTCTTCATTTTTTTTATTTATAAGCCAGTGTTGGCCCATCTTTACTGAGGTTCCTCCAACTGCATCCTTGATAATATGTATATTTCTCACAAATTTTGTCCACCTATCCCCAGCAGCTGCTACTCTGAAGATGTCTTTTGTCCCTCTTTGATATCCAGACTTTGACATATTTCTTCCATGACCAGGGATCTCTTTATAGTGATCACTTTCTTTGCATTCCTTCTTGCCTTTTCGTCTTGTTCTTTCTCTTCTTTGAGCCCTTTCTGTGTTTTCACTCCAGCACCAAATTTCTTTTTCAGCATTTCTTCTCTCTGATGATCTTTCTCACGCTCCTTCACTGACTTCCGCCAGTCTCCCACCGTGTCTATCCTAATTTCTTCTATTCTCTTACTTGTCTCTCCATCTGCTCTCCGAATCCTCCTTCACTTGTGGATCTTTGAATTTCCACCACCTGACATTCTGTCTCCCTCTTGTCTGCTGCCATTTTGATTTCTTTGCAATCAACTCTGCCATCAGCACTCTACGCTAGGTAGTCAGGGACTCACTTTGAGAACACTTTGCAGTCCTTTAGTCCAGCTGTGCTTCTCTACCACCACCTGTAGTAGGTTATAAGGTGGTTTCTGTGTTTTTTTGTCCAAGCTGTTTAGTATTACCCGTTGGTATGACATGGCAAACTCCAGGATCTTGGATCCTTCATTTGCTTACCCAAAGCCGTGTCCACCACAGGTAACCTTGTTTCTCGGTCTTTCTCTCCCCACATGTCCATTTGTGCCAATCCCCCATCCTCCCCCCTCCCCCACCCCCCACCATTAGCTTGTCACTGCTTGGCATTTTATGAATTGCATTGTCCATCTGTTCCCAGAATTCCTCTTTCTCCTCGGACCCACACCCGCTCTGTGGTGTCTAACAACTGTCTCACATTTCACTGCACAATTTCTAACTTTATTTTGATGATTCTGTCCACTGCCAGTCCCTTGTCCTTCATTTCCTTGTTTAGTATTATTCCAACAGCCACTTATTCTCCCATCCTGTCCAGGACAATAACATTTAGATCCAATTCCGATTTCTCTTGCTTTCTGCTCTTGCACTTTGTTTCCTGGAGGCCCACGATTTGTATATTCCTGTTCTCACCATCAGGTCAGTTACTTCATTGCTTCTCCCTGTGGGCTATCGATACTTAAACTCACTACTTTCAGTTTGTTCGTCTTTTTAGCTCTCCTTTGGGCTTTCTTCTTTAGCCATGCTTGTCCATTGGATGGTAACCCTTGCCCATTCCTCACAGCGTTCGGTCAGGGACCCTGTGTGTCGCTTGCAGGTAAATCCTAACGTGGGAACCATTTCCATTCATGTCAACCATTATTTGGATTTGGCGGGTGATTTTCCAGTTGGATGCCCTTCCTGTCACTAACCCTCTCCATTTATACATAGTCAACATCATCGTGGGGAGACAGAAGGAGAAAACTTTGCACTAGAAACATTTCTGTGGTGCTTTATGAGATGGCTAACTATCTCAATGCCTGTTAATCTTTCATGCCCTCTAATTAGCTGTGATGTGAAACTGAAATATGATTCAGATACCATGACATTATTCATAAATCATGGACTTACAGCCTACATATTTTTGTATCGTGTGCTTCATGAATAACTCATTGGAGGGAATGACAGTTTGTACAAATTACCCATTAGAGATGTGGGCAGGAGAGAAGGGCGAGTGTGAACTTCACTCACGTACACAGGCGGGAGCTTGAAAATCTCCCTGAGGCAGCTCCGGCGACAGCTCAAAATAAAAAATAAAGATGTTAAAAATGTTATAAAACATGTCCCCTAATGTGACTCTGTCACATGAGCAGGGACATATTATTAAATAAATTTAAAATTGTTATTTTTATTTGCTGTTAGAAACCTCATTCCGCCTGTGGATGAAGTTTCCAAAACTGTAAGGTTGGACAGGCAGTGAAAAATTTATTGTAATTACCCTTTTAGTGGGCTTCATAGGCCTTTTAATTGTTGGCGGGCGCACCGCCGACTCTGGCAGTGCCCACCAACCGAAATAGACATTGGGACGCTCGCCCAACATCATCGCGCGCCATTTTACGCTCAGTCGGGTCGGGCCCGTCCGCCGAGCTAAAAATTCAGTCCATATGTTTCAATAAGATCACCCCTCATTCTTTTTTTTTAATTCATTCACAGGATGTGGACTTCCCTAGTTGCCCTTGAGAAGGTGGTGGTGAGCTGCCTTCTTGAACCGCTGCAGTCCACGTGGTGTAGGAACACCCACAGTGCTGTTAGGGACGGAGTTCCAGGGTTTTGACCCAGTGACAGTGAAGGAACGGCGATATATTTCCAAGTCAGGATAGTGAGTGACTTCGAAGGGAACTTCCAGGTAGTGGTGTTCCCATGTGTCTGCTGCCCTTGTCCTTCTAGATTGTAGTGGCCATGGGTTTGGAAGGTGCTGTTGAATGAGCCTTGGTGAATTCCTGCAGCACATCTTGTAGATGGTACACACTGCTGCTACTGTGTGTTGGTGGTGGAGGGAGTGAATGTTTGTGGATGTTGTGCCAATCAAGCGGGCTGCTTTATCCTGGATGGTGTCAAGCTTCTTGAGTGTTGATGGAGCTGCAGTTATCCAGGCAAGTAAGGAGTATTCTATCACACTCCTAACTTGTGCCTTGTAGATGGTGGACAGACTTTCGGGAGTCAGGAGGTGAGTTACTCATCGCAGGATTCCTAGCCTCTGACCTGCTTTTGTAGCCACAGTATTTATGTGGCTGGTCTAGATCAGCTTCTGGTCAATGGTAACCCCCAGGATGTTGATAGTGGTGGATTCAGTGATGGCAATGCCAATGAATGTCAAGGGGAGATGGTTAGATTCTCTCTTGCTGGAGATGGTCATTGCCTGACACTTGTGTGGTATGAATGTTACTTGCTACTTGACAGCCCAAGCCTGGATATTGTTCAGGTCTTGCTGCATTTTGGTACAGACTGCTTCAGTACCTGAGGAATCGCAAATGGTGCTGAACATTGTGCGATCATCAGTGAACATCCCCACCTCTTCCATTATGCTGGAAGGAAGGTCATTGATGAAGCAGCTGAAGATGGTTGGGCCGAGGACACTACACTGAGGAACTTGTTCTTCTAAACTCCAAAGGGTATAGACCCAGCCTGTTCAACCTTTCTTCATCAGATAACACCTTCATCCCAGGAATGAATCCAGTTAACTTTCTCTGAACTGCTTCTAAAGCAATTATACTTTTTTTACATAAGGAGACCAAAACTGCACGCAGTATTCCAGATGTGGTCTCACCAAGGCCCCATACAGCTGCAGTAAAACTTCCTGACTTTTATATTCTATTCCCCTTGCAATAAACACCAACATTCCATTTGCTTTCCTGATCAAAGTGCAGTAATATAGGTATATTATTTTTTCCAATTCAATGGGATAAGTGTTCATGAGTCATTTATTTGTATTTGTTTGAAATGATCTGCTGGATGAAGCTAAGTGCACACAAGGGTTCCCAGAAATAATTTTTAACGTGTCTCTCTTCATATTCCAACATTCTGTGTATTTATTCAGGAGTTTCTTACTAAATCATTATCCACCAATGAATACTCTGTATAGACATTTAAGGATTTAATTTAATGCAAGCAAATCTCTGGAATTGACTGACTGCAAGATTAAGCTAAGATAGTGTGATTCCATATTTGTTAAAATGTTGTTTCTTTTTCTACTTCTGATGTAAATATTGAACCTACTGATTCATTCAAAGTTACTCATCCTCAATGATGCAGCCTGCGCAGTTACAAAGCTGCCCAATCAGCACTTGGATTAGAGGGTGAGACACCCCTCCCAAATCTACTCTCCATGTATGGACTTATCACTTGCTATAGTATACCTGTCGTTCGGCCCAAAGGAAATGTAAGATATTCCCAGGTAGTCCTGTCAGCTCAGCCCTAATGTTAAAATTAATCAACCTTTGGATGCCAATGAATGGAACCTTTGTACAAGGTTATATTACTCAATCCAGGCCGCCAATGCAGGAGTCAGCAATCTTATTCTGACCAGTCAGCCGGTATCAGACTCCAAACCCAGAAACTGTAGTGTAGCAACACTAGAGATAGTGGTGAAGAAAAGAAAAGACATGCACTCTGCACATCTCAGCTATCTAAGGAAGAAATCAGGTCATAAATATCTCTCTCAGTTTGAACGTATCTGTGCTATTCACCTTAATCTCTTCATGTGGTAGCAGGTTCCTCATTCTCAAAACATTCTGAGTAGTTTCTCTTGAATTCTTTATTGGATTTAGTAGGAACTATTTTAAAATTGTGACCCCTGTTTTAGTCTTCCCCACAAGTTGAACTGCGGTAATCTGAGGTGTAATGCACCTTTAAGAAAATGTGAGCAGATTGACCACGTGACTGTAAGACGTAGTAGCTGTGTAGCGCGGGCTACCATGGTAATGGACAGGAATTTTTGCTCGGCGGGTGGGTACCTGGCATGAGGGGGCATGTTTTATTACATTTTTAATTTCCTCATTTTCTTTTATCAACAGTGCTCAATCCCCCTGAGGCACGGAGCTGCCTCAGGGAAATTATGATGCACTCACTTGCACGCATGTGCGCAGTTCACTCTTGCCCCACTCGCCCTCCCCCCACACACAGGCAGTGCTACTGCTTGCGTTTCACACTGGGTGGGCCTTAATTGGCCCAACAGCATGAAATAGCGGTCCAGTCCCAATCGTGGGCAGCGGTCGGCTTCTCGACTGCCCCCACCCACCGCCGCCAAGCTCGCCTGTCAAGATCAAAGTTCTGCCAAATGTTAGTGCTCTGTTTTCTGTGTAAATAAATAGCATTTGCTTCATTTCACATTGGTCTCTGCGTCTGCCGTATATTGTAATCCACTCACCTGCTGACAGGTAAACGTGCAACCGGCTCATGAGCAAAGCGACCCTGTAGTAGAACAGAACAACTGGCGATGAGGAAAAACACGACCAGTCGGTGACACCAAAGAAAACTCAACTGAAGTGAATCAGCCATACCTTACAGACCGATTGTAAGTACAGCTCTCACCATAGTCATTGAAGTTACCTCCCTCCAGTATGATCAGACCACTAATGATTGGTCACATTATATTGAACGCCTCACATTTTACGTTTTGGCCAAAGACATATCGGGGGAGAAGAGGCAGGTGATCCTCTTATCGACATGTGGCAGTAAAACATGCGGCTTAATTCGTAATCTAACGGCTCCCAACGCCCCAGACCAAGAGTTTTGATGAGTTGGTGAATCTCGTGAAAAGCTACTTTCAACCGAAACCCTCGGTAATAACACAGCATTTTAAATTCAATTTGAGGTGTCGGACCCCTGGAGAGACAGTCGCTTGCTATGTAACGGATAAAAAACACATTAATAATAGCAGAAATGGAACCAGACAGCCTGCAAATGAACAGCAATTTAAAAGAATTGAGTGTTTCTATTGTCATCGCAATGGCACATTGTGCGATATTGTAAAGAGAGATTGAGGCAAAATTTTTTTTAAAAAGGCAGTAGTTGTGAAATTTACATAATGGAGAAACCCGAAGAAACAGAGTCAGATATTTACTCGCGACACGACTTTAAAATGGGTAAAACAGAGCCAATCTACGTGACAGTAGAAGTGAACAGAAAACCCATTCGAATGGTGGATACAAGTTCATCCACAACAGTCACAGGGAAGCACACGTTTAAGTATCTGAATGGAGGAGGCCGCTCACTAAAGCTGGAAAACTCAGATGCCAGATTAAAGTCATATACTGGCGAAAACATATGGGTAAAAGGCAAGGTTCCAGTACAATATGGAAGACAGTTTGCCAATCTACTCCTCATGGTAAAAGCAGACAGAGGACCGAGTCGTCTCAGAACAAACTGGTTAAGAGAGATCAATCTTGAGAGATCACTGAGATCTCAGTCAGAAGCAGGAAATGTTGCTGTTTGGAAAAAGGAGCATGTAAAGACTCAACAAAAGAAACTCGTAGAGCTGATGTTTCAGGACAGAGCTCAGGTTGAAGTCAGTAATCTCCAAAATGAATAAGAAAACCTGTTGAAGGACTCTCGCATATTGCAAGATTCCCTCAGGTCCCAAGTTGTACCACTGAAAAGGTGTGAGGAGGAACAGAAAGAATTCAGCATATCTCTGGCCAAGATAAAGAATAAATTAGCCGAGAACATACAACAATCCTTAATTCTCCAGGAAATGACTAACAAATATAAAAAATATGAAGAATCAGCAACATGGAAGCCAAAAAGCCTTAAAAATAGAGACCCCTGAGTTTTCAAAGGAGCTGACAGACGAGGAAACGCTGGAAGACTCAACCACCGAGATCACTCAAGTTGAGCTCATACCTGAGCCCAGTCTGGTCAATAGAGAATTTGAAGAAGAAGCTGGGATTGAAGTCAGCGTTGCCAAGAAAACCCATCAAAAGAAGACAGGTAGGAAGAAAAAGCGGAATTACTAACAAGGCCCCAATTTTTTTTTTATACAACAGGAAGCTAATCATTTAGCCTTGTCCAACATCCTGATTCTCAGAACCACCATCCCCCACCCCCCCACCCCTCCCCCACTAGAGCCATCTGTCACTTGTTCATGTTGTTCTTTCCAGAGTGCTTACCCTTGCCCTGCTATTATCACATTCTGCTTTCTCACCTTAATGCCACTATCAGCACCTCCTTTAGCCAGTATCACTATCATTAACACCCCTTTGTCCTTTTGTCCATGACATCTTGAGCAACCTCTCTTTTGCCTCCACCTATCACTGGCCTTCTATCCAGCTTCACCACCACCCCCCCCCACCACCCTTCTTAAACGGTATAAATTTCATTACCTTTTTACTTCTCTTTAGCTCTGAAGATGAATCATAAGGGCTCGAAATGTTAACTCTTTTTTTCTCTCCACAGATGCTGTTAGACCACCCACAGTGCCGTTAGGGAGGGAGTTCCAGGGTTTTGACCCAGCGACGGTGAAGGAACGGCGATATATTTCCAAGTCAGGATGGTGAGTGACTTGGAGGGGAACTTCCAGGTGGTAGTGTTCCCATGTGACTGCTGCCCTTGTGGTAGAGGTTGTGACCTTGTGCTGCTAGTTGGCAGAGGTGGTCGTTGATTGAGCTAATTAAGGTTCTATATAAGCTTAACATAATTCTCAGCTTTTGAACTGTATTCCTCTAGAAATGTTACAGAGAGGGTTGATGATGGTAGGGCAACAAATGTTTTATATGTGGAATTTCAAAAGACGCTTGATAAAGTATCAGACAACAGACTTGCTTGAGAACCAGCAGCACATGGGATTGGTAAAGGGACGGTGGTAACTCTGGTATGCAATTGGCTAATGAACAGGAGTCAGAATGTTTTTCAGACTAGACACAGTCAGATTCCTCACAGGTCGCTATTAAGATCATTGTTTCTCTTGCTGTATATTAATAATCTGGATTGGGTATAGGGAGTGCAGTGTCAAGTTTGTGAATGACACAATAGCACTGCAATAAATGTAATAAATAGTGTTCATCACGGCAGATTTTAGACGATATAGGTGAAATGGGAAAACACGTGGCAGATGCAATTTAGTACCAACAAGTGTGAAATGATAGGCTTTGCGAGAAAAAAGTGTCAACTTCACACTTGTCTTATGTTTGTCCAAAACTTTCAAATGACTTTCAAATATCTGATAGAAAATATCAAGAACAAGGTCCTGCATCGTGATTTCATGGATCTTTCACCCAGAACAAGGCGATTTTCTCTGTCTCATGTAACGAGTATATCCCGGCTGTATCCAAAAAATTAACTAAAATGGCAAATATGGAGATTTAAATGAAGAGGAATAAAGAAGCAAAAAGAATCAGCTACAGTTAGTCCCTTAAGACATCAATTAACAATTTGTTACTGTCTACTTTGAAAATATTTGTTTGCCAATGATTTTAAGTCTCAATAGGTATAACGTGAAGATTTAAAAACTAAACTAACAGCCATTCTTGTCTGGATATAAACATATCATCCATTTGGTAATCATTATTATAATATTGTTTCTTAATTATCAAATAAAGCCACGGGGTTAATGAAAGGTCACAATTTTTCTTTTCATTTGCCCTTTTCTCTAATTGAAGCTGTTTAAATGTTGACTGTTACACACAGTAGCGTAGAGAGCTGTACTTAATTAACTATATTTTTTAAAGGGGCACTGCCTTCGTCGAATGAAGTTTTGGGAAAGACTTTCTTTGTTGGCACCGAAAGTCCAGGGAAATGAGAATCATTTTAATTATGATGCTGTCACAAGCAAGTGGAATGATGCATTTGAATGACATTTATATCAACAACAAATGAAATATTCACCATATTGTCACAGAGATAATTTAATAATTCTGTTCAGACATTAATGCATCCACAGGTTTAATAGAAAAAAACCTTAAACTATTAGAGAATGAACAACTGCGGCATGGAAGAGATAACTATGCAAACTACTCGGGGTTAATTGAAAATCTCAGTGAAATTATGTACAACAGTGGTCTTGAATTTTAAGAAGCATGTTAATCTCTATAGCATACACATGATGTTGTAAGAACTGTTACCAGCGTTAGTGCCACACACACCTATTTACGTGTGGAGTGAACGCAAGTTTGAGCTTTGAATCCAATTGTGAATCAAATAGCTTTGTGTCTTGTAAACAGGAGATATGTTTCCTAAAACATTTCTTTGATGTTTTATCACCATTGTATCATCCGTTTTTAAAAAAAGGCTTGAATGTTTATGGATCCTCATGTATCTAAAACATGCCTTGGTGTTCGCCGGTGTTCTGACTGCAGGCCTCTGGCTTTGATTTTTTGTTCCTGTGTGCTGCTGTACTTCCACTTGTTCCCTGCTACTTTGTTTTTCTTTCTCTTCTTTTCATTGCACCACATTTTCTGACAGTAATCCTCCACTCTCTGGAAGTTACTGTAACCTATCAACTGGAGAAATTCTTTGTACCACGGCCTAGTTCCTTGATGGCTCCCAGGTTGCACCAGGCATGGCATTTTGCGGGGCCTCTCCTCATTCTCTTTGTGAAATATGCTGTCGACCTGCTCCTCTTCCAAAACATTCAGTTTGATTTTCATCACTGTCTGGATGAAGCCATGTTCTCTTGCTTTGCAGACATATGTTCCAGCGTCCATTCTGTGAAGGCTGAGAAACAGCAATCCCAGGTCTGTTTTAATCACCCGATCATCTGTTTTGACCTGTGAGAACATCACAACAAGAAAGTCCTTTAAACAGAGTTTTGACTGGCCCTGTTGCCAAGGTTTGCATGTCCATACACACCTGCTCTGGATCAGATCACACTTCACCCACATTGAGCGTATTCAGTGGAAGGTTAGACTCAGAGAAACAATCGGATAATACCATGATTTCTTTATCAGGAATATTTCTAGTATCTCGTTTAGCGAGAAATCTGTCTTTCTGTCATTCTAATCTATATATACACAGTGAGCAAGCAGTGATTCAATATATGGAAATGTAGATCTTTCAGTATCAGCATGTCAATTCCTTTGTTAAAATAGTGGGAAAGGAATGCCATGCAAATATGCTTAGTTTTGGCACATTATTGACGAAAGGATTTAATTGAAGTAATATTATTAGCTTTTCTGACATTTTTTATATGGTTTGCATATTCTCAGCAAGTATTTCAATGTTCATAAGAAAACAAATCGGGGGAATAGAGTAATCCCGTTTTATGGCGTTGGGGTCATGACTGATAATTATTCAGCATTAGGTTTCATTGAGTCAGGCACCACATCATTTGGATGATTTCAGTCTGTCTGTCTGCACAGCAGGGGACCCAGCAACATGTGTGTCTAGCACATGATACAGCTACAGAAACAAAAATAGCTGGAAAACCTCAGCAGGTCTGGCAGCATCTGCAGAGAGGAATACAGTTAACGTTTCGAGTCCGTATGACTCTTCATCAGAACTAAGGAAATATAGAAATGTGGTGAAATATAATCTGGTTGAGGGGGGTGGGATAGGTAGAGCTGGATAGAGGGCCAGTGATAGGTGGACATTGCCAAAGCTGTCATAGACAAAAGGACAAAGGGATGTTAACGATGGTGATATTAGCTAAGGAATGTGCTAATGGTGACATTAAGGGTAGAAAGCAGGACGAGCGAGGTACAGATAGCCCTAGTGAGGGTGGGGTGGGAGAAGGGGTCGAAATGGACTAAAAGGTAGAGGTAAAATGAAAGATCAAAATAAATTTAAAAATAAGTGGGATAAGAAAAATATATTTTTAAAATTATAAATTATTGGAAACAGGGGGATCAGAAAGGGGGTGGGGATGGAGGAGGGAGTTCATGATCTAAAGTTGTTGAACTCAATATTCAGTCCGGAAGGCTGTAAAGTGCCTAGTCGGAAGATGAGGTGCTGTTCCTCCAGTTTGCGTTGAGCTTCACTGGAACATTGCAGCAGGCCAAGGACGGAAATGTGGGCATGAGAGCAGGGTGGAGTGTTGAAATGGCAAGCGACAGGGAGGTCTGGGTCATGCTTGCGGACAGACCGAAGGTGTTCCACAAAGCGGTCACCCAGTCTGCGTTTGGTCTCTCCAATGTAGAGGAAACCGCATTGGGAGCAGCGAATGCAGTCGACTAAATTGAGGGAAGTGCAAGTGAAGTGCATGGGAAGGTGCCGTGGGAGGGATTGAGATGTAGGGGGTGATGGAGGAGTGGGCCAGGGTGTCCCGGAGGGAACGATCCCTGTGGAATGCCGCCAGGGGGGGGTGAAGGGAAGATGTGTTTGGTGGTGGCATCATGCTGGAGTTGGCGGAAATGGCGGAGGATGATCCTTTGAATGCGGAGGCTGGTGGGGGGTGATAAGTGAGGAGAAAAGGGACCTATTAAGGTTCTGGGAGGGAGAGGAAGGTGTGAGGGCGGATGCGTAGGAGACGGGCTGGACGCAGTTGAGGGCCCTATCAACCACTGTGGGTGGAAAACCTCGGTTAAGGAAGAAGGAGGACATGTCAGAAGAACTGTTTTGGAAAGTGGCATCACCAGAAGAGAACATGATACAGTTAACCTGGACCTCTTAAAGGCAGCCTGTCTCTCTTAAATGGGAACTGAAGTCATTATACAGAAGCTGTTGCTGTCTGTGGACAAAGTGGCTTTAAACAGAGCACATCAAATGGAGCAGCAGGTAAGAGAGGGGGCTTACAGGCATTCTGATGAAGTAGTAGAGGAATTAGTGCAGCAGGTGGAAAGGAGGAGAGAAGTGATGTTCCTGAACACAATGGAGGCTGATTTTTCAGCCACAGGATTCAAGTCACCGCTCATGACCAGCAATGTAAAGGATGGAATGGCACGGAACACTTCACGAATATATTGAGGCAGTTCGAGCATTTTAGTCTGTATCAGGGTTGACGCCTCCATTTAAGAGAAGAACTATATGACTTAGTCATCGTGCTCCAAGAAATTGTCATCATTCCATTTTTCCCTTCAGTAATAATCATGGTCACTGGTTCATGAATAAGTCAAAATTCATTAAAAGTACATCAGATTATGATTCTTTGGTCAGCATATTTTGTATTTAATTCCAGAATTCTGTCTAGTTTTTCATGAAAACTGTAAACATGTTGAATTGGTAATAAACAAAAGGAAAACTTAAATATGCAAATATCCTATTTCTGTGATTTAACAGTGAGATTGCAGGAAGGCCTTTGCTTGTAAGTATGTCCTACTGTTTCCAATGGTAGAGAAAATAACAACAAACTGTTTCATTCATGTGACCACCTATACCAATAATCTCCTCAATATTTAAAATTTACAGTGATTAGTAACTGAAAACCTCAAACTATAATGTAAATAGCACACAATCTGACATTTAACACCGAGTAGGTTTTCTGAGTCTTGCTAGGTTTTGTTTTTATGTCTATGACCTTTCATTTCAAAATGATATTTTGATGAATAATCTATTTATAGATTTGTTTCACAGTTAAACATGTTCAACATACCCTGATTCCATCCATTACTGTGCTAGTGTCAGAGGCACTGGTCTGTAAGTGAAAGATACCTGGGATCTAAATGACCAGGCACCCAAATTTAAAAACAAGAATGAGTGCAATCTCAAAAATCACACCATCATTACAATGCCAGAGGAGGACATTCGGCCCATCATGCCTGTGCCTGCTCTCCAAATGAGCATTTCACCTACTGCCATTCTCCTGCCTTCCCCCTGTAACCCTGAAGATTGTTTATTTTCAAATGACCATCTAATTACCTCTTGAATGCCTCAGTTGAACCTGCCTCAACCACACTCTCGGGCAGTGCATTCTAGAACCTATCCATGTGTAAAAAAGTTTTTTCTCATATCACTTTTGCTTTTTTAGCCAATTACTTTAAACCTGTGCCCTCTCGTCGTTGATCCTTTCATGTGTGGGAACAGTTTCTCCCCATCTACTCTGTCCAGGCCCCTCATGATTTTGAATACTTCCATCAAACCTTCTCTCAGCCTTCTTTTCTCCAAGGAGAAGAGTCCCAATTTCCCCAATCGTACTTCTTCATCCCTGGAACCATTCTCATGAATCTTTTCTGCACTCTCTCCAATGTCTTTATGTCCTTCCTAAAATGTGACACCCAGAACCGCATGCAAGACTCCAGCTGAGGTCTAACAAGTGTCTTATACAATTTTAACATAACCTCCTTGCTCTTGTACTCTATGCCCCTATTAACGAAGCCTATGATACTATATGCTTTATTAATTGCTCTCTCAACCTGTCCTGGCACCTATAATGACTTATGCACATATACAGGTCCCTCTTCTCCTGCACCCCTTTTACTTTATACTCCATGTTCTTCCTGCCAAAATGTATTATCTCCACATTGAACTTCATCTGCCAACTATCCACTCATTCCACTAACTTGTCTATCTCCTTTTGAAGTTCTACACTGTCCTCCTCACAGTTTACAATACTTCCAAGTTTTGTATTGTCCACAAATTTTGAAATTGTTCCATGTACACCAATGTCAAGGTCATTAATACATATCAGGAAAAGCAAGGGTCCTAATACTGGCCGCTTGGAAACCCCACTACAGACCTTCCTCCAGCCCGAGAAACATCCATCAACAATATTCTCTGTTTCCTGTCACTCAGCCAATTTTGGATCCATGTTGCTACTGTCCCTTTTATTCCATGAGCTATAACTTTTCTCACAAATCTGTTGTGCAGCACTGTATGAAATACCTTTTGGAAGTCCATGTACTCCACATCAACAGCATTACCCTTATCAATCCTCTCTGTTACCTGTTCAAAAAACTCTAGCAAGTTAGTTAAACATGATCTTCCCTTAAGAAGTCCATGCTGGCTTTCCTCGATTAACCCACATTTGTCCAGCTGACTATTAATTCTTTCCTGAATTATAGTTTCCGGAGGTTTCCCCACCTCTGAAGTTAAATTGACTGGCCTGTAATTTCTGGGCTTATCTTTACACCTTTTTTGAACAAGAGCCTAATGTTTACAATTCTACAGTCCTCTGGCAACACCCCTGAATCTAAAGAAGACTGAAAAATTATGGGCAGTGCCTTTGCAATTTCCACTCTCACTTCCCTCAGTATCTCATCTGGTCCCAGTGCCTTGTCCACTTTAAGTACAGACAGTCTATCCAATACCTGCTCCTTATCAATTTCAACCCATTCCTATGACTGAATTTCCTCCTCATTCACCGTGCCCTGGGTAGCATCTTGTTCCTTGGTAAAGACAGGTGCAAAGTATTAATTTCACACCTCAGCCATGCCCTCTGCCTCCATGCGTAAATCCCCTTTTTGGTCCCTAATCGGCCTTACTCCTCCTTTTTCTACTGTTTTACTATTTATTTGCCTATAGAAGACTTTGGGATTCCCTTTTATGTTAGCTGCCAGTCTCTTTTCACACTCCCTCTTTGCTTCCCTTCTTTGCTTTTTCACCTCCCCTCTGAATCTTCTGTATTCAGCCTGGTTCTCAGTCTGGAGTCAAATGCAAAGAATGAAAAGAAATAGAAATAATTAAACTGATTCCATCCACATGAACCAAAAATGAAGTGACTGAAGGTGATCTGACACAAGCAGCATTTCATGGACAAGTGCGTAAATATTTCCAGAAACAAAGCACTCAGTCGTACCGGTTACTTGGGTGAGAATTGGTTTTGAGAAAGAAATGCAAAGATAAAGCTGTGTTTCACAGGAAAATAGAGTGAAAATGAGATCTGATGATAAGGCAACTGAAAATTCAAATTAACTGAGCTTTTATTCAGTTTTTTGGGTTTCAGTTCAGTTGAGAAGTTTAGTCGAAACTGCATGTTAGATCATATTCACTTGGACAATGAATCAGGTCGTTTAGAGATGCTATTAACTCAAACTGGAAGAGCTTGTCAAATGATTCAATATGGCTCTCATCCAAATTAATCTATTTTTTCTTGGGATGGGTAGCGATATCATTGGAAGCCTCATAGGAAAACAGAAAAAGAAACAATACTGGAAATAATTTCCCCTAAATTGGTTGATATATCAGAAATCGCCATGGGATGATGTTTATTGCCAATAATGCTAAGGGCATAAAATTCGCAATTGTTCTGACATTGTGGAATAACATCATAGCCCGATAGGTTCATTATGAATCACACGTTACACAACACGGTTTGGCTTGATCTTAGTACAGCTAACCAAAGCTCCAGTTTTAATCTACGTTATGGTTGTGTTGGCATGAAGTGGTTTTAGTTCACATCAATAATGTGGCCTGAACCCAGAGTTAGTCCCTGATCTGACTTCAGAGGGAGGCACCAGGAGGTGCTCTGAAAAAGGTTGTTTTGACATCACTGAATGTATAAACGTTACATCATTAAAAGCGGAAGCAGGCTGCTTTAAGTACAGTTGCCAGCCTGTACTTCATCAAAGCAGATTTTACAATATCCTAGTGATTTGTACATCCTTAAGCACCATGAAATTCAAGTAAATGCTCATCAGTCCTCTTGCTCAAATAGGATTTATTATTTTTAGCATTTTAAAAGCTAAGTTTCTTGCACAGATAATTTACCTCCTCTTGTTTTGTGTTTCTTGTTTCCACAAACCACAACACTTTAGCTTGTGGGGATCTGGGGCTACACTCCAGCAAGGTGCTGTTTTTCTCAATGCCGTATAATAGTCTTTCCATTGTTTTTGTAAGTGTCTCATCTGAGCCATGGAAGAGAAGAAAAAGGTACTTTTTTTATGTAAGAACCAAATTACAGGTGATCAATATAAACTCATTATTTTGCTTTTGTCATCATATCAGCAAAAGTATCCCATTTCCCTGAAATCTGGAGATGAGACCCACTGACTTTGTGTTGAATAGTATTTAAGTATTTGTATAAATATGTACACCTTAATGGAGTAAAACAGGATCTTCCGGTCGGCGAGCGGGGGCGGGTCCCTCTCACTGAAGCATAAAATGACGCGGGATGACATCGGGTGGAATTCCCGACGTCACCCTGCATCCTTTCCATTTTCAGATCGGTGGGAGCACAGCCGAGTCAGCTAATTACGGTCATTAATGGATCTTAAGGCAGGCGGGGAGCCCTGGCGGGCTACCGGAAAAAGCGTGAAACCTCATCCACGGGTGGGATGAGGTCTCATGAGGGTATTTAATTTTTTATTAAAGGTTTCAACAAAAGTCATGGACATGTCCCCACTCATGTGTCATATGAAGGGACATGTCAGGGAAATTTTTTTATCATTTGTATTACAAATTTTAAATCGGAGCCGATTTCCCGAGGCAGCACTTAGCCTCAGGGAGATCTGTGCATGCATGGGCGCAAAATGGCAGCGCGTCCCCGATCAGGGGCGCCGATCAGAGGCGCGCCCCCTTGCACCCGCTCATGCCCGCCCGCACCCACTCCCGCACCCACTCCTGCACTTCCCCCCAAAATGGGGAGAAAACTTTTCCCTATTTTGTATTAATTATACCCAACATGATTAATAAAAAGAAATGAAAAACCTTTTTATTTATATAGCATCTTTCCTGGCCTGAGAATGTCCCACAGTGGATTATCAACCTAGAACATTACCTCTGTTTCTCTTTCCACAGACACTGCCTGACCTGCTGAGGATTTTCAACATTTCCTGTTTTTGTTTCAGATTTTCAGCATTCGCAGTATTTTGCGTTTGAATTTATTTAAGATGTTGGTTGAAGATTAAATTTTGGCCTGGACACTGTGAAAACTCCCTTGTGCATCTTCAAAATAATGCCAGATGATTGTCAACATCCCCTGAGAGGGTAAACATGCTTAACACCTCATCCAAAATACAGAACCGTCAATGTCGAGGAAAACCCCCTCAGCCATTTCGGGGAGCTCTGAATGGATTTTATGTTCATCAGGAATTTGATGAAGTACCTTTGGGGCTCTAGTCCCCTAGAGGGATGGGATCCCACGTTCAAGACCTGCTAGCCAATTGGAGATCCCGCAGCTCTTCAATCCCAGCAGGAATACTGTGAACAGTCCTCGGCTGGGACTGCGCCTGGGTGAGAGACGCAGCAATGGAGCCGGCCATCAAGGGGTGGGGATGGTGGTGTTTGGTGAGGGCAGGAGGTTGTTTTCCAGGGTGTGACTATTGCCACAGGGGGTGCCACCTCATGGGCCACTGTGCCAGATTAGGAGGGCCCCCCTCACTACCAGGATTCACCAGGGGCGGCAGAGGGTCCACCTGCTTCTGATAAAATGCCAGCACCATCAGGAAGAGGCCCTTAATTGGCCAGTTAAGTGGCAAAACTGGGGACTGCGTGGGAGGGCCCATCTCCACCTTCCGTGTCACTGGAAAAAGGTGACGAGTACTCCACCCTCCATCTTAGCTCTTGCCTCCTCTCCCACTCCTTCAGGCTCCATTACATCCCGGGCCATTGTTTCTGACCAATGGGATCCACCTCCTGTGAAATTGAATGTTAATATCACCCCTGTCATCAGGGGCAAAAACATTTTGTGCGGGTAATTGATTTGCAAACTAAAGGTCTTGTGTGTTTCATTGATGTAGTAACATGAAACCAGTTGGGGTTTATGAGTGAACTACATGACTATTCGCCTAGACTTGCGTTATGTGCAACATTTCGATTTATTCCAAAGTTACAATATCCTTAATATCATCAATTTCAGGATTCTAATTTGAAAGTAAGCTGGCTCCAAACATTAGATATGTGGAATATGCTTCAGAGACATTGCCAGATACCCATGGATGAATTTGATAGAAAGATTACAAATTCCCATATTACAAATGGGAAATGGGAATATCATTGGGGCGAATGCAGGGTTAGGAATGAAAGATGGTTGGAATTTTCTTCAATGATTGTCACATGGAGCAAAATAGAACATGTTAAATAGCAAATTATTTCAGCAAGAAACATCTGACTGGGTACGAAAACCTGAAACTAAAAATTGGACATGTTGGATTTTAAGCATGAAAAATATTTCAGTTTGCTTTAGCAAGTTTTCCAATTCTTGAAAAAAAATTCTTCAAAGTCAGGGAAATGAAATCTTCATTAATTTATCTCATTTTCAAAACAATCTACCTGGATTATGAATGAATATAACAGCTGATTAGCAGCTGATTAACAGCTGGTTTAAAAGCAACAAACTGTGGATGCTGGAAATCCAAAACAAAAATAAAAATAAATATAAATAAAAATAATAATAATAATAATAATAATAATAATTCCAGGTATTTTTATTTTTATAACAGCTGATTTATTGGGGAGTCACCTACCATTCCTGTGCTGGCCTAGGCATTGTTGGATTGCATCACCATGTCGAATATCTTGCCTACGGAAACGCCTGCAGGACAGGGATAGACAAGATATTTTAATATCCAGGAATGCGCAATCCTCTGATAATATCTACAGGCGTCTTCCACGTATTTTCTCAAAATAAACTTTCTTAAGCCAATATGTGCAGATATAATTTTTATCTGTACTATTTTGCTGTGCTTTTGACACTACTCTCATACACTGGCAGAGTGAGCGCTTTGATATTAATTCAACAGTTGGTCTCGTTTCATATCATGTGAACAATAAAGGGTCCACATTTCAGTCAAATGTGTCAATTAGGAGCCCACTTGTGTTTGAATTAAATATATAAATGATAAGTTTGGATTGGGAAAAGAATGAACATGATTTGAGATAGATGAAAGTTGTGCAACAGGTAATAATATCACGTCATCATTAAAGACACTGGCGGTGAAATTGTATCTACGCCATCAACTCGAAATGGATTTGTAATGAATTATCAGCCAACTTTTCGTCATACCCCAATCTTGCCATGGAAGTTCACAAAAAGATGGTTCAAGTTCCTTTCAGAGACTTGCTTCTTAGTCTCAGTGTCACTTTTACCCAGTTTGAAATGGAAAACCTTGGCAATATTTTTCAAGACAATGGAAAATAAAACTATGATGGTGAAAAAATCAACTGACGATTTTCTCGAGCTTGTTTTGTGGATAGACCAATTTCATCTCTGCTGTGTCATCAGAAAACATCAAGCACCACACACAAACCTTTTCAACTAGTTTAACATTCAGGACAGCCTGTTCTCCCCATACATAATGTGAAAATAGTTCTGTTAAATTGTACATGATGGAATCTAAACATGCAGGTCATTTCTATGAATATTTCAATGGCTTCTTCACCCAAACAGCTATTTCCTGAACACGCAGAATGAATAAATGCATCTTTAATGTGGCATTAAAAGCAAGTAACTAGTCAAGCGATGAGTTCATTCTTTCCCCTGGTTGAGGCTTGCAGCTTAGCCAAAATATTTCTCAACGGAGAAACAAGTTCCATTATGATTCGAGAATGATGGGAAGTCACGGCACAGAGACTGGTCAGCTGATCTGCCAGCCATTTTCTCCAGCCCAGTCCCCTAGCATCATCCTGCTATGCTGCTCCTTCCCCATACTTATTAATATTCTTTTTCAAGCAATTATCTAACTCCCTTTTAAAATAATTTATGGACTCTGCCTCAAAAACGGCTCCTGGCAGATAATCCCACATTTTAACCATCCACCATGTAAGGACTTATTTTCTAACTCCCGGGTGAATTCTCATTCTGATTATTTGAAATTTGTATCCCTTCACTAATGTCACTGGAAGCTGCCTGTCTTTATTTGCCTTGTCATCACTCTCCATATTCCTGAAGGTGTTTATCACTCACCCTGTAACCTTGGTTCCAGTGAAAACTTGAACCTCTCAGGTGTGTCCTATAATAATATATCTCTGGTAACACCTTAGGAAATCTAGGCTCCGTCTTTTCCATCACTTTATTATCCTTCCTTTAAAGTGATGTCCAAAATCATGCACAAAACTCCAAATGAAAACCTCATAACTTGCTCAGACCTTCAGTTGTAGGTCTTTCTTGGATCTTTACTTTCAGTTAAGCAAATAGGGATAAACTATTCACCTTATTCATACATTGTGCAGAACTCAATATTGTAACAATGGGAGATAAATACTGCTATAATAGTGTTGAAAAGATAGCTCAGGCAGATAAATAATGGTGACAGATTGAGGATGGTATTAAAAGTGATCGAATGATTGTAACTATGCCAAGCTCATTTGGAAACATTTTGTGCTCTGGAGGCTTCACACAAAGTGCATTAAATAAAATTTGACTTTGTTAATCTCTGAGCAAGTGTCTGCAGGAGCATCTGGACATGGATATGTTCAATCAATGGGAGATAATGACAGTGCTGAGAATTTTCATCTTTAGTCCCACTCACTGCTTAAAAAAAATACAGATTAAGTACAGCAACAACCAGATGCCATACATTCCTGGAATTGCTCAAACGCCAAAACACCCAACCTTATTATAGACTCTCCGCTAGCCAGCAGGACATTCTGATTATCTTATTTATCAGCCACCTTCAAATTACAAAAAAAACACTCTCCATTCTTTCCATCGGAATTCAACTGTTCTGCGCTTGAGTATTGCTGAAAAAAAGAGACATTTTTTGTTGAAGTTTTTCATCTTGCACTCATCAGGACAATTTGCATGAATACCAAATGGAAAGGGACAAAATAATTTATATTGTATGAGAAGACGGTCTTGATTGGTTGGCAGTAGCAACGAGTGGTATTCGCCACTAACAGGATGCTGCTGTCAAGCCAAAAAGACACCCTGCCTATCACACAGATGAGTAATGTGGTATATGAAGTGCCAGTGTGATGCTGGGTATGTAGGCCATATGTCCAAAGACTGGCGGATCGTACCAAACAGCATGTCCCTTCCACTGTTCCCAGTGGGCAAGGTACAGACCGTACCCAACCAGCCCATGCTTGCAAAACTCAAAACACAGTGTCCAACATTAGATGTGATTCTGCGGTTGGACAACATTTGCTAAATAATCCTCAATGTGCTAAGAATTACGCTGACAACCAATTTAAGATTGTCAGTCGGGCTTGCAGTGTGGCACATGTGTGTGTACTGGAAGCTACATATATTAATACACGGGCCCCCGTTCTTTGCAGACAGAAAGAACATGTACACACATTGTGCCTGTTTCGGCTAAATAAAATAAGTGACAGCCATTCGCTGGTTCATTCCTCAGGGCAATGCTTTAACCAATTATAGTCAAGTTGCCTCGTTTAAATTTCAAACAATGCTTGGCAGTTAACTGTCATCAACTGGTGCATTCTTCATGGCAATACTGCTACCAATCAGAGTCTACTTGCCAACCAATCAGTACTTTCTTCTCATACAGTATAGATTGTTGTTCCCTTTACATTTGGTATTCCTGTGAATTGTCCTGATGAGTGCAAGATGAAAAGCTTTGACAAAAAATGTCTCTTTTTACAGCAATCCACAAGTTCTGTATTATCAAATGACTATTTGTTCTGTTCTCAGTGATTTGTTGTGATCTGGAACAGCAGTGGAAGCAGAGTGAAGAGTGACTTTTAAAAAGGAAATGGAAAATAACTTAAAATTGCAA
Organism: Cetorhinus maximus; assembly: GCF_964194155.1. NCBI lineage: Eukaryota > Metazoa > Chordata > Chondrichthyes > Lamniformes > Cetorhinidae > Cetorhinus > Cetorhinus maximus. Next base: position 940,451 of record NC_135890.1, read on the forward strand.
GGCTATGGAGAAGGAGCAGGGGAGTGAGTACAACTGTAGCTCTTTCAAAGAGCTGGCACAGACACATTGGGCCAAATGGCCTTCTTCTATGCTGTATGATTCAATAAAATGCTTCCAGGTGCTTCATAACTAGATATCAATGCGGACAATACCCAGACAGTTTATGAAATATGATTAAAAATGTGGCTAAAGAAATGGGTTTTGAGGCTGTAAAGAGGGAGAGGTTTCTGAAGGATTGAAGTAACTGAAACTTCTGACACTGAAGTGGGGTAGAGTGTGGGGTATATAAATGAGGCTCGAGTTAGGGGAACATAGACTGGAGAGTATTGCAGGATAAGGATTTATACACGGGGCAGGATTTTGAGTTGAATGTGTTGGAAGGTGGGGAACTTGCGTGGATCATTGATGAAAGGTGTGATGGATGAGGGGATTATGTGTGGGCCAGGAAATGGGTGGCAGAGGTTTGGTGAATATCATCAAGCTGCAAACCAGAAAGGTAAGACTTGAAGTATTTGGATGATTGTTTGGGAGGCAGGCAATATTGCGGAGATGGAATTAGCAGTCCTGGTGATAGCTCATCTCAGAGTCAAACAGGGCACAAAGATAAGAATCAATTTGACATTGACCTGATAGAGGGGCCGAGTGGCTAGGGCTGGGTGAGTGGGTGCTGGAGGAGACTATCAATGATGACGGTTTCAATCTTCCCGATGCTGATCTGGAGGCAAATGATTCATCTTTGATATAATTTCCGACAAGCAAGTCTGATAACACAGATCAGCCAAAGATTCCCTAAGTTTAATGTTGATAAAAACCTTCCAGTCCCGACAATTGACTGCTCTTGATTTTGTCAGTTTTTTGTTGGGAGGTGCAAAAACTTGGTATGATGCTTAATGGCAAACTTCTGTCCTTTCTCACATCTGTTCCAATGCCAACATTCCTTTGTTCCACCTCTTCGCCATTGTTTGTTTTCACTCCTAAGGGCAGAACTTTATGCTGATTGGGTGGGTGCCTGATCAGACGTGAAATCATGTGAGGTTATGTCGGGCAAGCGTCCCGATGTCATCACGTGCTCGCGCGATATCTCGGTCGGCGGACACATGCAACAGTTGGGAGCACGCCCGCCGACAGTTAAGAGGGAAATTAAGCCTATTAACTATTAATGGAGCAATCGACTACGATTTTTCTTGATCCATCCAACTTTACGGTTGGTAAATGGGCAAATCGGCCAGGCGACCTTTACATTTTTCCAAGGGCGGGATGAGGTTTCCATTATGAAATAAAATAAAAATAAAAATCTGTAGGCAGCATTTTTATCATTTATATTTTCAGGTTTCTGATTCTGATACTTGGACATTTCATTCCAGCTTTCTGAAACTTTATTTGATGGTTTTCGGGTCTGTAGGTCCCTGAGGCAGCTCTCTGCCTTCAGGGAACTTTCTCTCAGCACTGGACTGTGCCCACATTGACATCATCGCCCATCCTCTCCCCACCCCCACCTCCACCCGGCAGCACTGAGCTTCTCAGTGCGTGTTTCACACTGGCTGGCCGTTAATTGGCGAGTGTGAAATCGCGGTCGAGGGCTGATCGTGGTCAGCTGTCCATTCCCTGACCGGTCCCAGGCCCACCGATTGTGCCCACCTGCGAGGTGAAAATTCAGACCCTAATGTTTTCTATCCTCTCTTTGTCATCTGAGGCTTGGCATGTCTAACCCTTTCCCAGGTGGCTCTATCTTTCATGAATTCATGCTGATTCAGAATGCTGTGCCATACAATGTTAATGTACAAAGTGCTGTATGTCCATTACCCCAACCTTTCCAAACCCCACTATCTTCAAAGAATTGTTGCTCAGGACCCTTGCCATCAATCTCCTCTATTCTGATCTGCTAGGCTCAGTAATTTCTGCACACATCCTCAATTCCTCGGGTTTGGCATTTTCCTTCTTCTCAGTTCCTATGACTTGATTTGGATGATTCCTTCAGAAACTACACCCCAGATGCTCTGAAACACTCTCCCCAGATCTTTAACCTCAACTCCGCACTTTTCAAAACAGCCCCCATGCTTCTCCATCCTTCCTTCTGCATTGTTGTTGACATCCATTGCATTTTGGATGTATTGTCCTGTCTATAGGGAACTGTAGAAATCTGAATTGATATTGAAATTGCAATGCAAAATACTTCCAGTTTACAATTCATCTTTTTATTTGAGCACCCAAAGAAATTAATTGTCTAAAAATAATCAAGAATGTACTTTAGATCCACAAGAACGCAAGAAATAGGAGCAGGAGTAGACTGTACAGCCCATCGAACCTGCTCCACCATTCAATACGATCCTGGCTGATCTTGGGCTCCAGCTCCATTTTCCTGCCCACTCCCCATATCCCTTAATTCCATGAGAGACCAAAAATCTATCTATCCCAGTCTTAAATGCATTTCATCATGGAGCATCCACAACCCCTAGGGTGGAGAGTTCCAAAGATTCACAATCCTTTGAATGATGTAATTTCTCCTCAATTCAGTCCTAACTGATCGGCCCCTTATCCTGAGACTGTGCCCCCATGTTTTAGATTCCCCGACCAGTGGAAGCAATCTCTCAGTGCCCACTCTATCAAACCACTTCAGAATTCTGTTGATTTCAATGAGATTTCCTCTCATTCTTCTAAATTCCAGAGAATATAAGCCCAATTTACTCAGCTTCTCATCATCGGACAATCCTCTCATCCCAGGGACTAATCCAGTGAATGTTCGTTGTACCGCCTCCAATGCAAATATATCCTTCCTTAAATGTGGAGGCCAAAACTGCACACAGTATTCCAAATGTGGTCTCACCAAAGCCCTGTACAACTATAGCAAGTTCCCCAATCTCTCTTCATAGGACAGTCCCGCCATCCCAGGAACAAATCTGGTGAACCTATGCTGCACTCTCTCTATGGCAATAATGTCCTTCCTACGGTAAAGGGACCAAAACTGCACACAGTACTCCAGGTACGGTCTAACCAAGGCTCTATACAATTGAAGCAAGACTTTACTACTCCTGTACTCAAATCCTCTTGCAATAAAGGCTAACATACCATTTGCCTTCCTAATTACTTGCTGCACCTACATGTTAGCTTTCAGTGATTATTGATGAGGACACCCAGGTCCTTTTGTACATCTACACTTTCTAATCTCTCACCGTTTAATAAATACACTGCACATTCGTTCCTCCTACTAAAGTGGTTAATCTCACAATTTTCCACATTATATTCCATCTACCATATTCTTTCCCACTCACTAAGTCTGTCCAAATCCTCCTATAGCCACTTTACATCTTCCTCACAACACACATTCCCACCCAGCTTTGTGTCATCTGCGAACTTGGGAATATTACATTTGGTCCCCACATCCAAATCATTGAGATATATTGTGAACAGCTGGGGCCTGAGTACTGATCCCTGCGATTCTCCACCAGTCACAGGCTGCCAATGTGAGAATGACCCGTTTATTCCTACTCTCTGTTTTCTACCTGTTAGCCAATCCTTAATCCATACCAGTATACTACCTCCTATCCCGCGTGCTTTAAATTTTGCTAACCAACCTCCCGTGGGGGACTTTATCAAAAGCCTTCTGAAAATCCAAGTATACTACGTCCACCGACTTCCCTTTATCAATTCTGTTAGTAACATCCTCAAAAAACTCCAACAGGTTCACTAACCATGATTTCCCATTCGCAAATGCATGTTGACTGCGCTCAATCAGATCATGATTATCCACGTACCCATTTGTCACACCCTTTATAATAGATTCTAGCAGTTTCCCTACTACTGATGTGAGGCTAACAATTCTGTTTCCTCTCTCCCTCCCTTTTAAATAGTGGGATGACATGTGCTACCTCCCAATCTGCAGGAACCGTTCTAGAATCTATAGAATTCTGGAAGATGATTATCAATGCGGCCGCTATCTCCATAGCAACCTCTTTCAATGCTTGGGATGTAGAATATCAGGTGCCGGGAACTTATCCTTGCTGTACGAACATACCCAAGTCTCTCTGAACATCAACGTTTAAAGGTTTCACACCTTTTTCAAAATATTCTGCTTTTCTGTTCGTACAACCAAAGTGAATAACTTCACAATTCCTTACATGAAACTCTATCTGCCGTCTTGTTGCCCACTCACTTAACCTATCTGCGTCTCTTTACATCCTCTCTGTGTCCTTCCCACAGCTTACCTTTCCACTTAGCTTTAGAATCCAGACTGAAGGTATCTAAGGAACTGTACTGTGGGCTTGAAGACACCAGGCAGGATGGTTAACTTAGTAAGACAAAGCCTTGTTAGAATTAGCAAGTTCTGCAAATGAATTAAAACTGCAGGTGAGCGTGTACCAGGGAAGCGAAAGAGATTGTCCCTTATGAAGAGATAATAAAAATGCCTCATTTCCCAGCTTTGGAACTAGATAACAGTGTGAGGGATAACAAAGCGGACTCACGTCGGCTCTGATACCTCAGGCAGGAAGCTTGAAATTCTTTCAAAAGGGCCTAAACAGGGGATATCTGGAGAAGGGATGTAAAAGAACAATGAATGGACTGCAAAACCAATTATACGAACATACAAACATATGAACTAGGAGGAGTCGGCCACTCGGACACTCAAGGCTTCTGCGCCAGTCAATAAGATCATGGCTAATTTGATTTTAACCTCAACCCCACACTCCTGCCTACCCCCGATAACCTTTCACCCCCTTGCTTATCAAGAATCTATCCGACTCTTCCTTACAAATATCCAAACACTCTGCTTCCACTGCCTTTGGAGGAGGAGAGTTCCAAATACTCATGACCCTCTGAAAAAAAATTTCTCCTCATCTCTGTCTTAATTTTATTTTTAAATAGTGAACCCTAGTTCTAGATTCTCCCACAAGAGGAAACACCATCTCCACATCCACCCTGTCAAGGCTCCTCAGGACCTTAAAAGTTTCAATCAAGTCACCTCTTTCTCTTCTAAATTTCACTGGATACAAGTCAGAGTTTTCCCCTCAGCACTTTCATGGTGGGGCTGATGGAGGGTCAGGCTTCTCACTGATCCATGTCGGGGACGCTATTTGAATGTATTACCATGTCATGGACACTGATTAAAAATGCTACTTGCCAAAATCATGTTGCCCCTCCCAATTACATGCCGCCAGCAGGAAATTAGACCCGAATAATTCACAACCGAATATAAGTGGTGTCCTGCTGTCCACTCTCACTTTGCTCATCACTTCGAGGTGGGTGCAACATTCAAAGCCGACCCTCTACAGCGATGCCCCGGGTCATCAGCGCTATCAAAGCTGCAGCATTAGGCCAGGCTGCTGGGGGTATCTGGTTGGGCTTCTCACAGTGGATGCCTTGGATGTGCAGTAGGACAGCTCATGGTGGGTGCAGCACTGCCCCTCGAGGAGTGCACTCACAGGCAGGGCTGCACTCTGAGACAGAGACCAGCGCGGCAGTGATGGAGGCATGGGAGGGTGGACTTGGTTGGGTGGTGGCTGGGGGTAGGGGGGATAGGGGTTTTGGTTGGGAAACGATGGCAGGCAGAGGATACACTGGGGGTGAGAAACCTGGAGCCCAACATGGAAGACTAGAACGCAGACATGGAAAGTAGAGGGGGGGAGGAGGAGGTCAGATTCGATTGGCAGGAATGGGAGGGGATCTACGCGGGCTCTAGGAGCAGGATTTTCCCCTCGTTGAGCGGCCGTGGCAGGCTGGCCCGAGAGCGGCTGCAAAAACACCAACTGCCCGCCATCGGGCCCTAACTGCGCTTTCACTCTGACGAGCCAATTAAGGCCCGCCCAGCGTGAAATGTGGCTCTGCACTGGCCGGGAAGGGCTGAGTGGGAGCTCCAGAAAGGTTGCCAGGGAAGAACTTCTGTCTACCGTTGTAACAATGGACTTGAGTGTGGCTGCAAACACCAGGCAGGAGGGCAGGTCGGTTGAGCACTCAGCCCCCTGCTTTTCGGATGAGTACCTCGTTGCCCTCCTGTGGGAGGTGGCTGCCAGGAGGGACACCCTTGGCCACAGAGATGGGAGGAAGAGGCCACCCAACCTCAACAAGAGGGCATGGGAGGAGTTGGCAGCGCTGGTCAGCAGCCATGACATGGTGCAGCTCACATGGGTGCAGTGCCGGAAGAGGTTCAATGACCTGCTGCGCCAGGAAGGGTGAGTACCATGTTGACATGGGTCAGTGTGCAGAAGTGTTAAGGTCTGGCCATCAACCTGTGGAGCTCATGGGTGTTAGAGTCTGAGTGCCAACTGCCAATGATGCCGGAGCTGGCCAAGGGGGTGAGCCCTGGCTGCTTGGACTGAGTGCCTTGCGGCTCGAGGGCCACAACTTGCCCTGTGAGGTGTTCCCCAGGTGGGGTTGGCCAGGCTGCAATGGCGCTGCAGGTAGACGGTGGACTAATCAATGCTCCTCTGTCCTTTCAGGAGAAGGTGCGCCATAAACAAGCCGCGAGGGCACATACAGGAGGAGGCCCCCTAACCTACTGCTACTCTTCCGGTTTGAGCAGGATGACCCCCGGCTCAAGAGCCAGCGCACTCACCGTGCAACCAAGCGCGGAGAGGCGGGGGTGCCAGACGAAGGTGCCAGACGAAGGTAAGAGTGCAGGGCACAGAGGTGAGAGTTTTGGATTGTGTAACCATTCTAGTGTAGTCTCTTCACCTCTTCACCAATGTGAGCCTCGAACCTGGAGACCCCATTGATCATTGAAAGACGATGGCACCATGGTGCAGATCTCCATTGTCTCACCAGGGTGCCTGGCATGCACAGTGACAGTGTGATAACTTTACCTAATTACATGTCCTTCTTCTCCCTGTTAGGTTCACCAGCTGGCTTTCGCTCTCCAGACCCCGAAGGGCCACCCCTGACACCAGAGGACCACCGGGCTCATTTGCATCTGAGTCACAGCCGCTCTGAACCAGGCACCAGCGCAGATACCAGCACCTCAGTGGGCATTATATCAGTGGCTAGTATCTCAGTGCATATTGGTGAGAGCACTTCACACTTGCTTGAGGTGCAGGCGGAGACAGAGAGAGCCCAGGGCGCCGGCAGTCAGAGGACTGCTGGAGACCAGGACGATGCTCAGTCAAAGGCAGATGATGAGCCTCTGGAGTTGTCCATCAGGCGGCAGATGCTGGACGTCCAACGGAATGTGCGGGAGGATCTGGCGGAGATCCATGAGGGTCTGTGTGCCATGGTCCCTGTGATGGAGGAGTCCGTGCGGAGCATGAGCACTGCATTGACCCTCATGGTCGAGCACACTGCCTCCTGCATTGAGAGTGTGGCGATTCTCATGGAGAGGCAGCTCCAGGGACAGAATGAGGGGTTCCTGGGGTTGTGCTCGGACCTGCAAATCGACACACAGGCACTGACCTCAGGTGGTCAGTGTCAGTGTGGGAGATGGATGAGGCACCCAGTGTCCCAGCTAGGTACCCGTCCACCAATGGTGAGCGGGGGAGTCCAGATCGACCTCACGTTGGCACACGAGCTGCTTTTCGTCTCTGTGGGCTCCTCTCCGGGCGCTCTACATGATGGCAGCAGCTCCTCCGCCCCTCTGCCAGTGACCGTGGCATCTGATGAGGCTGTGACGACTGGGGAGATGCCAACCATGGCACTGGCCAGTCCCTCCCAGGCGGGGCCAGCACAGGCTCCACTGGCCAGAGGACGACTGCCAAGGTCATCGAGGCCAACAAGACAACAGAGTGAGCCGGCTGTCTCCAATGCTGGTGCCAGCGAGGGGGGAGCACCAAGACTAGCACCCACAAATGTAAGTTAATGGCATCATGATCCAAGAGGGACAGGTCACGGGTGATTTTATGTTCATTTATATGTACTTTATCTCAGCTGGTCTGGGAATGAAGACCAGAAAAGTTGACGTCAATAGCTTGGAATGGTCAAAATGAGATAAATTTTGTTCTTGTCGTCATGGCCTGAGTATGCGACATCTTTTTATTTTATTGGTGCAGGGTACGTCAGTATGTAATGCTGGACGTGAGTGGCTTTGAGCTTTATTGCACAGGCACTGAGTGTTCTTTGGGTTCAAATGAAAGGGTCATTTCAGAATCTGGGATGGAGGCGGCAGCCCTGGCCTGAGGTGGAAGTTGATCTTTGGTAGCCTGGCTGAAGGGTCATTGGATGAAGGGATCCCTGGTGTCCCTGCCTCCCTGGAGGTTACCGAGGTCTGGCTGCATGCCTCAACATTGGCCTCACCATGTTCATCTTTGGACTCACTACTGGACTCATCACCTGAGGCCTGTGCAGCTGCGTTAAGATCCTCTTCTTCCAGGGGTTCCCCATTGCCAGTGTCAGGTTGTGGAAAGGGCAGCCTGCAACCACTATCAGTGACACACGCTCTGGAGTGAACAGTCCAGGCATCGGAAGCACATCTTGAGAAGACCAATGGTCCACTCTGCCCTTGTGGAGGTATGACGCTTTTCTGCCTCTGTTCTTGGGTGGCGGAGAGGCATCATGAGCTACTGATAGCAATGGATAGCCCTTGTCACCCAACAACCATCCATCCAGCCGGGCTGGAGCAGTGAAGAGCCCCGGCACCTGAGAGTGTCTGAGGATGTGGGCATTGTGGGATCTGCCTGGGTACCTTGCACAGACTTGTAGAATCAGCATCCTGTGATCACACACTATCTGCACATTCATGGAGTGGAAGCCCTTCCTGTTGGCGAAGGCACCGGGCTCACCTACTGGTGCCTTGATGGCCACATGTGTACAGTCTATAGCACCCTGGACACGGGGGAGCCCAAGAATCGCTGCAAAGCCTCTGGCTCACTCAGCCTGGCTGGCATCATCTGTATGGTAATGAATAAAGGTCAGTACCTGCCTGAACAAAGCGTCTGTCACCAGCTTGACGCCACTGTGGACAGCTGATTGGGAGACTCCACAAAGATACCCCACTGAGCCCTGGAAAGAGTCAGAGGCAAAGAAGTTGAGGGACACTGTGACCTTCAGAGCCACTGGCATGGGGTGTCCACCCACACAGTCGGAGCTGATCTCAGGCCTGATCCTCTGATAAATGGAGGTCACAGTCTCTCTGGAGAGACAGAGTCTCCTTTGGCATTGCACCTCAGACATGTTGAGGTAGCTGCATCGCTGCCTGTAAACCCTGGCAGCAGGATAGTGGCGTCTTCTGAGGCCCCTTCCACCTTGGACTACCTGCTGACCCTGCGCCCCTTGTGCCTGCGCCTCTCCTCCCACAGGTCCCTCCCCTGGAGGCTGCATTGGGACACCCGGCCTCCTCTCCCTTCTGCCCCTCTCTTCCTCCTCAGAGGAGGAGGTACCTCCAGCAGAGACCACAATCCCCATTCCCAGGGTAAGGGAGGGCTGTCTGATACCTGGAAGGGTTCACACGGTCTGAATCCTCCGGGGGTCTGGCAGACACCAATAAATCCTGAAATGAGGCCTGGAAATGCTAAGAACGAAGCCCCGAACAGAGATGAAGCTGCCAAATACCAATAAGCAACCAGCAGCAAATTATCTCCTAAACTCCTCACTACTCACACTGGCAATGCTGCTGACCCTTTTTATCCTGCCCTTGGATGAGGTTTGTGAAAATGTCACCTGCCCGTTTTGCCCGTTTTGCCTGTGCGATGAGCCAAAAATCGCACGGGCAAAGAAACATCACAGTCAATTGGACAGTTAAGGGCCTTAATTGGCCTGTTAATTAATGGCGGGCGCTGCTCTGGCATTTACGCGTGTCCGCTGAGTGAAATATTGTGTGAGTGAGCGATGGCGTTGGGACGCTTGCCCAATCTCATCGGAGGTTATTTTTCCCCCGATCGGGTTGGGCCATGTCCGCTCATGGGACAAAGAATTCTGCCCTAGAGGAGGAAAGGGCCAGGCCGGGGGCGGGGTGCGTGTTAGTGTGGCACTCAGGGATTCATGGGGTGGAGGGAGGGAGACTGTGTTGTGGTCAAGTCCTGAAGGAACCGTGAAGCTGAGTGACAGGGACTGAGGCCAAAAGGTCAGGGTGGGGGATTAAGGCAGTCCTGAGGCTTTGTAGGCCACGCTACAGGACAATGCATGACGCACACATCGTGGTCCCGCTCCAGGGAAGGGCAAGGCCTGTGTGCTCAACAGGGGGGGAGTCAGGCGTCAGGCACAGCTCAGTGTGCAGGACGTGGTCATTGTCGCACACTCAGTGGTGATGGGGTGTCTGGCTCGGTATTGGGCTGCGGATGTGGGATGGTCATGGTCAGGGGAGCCTGTAAATGTGGAAAAGTAATAAAGGGGGGTACTTGAAACTCTTCTGGAGTGGTTATATCACCGCGCACATGGACTCAAGAAGGGGAGGGGTGAGGCCCACATGGGGCATGGGGACACCAACAGTGATGGGTTCAGGGGGGAGGGCAGGAATGTTCAGAACAGTAACTATAGGATCCAGGGATATTGGGGGAGGCTTATGAAAAATGGGATGGAGGTCTACCTGCACATTGTGGGGTTCCTGGATGGTCCAGGGGACATGAATGATAACAGGGGCAGGGTCGAAGCTGGTCTCGAGTAGAAATGCAGCAGACCGCAGTTTAAAATCAAAACTGGAAAACATTCTCTTCAGGAGGGGCCTGAGGCAGTGTGAGAGGAGCTCACTGCTGGATTCAGGGGCCCTAGCAGAGGGCAGCCTTATACTTCACAGATTCCCAACATGGAGGTGCAATCTCACCTGATAAAACTCATGGACACTTTATCGAGAATGTCGATTTGGGACCAATGACAGATGATGGACTTCAAGGTAAGGCTGCAAGAATCACTGGGGTCACATTTAAGGTGATCAATGTGAGCATCTAAAAAGAGGAACGCAAGAAGAGAAGATGCAGCCAATTCAGGAGTGGAGCACAGCTGCTGGATATCTGCAAGATGATCACTGAAATCCTGTAAAGAGCATTGTCCAATTGGCATGTTTCATGGGCCAAAGGGCATCCACTCATTTAAGAAGTGCTAGTTTGGCAGCATCAGTAAACCAAATCAGGCATCGTGTGAGTGCCCTCACTGAGAGTGAACAGAGCCTGGCTCTGCTCAAGCCTTTCCAAGCTCAATGGGATTGAGACATATAGCTTCTGGGGTGGTTTCTGAGGCACCTAGATCTTCGAGGTAGCACCTCAGCTACAAGGCTGGACCAAGGAAAGGCCAGTATCACAGACTCAGTTCAACAAGGCAGCTCACCACCACCTTCGCAAGGGCAACCAGAGATGGGCATTAAATGCTAGCCCAGCCAGCGAAGCCCAAATCCCATGAATGAATTTAAAAAAAACTCATCACGAGGGCACGACAGTAGGTTTCTGGTTGAGAGTGGGAGGTCTACTATAGTTGGGCATCTCTCAGTAATCAGTTGGGTCTCTCTGTAAACAGGGAGGAGGAGGATTACAGGATGGAGGCTGCGCTCAATGCTGAGTTCCTGATGGCAGCGTCTAATTTAGGAGCAGGAGGAGGAGAGCCCAGTGCTGCCTGGCTCAGCTTTGAGAGGAGCCCCAGCCTGAGGTCCTTGGAATGAGGAGGTCAGACGCATCCTGTAGAGGAAACTGGCATGACAAAGGGTCTACTGAAGACATCTTTCCTATTTAGAGATGAGTGAATGACCATGCCAGGCACATCTACGCTCATCAAGGAATGTGGTGGCTCATATAAGCCACATTCTTTAGGAGGATCTAACGCCACGTGAACTGGGAAGCTATTCCCTGCTAGTGCCCCTGGGGTCACCGCCGCACTCAATTGTTTTGCAAACAGCTCGTAACAGGGATCCACAGGGGACGGAAGCGGCATTTTACAGTCCTCAACACATAAATGTATAAAGGAGGTGATGGATGCCCTTTACAGTAAAGCTCATCGTTATGTGAGGTTCACACTGGATAAGGCCAGCCAGGCTGCTGGATTCCTGGGCTTCACGGCTATCTCAATCTTCCCTAGAGTACAGGGTGCAATCGATGGCACACATGTCAATTGAAGAGCTCCATGGCTGAAGCCCCTGATCTTCATTAATAGGAAAGGGTTCCACTCCATAAACGTTCAGCTGGTGTGTGATCATCAGAAGCACATCATGTGCGTCTGTGCCAAGTAACCTGGGAGTTCCCATGATCCCTACATCCTGAGTCACTTCCAGGTGCCTCAGATATTCGAAGGGCTGCAGCATTTACAGGGTTGCCTGCTGGGTGATAAGGGGTACCCATTGAAAAGATACGACACACATCTCATCCTCAAAGTGCCTCAGAAGAGAGATACAACACGGTGCACTGTGTGACAAGATCCATCATCGAGCAGGGCATTAGCATCTTGAAGATGCTCTCCTGATGTTCTGGCTGCTCAGTAGGGGCTCTGCAGTACTTTCCACAGAGGGCATCCCACATGTGGCCTGATGCATCCTGCCCAACCTGGCTCTTCAAAGCAGAGATGACTTGCCAGAGGGAGACACGGAGGAGGCTGAGAACTCTTTGAACGATGAAGAGCAGCAAGGGCAGGAACCTGAAGAGGCCAAAGAGAGTCACCTTCCATGTGATGATGCCCTCAAAGTGGCACAATGTGAAAGACATGCCCTTGACAGCCACAAGGTTCCAGCAGGAGTAAGGTCCAGGGAAGGGGAACTGAGCGCATATCTCTTGTCCCTGAGTATCCTGCCAGTGCACAGAAAGGCATTTACAAGCAGTGACGTTGAGAACAATGTCTGCATATGACCTTGGAACTGTAACTCTTATGTGGCACCAGGACCTACTCTTTGCAAAGGTCAGCAGACAAAGCTGCATGTAACTGCTCAGGGAAGTAGACAGCAGCACAATTCCTGCATCTACTGGACTCATGACCATACAAATTAGGAGCGAGAGTAGGCCACTCGGCCCCTCGAGCCTGCTCTGCCATTCAGTGAGATCATGGCTGATCTGATTTTAACCTGAACTCCACATTCCTACCTACCCCCGATAACCTTTCACCCCCTTGCTTATCAAGAATCTATCCAGCTCTGCCTTAAAAATATTCAAAGACTCTGCTTCCACTGCCTTTTGAGGAAGAGAGTTCCAAAGGCTCACTACCCTCTGAGAGAAAAAAATTTCTCCTCATCACTGACTAAAATGGGCGGCCCTTATTTTGAAATAGGGGCCCTAGTTCAAGGTTCTACCACAAGAGGAAACATCCTCTCTACAGTCACCCTTTCAAGCCCCTTCAGGATCTTAAAGGTTTCAATCAAGTCGCCTCTTACTCTTCCAAATTCCAGTGGATACAAGCCTAACCTGTCCACCTTTCCTCATAAGACTACCTGCCTATTCCTGGTATTAGGCTAGTAAACCTTCTCTGAACTTCTTCCAACGCATTTACATCCTTCCTTAAATAAGGAAGCCAGTACTGTACACAATACTCCAGATGTGGTCTCACCAATGCCCTGTACAACTGAAGCATAACCTCCCTACTTATGTATTCAATTCCCCTCGCAATAAGTAATAACATTCTATTAACTTTCCTAATTACCTGCTGTACCTGCATACTAACCTTTTGCGATTCATGCACTAAGATACCCAGATCCCTCAGCATCTCAGAGCTCTGTAATCTCTCAACATTTCGATAATAAGCTTCTTTTTCATTGGTCCTGCCAAAATACACAATTGCACATTTTACAACATTATACTCCATTTGTCAGATCTTTGTCCAATCATCTAACCTATCTGTATCATTTTGTAGCCTCCTTATGTCCTCTTCACAACTTACTTTCCTACCCAACTTTGTTTCATTAGCAAATTTAGCAACCATTCCTTTGATCCCTTCATCAAAATTTTTTATATAAATTGTAAAAATTTGAAGTCCCAGCACTGATCCCTGTGGCACACCAGTCATTGCATCCTGCCCACCAGAAAATGACCCATTTGTGCCTACTCTCTGCTTCCTGTTAGCCAGCCAATCTTCTATCCTGAGCTTTTATTTTCTGCAATAACCTTTGATGAGGCATCTTATCAAATGCCTCCTGAAAAATCTCAGTACAGCACATCCACTGGATCCCCTTTATCCACAGCGCATGTTACCTCTTCAAAGAACTCCAATAAATTGGTTAAAATGATTTCCCTTTCACAAAACCAAGTTGACTCTGCTTGATTACTGTGAATTTATCTAAGTGCCCCGTTATAACATATTTAATAAAAGCTTCTAACATTTTCCCTATGACAGATGTTAAGCTAACTGGCCTGTAGTTTCCTGCTTTCTATCTCCCTCCCTTTTTGAATTAAAAAGTTACATTTGCTATTTTCCAATCTAATTGAACCTTCCCTGAATCTAGGGAATTTTTGAAAATTAAAACCAACGCATCAACAATCTCACTAGAGACTTGTTTTAAGACCCTAGGATGAAGTCCAGCAGGACCCGGGCTCATGTCAGCCGCAGCTCCAACAATTTACTCAGCACCACTTCACTATTGACTAATTTTCTTCAGTACCTCGCTCCTTTCCATTTCCTGATTTACAGTTATTTCTGGGATGTTATTTATATCTTCTATAGTGAAGACTGGTGCAAAATACCTGTTTAATTCATCTGCCATCTTCTTATTTTCCATTATTAATTCTCCAGACTCACTTTGTATAGGACCAATGGTCACTTTGTTAATTCTTTCCTTTTTTAATATCTGTAGAAATTATTACTATCCGTCTTTATATTTGTAGCTAGCTTTCTCTTGTACTCTAATTTTCCCTCCTTATAAATCTTTTAGTCATTCTTTGCTGTTTTTTCTATTCTATCCGATTGATTTGATGTAGTCATGGCCTCCTGAATGAGACTTTCTTGTGGTGCACATGGTTAGAGAGACCATCCTGGCTGCAGGTCTTGTGTTTTGGCAGAAATAATGCTGACAGCTCATTGTCGATGAGACCCCATTACTGGTAACCCTTAAATGCAGATACTTTCAGGAAAGGGCCGGACATACCTCCCTGCCATTACACAAGGGATAAGTAACAAACATGAGTCTGCCAAAAATCACATGAATCTGAGGCACAAAAAGGGAGGTGATCACATTGTGGGAGCTTGGATCAACCTCTCAGTAAGAGGACACATAGATACATACACATGACACATTCAAATGATGAGACTATAGTCCTGAGCAGCAAACACATTTACAAAGATGTATTATACATACAGTGAGTGAGTACCCGTGACCCAGAAGCGATGTCAATGTTTCTCAATTTTCTAACCCTATCGCTATATCTAGGTGCACCCCTGACATCTGCAGCAGAGTTGGAGGCAGCCTGCTGACTGCTACACCCTGTTGTCTTTGGTGACCTTGATGGGTGTCCTCTAGAGGGCTGAGACCTGGAGGGCCCCGGTCTGCTTTGGGTCTCCTGCTGTTGCACCCTCCTCAGCCTGTATAGCTGGAGGTGATGGGTCACAGGTAGAGGGCATTGGGATCGGCTAGACGCTCTTGGAGTCATCTGGGGGGATGGTCCCGTGGTCTCCAGCTCCTGGGCTTCCTCCCTGGGGGTGCCTGAGGGCCTCTGCCTGACTCCCTGAGAAGGGGTTCCCCCTCTCGCCAAGCCACTGATGGATCCCCCATTGTCTATTGCAATGGAGTGCAGGTCTGAGCACAAATCCGGCAGAACCTACTGGACCAGGTCTCCAAGACAGCTGCCACCCTTCCCACTGAAATCTCGAGGCAATCGCATGTCACAGCCACAACATCAGAGAGAACCAAGATGGACTCTTCCATCCTTTGCTCTAGTCTGTTGACTGCCTCTCATAACTCTGCCTGATGTTCTGCCGCCTGTCCTTGCCCCATAAGCATGTTTGTGATGGCCATTTCCAGATGCTCATCATCTGACTCGGACACAGCGGATGCCTATTCTCCAGCAGTCCACTGAATGCCAGAGACCTGGGCTGGCACTGCCTCTGCATTCTGGGGAGATGTGTCAATAAGGTGTTCCCCTAATCTAGATGTGTGATCCACCCAGTGTGTCTCTGCACTGGTGGAGGGTGCAGGTGAACGCAGTGATGGGTCTTCTACAAATGGATCCTCATCACCTTCCTCAGAGGTGGCCTGGGGCTTATGTTGGCTCTGCTGGTCTGTCTGGACCCAGTGCTGCCTGTAAGAGAGAGAAGATAGATTTAGTTCATGAACAGGCTGAATACAGCATTGCACGTCACTCACTGTGAATGTCAGAGTGTGATCAGCTCACGGAGGGCTCATCCATACTGGCTTTCTGGGAAAGGCCAATCTCGCCTTCCCCACAGGAGCGAGCTCTGAACTCCCCCGCCAAGTCGGCTGCATCTGCTCGAATTTGGATATTCCTGGATATCGGCCGGCTCCTCCTCCAGTCCGGGATCTCTCCTTCTTGTTGTGGACAAGCTTGGTGCACATAAAGACAAGGGGATGGAATGTGATGAGAATGATTGGGGAAGACATTGGGAAGCATGGTGCCTGCTCTGTGTACTGAACCCTCTCCAGTAAGGGCTGAAGATGGAGTTTGTGCAGGATGATAGATGAGATGCTGGTGAATAAGCTTTCAATGCTGATATCCCCATATTGTGTGAGATTCCTGAGCTGTGTGATACTTTGAGTGTATGATGCTGTGATAAGAGTGAGAGTTTGGAGTGAGCTGAAGGGTGACTTACCCTGGTGGGGTGGATGAGATTATTCATCTTCTTCCTGCGTTGGATGGCATTTCTCTGGCGGTTGCCCGGGGAGCTGGCCCCCATCGTGTCTGCCTCCCAGGTCAGTAAAGGGAGGTTGATGGACATCCTGGATCCATCCCTGAGAAAAAAGAACTTCCCGATGCTGGGGGACACCTCCAATTAAAGGCTCCAGGGAGCCGTGGCTAAACCTTGGTGCAGTCTTCTTGTTCCTTGGGGCCATCTCTGGAATTTCCCACCGTGCAGCTGGGCCACAAAGAGCGATCTTTGTGTTCGAGTGGCACCGGGAACTTTAACCCCATGAGGTGACGGCAGGTGGACGAATCAGTGCCCGCCCCACCATGTGATCCAGCGAGTGGCTCGTGTGTGCATAATTAATGAGGTTCAGGCGGAAGATCAGGCGGGAGAGCCGAACCAGCTGATCTACAGGAAACGTGCTGCTAATCCCGCCCTCCACCGCACCTGGTCTCCAGAATGGGAAATTCCGCCCATTGTTGCTGCAGTGATTAGGGTGACCTGGTCAGTCACTCGGAAGTCACTCACAGATGGGCCTTCAGCAGATTAACCACCGAGTGAACTCTGGCTCAAAGGGAAACTAAGCAAAGAGTATTATCGTTAGTATGTACTAATGCTTAGTGGTTTAATAAAAGTGTACCCCATTTAGTGGAACAATATCCAAGTTATTATGTGCCTTTGATACCCAGAGTAGAGGCTAGAATCTTTAGGTCAGACAGGGAGGGGTCTTACATAAGTTATTAATATAGATTGTAAATGGCTGAGGCCCCAGCACTGATCCTTGCAGCACTCCACTATTCACTACCTGCCGACTTGAATCTGCCCCATTTATGCCCACTCTCTGCTTCCTGTCCATTAACCAATCCTCTATCCATGCTAATATTCCACCCCCAACTCCATGAGTCCTTATCTTGCCCACTAATCTTTAGTGTGGCACCTTATCAAATGCCTTTTGGAAATCTAGGTATACCACATCTACTGGTTCCCCTTTATCTTTCCTGCTAGTTAATCCTCAAAAACCTCCAATAAATTTGTCAAACAGGATTTCTCTTTTGTAAAACCATTTTGACTTGTCCTAATGATTATTAAGATCTAGTTAGAGACCTTTAACATTTAAAAATAAATAGTTTTAGCCAATCAAACTACACCACAGAATTTCACATTTTTATAACAAGACAAACATTATTATAAATAAAAGAATTAAACAAAACCAGCACTATTAACAATATGGTTTATAACTACATATGCTTTACACTCAGGTTTACTTACTTCCCCCATGAATGTCCTTATATGACACATCAATGTTAAAGTTATTTACTTCTGTAGGGACTATCATTATGTCATAGTCCTCTGGGGAATTCTCCTCAGCACCAGCTATTCTCAGAGGTAAAACTTATATTTACCCATCTTTTGACTTTGGATACCTCAGTCGCTTGTTCTGGTTACTTTTTCAATACTTCTTAGCTAATCTGCTAGTGAGTCAAAATCCAGGAACTCCCTTCCTAACAGCACTGCGGGTGTACCTACACCACATGGACTGCAGCGGCTCATGAAGGCAGCTCACCACCACCTTCTCAAGGGCAATTAGGGATGGGCAATAAATGCTGGCCCAGCCAGCGAAGCCCACATCCTGTGAATTAATAAAAAAAATCTGCTTGTTGCTTTCTTTAGCACAAGATACAGTGAGGCCCACTGTAGATTCTTCCACTTGTTTCAAACTAGGCAATCTTCCAGCTTCTGTTCCCTTACAAAATTCAAACTGAGATTAAACCTCACCCACCTTCCATGGGATGAATTAAGAAATTTGGTTTTTGCTCTGCTTACAGTGTAGGTCTGTCTACATGCTATTTACTTTGGCTATCTTCACTCAGTGAGCTCCAAACCACATGAGGTCCAAACTGCAACTAACTGTCTCAGCAAATACACCCAGATAAACTGAAACCAGAAAATCCTCCTAAGCTCCCACCCATCCCCATTATGATGTAGCCTTCTCTGTGCGGTCCTCAAACCAACCTTTAGATTAATTTTAGATTAATTTAGTGTTTAGACTAATTATCCCTCATTTACAATTTATTCTTTGATCTGATGAAGTAAATGGGTTTTACAACCTTTCAGGATTCACCGAATGTTTTTAAACTAATTTAGCTCTAACTCCCAACATAAAACCATCTCCCTGGTCTGTCATTACTGCAAAGATTGCAGATGTTACTTTTTCATCTTTTAGCTCAGTAAGCACACCTGCTGTTTTATAGTTTTATCTTTCTAGCTGTTAACCTCTTAAGTCAACATGGTCCCCAAGCTTTTAAGGGTAATAGACTTCAAGTTTGCCCGAATTGCATTTTTACCATTTTTCACAGTTAACCTTTAATTCCTAAAATGACAGGTTACCCACTAAAACACAAGAACCCCGACATACGTATTCACAGTGTTACACTTGCTAACTTCCAATCTGCTCGGACCATTCACCAATCTAAGGAATTTTGGAAAAATCATAGCCAGTACATGCACTATCTCTGCAGCTTCCTCTTTCAGAAGCCTAGGGTGTATCCAATTGTAAATAAATTCACACACTGCTTGTATCAATCACATTATCATGAGCTCCCAAGTTAATGTTGTCCCAGCCAAAATGAATCTGTGGTGAACAGTTCACAGTGGGAAAGGACTAATACCACCACCTGCAGACCAGCCATTGTTACTGCAGCCTGACCCAAATTATATAACGTCAATGTTGCAGTGGGATCCAACCTATTTATGTTGCAGAGTGCTTCTTTAATATATTTTGAAGATTGCAAAATATTTCTCGGTCTTTAGCCTGTGCAGTTCCCTCTAATTAATTACAACTTCATTCAGGCTGGATAGAATAATGCCAGAAACTATTTTTTGTTATAAGTTCACTTATTTTCTGAAACAGTTTTTCTGATACTTCTGGAGTTATAGAAAATTTGTCTTTTTATTTGTAATAAACAATGAGTTTAGGGAGGGGGCGTTTGCTTTCTGAAAATCGCAAATTCCATTGGTTGTGAATCAGATACCCAATATCACAGATTTGTGCAAAAATTTCTCTTCATCTAAGAAAAGATCAAAAGTTTAATTCCCCAGATCCCTTTGCTGAGAGGGGAGTATGGTTAAGATTTTTACATATTCTTCCAATCCACCGACATAAATTAACCATTTATCTGGCAACAACAAGGAAGACTAAAAACATACTTTGTGACAAATGATAGCAGCATATACAAAGGGGCACTGATCCCTTCTGACCAGAGAGGATGAGTGTGCAGACTGACCAAGAGACAGTGACTGCGCACAGTGACCATGCACATTGACAGCACATAGAGACTGCGCACAGTGACTGTACAGAGACTGTACACAGAGACTGCACACAGAGACTGTACGGAGAGACTGCGCACAGTAACCATGCACATTGACAGCACATAGAGACTGCACACAGAGACTGTACACAGAGACTGCGCACAGTAACCATGCACCTTGACAGCACATAGAGACTGTACACAGAGACTGTACATAGAGACTGCGCACAGTGACTGTACACAGAGACTGTACACAGAGACTGTACACAGTGACTGTACATAGAGACTGTACACAGTAACTGCGCACAGTGACTGTACACAGTGACTGTACACAGAGACTGTACACAGTGACTGTACACAGAGGCTGCCCCCAGTGATTGCGTACAATGAACCTACACAGAGATTGTACACAGAGACTGGGTACGGAGACCGTGCACAGAGACTGGGTATGGAGGGCGGAATAGTCCCAGGTTTACACTAAGTGTGGTAGCGGGTGTGAAAAATGTTGTTTTACCCTGCTGGCCGCTTTGGCAGGTTTTCGTCTCCTTCCCGCCTCATAAATTATGCAGTCACAGGAAACATGTCAGATCATTGACAGGTGGCCTCCAATCTGGCCTCCGATTGGCCCACCATTGGCCCTCCAATCTGGCCTCCGATTGGCCCACCATTGGCCCTCCAATCTGGCCTCCGATTGGCCCACCATTGGCCCTCCAATCTGGCCTCCGATTGGCCCACCATTGGCCCTCCAATCTGGCCTCCGATTGGCCCACCACGCTGTTACCTCGCTGCTTCCTCACACCGGACGCCATATTTAAAATTCAACAGAGCTCATACAGTTCAAAGCTTGTGGCCCAGGACTCAGTGCTCCAGTCAAAACATGGGTCCAAAAGCCAGGAAGATTGCAGCCCCACGATTCAGTGACGTGTCCCTGGGCTGCCTTCTGGAGACTGTGGAGGCCCCCTGCGAGGTCCTCTATTTCCCCTCTGGCCGCAGGAGACCCAGCAATCTCACCACTTTGGTTTGGGAGGTGATGGCAGTGGTGGTCAGTGCCAATGCTGCACAGGAGAGGTTGGCCATCCAGTGCAGATAGAGGATGAATGATCTCATCCGTGCAGCCAGGGTAAGGCAACCATCTCATCACTCGAAACTCACCCACTCACAAGCCCATCACACATTCACTGGCATCTCACTCACTGCCAGCTCAAGGGACATCACCACTCACTCTCTCACACACACACCCTCACATCTCCATCTGGCATCATCTCCTCTGGAGACTGCCTCCTCATCCCGTCCATGGCTCCACTCAGCACCCACACACACCTGGCATCCTTCTCATTTGGCCTGACATGTGCCTTGCTCACACTCTCTCCATCTGTCTTTATGCAGGACAGGATCACCTACAATCACTGGGAGAGGTCCCAGACCGAATGTGGAGTGCCGGACACCAAGGTCCTCACTCCATTCAAGAGTTCAATGTTGGAGCTGGCTGGAGAGGGGGGAGAAGATGTCGGCCATTTCCGCAGCGACGGTGAGGTCGATGGCAAACACCCATGTGGGAAGGGATGTCCAGTACACTCCTCAGATTGCAAGGGACGACGGAGAAGTCTGGCTGTCTTCAGGCTGAGGTGATAGCGTCGGCATGCCAACGCATCAAAGTCTACACAGGTAGGATGGAGGCTGCCATGGAGACCTTGGTCCAGGGCATTGGTCCTGCATTGTTGTGTGGGCTGAACTCCATCGCTGATGCCATAGTTGGCCTCCAGCAGTGTCAATGCGAGAGGGGTGTGGGGCAGCTCAATCTCACTCCAGCTTCCCCTTCTCCTCTATGAGTCAACCAGGGCCCCCGGGCACCCATAGGGGGAGGATCAATAGGTGCACACCCCAGGGCCATCCACCCAGGTGACTCCGGGAATGTCTGGCCAATCTAAATCCCCTCTTCCTGTTACACCCGCAGCTCCAGCTCAACAGGCCGAGGATGGTGCTGCTGGCCCACAGCAGGACACCCAAAGCAGGCCGGGGCCTTCCAGATCTCGGTCTTCCAGGGGACGCTTGCTGAAGTCATCACAGACAGGGCACTGCAGCCAGCGGGCTGCCTCCAGCTCCACTATGGCTGCCTGGGGAGCACAAAGATGTAGCGGCAGGGTTAGGAAGATTAAGAAGATGTAACTCTTTTGAGTTAAAACAATTAACTAAATTAACAAAATAAGGGATAAATCAAGCACAGCCCCTAAGTCAGGTCAGCTGTAAAATCAAGGAAAAAGTTTAAAGGAAACTTAAAAAACATCAAACCAAAATGTGATTAAACACCCCAGTCCCCGCGGTGCCCACTGGGCACAGAAGGCCTCAAGAGTGCCGGCAGACACCGCGTGCTCCCTCTCCAGGGACACCCGGCCGTGAACGTAGCCGCAGAAGAGGGACAGACAATCGGGCGGGACTCTCCCCTCGATCGCCCGCTGCCTGGACCTGTTAATGGCCAACTTGGCCAGGCCCAGGAGCAGGTTCACGAGGAGGTCCTCCTCCGTCCCGGCCCCCTTCCGCACCGGGTGTTCGTAGATCAGGAGCGTGGGATTGAAGTGCAAACAAAACAGTAACAAAAGGTTTTTTAAATAACTGAAAAGGGAGTGCAGCCTACAACACCCTATGTAAACGTGGTCCGCGGACTCCACAAGACCGCAAAAATGGCAGGTGTCCTGGGAGTCCGTGAAGCTACACATTCTACAGTTGTATGGGACTGCTGCATGCAACACCCTCCAACCCAGGTCCCCGATAGAAAGTGGGAGAACACCTCCGTAGAGGGCCTCCCATCAGGGGCCCCCGCCGCCGGACGGCAACAAGGCACGCCAGGGCGTGTCCGGGCGGCGGACGAGGGCGAGAAAATGGAAGGTGTGCAGCAGCAGTCCGTACAGAAAGCTCCTCCGCGCCATGCCAAGTGGCATGGAGGGCATGTCCCCGAGGCGGCTCATAATTAAGAAGATGTAACTCTTTTTGAGTCAAAACAATTAACTAAATTAACAAAATAAGGGATAAATCAAGCACAGACCCTAAGTCAGGTCAGCTGTAAAACCAAGGACAAAGTTTAAAGGAAACTTATAAACATTAAACCAAAATGAAGAAGATGTAGTTGCATTGCACGGGCACGGATGTTAATCACTTGTACTTAATATTCACTATTGTAAATAAACTCCCAAGAATGTCTCCCTGCCTATGTCTCCTTGTTATGATGAGCAGTGTTTGTGTCACTCAGATGTGAAACCTTGGTTCCTGCACAAGATAAAGGCAGGTGTCTCAGTCCAGGGCCTCTTCCCTGTGCAGTCTGTAACCTTCAGACCAAAGTGATGGTCCGGCTTCACACTCACTGGACACATTAGTGATGTCTGCACCTCGATGGTGCTGGTCATTGCTGCCAGAATGTAGTGAGCAGGCGACACGGAGTTCCATCATTCTCTCTGTGTGCTCTTAGCACCTTTAAGGTGGGGCTGGCCCCCATCTCTTCAGTATCTGTGACTAGTGATGCTGTGCTCCTGAAGGGCTCAGGTGCTGAAGACTGACAAAGGATTAGGTGCATTTAAAGTTTTGCAGCTGCGTCTCCATGATATGACCCTGATCACAGAGCATAAGTGAGCTGCCCTCAGTAAGACAGGAGTCAGACATTCTCAGAGGCTATGTGAAGATCTATGGGGTGTCCTCACTGCAGGTCATCATCATCCTCCTGGAATCTAGTGACTATTAGGGCCTCCACTGCATCTCCATGTCATGATCCTGAGCATCGAAGGGATGTGCACTGCATTCAGCCACACAGAATCACAGTGCAGAAGAGGCCCTTCGGCCCATCGAGTCTGCCCCGACACGTGAGAAACACCTGACCTACCTACCTAATCACATTTACCAGCACTTGGCCCATAGCCTTGAATGTTATGACATGCCAAGTGCTCATCCAGGTACTTTTTAAAGGATGTGAGGCAACCCGCCTCCACCACCCTCCCAGGCAGCGCATTCCAGACCGTCACCACCCTCTGGGTAATAATGTTTTTCCTCACATCCCCACTAAACCTCCTGCCCCTCACCTTGAACTTGTGTCCCCTCGTGACTGACCCTTCAACTAAGGGGAACAGCTGCTCCCTATGCACCCTGTCCATGCCCCTCATAATCTTGTACACCTCGATCAGGTCGCCCCTCAGTCTTCTCTGCTCCAACGAAAACAACCCAAGTCTATCCAACCTCTCTTCATAACTTAACTGTTTCATCCCAGGCAACATCCTGGTGAATCTCCTCTGCACCCCCTCCAGTGCAATCACATCCTTCCTATAATGTGGCAACCAGAACTGCACACAGTACTCCAGCTGTGGCCTCACCAAGGTTCTATACAACTCCAACATGACCTCCCTACTTTTGTAATCTATGCCTCGATTGATAAAGGCAAGTGTCCCATATGCCTTTTTCACCACCCCACTAACATGCCCCTCCACCTTCAGAGATCTATGGACACAGACGCCACAGTCCCTTTGTTCCTCAGAGCTTCCTAGTGCCATGCCATTCATTGAATACTTCCTTGTCAAATTACTCCTTCCAAAGTGTATTACCTCACGCTTTTCAGGGTTAAATTCCATCTGCCACTTATCTGTCCATTTGACCATCCCGTCTCTATCTTCCTGTATCTTCCAAGACACTCAACCTCACTGTTAACCACCCAGCCAATCTTTGTGTCATCCGTAAACTTACTAATCCTAACCCCCACATAGTCATCTATGTTGTTTATATAAATGACAAATAATAGGGAACCCAGCACAGATCCCTGTGGTGCGCCACTGGACGCTGGCTTCCAGTCACTAAAACATCCTTCTGTCATCACACTCTGCCTCCTACAACTAAGCCAATTTTGAATACACCTTATCAAATTACCCTGTATCCCATGTGCATTTGCCTTCTTTATAAGTCTCCCATGTGGGACCTGTCAAAGGCTTTGCTGAAATCCATTTAAATTATATCAACTGCACTACCCTCATCTACACACCTGGTCACCTCCTCAAAAAATTCAATCAAATTTGTTAGACATGGCCTCCCTCTGACAAAGCCATGCTGACTATCCCTGATCAAACCTTGCCTCTCCAAGTGGAGATAGATTCTCTCCTTCAGAATTTTCTCCAATAGTTTCCCTACCACTGACATGAGACTCACTGGCCTGTAGTTCCCTGGTTTATCTCTACAACCCTTCTTAAATAGTGGAACCACATTAGTTGTTCTCCAGTCCTCTGGCACCTCCCCCGTGGCCAGAGAAGAATTAAAAATTTGGGTCAGAGCCCCTGCGATCTCATCCCTTGCCTCCCTCAGCAGTCTGGTACACAAAGCATCCGGACCTGGAGATTTGTCCACTTTTAAGCCTGCCAACACCTCCAATACCTTGTCACTCCCTATATCAATTTGCTTAAGAACCTCGCAGTCTCTCTCCCCAAGTTTGATGCCTTCATCCTCATTCTCTTGGGTGAAGACGGATGTGAAGTATTCATTCAACACTCTAGCGATGTCCTCTGGCTCCACCCATAGATTGCCTCCTTGGTCTCTAATGGGCCCTACTCTTTCCCTGGTTATCCTCTTCCCATTGATATACTTATAGAATATCTTGGGATTTTCCCTACTTTTACCAGCCAGAGATTTCTCATATCCCCTCTTTGCTCTCCTAATTGCTTTCTTAAGCTCCACCCTGCACTTTCTGTACTCCACTAATGCCTCCGCTGATTTGCTTCCCTTGCACTTGCTAAAAGCCTCTCTTTTCCTTCTCCTCATAACCTGGATATCTCTGGTCATCCATGGTTCTCTGAGCTTGTTACTGCTTCCTATCACCCTAGAGGGAACATGTTGAGCCTATACCCTCCCCATTTCCTTTTTGAACACTCCCACTGTTCCTCTGTAGATTTCCCCACAAGTAACTGTTCCCAGTCTACCTCTGCCAGATCCTGCCTTATTTTACTAAACTCCGCTCTCCCCCAATCCAAAACATTTTTTTGCAACTTGTCTATTTCTTTGTCCATAACAAACTTAATCTGTACCATGTTGGTCGCTATCACTAAAATGCTCGCCCACCACCACCTCAGCCACCTGTCCGGCTTCATTCCCAGAATTAGGTCCAGCAATGCACCGTCCCTTGTTGAACCCTCTACATATTGACCTAAAAATTTCTCCTGTACATATTTCAAGAAATCTACTCCATCCAAGCCCTTAACACTGTCTATCCCAGTTGATGTTGGGAAAGTTGAAATCACCTAATATAATTACCATATTGTTATTGTTTTTACACACCTCCACAAATTGTGCGCATATTTGCTCCTCAATTTCCCACTGACTATCTGCAGGTTTACAATAAACATCTAATAATGTGGTTGCCCCTTTTTTATTCCTAAGCTCTACCCACAAAGCTTGATTCGATGCCCCCTCCAAGATATCATCCCTCCTTACTGCATTAACTGACTCCTTAACTAATAATGCAATCCCTCCTCCTCTTTTACCCCCTCCCCTGTCCCTGAAGATTCTATTTCCTGGAATGTTGAGCTGCCAATCCTGCCCTTCCCTCAACCATGTCTCAGTGATGGCTACTATATCACAATTCCACATGTCAATCCTCACCCTTAACTCATCCGTTTTACCTGTAATACTCCTGGCATTAAAGTAGAGGCCATCCAGCCTTGCCTTACTCCCTTGAAACTTAATACAGCTGTACTCCCTCTGACTTGA